>NW_028327176.1:126656002-127284335 GCF_987537825.1 Furipterus horrens
TATATACTTATTTATTTATTTATAACAAATAAATACAACAAAAAATAAATAAATAAAACTCAGAAAGGAGGAGGGAAGGAAGGGAAAAGCTAAAATCTTGCCTATAGTGAACATTCCACAGCATATTTTCTCTTGCTCATTCTTGCTTCCTCCATACAAATATTTTAAAATTACATTTACACACACACACACACACACACGCACACTATATATGAGGATATGACTATACCACAACTAATCTTGTTTATTAGTATCTAGAAGTTGTTTATTTCAAGATATCATAGAAAAATGAATGTTCACTAAGCCCTATGAAATTTGCTTATGCATTTAAAAAAAATATTGATGAGATCGCCCATATGAAATCATACGTTTGAATTTTTAGTACTTGAAAATGTTTTTTGGAAACTATGAAGCTCAGTTTTGGTGATAATGCCTCACACTGTTTTTCCTTCTACCTTAAATTTCAAAAGAAGCTGAATCATTGTGCAGCTCAATCACAGAAACAACATTAAGCCCTGGCTTAGCGTATTTTCTTCTTTTCTCTATTCTAATGGTTTCTTCCCCACTTCATTTCATTAACCTGAAATATGCCTTCCATTGAAATCACATTCTGAATCGTTTTTTAAAAACAATATAGTACAAATAAACAAAATAAGAATAGAGTTTTCATGGAAAATGAACTGGAATTTAGCAAGAGCATACAATGGTCACATTCAAATTTAATTTAAAGGTGGAAAAAATGGAAGAGGAAATAAAAGAAAAAAGGAAAAAACAAAATGGCTAAGATACTTTCCAAGACAACACTGAAAACATGAAAACTGTAATTTATAGTGATGATGAAATGCCTTTAGTTCTTTCTGGGAGGCATCTACTAATATACATACCAATCAAATTCTCTGAAATGTCACCATGAAGATTTATTTTAACATCATATGACACATGGGCTATGAAGTGTTTGATTTTACATCAAGTTTCTCATGTTTTGTTCAGAACCAAAATCATAATGGAATAAGATGAAATCTTCAAGTCATCAGGTTAATAATTCAGAGAGTAAAGCATTTCACAAAGCACACTCTACCAGCAGAAATTAACATAAAGAAACCAAATGTCAAAAAATTTCATCTCTTTCTTCAAGGCAGAGCAATGGGGTTAGTGTGCGCCAAGCTAAATCACTTCCCTGATCTAAGCTTCAACGACTCCCCACCTGGCTGTATTGTCTTGAAACATGATTCTCAGCTCTCCCAAAGATTCTTTGAGCTTCTCAAATTCTTCTAAGAAGTTCCCTTTCTGCTCAGATTCATTAAAGTAAGTTTCTGAAACTAAAGATCCTGGCTAACTCCAAGTTCATCAATATCATATTCAGAATTATTTAGGACCCAGATAAAATCCCATAAATCTTAATTTTATATTTCTATGTAGAAAGAATATCTTTATTTTATAAAAATCCTGTAACATTTAAGGTGAATATTTCTTTACAAAACTCATTACTTTCTGCCCAATAAATATTTGTATATAAGTTTTATCTTTATAAGGTAGAAACTATCCCATTAAACATGTAACCCTGACTCACAAAACCTGATATAGTGTATTTCAAATGGCAAGTGCTTGTTATTGACTGAAGTGATTGGAAGAATAACCCAATACAAGGTAAAATTATGAAACAGTTTTAACTAGACTTATTAAGAGAACAAAATGAAGTTATCCACTTAAGTCATATGCTTCACACAGTGAACACCAAATAATTTTAACTATTTTTTTATTGTAGAAAGCACATCTTGAGTTCTCAAGTTGAGAACAAATGGGGAGTGACTGACCTCTTGAGAAACTGCAGTGATGCAGAAGGTCAGCATGCTTTTGGTGACTCTAGAAGGATGAAGGAGAGAAGAAAGTTGATTGTGGTACTTGCTATAATGTCAAGAGGCATTCTATCATGATTTGAATTACAGCCCTCTCATTTTACAGTTAGGTAATGTTGAGCAAGTTATTTAGCTACACTATGCCTCTGGTTCCCCCTCTGGAAAATAGACATGATAATGCTACTTACCTCACAGGAAGTTTATAGTTATCAAATATTCTAATCTATGTAACATACATAGATCCATAATAAGTAGTTCCAAGGAGAGCAATATTTGGTAACTGTTAACCAGCACTAGTTTTTCTAGTGATTTCCCTAATCTGACTTCATTTAACCACCTTTGCCACTTGTGACCCAAACAACACACCTCCCAATACACTCCTTTATCTTGTGATTCTGCTATTTGGAAAGCTGCTATAGCCTCAGGAGTTTATAGTCTGACTGTACAGCATTGATTATATAGATGTGGGTGAGCTAACGTGGTAAGTTAATGGACATTGTGGCTAGTGCCTACTGAATAAGATAGCATAGGTAATTTTAAGGTATCAAGCTCTTAGTGATACTGTTGATTTTAGGGAAAGAAAAAGGAATTTATAAAACATAAATTTCAAATTTTTGAATTGGAAAAAGATGATTGATTGTTCCACTTACCAAGATACTTAAATAGTGGAGTGAGAAATATTCAAATGCATTGTGTTTTCTCCTGTTTCCATTAAACTCAAATCTGTCTTTCTGGAAGAATCCCTAGAGCACATTCTTTCCATAGCAATATTTGTGAGTATGAACACACATTTGTGTGTATTGTGTGTGTGTGTGGTGTCTATGTGCAGACAGCAGGAATTCTCAACAAATAGGCTACATACCAGCCCCATCTCCCACTACACACATTTCTACTCTTGGGGATTTCTACTACAATATAAAAAGAGGTACACAAAATCATCTAAAGCACACAAAAAGACACCCATTCCTATCATCTTGGTAAATATAAAAAATGAGTTATTTGGTGTGAATAGATTAGTTAAGATTTTTCTTCTAAAGGCAAACATCTCTAAGAATTTTTTTTCTACTTAAGAGTCTTGAAAGATATCAAAATCCTCACATATAAGAAAATGTTTGAACTAATGAAAACAGGCCACAGTATATGTATGTGCCATTTTTCACACCAAATATTTGTGCTCAAGAAACAATAAAGTTTTCTTTTTAATATAATAAAATTAAGATTAACAGTATATTCTTTAATGTAGAATCACATTTTATTAACATAGTCTTAAATATATAAAAAACTGATGCCACTTAAAATTTTTGTTCTTAGAAAGTTTCAAAAGAAAAATATACAAAACATTTTTGACATCATGTTTACATACCTTAAAACTTTTTAAAGCTTAAAAAATAAATTAAATGATTAATAGTAGACAATTTTATTCTAATAATTTTTATTTTTATTTAAAAATTTTTAATTACAGTTTATATTCACTATTATTTTACATTAGTTTCAGGTATATATTCTAGATAAATTTAAAAAATAAATTAGCAATCTCATGGTTTGCTGCTATTGAAAAATTAAATTAATGACAGGTGAGAGTACAGTTCACAATGTTGATAGGTCAGAAGAATGCTCTGAAATATAAGGTTAATTTTGGTTACTCTGTTATATTTATTATATGTGACATGTTTTCTTAGTAGTTGAGATATAGTAACTCATTTTATTCTTATAACAACCCTGTGGACAAATTCTTTCATCATCATCATCATTATCATCATCATCATCGTCATCCCTGTCATCTTCCTCCTCTACTTTAAAGATGAAGAAAGAGAATCACGAGGTGAATGGCAAAGGCAAGCTCACACAGCTGGCACGAGCCAGAGCTCAGGTTAAATCCCTGCCACTCTGGGGCCTGCATCTGGTGCCCTTAATCTCCATGCTTAGTATCACCTTTCACTCTGCTGCTTGACTTTGAAACCATCTCATAAAATTCCTCATCTAACAGTAATTTAGATGTGAATGGCCATACTCAAAGTGTTTCAGTTAGTGACTAAAAAAGAGTCTTTCACAGTATGCAATAAGGCATCTATACATATGTAGAATTCCACAGTTTTTCTTAATTCTGTAATGTTTAACTTTTTCTCCAGGAATTTTGTGGGAAAAAAAGAGTGCCTATTTATCCAACTTGAAGAACTCCAAATATGTTGGTGATAGCTAACATGCAAGAGAACAAAATTAAGATTCAAAATGGCCTTTGAAGAATCAACATTTTGTCTTTTTAACAAGATCAACACTCAATTCCTGTTTGAAGATTGAAAGTGACAACAACAGCAAAACTAAAGAACCCACAAAACAGAATGAAAAAGTCTTGACAGCAGTAGATATGAAAAAAGAGTTTGAAGTGCTTTAATTCACCAATGATTTCAGCAACTAAACCAAAGATAATGTCACAAAATTACAGCCATCACACCAAACTCTTCGCCGACACGCCAAATACATATTTCTATATTGCATTGAGAAAAAATATTGTTCAAATCACCTAAGATTTTCTCCATCATTGTATTCAGCATTAGTCAGACAACACTTAGAATACTGAATCCAATTCTAGATGCTATGATATGGAACAAAGTAGAGTGAATTTAGAATAATTTAACCAGGAGTGATCGGAGCCTGTTCTGAGATTCATACCATGAAACAGTGATTGAAAAACTAGAAAAGGAGATACTTAATTGAAAACAGAATAGAATTTTCAAATATTAGGAGGTGGGAGGAGGTGCATGATGTGCAAGAAGGAACAGACATCTTCTCTAATGTTTCAGAGGGAAAATATAAGACCAGTAGATAAGACATGCAAGAAAACAGACAACATAAGTTTAATAATGTAAATGCTTGTCTTATGAAGAACTGAGCTCTCCATCCCTGAAAGTAAGCAAGTCGAGTATGAATAAATGTCATCCTATTTCTTTTAAGTCTTCACCTGATAATATATTTTTATTGAATTTAGAGAGAAAGGAAGGGGGATGGGGAGAGGAAGGTGGATGGGGAGAGAAAGGGAGTGAGAGAGACATCAATCGACTGGTTCCTATATGTACCCCAGCTAGAGATTGAACCCACAACCTAGTTATGTGCTCTGATTGGGGATCAAACCCACAATCTCTTGATGTATGGGTTGACACCCCAAACAGCTGAGCCACCTTGCTAGGGTAATGTCAGCCTATTTTTGTGGAGTTCTGTGACTTGAGAAAGTTTGGATTAAGTGACCATTGAACCCCTTCCAATTTTAGATTTTATTAATTAACCTCTTTTTGCATACATCTCTATTTTATTGTAAACCTGAATTTTTATTAAATGTTACTTTAGCTTGATTAAGCAAATGAAATAGTTTTGTTAAGTTAGTACCTGTTCATAATAACAATGTCAAGTGCAAATATATTATTAGAGAATTATCGGCAGCCGTCCGTCTCGAGAGACGATGGTGTAGCTTCTTAAGAGTCTATCTGCACCGCCGAGAATGGTTGTGCAGTCCGACTCGGGAGTGACACGGTATCTGTCTCCTCCCGTGTTGAATCGACATCTTGCGATGTCGCTGGAGTGTCCTCTCCAGTGAAGCTGAAGCTACAGAGCCTGGGCAGGGTGATATGGAGGGTCTGCTGTTGCCCATGCAGCAGACCCCCCCTCTCTTCGCAGCTGAAGGATCCAAGGGAAAGACGGAGTCAATACAGCTTGGCTTCAGGTGCACCGCAGGAGTTGCCGGTGTTGACTACAACGTCAAACCGCCTTAGGGACTCCGGCTCTGGATTTTCTGTCGGGGTTTACTCCCTTAGCCTTTCCCCTGAAGAGGTATGCCGCAAGGCAGCGGAGGTTTTTTGGAGTCAGAGTTTTCCTTCTCTGATGTGCCCTGACTGGAAGATCGAACCAGCGACACTTAGCTCGCAGGCCGACGCTCAATCCACTGAGCCAAACCAGCCAGGAACTATTAGAGAATAATGAAGGGAAATAATCAGTGTTTAAATAACTTTGTCTAAAATTAAAATCTTGTAATAATCTCCAAATTTTTCACAACACAGGGGAGCCTTTTATGACACAAATTTAGTGAACTGGTACAAAGAAAAGATAATTAATGGGATTTTAGTGTTCCTTTGTACGTCTTGGGGCTTGTCACTAACCAGACAATCTATTTAATTAAAACAATTGACTACCTTATGCTCATCTAAATTTTGTGTTTAAAAATAGACACTGCAAGAATCTTTATTGCTCAAAGCAGGAGAAATATAACTTCAAACAGAAGAGTTAGGCTATAGAATGACACTTTTTTCAAAGGTTACTTTTGTTTGTTTATTCTTTTATTTATGTTAATTGAACTTATTGGAGTGTCATTGATTTCTAAAATCATACATCTTCTACACACCGTGCACCCACTGCCCCAAGCAAAGTCTCTCTCTGACCCCGTATTCTCCCACTTTGCCTTAGCTACCTAGCCCTATAACGGTGGATAATTGTACCAGTGGGAACTGTAACGCATCCCACCATTCTTTTCACATTGTTTCTCTAAGTGCCGACTCTGACTAATATGTGGCTTTTAGGTCAACAGTATGTTTGTATAAGAATCCTAAGAACTAACTTCAAAAGATACAGACTCTGACCTTCAGGTATCCTAGCTCCAGGAGATTTGTTGATCTTCAACTATGGAGCCAGCATGACATGAAGCTGAGATGACGTGAAGCCAGGCTGACTAAACCACAACGATGCACACTGCACTGTCACGTTTGCCTCATGGGACTGAACTGTGCTTGTCCACAGGTAGAGACATTTGCACCCCCTCCCTTGATCTCTTTGTTCTGTTTCCCCTTTCCCTCTTTATAAAAATCTCTGCCCTTACTGAGATGTGGAGACGGGTATTGAGAGGTAAGTCTCCCATCTTCCCAACTCACCAGCATCTACAAATAAACCACTTTCCTTTACATTAGCACCTACCTCTCCAGTACTGAGTATCAGCTTAGCAGCAGGCAGCCGGACCTGTGACCTGTAATTCGGTTACAGCCTCACCCTCCTTCCCCCCGGCTGTAACCACACTGTCGTCTGTGCCTATGTGTTATGTATATATGTTTCTTGACTAATCCCTTTACCAGCTTTCATCCAGTTCCCCCACCACCTTCCCTTCTGACAGCTGTCAGTCAGTTCCATGTATCTATACCTCTGTTTCAAAGTTTACTTTTGAATAGTCACTGGAACCTCATCTTTTTGAAATTCTTGTTGAATTTTAGTTATGGAAGATTTTTCTGGATTGAAACTGCCATTTGATCTTTGCTAAAAGGATTAAGGCTCTGTAAACAAATGCCGGCTAAGCTAATTATTTTAAATGTAGATGTTCAGCTGGATCTATATTCAGATCCGACAGGCAACACATATCTTTAACAGTTGCTCAGAGCTGAAAAAAAAATGTAGGGCTCTTCTCAGAATGCAAAAGGTGACGCTACATAATGCATTTCTGATTTAGGAGTTTGAATCTTCTATATCTTAAATGAGATGGTAAAAGACAGTGCATTTTTTTCTCCTGGGACCACAAGACAGCATTATGTAACTCAAAAATTTCAAATCTGATTTTGATAATGTTCTAACAAGCTAAAACATACAACTGCTACATGGAAACATTTCCACATATATTCAAACCTGACAGAGAAGAATATGTTTTCTATGACTCTGAGAAGCATTTAAACAGTTCATATTTTATCCTATTTGTTAAATTCATAAATTTCTGAATGTTTTGAGGATGTCCAAGACACACAGAATTATTTCCACAGATGAAGAAACTGTAGCCTAGGAATTTTAGGATTTATCAAGTCACTGAAATGTTTTTGTTTTGTTTTTAATTCTCTGTCTCTAAATTGTGATGCTAAGTTTAACTCGAGAAGACATGCTATGAATGACAAATTATAGAGGGTCATTACAGGACACAATTAGAAAAGTCTTTCACCTTCTTCCTCCTCTTCCTTTTCCTCTTGTTCTTCCTCTAGTCCTCCTTCAACTCCTTTTATTCTCCCTTCCCTGATCCTCTCTTTTAAATTAGAAAATGCATGCTGTAAAAGGTTTGAATATCATGATATTTTCCTTTTATAGATTATTTCTTGCTCCACTCATAAAATATTATCATGATGATGGTAATGTTAAATACAGACCCAGACCAAAGTTTGTCTTTTACTTATTGATGATCCTAGATCAACACAGATGGTGTATTTCTGTGTAACTTAAAGATTTTTAATATGAAAAACTACACATAACATATAAATTTGAAAATAATTTTAAAATATTAATTTTAAGTGATTTCCAATTTTCTCAATTTTAAAGCTTAATCTGGTGTTGAAATCACAACTGTATATATATATATATATATATATATATATACATATATATATTTTATCATTTTTAAATTCTGTTACAGATTCTTATTCTACAGCTTACTTTATATTACCCATTTGTGTGCACATATTGAATACTGAGAGTTAATAATTTCAGTCCAATACTTGAAGTTCTAAGTTTACCTGACTACCTTTTGCTAGTTTTAAAAATCCCCAGTGTATTAACTAAAAATGTGAAATGGCAAAAACAAGTGGGCCCTAAAAAATTATCACAAGGCATTATTCATTATACTGTAACAACATAAAACTAAAAACTGAGGAACAGAGCAGATGGAGAAGCAAGCCTTATCCATCTGAAATACTTTACTCAGGACTGATCCAACTGGGATCTTTTTAAGTTTTCCTTTGGGTTTGTTACCTGGCAGAAAAGGAAGAAAAAGCAAAATTCTGCCATTGCAACGTTAATGTGTGAGCACAACCCATACTGCCAAAAATGTCATCTACCAATGCCATCCTGAGTCTCACTTTAATGGCCTAGGCAGTTATTATTTTTAAAGAACATTCCAGTGACTGATAGAGAAGAACGAGGAGGAGAAACAAAAGCACATGTAGGAAGATTTTTTTTTTTTTTTTTATTTTGGTTTTTCAATTACAGTTGTCCCCTTTTCCCCCAATTTCTCTCCCCCACCCAGCCCACCCCCTCTCCCGCAATCATATCCCTCCCTGTTGTCTATGTCCATGAGTCTTTTATACAGGCTCTTTAATTAAACCCTTCCCTTACTTATCCCCCTTCTCTCCCTCTCCCCTCCCCCCTATTGACTGCTATTCTGCTCTTTGTTCTATTTAGTTCCTTTGTTTGTGTTGTTCTTTAGTTTCCTGTATTAGGTGATATCATATGGTATTTTTCTTTCTTTGCCTGGCTTATTTCACTAAGCATAATTCTCTCTAGTTCCATCCATGTTGTTGCAAATGGTAGGAGTTCCTTCTTTCTTTCTGCTACATAGTATTCCATTGTGTAAATGTACCACAGTTTTTTGATCCACTCATCTACAGATGGGCACTTAGGTTGTTTCCAGCACTTAGCTATTGTAAACAGTGCTGCTATGAACATAGGGGTACATAAGTTCTTTTGAATTGGTGTTTCAAGATTCTTCGGGTATAATCCTAGTAGTGGAGTCGCTGGTTCAAAAGGCAGTTCCATTTTTAATCTTTTGAGGTAATTCCATACTGTTCTCCATAGTGGTTGCACCAGTCTGCATTCCCACCAACAGTGCAGTAGGGTTCCCGTTTCTCCACATCCTCGCCAGCACTTGTTGCTTGTTGATTTGTTGATGATGGCCATTCTGACTGGTGTAAGGTGGTATCTCATTGTGGTTTTTATTTGCATCTCCCTGATGGCTAATGATGTTGAGCATTTTTTCATGTGTCTATGGACCTTCTGTATGTCCTCTTCGGAGAAGTGTTTGTTCAGGTCCCTTGCCCATTTTTTAATTGGGTTGTTTGTTTTCTTGATGTTGAGTCGTATCAGCTCTTTATATATTTTGGAAATCAGTCCCCTGTCTGTGATGTCATTGGCAAATATGTTTTCCCATATGGTTGGTTTCCTTTTCAATTTGCTGTTGTTTTCTTTTGCTGAGCAGAAACTCTTCAGTTTGATGTAATCCCATTTATTTATTTTTTCCTTTATTTCTCTTGCTTTAGGAGATGTATCCGTGAAGAGATTGTTACGTGAGATATCTGATATTTTCTTGCCTATGTTTTCCTCTAGGACTTTTATGGTGTCACGGCTTACATTTAAGTCTTTGATCCATCTTGAGTTTATTCTCGTGTGTGGTGTAAGTTGGTGGTCTAGTTTCATTTTTTTGCAGGTCCCTATCCAGTTCTCCCAGCACCATTTGTTAAAGAGGCTCTTCTCACTCCATTTTATGTTCCTTCCTCCTTTATCAAAGATTAGTTGACCATAGAGGCCTGGGTTTATTTCTGGACTCTCTATTCTGTTCCACTGATCTATATGTCTGTTCTTATGCCAGTACCATACTGTTTTGATTACAGTGGCTTTGTAGTATTGTTTGATATCTGGTGTTGTGATTCCTCCTGCTGTGTTCTTCTGTCTCAAGATTGCTTTTGCTATTCGGGGTCTTTTTTGGTTCCATATGAATTTATGGAGTATTTGTTCTAGGTCTGTGAAATATGTCATTGGTATTTTAATAGGGATTGCATTGAATTTGTAAATTGCTTTGGGTAGTATGGCCATTTTGATGATGTTGATTCTTCCCATCCACGAACATGGTATTTGCTTCCATTTATTTGTTTCTTCCTTAATTTCTTTCTTCAATGTTATGTAATTTTCAGAGTACAGGTCTTTTATCTCTTTGGTTAAGTTTACTCCTAGGTACTTTATTTTTCTTGTTGCTATAGTAAATGGTATTTTCTTTTTTGTTTCTGTCTCTGCTATTTTATTGTTGGTGTACAGAAATGCCTTGGATTTCTGTATATTTATTTTGTACCCTGCGATTTTGCCAAATTCACTTATTATATTGAGTAGTCTTTTAGTGGAGTTTATAGGATTTTCTAGGTATACTATCATATCATCTGCATATAATGAAAGTTTCACTTCCTCTTTCCCAATTTGGATTCCTTTTATTTCTTTTTCTTGTCTGATTGCTGTGGCTAGGACTTCCAACACTATGTTGAAAAGGAGTGGAGAGAGTGGACAACCTTGTCTCGTTCCTGAGTTCAGGGGGAATGCTTTCAGTTTTTGTCCATTGAGTATGATGTTGGCCTCAGGCTTCTCATATATAGCCTTAATTATGTTAAGATATGCTCCCTTTATTCCCATTTTGCTGAGTGTTTTCATCATAAATGGGTGTTGAACTTTATCAAATGCTTTTTCTGCATCTATTGATATGATCATGTGATTTTTGTCTTTCATTCTGTTTAGGTGATGTATTATATTTATTGATTTGCGAATATTAAACCATCCTTGCATCCCTGGAATGAAGCCCACTTGATCATGATGTATGATCTTTTTGATGTGTTGCTGGATCCTGTTTGCCAATATTTTATTGAGGATTTTAGCATCGATGTTCATCAGTGATATTGGCCTGTAGTTTTCTTTCTTTGTTGTGTCTTGACCTGGTTTGGGGATTAGGATAATACTGGCTTCATAGAAAGAGTTTGGGATTTTCCCTTCTTCTTGGATTTTTTGGAACAGTTTGAGGAGGATAGGAGTTAGTTCTTCCCTGAATGTTTTGTAGAATTCGCCTGTGAAGCCATCCGGTCCAGGGCTTTTGTGTGCCGGGAGATTTTGGATTACTGTTTCAATTTCCTTCTTTGTTATTGGTCTGTTGAGACTTTCCACTTCTTCTTGATTCAGTTTTGGAAGGTTGTATGTTTCTAGAAATTTGTCCATTTCTTCTAGATTGTCAAATTTCTTGTCATACAGTTGTCTGAAGTAATTTCTAACTATCATTTGTATGTCTGAGGTATCAGTCATGATTTCTCCTCTTTCATTTCTGATTTTGTTTATTTGGGTCTTCTCTCTTTTTTTCTTGATTAGACTGGCTAGAGGCTTGTCGATTTTGTTGATTTTTTCGAAGAACCAGCTCCTAGTTTCGTTGATCTTTTGGATTGTTTGTTTAGTCTCTATGTCATTTAGTTCTGCTCTGATCTTGATGATTTCATTCCTTCTTCTTGCCCTAGGCTTTGTTTGTTGTTGTTGTTCTAGTTCTTGTAGCATTGTGGTTAGGTTTTTTATTTGAGATTCTTCTAGCCTTTTCAGATATGCCTGTATTGCTATAAACTTCCCTCTCAGGACTGCTTTTGCTGTGTCCCACAGGTTTTGGGTTGTTGTGTGCTCATTATCATTAGTTTCTAGAAATTTCTTGATTGCTTCTTTGATGTCATTGTTAACCCATTCATTATTTAATAGCATGTTATTCAATCTCCATGAGTTTGGGTGTCTTTGATTTTTTCCTCTGAGGTTGATTTCTAGTTTCAAGGCATTGTGATCTGAAAAGATGCTTGATATGATTTCAATTTTCTTGAATTTGTTGAGGCTTGTTTTGTGACCTATCATGTGGTCTATCTTTGAAAATGTCCCATGTGCACTTGAAAAGAATGTATATTTTGCTTCTTTGGGGTGAAAAGTTCTATATATATCAGTTAGATCCATGTGGTTTAGTGTGTTGTTCAATGCCTGTATATCCTTGGTGTTTCTTTGCTTTGATGATCTGTCTATTGTTGATAATGGAGTGTTGAAATCCCCTACTATGAGTGTGTTGTTGTTGATATCCTTTTTGTGGTCTTCTAGTATTTGCTTTATGTATTTGGGTGCTCCTATGTTGGGTGCATATATGTTTATCAAAGTCATATCTTCTTGATGGATTGTTCCTTTAAGTATTATGAAATGTCCTTCTTTGTCTCTTTTTATTGTCCTTGCTTTGAAATCCATTTTGTCTGATATGAGAACTGCTACCCCGGCTTTTTTTTCCGGTCCGTTTGCTTGGAATATTTTTTTATATCCCTTTACTTTCAGTCTATGTAAATCTTTTGTTTTGAGGTGTGTTTCTTGTAGACAGCAAATATGTGGGTCCTGTTTTCTTATCCATTCCGTTACCCTATGTCTTTTAATTGGAGCATTTAATCCATTTACATTTAAGGTTATTATTGACGTGTATTTATTCATTTCCCTTTGTACCTCTGTTCCTCTCCTCTCTTGTTTTTTCCTAGAACAGTCCCTTTAGCATCTCTTGCAATGCTGGTTTGGTGGAGATGTATTCTTTCAGTCTTCCTTTGTCTGAGAAACTCCTTATTTCACCTTCTATTTTGAATGAGAGCCTTGCTGGGTAGAGTATTCTTGGTTGTAGGCCTTTGTTTTTCATTGCTTGAAATATTTTTGACCATTCCCTTCTGGCTTGTAATGTTTCTGTTGAGAAATCAGTTGATAGCCTTATCGGAGCTCCCTTGTATGTTATTTGCTGCTTTTCTCTTGCTGCTTTTAGGATTCTCTCTTTGTCTTGGAATGTTGCCATTTTAACTATGATGTGCCTTGGAGTGGGTTTTTGGGGGTTCCTCTTGATTGGAACTCTCAGTGCTTCTTGGACTTGCATAGCTTTTCCTCTCATCAGGTTCGGAAAATTTTCTGTCACTATTTCTCCTATCAGATTTTCAATTCCATGTTCCTTTTCTTCTTCCTCTCGTATTCCGATGATCCTTAAATTATTTTTCCTAATGCTATCCTGTAATTCCCTTACATCTTGTTCATATTTTTTCAATCGTTTTTCATTTTGCTGTATTGTCTGGGAGTTTTTCTCTACATTATCTTCTAACTCACTAATCCGATCTTCTGCTTCGTTTAGTCTGCTTTTGACTGATTCTACTGTGTTTTTCAGTTCAGAGATTGTATTCTTAAGTTCTTCCTGGTTCTTGTTAACGATTTCTATGTCTTTTTTTATGCTGGTGTATTTCTCTGCCAGTTCCCTGTAATTTTCTTGGAGCTGCTGGTAACTTCCTTGAAGGTTGTCATAGTTGATTTTAAGGATGTCGAGTATATTGAGCTTCTTTACCACCATTGTTTTGAATTCCATGTCTGACATTTGGGCTATGTCTATTTCGTCTATCTCTCTTTCTGAGGATTCCTCTTTTCTTTTCATTGAGGGGTTATTTTTGCGTCTTACCATGTTGGATTCTTTTTGTTTTTATTTATTTATTTATTTATTTATTTATTGGGGGGGTAGTCTGCTTTGACTTCCCTCCTTTGTGGTGTAATATTCTTTATCGAAGGTCTGGGAGTTTCAGTGGTGCAGTCTCTTTGATATCCTGAGCCTGATGGTCTTAAGTTACCCTTTATGTCGTTTGTTTATGCTGTTCGGTTATATTTCAGATGTTCTTTGATAGGATCTTCCTTCTGGCTACTTGGTTGAGAGTCACTCTATCTGCTTTGTCTTGAGTTCTTTTGTGGATATGCTGTTAAAGACATAAACACACAGCCCAGGCAGGAGACCCACACCCTCAGAAAGTATCCCCCACTCTATCCTGCTATCGTTAGCCAACTAGCCCGTATTAATATAAATGTAAAGAGATTTGAGCTTTTATACTATAAGAAGAATAGATACGAGTTGTTTTTGGGGAGGAAAAATATAATTTTTGATAGAGGGGTTGATAGATTAATAATAGTTGAGACTGTGCAAGCCAGTTAGTAATATTTACATTGTATGTTAAGAAAAATAGAAGAAAAGGATAGAAAAATACTTAGTATAGTAAGAAAGTGGGATTGTATTGTATTTGGGTTTATATAGTAATTATATTGTATTATTTAAAGTAATAGGGGGGCTAAGCTAGACACACAAACGAATAAACCACTATTAAAGAGAAAGGATGAGAAGGAGAGGTTATATGCAACACGTTAGAGATAAAGTTTGTTATTATTGGAAGAGGTGGAGGAAAAACACTCCCCCAAAAAATCCCCAAGAAAATAGAAGAAAGAAAAGAAGAAAGAGAGAAAGAGAAGAAAATAAAAAATTTACCACAACCCCCCCCAAAAAACCCCAAAAGGTTAGCAAGAAAGGAACAAAGAAAGATAGAAAAGAAAGAATACAGAAGAAAGAAAAAAGAGAGAGAAAAAAAAATTGAACCAAAAAAAAAAAAATATATATATATATATATATATATATATATATATATACACCCCCCAAAACCCCCCCCAAAAAAACCCCAGGAAAAGAATAAAGAAAGAAGGAAAGAAAAGAAATTATTAAGAAGAAAGAAAGAACAAGGGAGAAAAAATTTGGGAGAAAAAATTTGGAGAAAAAAAAAAAAAACGATGTTTTTACTCCGTTTTAGCCTTGGTGTGTTGCCTTCTTTTTCTGGGTCCGCAGCTGGTCTAGTGTGGCAGGTCAGAGGTTCTTGTTCTTTTGCCGGACTGGTGTGCGCACCCGGTTGCCGCTATGGTGCGCGCCCGCGGTTGCCGGCGCGGCGCTCTACCTTGCTGCCCGCTGTAGCCAGTTGAGGTGCCCTTGCGCGTAAGCCCCTGCGCGCTCTGACGGCCCGAGAGTTTGCCCTGCGGTTGGAGCCCACTGCTGCCTGGCCGCAGTGGTTCCCCGTTCGTGCCAAGGTGTCTCTGTCCGCGCGGGCAGCCCGAGCGCTTTCCCCGGGATTGGCTCCTTCTTTCGCTGGGGCGCGGCAGTTCCCCGTTCGCGCCGAGGTGACCCTGCCCGCGCGGACGGCCCGAGCGCTTTCCCCGGGATTGGCTCCTTCTTTCGCTGGGGCGCGGCAGTTCCCCGTTCGCGCCGAGGTGACCCTGCCCGCGCGGACGGCCCGAGCGCTTTCCCCGGGATTGGCTCCTTCTTTCGCTGGGGCGCGGCAGTTCCCCGTTCGCGCCGAGGTGACCCTGCCCGCGCGGACGGCCCGAGCGCTTTCCCCGGGATTGGCTCCTTCTTTCGCTGGGGCGCGGCAGTTCCCCGTTCGCGCTGAGGTGACCCTGCCCGCGCGGACGGCCCGAGCGCTTTCCCTGGGATTGGCTCCTTCTTTCGCTGGGCCGCGGCGGTTCCCCGTTTGCGCCAAGGTGACCCTGCCCGCACAGGCGGCCAGAGAGCTCCCACTGACCCCGGGCTGAGGTGCTTTCACGCTCGCACGCTGCCCCGTGCCCTCAGTCCCGCTGAGCCGAGCTCCGGGAGTTGGTCTCTCGCCTCTTAGGGCAGGGCCAGGGACACTTGCGCTCAGTGGAATCGAGCGTCCGTGGGTCGCCGCCTCTCGCTGTTCCCGTGCTGCAGCCGCCCGCCTTCCCTCACCCGTCTGGGCGGGCACAAACAGAGCCTGCGCTAGTGGTCTGCTTTCCGGCCTGGGGCCCTGCGCCCACGGGAGCTGTCTAGGGGTGTCTGTGCACAGTCCTCTGCGTGTTCAGTGGGCCCTCCCTGTGCCCGTTGGGGCACTGATCTTATGTCCGTTGGGGAATGTCCGAGGGACGCCTGGACTCACGGCCCCGCGCACCTGGGCCAGTGAATGAGAGCACTTCCCTATGTGCGCCCCCGCGACCCAATGGTAGGGTTGAGGAGTGGATTAGCGCGCCCCTGCGCCTGGGCTCCTCCAGAACGGCCTACCACACCCAAACTTTCCTCCCGTCTCCACCATCCACTAGAGAAAAATATAAAGGAGAATTATGTTCTCACTTGCCCGGTAGCACGCTGTCTCTTGTCCTTCAGCGCCAATGCCACTTGGTCGAGTCCCGTCTCTGCCAGCGGGCAGAGATCCGCTCTCCGCCTGACTCCTCTCTGGGGTAGCCTGTGGTCGCCAAAAATCCTTTGTGTGCTTCCCGCCACAGCTCGGGCAGCCGCCCCAGTCAGGAATCCCGTTTCGTCCCCTTTTTCTCCGCTATCCTCACTAAACAGGTTGTTCCCAGATGGATTTTCTCTAATCCAGCAGTGCCTTGGCTCAACTCCCGCCAATGTCCAGCTGCTCACTGAGATGTTCTGTCTGCAATTAGACCAAACTGTAGACGGGTCTCCGGAGCCTAAAACCGCAACCTCTCCTCACTCCTCCGCCATCTTACCTCCTCCCTTGCAGGAAGATTTTTAATTAATGATTTGATGCTAACATTTTCTCAGCCAGGAGTTTTTTTTGTTGTTGTTGTTTTGTTTTTAGCATTTCTTATAACTCCCTGAGTTTTCTTTCCATTTTTCATTAAAGTGTAAAAAAAACCTGCAAAACCTTCCTGAGACTTTCCCTACTGCTAGAGGGAATAATGAGATGCTGGCGAGTATGTCTTCTTTCATCAGTCCAGAAAAACAGCTATCCTTTCTGAGGCTAACTATCCTATCAAGCCTAATACCTTAATCAGCACGCTGACTGACAGGTGGAATTCTCTAGAGCTGAATTATCTTAACAGTCTGTGTGGAGGGTAAGAGGAGTTTAAAAAAAGTTTAAAACCTGATACATATGGGTTTCCAAAGAAGGCTTTCATATTTCCAAATAAAAATGGAATACTTGTCTTCACTTCAGCCAGTTAATACTTAGTGAAGAAAACAATGAAATGTGTCTTTAGCATTTGCGTATCATTGGTAATAATAGTGTTATACCTAGAAAATAGATCCTGTATAAAAATATATGCAATTAAAAAGAAATAATTGTAAAGATAAAACTTAAGCAAAAATTATACTCCTTATCTGGCCTCTACATCAATTATCTTTCACCTCAGATTTGTCACAGCAAGCACTTGTATTTTTTCAAAGGCATTGTGAAATTCTTCTAAAATATTAGAAACAAAATTATGTTTTATTTCCTTGACTTTTAAACTAGACAAAATATGACATCTAGAATGTTTAGGAGATGGGAAGAGAGTGGTACAGCATTCAAGCAGTTGTGTCTGACATCTGGATCTCAGGCTGGCTGTCCCTGCTCTGGACAGGTATGTGAGAGTGGGCCCTATGGTTCTTCAGGCTGTTTCTGTCTGAAAAATGGAAGAAAACCCAAATCCTTACACCTCAAAGTAATTGCTTTAATGACACAATCATTCCTTTTAAAGTGTAAAAGAAACATTTAACACTAACTCAAAATAAAATAGTGATGTTTGCTTGTAATTACAGGTCACTTTTAGCTTTCCTAAAAGACATAAAATACACAAGGATACACTGTGGGTACCTGAGGGAAATTATGTGGAGCTCTTTGTGGGTGGTATCATAACTAAGTTTGAGTTGAATAACAGAGTCTTCTATAGTCGGTCTTCTCTAAAAAATATAAATAAATAAAAGGTAAATATACTTGGAGGAACAGCCCTACATGATTGCAGAGAAAGTGGTTGCTTATGTGGTAAGATTTGAAAGATATCTACCGACCTATCCAAAAATACTTCTGCCATCAGCCTGCGGTGTTACCAAAAAATTTCTCACCATTCCTTTGGGACATTATCTCCAAAAGTCCATTGAAATGCAAATATGTTACCTCACAGTTCTTACATATTAATCCATTAGCACTCATTACCATATTAGTAAGAATTTTTTCTTTGTGCAAGACAATTTCGGTGAGAGGGAGAGACTGGTGATCAGTACCGCCCCCCACCCCCCCAGCCCCCAAAATGAGCAGAATGAGCAGAATGCACTTGCCTTTCACTGAAGAGCCTGAGAGGCAGTAAGAACCTAGATCAGAGAATGCTGGGGGGACAAGGGCCAGCGAACTGGCAGGGGAAGAGTGGTGTAGGCTATGCTGATGAAGATTTTCTCCTATATCCAGCTCTACATTTCTACATTACAGTTTCTTCCTCTTTACATCCGAAGCACTTTGTATTTTACCACCATATGATAGGTAGCCTACACTTCCTTGTTTTGGTGGTGGTTACGCCTGTTTGCCCCTTGCCTATTTTTAATTCTCCTTAAGATCTTAGTATTCTCACAGCTTCTAGATGAAGCCTTGTATGTAAGTGCTGTACTAATACTTATTAAATAAACAAACGAAACCAATACAGTGGTGATAATTACAGTGAATTTTAGCAAATGTGAAACCAGATTTTCTCATTTTCATACAATCCAAGCAGGGGTTTAAACAAATTTGGTGATCAAATTGCTTACCTGACTAGTTATCACAACACATTCTATGCCTTCACAGGACACTAATACTTTGTCCACTTACAGGTTTTTTGTTTGTTGTACATCAGTTTCCCTGACTGAACTTAGTATTATGAGATGAGTAATGCCAAGATGTATTCATCATTTTAATATCTTTATTTCATTTTAATATCTTGTCTCCCTTTTTCTACATTCCACCAGATGCTCCCAACTCCCTATCTCACTATCTCTGACAATATCTTACATGAGAAGAGATGAAAGGAGGAAAAGGAAAGGGTGAGAAAGAGGAGGGAAATAATAAGAGGTATATTAAGAATCACTTTACTTTTTCCAGTGGAAGCTGTGACTAAATAATATGTGCATGCTAATAGCATTTTAGTTGCTTGGCCTTTTCCTGTGAGTCCTTGTAGTACTGAGTTAAACAGGTTGGGGGTGGAAAGCAGCAGCAGAGGAGGGGTAGTTTCAGGGTCATGCCAGCAGTTTTGTCTCTTTCATCTCATTACTACTCTTTCAGAATGGAATTCTTTATATGATTGTATCATGCCAACTAATTCCCTTATTTTGTAGGTTAAACAGGCTTGGATGTCATTATGTCTTTTTCCTGGAGTGCTCTACAAAAGATTACTGAGAAATTGGAGCTACATTTCAAGGTCTTAATTCATACTATTCAGATAACATTATACCACCTCACATTCTGCTTTTAGTCACAGAAGTTAAACAAGCCCATCTATTCTTTCAGAGATATTGTTGGGGAATCGTTTATTGTGTCAAGGTCCACAATTTCATGGATCATTAGCCATGCATGCAGCCACTGTACAAAAACTGCCCAGGCAGCAACTTCTCTGAACTGGTCTCTGGAACAACCCCATTATCCTTTGGTCTTTTATGGCATTGATGTTTCATTTGCTTTTAATGTATCACTTGGAAGCCTCTGTTTCAACTAGGGAGGACATCAAGCTTCATAAACAGCCACTTTCATCAAAGTTATTTTTGCTCAGACTACAAGGGCATGCAATGGTCTATGTAGTAGGTAAGGTCTTCAGGTTATTCATTTTTCTATTCTCATGAAGCCAAGGTTGAATGAGTGTATTTGTAATTGTGAGTAAACCAAAGTGTGTAGACATCCCCAGCCCCAAGCAATCTCATAGCAGATTTCACAAGCATGGACTTTCCAGTTATGGCTGTAAAAGGCTCACAAAAAAGAAACTGATAGTTCTCATATCAGTATCAGCAGTTTCTCAATTTAAGATGTGTAAGACAGGATCCAGAGAGCCCAGAACAATTTTAGAATCATGAGATGAACTCACTGTCCTTAATTTTGGTGAATTGTGTTATAATTTGGGGGGATCCTGTGAGCTCTACAGAGACATTAATACATTGAGAGTCATAACATGGGGGTTGTCTCTAAGAAGTACAATTTTATCATTTATAAAACCTCTGTTGCTTGATTCCTACATCCTAAAAAACCTGAAGGAAATGAAATTATAACCCTAAAACAAACAAACAAATTAAAAAAAATAACTGTCTAAGTTTCTCAGGAAAGAAATTTAGTTCTGGTACACTGTTTCAAATGTGCCTATCAAATTTTAAAAGGTTTAGGCAAGTGCAGAAAGAATGCACTCACTTTGGCAACAAAGACTCAAGTGATGCTTCAGCAGTTTTTAGCTCCAGTAGATATAATATTTCATAGACTTCTGCTGTAATGCTTGTGATTTTGAAGCATCAGGAAGACTAAATAAATACATAAATAAATTCACTATGGTATAACTATAAAGCATTGAGGAAATTTTCTATCATTCCCAGGAGTTTGAGCAGTCTTCTGGGTTTGGATACAGGAGAATTCTGTTGTAGGAATTAGGCTTCTCAGGAACTCTTGTGATATTCCTGTTTTTAGTAAATAATTAAGTTGAAATTATTTTCTGTATCATAACCTGTAAAACTGTGGTCATTTCCTCAGTTATTTTTCCACCAAATGAAGTAAAATCTTTTGAAAATGTGACAGTCTGATTTTGTGTTTCCTCCTGAAGGACCATGGTGGTCACAGAGCAAAGTGCCCTGAAGTTTCATATGGCCTCCATGGACAAAAGAAAAGGGGGGTGAACTGTACAGAAGAGCCCCAAATCAGCAATCATCAAGTTCTCTAAAGGAAGATCCCAGGAACCTCTTTGGTAATAACAAATCTCTAGAGAGTCTGTCAAAGACTGTTTATGTATCACTGAGAGTAAGTCAACATTTTTGAAGAGTTAACACAATTGTACTTGGAAAAAAACAGATCATTGGTTTTGTGTAAGACTGGGATTTGTGTCATTGCTTCTGAAAATATGTAGAAGAAAGCAGTGTCTTCCTTCCATGAAAGTCATTTATACTAAATCTACAGAAATGACTTTTTAGACATGTAATTAAATATATCAAAATAATTTAAGAACAGATAATCAACACACACACAACTCTAGAAAGATGTACAGAGGGAAAAAGAGGAAAGAAACTTTACATCAGTAAAATACTATCTAAATAGACTCTTTGTAAATAAAATTATTTAGTACTTGGCCAGTGTAAAAGTATGACAAGAAAGCTGATGGAAACAAAGACATGCAAACTGTTGCAATCATTCAGTGATAATGTTTTAAAAATAAAGATTAAAAATCTATAACTGAAAATAAACGCTTGTACACCAGCAATATCCAGGTAAATATATACTTGGTTATCATTTACACAAAAGGAACAAAATTATAGAACACTTAGGGCTACTCTTAACCCAAACTAAAATAGATAAGGGTAAGTATTTGCAGACAAGCTTTAAAATATTTTATATTTATTGACTGCAAGACTAGCTAATGTCAAGATGCCAATTCTTCCCAAAGTAATTTATTGCTTTCACAAAATTTTAATTCAGTTTCAGGAAGGGGAGGAGAAATTTTGAACAACTAAAAATTTTTGAAAAAGAGAAGTAATTACCGTGCTCTGTTTCTACTAGCTATCAAAGTATAATATAATCCATGATAACCAAAACAATACAGTTTTAGCAGAAGAACTGGGGGCCAGATGAAATTATCAGAATAAATAGAGCAGAAAATAACTTATTGTAGATAATACTTTAATGTAAAATAAAAATGAGATCACAGATTTGTGGGGGAAAAGTATTCATTAAGTGATGCTTTGAAGGTGATTTATTATTTGAAAGGACAAAACAGAGCCTTACTTTGTAATTTATATACAGCAAAATGTATAACCCAAAGTCATCAAAAATGGCTCCGGCCTGTATGGTTCAGTCAGTTGGAGCACTGTCCTATAAGCCAGAAGGTCGTGGGTTTGATTTCTAGTCAGGGCACATGCCTGGGTTGCGGGTTTGATACCTGGTTGGGTGTGTATGAGAGACAACTGATCAATGTTTCTCTCTCACATCGATGTTTCTCTCCTCTCTAAAATCACTAAGCGTGTCCTCGGAAAAAAATAGAAAAGGTATGTGCATGCATGTGTATGTGTGTGTGTGTGTGTGTGTGTATGTGTGTATCAGACCCTGGGTTAGAATAATGCATATTAAACAAAATAAATTAAAATAATAACAAAGAAGAAAAGTTTATCAAAAAACCTTCTAAATATTAAGAAACATAATTAAATAAAAGGAAAAAGAAAAAAACTTAGAAAACATCCAGTAAATATAACAAAAACACTGCCGATAGAAAAAAATATATCCTAATGAAAACTGATTAAATAAATGCAAAAGAAAAAATGCAAATGTCCAAGTTATATTAAAAATATTTAATCTCAGTTCGATTCCCACTCAGGGCACATTACTAGGTTGCACATCAGGTCCCCAGTTGGGGGCGCGAGTGAGAGGCAACCACACAGTGATGCTTCTCTCCCTCTCTTTCTCCTTTCCCCTCTCTCTAAATATAAAATAAATAAACAAACAAATAAATTATTAAACTATATATATTTAATCTCAGTAATATACATTTGATAAGTATGTAAATTTATTTAAGTCTAATAAAAAATATGACAATGTATATAAAAAAGTCATAAAATTTTTCCTACCCTGTGAGTAATTCATTTCTAAGGATATTTTTTAAAGAAATACAGATATGAGTAGATATTACATTCAATGAGAACCCACTTTTATGTTAAAAGAAATAAGGAAAAAATCTTACATCCCCCCAAACCAAAATGTTTACAAACCCTATAAATTTTACACAAAGCTAAAATAATTTTTTCACATAATATTGAATAATATTAGAAAATGCTCATTAAAAAAATGTTAAGAAATGTAGAATATAAACTGGCTTACATAAAGAGTTTCCAATATCACTTTTAAATTGTGTACATACAATATATAAGGTCTGTCCAGAAGGTATCCAGCCATGCAATATGAAAAATAGAGACGTTTATTGAAGAAGATACAAGATACAAGAAACATTGTACGTAGGGCAATGACATCTCTGTCTCCTTCAAAGTAGGCACCTTGGTACCTCACATAGTTCTCCCAGTTGCCATCAGCTGCCCCATCATATTTTCCTGAATCTCATCGATGATCTGAAATCTCTTCCCTTTCAAAAGTGATTTTAGTTTTAGGAAAAGCCACAAGTTGCAGGGCACCAAATCTGAGCAAAATAGGGGCTGAGTCATCTGGGTGATTTGACATTATGCCTAAAAACTCTGCACAAGATAAGATGCATGAGCAGGTGTGTTGTCATGAGGAAGATGTCTATCACCAGTTGCCAATAGCTGCATCCTTCTGAATCATCCAGTTTCCACAGAGGAATGTTCAAGCATAATGCAAAATTTGATGTAGATTCATTGCTCTACAAGCTCAGTCATATTTGAATGCAAACACCACACAGTATATGTGCTTACGCAATGGAGTCTACTGCCCCCACTGACTAGTACAGTGAAGTTGTCATTTTTCATGCATGCACATTTCAGTCCACTCCCCTTGGCTGCCTGGTCACATCAGTGTTGTGCAAAATGTTCTCATGATATTAACAATGGATAGACTTTTTCCAGACAGACTTTGTATATCATTTTCTCTATAAACTTATACTTAATGTATATTTACATGTACATACATTTATATGTATCAAACTTATGACTTACAAAAATTTACACTTGCACAAATGTCTATTGTTTTGGAATAAATTTTGTCTCCCCCAAATCCATATGTTGAAGCCCTTACCTCCTAACATCCAATGTGACTGTATTTTGAGATATGGCCTTTCAGAAAATAATTAAGTTTACATGATGTCACAGGATGGGGCCCTAATCATATAGGGCAGGTGTCTTTATAAGAAGAGTAAGAGAAACCAAAGATCTCTCTCTCAACATGCTCACCAAGAAAAGGCCATGTTAGCATAGAGGATAAAGTGGCTGTCAGCAAGTCAGGAGGAGAGCTCTTACCAGAAACCACCCTGGCCAGCACTTTGATCTTGGAGTTTGAGACTTCAGAGTGTGAGAAAGTAAATATGTGTTGTTTAAACTATCCAATCTGTGGTATTCTGTTATGGCAACTTAAGCAGATTAACACATTTATCTATAAGGATTTTTTATTAATTGCTTTTATTAGTAAAAACCAAAACCAAGTGTTCAGTATGAAAAACAAGTATTTTTTTAATAAATTTATTTACAGACTGAAATATACTACAGTTGCTCAATAGTGTTGTTTTATGTACTGATATAGCAATACCTACAAGATAAAGAAATCAACTCACAACAAATTATTCTATTTGTGTTTTTAAAATATATGTTTAAATACATAGTATGCTTTCTTATGCAAAGAAAAATAAATATGTGGAAATATAAGAACCTTCTTGATAGCACTGGTTAAATATAGGGATGTGAGAAAAGTCAGAGATTCATTATATTGGAAGGGGTCAGTAAACAGAAATGGTTGCTTTTTACTGAATATGTCTTTATTTGATTTTTAAAACATTCTTGTATTAATTTAGTAACTTTATAATAATTGTAAAGTCTTAAAATAAAAAAATGAAGTGACAATATCTGGGTCGTGAAACTTAAAAGTTTTATTTATTTATTTTAGTTCTCTGATTGTGCTTTCTGTATTTTAGATTAATATAATTCTTATATTAAAATTTTATTCAAATATAGCATTATTAAAGGTAAGTGTGCATAAGTTTATAAGTTGATAAATTTTTCAAAAATTAAAAATAAATGTGTGATTAGCACCAAAATCAATAAAAAACTATTAACACACTTCCTGCCCCCATTTCTGTCCCATTCCCTTTCAAGGATAACAATCATTATGACTACTAAGAACACAGATTAACTTTAGTTTTCTACTTTGTTGGATTAAATCTTAAAATATCTACTCTTTGATGTTTAACCTCTTTTTTTTCAGTTGTTTTTTTACATTAAAAAATTTTATGGAGATCGAAGATGGTGGATGAATAAGTGGAAACCACACTAATCTCCTCCCAGGACCAATCTGGAATTATAACTTAATTGTGGAGAAATCATCTGGAATAACCTGCAGAACACTAGCTGGAGAGAAGTCTTATAACCACAGAGAGACAGAAAAGGCCACTTTATCACTGGTAGGAAGTGAAGAGATGCGAAAGGGCTGGCTGGGCTCCCACGGGTGGCAGCTGAAGGGACTGAGAAACAGTTCATCAGCTGGGGTTCCCTCTGAGAAGGGCAGGGTCTAAACCCCCAGCTGGGCTTCCTAGCCTACAGCAACAGAACAGAAATTAAAATAGTATCCAGCTGTGAAAAGCAAAAAGTCACAGGGTTTTTTGCTGGCCTGAGAAAAACAGCTGGAGAAAAAGACCTTTTAAGTGGATCATGTACGAAAATATTTTGACACCCACTTACCCTGGGCTTGAGCAGAGGGAGGGCAGAGAGGACTAGAGACACTTGGGGAGAATTTGGGGCGGTGGCTTTGAGGAGAGAACTAAGGGAGCAGCTGAACGGGTCTCAGTGCTTACTCATTCCTCATACTGCAGGCAGATCATTCCCCTCCAAGTGGCATCAGCCTGAGGGGAAGCAAAAGCCCTGCCTACAGGAATTAACCTGCTTCACCCTCAGTGCTTAAGCCTAATGGCTGATCACAGATTGAATAAATTAACAACTAAAGGAGACAGACAAAGGCAGTCGATTTCTGGTAGTCTCCAACAGGCTGCCTAGACCCAGACTGGTACATGATCTGACGCCACCAGAGGCAGATCCAGGAAGTGTAGAGCAATCTAAGAAGCAGCAACAAAAAAGAAGAGTCACAAAAATGGGGAGACAGAGAAACAACCCCCCTTGGAAAGGAAAGGAGGAATCCCCAGAAACAGTGCAAAATGAAATAGAGGGAAGCAAACTATCAGAGATGGAATTCAAAACATGGATTATACGGAAGCTCAATGAGCCCAGCGAGCCCAAAGAAAACTACAAAGAACTCCAGGGAAACTACAAGGGACTTACTGAGAATTATACCAGCATGAAAAAAGGACATAGAAGCTATCAATAAGAGCCAGGAGGAAATGAAGAATACAATTTCTGAATTGAAAAACACAGTAGAAGGAATTAAAAGCAGGCTAGAGGAAGCAGAAAATCGGATCAGTGAGCTGGAAGACAATGTAGAAAAAAATTCTCAGACAGTGCAACAAAATAAGAAAAAGACTGAAAAAGAATGAAGAGGTTTTAAGAGATCTGAAGGACAACATGAAATGTAATAATATCCATGTCATAGGAATATCAGAAGGAGAAGAATAGGAGCAAGGGACAGAAAACCTGTTTGGAAAAGTAATGACACAAAACTTCCCTAACTTGATGAGAGAAAAAGTTAAGCAAATTCAAGAAGCACAGAGGGTTCCAATGAAGATGAACCCCACAGGCCCACTTTAAGACAGAACATAATTAAAATGGCAACATTCAAAGACAAAGAGAGAATCCTAAAAGCAGCAAGACAGAAAGAACTCATAACATACAAGGGAGCTCCAATAAGGCTATCATCAGATTTCTCAACAGAAACACTATAAGCCAGAAAGGAATGGCAAAAGATATTACAAGCAATGAAAAACAAAGGCCTACAACCAAAACTACTCTACCTGGCAAGGCTTTCATTCAAAACAGAAGGTGAAATGAGTTTTCCAGACAAAAGAAGGCTAAAAGAATACACCTCCACCAAACCGGCATTTCAAGAGATGCTAAAGGATCTGCTTTAAGAAGATTAAGAAACAGAGAGAGACAGAGAGGGACATAAGTACAAAGGAGGAAAATGACAACGAATAAGTATCTATTAATAATAACCTTAAATGTAAATGGACTAAATGCACCAATCAAAAGACATAGGGTAGCTGAATGGATTAGAAAGCATGACCCACATATATTCAGTCTACAAGAGACCCACCTTAGGACAAAAGATCTACACAGACTGAAAGTGAAGGGATGGGAAAAAATATTCCAAGCAAGTGGACATAAATAAAAAGCTGGGGTTGCAATACTTATATGAGACAAAACAAATTTCATAGCAAAAGTCATAAAAAGAGACAAAGAAAGACATTTCAAAATACTTAAGGGAAAAATTCATCAAGAAAATATAACCCTTGTAAACATACATACACCCAACATAGGAGCACCCAAATATGTAAGGAAATTTTTGAAAGACTTCAGGAAGGATAGAGACAGCAACATGCTCATAGTAGGGGACTTTGACACCCTATTTTCAACAATGGACAGATTTTCGAAGCAAAGAAACACCAAGGATATTGAGGCATTGAACAACACTCTAGATCAAATGGACTTAGTTGATATATATAGAACTTTTTACCACAAAGAAGCAAAATATACATTCTTTTCAAGTGCACATGGAACATTCTCAAAGATAGACCACATGGTAGGACACAAAACAAGCCTCAACAAATTCAAGAAAATTGAAATTATATCAAGTATCTCTCAGATCACAATGGCTTGAAACTGGAAATCAACCTCAAGGAAAAAACTAAAAAACATTCAAACTCATGGAGGATGAATAACATGCTATTACATAATGAATAGGTTAATAATGAAATCAAAGAAGAAACAAAAAAGTTTCTGGAAACAAATGATAATGAACACACAACAACCCATGTGAAGGCAGACCTGAGAGAAAGCTCAAGCAATACAGGCATAACTAAAGAGGATAGAAGAATCTCTCATAAAAAAAATCTACCCCTACAGCTACAAGAACTAGAACAACAACAAACAAACAAAGCCCAGAACGAGTAAAGGAAGGAAACCATCAAGATCAGAGCAGAATTAAACAGCATAGGTACTAAACAAACAATTCAAAAGATCAATAAAACCAGGAGCTCACTCTTTGAAAAGATAAAAAAACAAAAAAACAAAAAAAACTGACAAGCCTTTAACCAAACTCATCAAGAAAAAAAGAAAGAGGACTCAAGTAAATAAAATCAGAAACAAAAGAGGAGAAATCACAACCGATACCACAGAAATACAAAAGATTGTAAGAAATTATTATGAACAACTGTTTGGCAAGAGATTTGACAACCTAGATGAAATGGACAAATTTCTGGAAACATATAATCTTCCAAAACTGAATCAAGAAGAAGCAGAAAGCCTGAACAGTCCAATAACAACTAGTAAAATTGAATCAGTAATCAAAAATCTCTTGGCACACAAAATCCCTGGACTGGATAACTTCACAGGTGAATTTTACAAAACATTTAGGGAAGAACTAACTCCTATCCTTCTCAAACTATTCCAAAATATTCAAGAAGAGGGAAGTGTCCCAAAATCTTTTTATGAAGCCAGTATTACTCCAATTCCAAAACCAGGTCAAGGCACAAGAAAGAAAGAAAACTACAGGCCAATATCGCTGATGAACTTAGATGTTAAAATCCTCAACAAGATATTGGCAAACTGGATCCAGCAACACATTAGAAAGATAATACACCATGATTGATTGGGATGCATCCCAGGGATGCAAGGATAATTTAATATTTGCAAATCAATAAATGTAATACACCACATAAACAAAATGAAAGACAAAAACCACACAATCATGTCAATAGATGCCAGAAAAGCATTTGATAAAGTACAACACCCATTTATGATGAAAACTCTCAGCAAAATGGGAATAGAGGGAGCATACCTCAACATAATAAAGGCCATATATGAGAAACCTGAAGCCAACATCATACTCAATGGGCAGAAACTGAAACAATTCCCCCTGAAATCAGGAAAAGACAAGGATGTCCCCTCTCTCCACTTCCATCCAACATAGTCTTGGAAGTTCTAGCCACAGCAATCAGACAAAAAAAAAAAAAAAAAAAAGAAACAAAGGCATCGATATTGGAAAATATTAAGTAAAACTGTCACTATTTGCAGATGACATTATAGTATACATAGAAAACTCTATAGACTCCACGAAAAAACTACTCAACCTAATAAATGAATTTGGCAAAATAGCAGGGTAGAAAATCAATGTTCAGAAATAAAAGGCATTTCTATACACCAACAATAAAATATCAGAGATATAAACTAGAAAAAAAATCCCATTTACTATAGCAACAAGAAAAATAAAGTACCTAGGAATAGATTTAACCAAAGAGGTAAAAGACCTGTACTCAGAAAACTACATAACCCTGAAGAAAGAAATTAAGGAAGATACAAATAAATGGAAGCGTATACCATGTTAAGGGATGGGAAGAATCAATATCATTAAAATGTCCATACTACCCAAAGCAATTTATAGATTCAATGCAATCCCTATTAAAATACCAGCAACGTATTTCACAAACCCAGAACAAATACTTCAAAAATTTATATGGAACCAAAAAAGAGCCCGAATAGCCTAGCCATAGCAATCTTGAGACAGAAGAAGGCAATAGAAGGAATCACAATATCTGACATCAAACTATACTACAAGGCCACAGTAATCAAAACAGCCTGGTACTGGCATAAGAACAGACATATAGATCAATGAAACAGAATTGAGAGCGCAGAAATAAACCCAGGCCTCTATAGTCAACTAATATTTGACAAAGGGGGAAGAAACATAAAATGTAATGAGAAGAGCCTCTTCAACAAATGGTGCTGGGAGAAATAAACAGGGATGTGCAAAAAAAAAAAAAAACTGAAAATAGACCACCAAATTACACCACACACCAGAATAAACTCAAAATGGATCAAAGACTTAAATGTAAGACATGACACCATAAAAACCCTAGAGGAAAACATAGGCAGCAAAATTTCAGATATCCATGTAACAATTTTTTTCACTGATACATCTTCTAAGGCAAGGGAAATAAAGAAAAAAATAAACAAATGGGACTATATCAAACTAAAGAGCTTCTGCTCAACAAAAGAAAACATCAGAAAGATGAAAATGCAGCCATATGGGAAAGCATACTTATCAATGATAAATCAGAAAAGGGATTGATCTCCAAAATATATAAAGAACTTACATATCTCAACACAAAGACAGACAGCCCATTAACAAATGGACAAAGGACCTGAACAAACACTTCTATAAGGAGGACATACAGAAGGTCCATAGGCATATGAAAGAATGTTCAACATCACTAGCCATCAGAGAGATATAAATAAAAACCATAATGAGATACCACTTTACACCTGTTAGAATGGCCATCATCAACAAATCAACAAACAACAAATGCTGGCGAGGATATGGAGAAACAGGAACCATACTGCACTGTTGGTGGGAATGCAGACTGGTGCAGCCACTATGGAAAACAGTATGGAATTTCCTCAAAAAACTAAAAATGGAACTGCCTTTTGGACCACCAATTCCATTGCTAGGATTATATCTGAAGAATCCTGAAACACCAATTCAAAAGAACCTATGCACTCCTATGTTTATAACAGCACTATTTATAATCGCCACATACTGGACACACCTCAGTACCCATCTGTAAATGAGTGGATCAAAAAGCTGTGGTACATTTACACAATGGAGTACTATGTAGCAGAAAGAAAGAAGGAACTTCAACCATTTGCAACAACATGGATGGAACTAGAGAAAATTATGCTTAGTGAAATAAGCCAGGCAATGAAAGAAAAATAGCATATGATATCACCTAATACAGGAGACTAATGAACAACACAAACAAAAAAGCAAAATTGAACCAGAGATATATAAAGAAGGAGTAGACTAATGGTGACAGGGGGGAGAGGGGAGGGAGAGAAGGATGTAAAAAGGGGAAGAGTCTAGTCAAAGAACATGTATAAATGACCCATGGACATGGACAACTGGGTGGGGACTGACTGTGGGAGGAGGGGTGGGCTGGGTGCAGGGAAGCAATAGGGAAAAATGTGGGACAATTGTAATAGAAAATCAAACAAACAAAAATTTATAGTGGGGGAAAAAAATGAAAGAAAAATAAATTAATAAATGAGATAGCAAATTCCCCCTCAAAAAACAAAACAAAACAAAAAACTTACATGTAGGAAAGTGAACAAAAGAAAATGTAAAGTATGGAAATAAAATTTTTGTGAATATTAGAAGGACAGGGATTTTTCTTTACACTGTATATTTTTCTCCCTACCTGATCTCTCCAGAATTTGGCATTCTGGAGCAGTAAGTAATGACATAAGTTTCTTTGCATAAAACTAATAAGACCAGCTGTTAACAGAGGTTTTGTTGACCACAACTTTGACTGGAATGTCATGCCTAAAGAAGGCATGCTTGGGCTCTGATTGTTACCAAAAAACCCTGAGGAACTGGGACTGACTTTCAAAGGTAATAAAAGTCCACAAGAAAAAAAGACCTGGTACCTTGGTTGGTTGTGTGGTCCATGGCAATCATTCCAGGGAAGGAACAAAGGTTGCTTTCCTGAAAGATGGTGGAAGGGACATTAAGGCACAATGGAAAACCTGAAGTACTTGGAAAAGACAGGTGTGTACAGGCAAGGCTGAATGGCAGGTATGTGGCTTAGCTTCTGTGCCCTAAAGAGCAGACTGAAAGTCACCCTAAAGGTTCCTTGTGTAAGTTCCAGCAAGCAGATATAAAGATCATATATGATCATTTGCTGCTCTTGTTGTGTTTATTCAAACAAACAGGATAAATTAAAACTGGACTTAATGCAGTCCCTTTAATGACAAGGAGGGTAATCTTAAGGAGAAAAATCATGATTTGAGGAAAATCACAATGCTCAGTGGTATACTATAAGTAGTGCAGCTAACTGTCTTTAAAGTTTATACTTATTTAAAGTTTGTTTTCATTTGAAAGTTAAACTAGGTCTGTGACATCATCAAAGATGCTTAATTTACTGGCAAGGAGAATATCAAATGCCTTGCAACTGGATGTCTTTCCAATAAGACAGTCTTACAGATTTAGAGACTTGTTTGTGGGTTATGTTACATAAATTAACATTTGTTTTCTGTTTTCAAAGGGCATAAGCCTATGATCTTATTACCTGTGTGATTGTCTGTATGTATAGGCCTCACTTAATCCTGTCTGCATCGCTGCCTCCTGAGACTCAACGGTTTGGCTGAATAAGTGGCTGGGTTGGTGATGCATTGGGTGGTCTGTGAATTTCACTTTAAAACTGGTTTCCCTTTTCTATCCTAATGGCTTAGACAGAAAGGGCCCAGAGGTCTGAGAGTTGGAAAGCCTACAATATTCCCCTCAGCCCAAACTAAGTATAGTGGGCAAAAGGATTTTGGACAGGTGTGATGTACCTTGCACACCTTCCTCCAAAGAAGCCCTTCTTTTCCCTAATGTGGAACATTGAAAAATTAATACCTGCCTTTTGTCTTCCAGTCGTTATGGCTTGAATGATGCTTTTTAACCCTGTTGCCAAATCTGTTGCCTCTAGGATATAACAAGGATGCCAACCTGTTAAACCAAGCATGCCATTGTCTGGGGACAGCCAAATGACCTGGAGTCTGCAAGATCCTTCCCATTTGGGAAGGTCACCCTCCCCTCCACATCCCCATTCTTATTAGGGATGTCTGGACCAGGGGTAGGTAGGATGATGACCATGTCCAGCTTGAAGCAGTTAGATGAGCATGAGATCTTTGCCCATTGTCCTTTATAAGGTTATAAAGGGTCTTAAGTCTCAGAGGAGGGAATGTTTACAGAGTGGGGGTCCCCACCCAAAATAAATAAATAATAAAAATTTAAAAAATTAAAAAAATTATTTCTCTTCTATTTTATTTGCCCCATTTCCCCCAAACCTCTCCCTTGACCCACCCACCCCATGCCCTCTCCCACAGTCAATCTCCACCCCCTGTTGTCCATGCCCATGGGTCATTTATACTACTTCCTACTTCTTTTATTCAACATTATATTGGTGAGACTCATAATGTTTCATAAAAACCATGTTTTACAATAGAATATTTACTTGTATTTCAATAAATCATTTGAGTCATTAAATTCTAAAATAAAATTTAGAGTTAAATAAACTGCTTTTTACAGAAACTCAGAACATTGTAATTGCCCTTTAATTTACCAAAACAACAACAACAAAAGATTGCTTTTGCCAATTCTGTTAATAATTTACTACTTCCTGAAATTTTCCCAATGGCTAAGTATCTTGGTATTCCAGGAAATGGTGTTTATGCTTGCTTCTCACACAAAAAAATAACTTTCAAAAGCATCCTGAGCAGATCTATCTTTTCATCATTGCCTGTGGAAGCTAAGTGATTCTACTTTCTCTTGATACAGAATAGTACATAACAAAACGTGACTGACATCTACAAGAGAAAGATGAACCTGATTGAGAAGGTCATTCCAAGTCAATTACATAAGTCTAATCTTTTGTTTTTTCCAAATCCAGGATGGAGAAATAAATAGCTTAATAAATTAGTTTTAAATTATTTCAGATTTGCCCAAGACATACTGGAGACTGAGAGTTTATATTCCCTCCAAGAAATAGAAACTCAGTTTGTTTGACCTAGGGAATTAAGAGAGAAGACTGATTCTGTATCTTGGGTAATGGTGAATGAGATCTAAAGTTTCAGAGGGAGACAAATTTCCCCCAAACCTCTGTGTAGGGCAACTTATTGAAATATATTCCGGGGAATACTTGTTAGTGTAGGAAACTGCAGTAAATAAAAATGTAGTTATCATCTTCCACATTCCACTGAAATACCAGGTTTTATATTCTGAATATCTCCCTTTTGTTCTTCTTGTTGTTAAAAGCCTAGGTTCAGAATGATGATAAAGTTGGCTTTTCAAAAGATGCGGGCTCCCACATGGGATTGAATTGGAGAAACCTGAATTTCATAACAGATGGAAAACAGGATTCTAACTTTTTTTTCCCTGGTGTTACAGAACAGACAGATGAACACAGCATGATGTTCTGCTCCCTATTGAAAATATTTTATCCCAGTTGCTGTCTTAACAAATTTCTATACATCCTTTGTGTTAATCCTCCCAGAAGAGATGTCAGGATGGTATTAAATTTGCATTAAATAAAATGTCTGAATAAAAGGAAATAAGGAGGGGGCGAATAAGGCTGAGAGATTCATCAGACCCCAGCACAAGTTCAAGAGAGGGAGAGAAAAATGTAAGTTTCATGGAAATGTCATGGATGCCTAGCAGTTTACAAAAGGCTCAGCAAACCCTTCTGAGAGTCATTGATCTAAAGCTATCTTTAGCTTCCCTTTTGCACACAGTCAGGTTATTGGTTTAGATCATTGGTACCATAGGAACCTGACCTCTGCAAACCAGTTGGGTGGTGAACTTTAAAGTGCAGCAGGGGGTCTCTGGTCGATTGCCTCCTCATGGTGGGATATATCTGCAGGTACATTCTCATGGCCACCACCCCCTTCAAAGTCAACTCATTATTCACTTCTTCCTGAACCTTCCCCAGCACCTCTGGATGGAGCTGCTAATTCTTCCTTTCAAGTACTACAGACACTGATAGTACATTTCTCCTCCCAGGCAGAAATATTTGGTTAGAAGTCTCTCACTCCTGTGAAATATTTGAGGAGGTTTGTGTGTTTTCAGCATCATAGCCTGAGACCATACACAGTGACTGGCACATAAAGAGATTGAATGTCCCTCATTTGGTGAAATGCTCTCTTGTATTTTCTTGTTACCAATTAAATTTACACTTTTAGTGCTTATAGTAGATCTTATAACACCCTGACTACAAGCTCCTTGAAAACAGAAAAAAAAAAAAAAGAGTTCATATGCTGTATTAACTTTTTAATTTTGAAATATTTCAAATTTACAAACACAGGGTCCTTCAGAGCATAAAGCTCTGTGTGAATGTACAGTTCACAGATTCATGAAACTGCCCCAACCTCACGTTAGCATAATCTATTGCTATCAGTTGGATTTCCATTCATGCTACTTAATACCACAATATACTCTCATAACTACTATTTCTGTATTTTCTATTCTATATTCTTGGAATTCCTTTTCATTTTTCTTCTTCTGTTTCTAAATACATCTTGAATCAAACCTTCCCTTTGTTTCTCTACCAATTCAATTATTCTATCCCATATCTCATGATATTATTTATGTCCATTATAGTATCTACATATTTTTGAATATATTACACTTCATGCTATATTTTTCAAAATATCTCAGCAGTTTTATCTTAGCTATTTTAAATTTTCTGTCTAATAAGTTCAAGATCTGGGCCATCTTTGTGTCTACTTCTACTGACTGCTATTGACCACAGTCCTGATTTTTTGCTTTGTAATGTTTCATGATTTTTTATTTTATGCAATACATTTTATAAAAAATAGCCAAGCTGAAAGCAAATATTAACTTCCCAAAAAGGTTATCCCCTTTCTTTTGTTTGGATGTTAGAGCAGAAGACTGACCCTGTACGATATTCAGTCAAACTGGGCTGACTTTCACCACTGGCTTCATTTACATGTTTTGACTAAGAATCTACATTTTTCCTTCAGTATAGACTGGGATCTGAGCATTGGTATAACTTGGGAGTTTCATTTGTGCTTTAGAATTGAGCCACCAAGTCTTCATACCATGAAAGATAACCCTCTGTTTTATAGCTCAGCTGCCAACTTTTTGATTCACTGGGAAGAAGTCTTTGCTCTTTTGTGTCCTACCTAGCTTTCAACTCTGGAGATCTCTTTCCACCCAGATGCGCATTCTCCAGCCTTACTGGGGCAGCTGTCTTACATGACACAGAAGACTTAAGTGCCCCAAAAGTGTCCCTCCTGTCCTGATTGAGCCTGTGTACTGAGAGACCTGTGTGTCTTAGCTCTCCTACCCATTGTTCCACTCTCCTCCACTGGGTGCTGTAACATTCTTAGTGGAGGCTCTGCGTACCTCAGGGGTATCTCCCTCAGCAACTCTGACTTGCCCCCAGCTTTTGGACATAGTACACTCAAGAAGTAGGTAAAGACTTGTGGAAAATATTTGCTGCGTGGTTGCAGATTTGCTCTGTGGTTTAGGCTCCGGGAAAATCTAATCTCTCATGCCAGCCTACGCATAGACATTGAAAGTTCATTAGAAGTTTAGCTGGTTTCTCCTTACCCCCTCCTATGGCAGGTACTCCTCCTCCACTACTTAAGCTGAAATGAGAACAGCTGTGGAACGCTTCTCTCCTGTGAAGAGCTTGTCATTTTTCTGGAAATTCGTTTATTTAGGTTTCATTGCATCCTCTCAGGTCTCTGAAGGATTAAAAACTAAGTATGTGTTTTTGAAGGTTATCCAGCTTCTTTTAGTTGTTAGGATGAAAGCAATGATTCCTTTGCTTTTCTATATCATAAGCAGAAATCCTATATAATCTTTTTATGGTTCCTTAGTAATGAATTTAAGATTCTGATATGTAATTGCCATACAATAAAGAGTTTTCTTCCACTTAAATGTTTCCTGCACAGTTTCTTAGATAGCAAATTTATTTTTTTAGTTTAAAAGATTAATTATGATAGATTATTAGAATTAGGTAAATTTTTAAGTATCTTATATATTTGACCTATGTTTGATCCTCAAATGAATATCTGCATCATTATAGTTCCCAGAATGTAAGATGACCTGTAAAATTTAAGATTTTTAAAGAAGAAAGTTTTGAATCTTTCTTTTTGGGGTCAACTTCTTTGATAATCACTGTGTGTTTTCAGAGCCAGAAGGGCTGACATTTGAAACTGACACTACTTCCATAAAGTACAATAGCTTTTAACAAATTCATATTCAAACAAAAGCATCTGGATTTCTGTATTTTCATATACATTGTCTCATTGGTAACTCACAATCGCCCTCTGAGGTACACAAGATTAATATAGGCAATTCATATTCCTATTTATAGATGAATAAATTAAAGCTAAAAGACTTGCTGGAGGTTACAACATTGTTGCAGCTGTCTTAGATCCAAGTCCCTACTCATTTTACTGCCTTTCTCACCACACTGTGTCAGAGATTTTAGGTATTTGATCATGTTTTTCAAAGTGTGCTGGCTTTTAGAAATGGAACTTCGGTCTTAATAAAGAGAACTAAGTAAAGAAAAAAAAAACAAGCTTTAATAATGTCTTTTCCAATTTTTCCTTTTCCAAATGCATTATGCTATTTATTTCTAGAGAGTGTAAGCTTCCTATATACTTCCTTTGGGCTTTTATAGCTATAGTACTCAGGCACTATGCAAAAAGATGAATTTATTCCAGTGCAGGGTATAAAATAGGTAACAGACTTTTTCCTGAGCTTCATTGACAGTGCACAAATGTCCAGATCTAATATTGTCCTATGAGCTTCTGAGAGTCCTTTAATATAGGTTTCACACGGTTTCCAGTGGATCCCTAATGAATAAAACCTGAACTATTCAGCCTACCACTAAAGGATCTGCAGTTTTATATTTCCTGCCTTTCTAACCTTATTATCTCTCAGATGTCCCTTATATTCTGGTCATATTAATCCATTTACTAGTTACTAAACATGGAGATGAGCCTTGGTGTGGTGGAAGAAACCCTAGACTTAAAGTAGAAAATAAAAAATTTGAGTAGTTTATATAACCTTGACTACTTTTTAAAGCTGCTTAGACCTCCTGTTATTATATCTTTATAATACGAATATGTTGAAATAAGGATATCAAAGTTCTCTTCAAATTCTAGCAATTTTTAGTTAGTGGATTTCTGTTCCAACTTATAGTTTATTTGTATGTTTTTGATATTGACATAGTCCAAATAAAGGGAATCAACATTTTAATTATCTCATACTGTTATCTTTGTAAAAAATTGCCTTAGCCAATATCATTTAATAAATACATCTTGAAATACTCAATGGTTTAACTTATAAATTTAATTGTTTAAATTTATTTTAAAAAATGTCATGAGATTTATTTCTTATTGGTTTAATATTAATAAATTGCATAAAAAGCATTTTTAAAATTTAGGTTCTCAAGCTTAGTTATGCTTTTAAAGAAAAGAAATGAAGAGAAGCATTGAGTTTGTTTATAATAACATTTGGTGCATGATTCCACCTGGATTAGAGAACTTTTCAATATATTTCCACATTTAGGTACTGAATGCAACAATGTTTCCAGAAGTTTCTCATCCTCCAGTCTCACTAAGAAAGTAGCTAGACCATTTGTCAACAAGGCGAGCATTTTCTGCTGAGGTAATTTGCTAACCAGATGCTGAGATAGTCATCTCATGCCAGGGTGCGTTCTGCAGCCAGAGATGACACCATCTATTTTAGGTTTTATGACAAATCTTCTATGTTTTTAGAGGATTTAGAAGTAAGGTACAGAAACACTCAGCTCCTTATCCAGGTTCTCCAGCCAGGTCTGCCTGACTCTAAAGCCCTCTGCTTTTCTCAGGACACCTCATGGACTTCCACCTAAGTCATTTTTGTCCCTTTTAAAGTTTCTTTTATTACACACACAAAAAGGGGGGGCACAATCTTATCAGAGTGTTGGGAGAGGGGGTTTAGATGACTCAAAATCATCCATACAGGAAACATTGTTGTTGTTTTTTTAAGACAATGAAAGGAAGAAAAATAATTTTTTTTTATTTAAGTGAGACAACAAAGGTACAAAAAAGTTGCAAAAATGAGGGGTTTGTTAGCTCTTATTTTCTGTGTCTCTGTTTTTAAAAAGCTTTTTTTTTTTCAGTAAAGAAAGTTAAGACAAAGTTTAAATATGCCTAAGTTATCATTGACAAATATATTTTTTCATACTGTTCTTTCCCTTTTCATTATGCTGATGTTTTTCTTTAGCTGTGCAGAAGCTTTTTAATTTGATGTAGTCCCATTTGTTTATTCTTTGCTTTATCTCCCTTGCCCTAGGAGATATATCAGTGAAAATATTGCTGCGTGGGATACCTGAAATTTCCCTGCCTGTGTTTTCCTCTAGGACTTGTAAGTCATCACAACTTACATTTAAGTCTTTCATTCATCTTGAGTTTATTCTGTGGCATGGTGTAAGTTGGTGGTATGGTTTTATATTTTTTGCATGTACCTGTCCAGATCTCCCCATACCATATATTGAAGAGGCTATTTTTACTCCATTTTATAGTTCTTCCCCTTTTTCAAATATTAATTGACTATAGAGACTTGTCTTTATTCCTGGGCTTTCTATTCTATTGATCTATATGTCTGTTTTTATGCCAGGAACAGATTGTTTTTATTACAGTGGCCTTGTAGTATAGTTTGATATCAGGTATTGTGATCCCTCCTACTTTGTTCTTCTTTCTCAAAATTGCTGAGGCTATTCGGGGTCATTTATAGTTCTATATAAATTTTTTAAACATCAGTTCTATATATGTGAAAAATGTCATTGGCATTTTAATTGGAATTGTGTTGAATCTATAGATTGCTTTGGGTAGTATGGACATTTAAATTACGTTAATTCTTCCAATCCATGAACATGTTATATTCTTCCATTTATTTGTGCCTTCCTTAATTTCTTTCTTCAGTGTGCTGTAGTTTTCTGAGTACAGTTCTTTTACCTCCTTGGTTAAGTTTATTCCTAGGTGCTTTATTTTTCTTGTTGCTATAGTAAATGGGAATTTTTACCTAGTTTCTGTTTCTAATATTTCATTGCTGGTATACAAAAATGCCTTTGATTTCTGAATATTGATTTTGTACCCTGCTATTTTGCCAAATTCACTTATTAGGTTGAGTAGTTTTTTTAGTGGAGCCTATAGGGTTTTCTATGTATAGTATCATGTCATCTGTGAACAATGATAGCTTTACTTCCTCCTTTTCAATTTGAATGCCTTTTATTTCTTTCTCTTGTCTGATTGCTATGGCTAGAACTTTCAATACTGTGTTGAATAGAAGTGGTGAAAGTGGACACCCTTGTATTGTTCCTGATCTTTCGAGTAAAGCTTTTAGTTTTGCCCATTGAGTTTGATATAAAAAATATATAAAGAACTCATACAATGCTACACCAGGAAGACAGACAATCCAATTAAAAATGGTTAAAGGGCCTGAACAGACATTTTACAAAGGACATACAGAGGGCCCATTGACATATGAAAACATGCTCAACATCACTAGCTATAAGAGACATGCAAATTAAAACCACAATGAGATACCACCTCATACCAGTCAGAATGGCCATCATTAACAAATCAACAAACAACAAGTGCTGGTGAGGATGCAGAGAAAAGGGAACCTCGGTGCATTGTTGGTGGGAATGCAGACTGGTGCATCCACTATAGAAAACAGTATGGAATTTCCTCAAAAAACTAGAAATGGAACTGCCTTTTGAACCAACAATTCCATTGCTAGGATTATATCTGAAGAATCCTGAAACACCAATTCAAAAGAACCTATGCACCCCAGTGTTCATCGCAGCACTATCTACAATAAACAAGTGCTGGAAACAGAGTAAATGCCCATCTGTAGATGAGTGGATCAAAGAACTGTGATACATTTACACGATGGAATACTATGCAGCAGAAAGAAAGAAGAAATTACTACTTTTTACTACAGCATGGGTGGAACTGGAGAGTATTATGCTAAGTGAAATAATCCAGGTGGTGAAAGACAAATACCATATGATATCACCTACAAGTGAAAACTAATGAACAAAACAAACAAATGAGCAGAACAGAACCAGAAACATGGAAACAAGGAACAGATTGACAGCCACCAGAAGCAGTGGGGAGGGGATAATGGGGAAAAGAATGGAAAGGCTCTTTTCAAGGAACAAGTATAAACAACACATGGACATGGACAATGGGGAGGGGACTGACTGTGGGAGCAGGAGTGGGAGGGTGGGGCAGAGGAGAGCAATGGGGGAAAAATGGGACAACTGTAATTGAAAAACAATAAAATTTATTTCTGAGTCTGAAAACAAACGGTTAAATATACACATCTAGGTCAAAATGATAAGGTATGAAAATGGAATTTAAACTATCATATATGTATGTGTGTGTGTGTGTGTGTGTGTGTGTATAGTGTGTGTCTAGTATACAACTCATTCTGTATAAAGGATACATAAATTGAATTATTTGTGTAAAATAAATTCTACATTGTGTATTTGCTCTACATGCATAGTAAATTATAACTAATGCCTGATGTTCTAGACAAATTTAAATCATTATACATACAAATTGGCACATTTTAGTTAAGAAACCATTACCATTGATTCTTCACTATTCTATTGGAAAAGAATAAATAATTGATGAAAAATTCTTTCTAATATTATTTAATGTTCCATCTAAAACCTCATTGTAATTTCTCTCTTAACTCTAGTTTTAATGATAAATAAATCCCTATATATGTGATTTACAAATGGAAGAAAACCTTCCATAAGTTTTAGTTTTATAAAAGAAAATAATGAATTTGTCAATTTGGATGTCAGTTTTTTTTCGTTTATTCGCAAACAATAACTAAGAAAAAAAGAAGCATTTTACATATAAGCTCACTAAACTAACTTTTAAAAGTACAAAGCAAACTATGATTAAATCAGAAAATATATACATGCTTTGACTAAATAATGCTTTTCCTAATTTCTGTTAAGTCTGTGTAAAATACTGTCCCAACTTTATCAGCCATGGTGAGAGCTAGGTGATGTGTGGCAGCTATTGAGACCCAAGCAGTTAGTCCAAATTACAAGTATTCTTATCTGTGGTTCTTAATTCTGGTTCCTCATTCCCATTTCTCTGGGACTTTTTAAAACTACCAATGCTTAGGCTATACCTCATCTAACTTTACGACCAGAATTTCTGGTCTTATATACCAGGCATCAGAATTTCCAATAATGCTCCAGCGTTCCACCTTAAAACCAGAGCTGAAAAGCACATTATCTTTCAACAATGTAAGATAATGAAGTTATTAAAGGATGAAATACAAAGGAACAACAACAACAAAAATCTCACTGTACAGTGGATTGAGTTCCAGTACTCTTTCAGGTAAACAAGGAAATTTTCTTTCACTAGTCAACATAACAGTTGGCCATTTTCCCACATAGGTTGAGAAGCTATTTAAACAACTATACTTAGATGGAAGAAATCCAGCAAATAAACTGCTGCATGTTTAAGGAGTTTCTTCAATGTTGTATCCAAGGGTTGGCAAATATAATCATTTATTCAACAAACAGTTTTGTGGGTTTATCAATAATATGCCAAAAACCACTCCCAGATGGAATCAGGGAATTGAGTCAAACATGACTTCTTCATTCAAGTAATTTATAATGTAAATGTGTGTGTTTATTCAACATACATGTTGAGTCTTCTTATACACTAAAAACTGTTCTAGGCTCAAGGGATACCTAAGAAAACAAAACAGAAAAAGATCCCTGCTCTGTGGAGCTTATTTTCCAGGGGGAGTAACAGAAAATAGAATAGAAAATATTAGATGCGAAGAAAATGAAGGCAATATAGGAGCATACGGGATGAGATAGAGAATCAAGTATAGTGTCAAATAGGAGAGAGCTGAGAAGGGTCTTATTGGGAATGTGACATTTAACTAAATACCGGAAGAAAAGAAGGCATAAATCATGTAATTATTTGGAGAAGAGGTTACAGGTAAAGAAAAAGGCAAGTGCAAATGCCCAGAGACAGGAGCTTGTCTGGGGAGTTCAGTGAAGAGCAAGGCAGCCAGCCAGAGAGGCTGAAGCAGAGGGAGTAGGGGACTAGTGTGAGGTGAGGTCAGAGTAATGACAGAGGCCATATGATGCAGGGTCCGTCAGAACTGAATGAACTAGGGAGCCAGTGAAGAGTATTGAGTAGAGGATTGATAAGATCTAACTTTCCTGTTTTTAAAAAAAAAATTTTAATTTTTAAAAATTTTTGTTGCTTTATTGATTATGCTGTTACAGTTGTCCCAACTTCATTTCCCTTTATCTGCCTTGTCCTAGTGACCTCACCCCCCAGCTGGCCTCCCCTCTTAGTCCATGCCCATTGGTTGTGCATATAGTTCTTCTTAACATCTACCTGTCTACTCCACTCTCTCCAACTATGCTTCTTAATTCCTGTACCATCTCCCTCCTTTCCCCCTTCCCCCTCCCAGCTGACCTCCCCCCAATATGTTCCCCATACCTATAATTCTTTTCCCACTCTCGTTGCCTACTTAGTTTGCCTTTGTTTCAGTTCCCTAGCTTCTGTTGTTGGTTGTTGTGAAACAATTTTCACCTTTAAGTTCATAGTTTTGATCCTCTTTCTCCTAAACCAGTCCCTTTAACATCTCATATAACAGTGGTTTGGGTATGATGAACTCCTTTAGTTTTACTTTGTCCTGGAAGCACTTTATCTGCCCTTCTATTCTGAATGACAGCTTCACTGGTTAGAACAATCATGGTTGTAGGTTTTAGCTTTTCATTACTTTGAATACGACTTGCCAGTCCCTTCTTGCCTGCAGAGTTTCTTTTGAGAAATCAGCTGAGAGTCTTATTTGTATGTAATTCTCTTCTTCTCTCTTGCTGCTTTTAAGATTCTCTCTTTATCCTTAACCTTTGGCATTTTGATTATAATGTGTGTTGGTGTGGTTCTCCCTGGGTCCAGTTTATTTGTAACTCTCTGTGCTTCTTGGACCTGTAAGTCTATTTCCTTCCCCAAGTTAGGGAAGTTCTGCTTCATTATTTCTTTCACATACTTTTTCAATTTCTAGTTCTTCATCTTCTTCACTTTCTGGCAACTCTATGATTCGGATGTTGTCCCTTTTTTAGCTTTCCTGTAGGTTTCTGAACCTCTCCTCATTTTCCTCACTTTCATTTCCTCTTTCTGCACTGGTTGACTGTTTATTCCTTCTTTATGTTCCGATTTGTTGATTTGATCCCTGGTTTTCTTTCCCTCACCACTTGTTTCATATGTGTTTTCATTCATTTCAGCAGGACTAGCCTGTATTCCTTCCCTGTCTTATTTAAGATCTGCTGTCATATCTGTAAGCATTCTTATAACCAAAGTTTTGAACTGTGCCTCAGAAAGATTATCTATCTGCTGATCTGTTAGATCAAATATTTGCTGTCTGGTAAGCTGCGTGACTGAGATCTCTATCATGATCACTGCCATCCTGACAGTTTTGTGTTTACCTTTGTTTCCTGGGTGAAGCTGTCACACCTCCTATGCTATAGGTGGCAGAGCCCCATGCACTTGTCACTGCTGGGCAACCCTTCTCACCATGCTGTGGCATTTTGTGTGGGGGTGGGAGCCCAAGATAGATTTTTGCTCTTCACGCTCCACTGAGAGACCAGGAGCTTCTTCTTCTGTCCCCACCCCCTCTGGCCTTCACATTCTGAGGCAATGGGGGTCTGCCTTCCCCGGCATTGGAATCATGAGCTGACAGGTCTGGTCTGCAGCTGGGGGTGCTCCCCAGGTGTTTCTCACCTCTTTTTAAATATGGGTGTCTGTGCTTACTACTGTCCCACCACCGTCACCATAGCTGCTGCCGCCAGCATAGCTTGACCATTCCACCCTGGCTTCGCCCCTCCTACCCGTCCAGACAGGCACCACTTGTTTATAATTTCATATGTTGGACTTCCATGTAGCTTTATTTTCTGTAACTTCTGGTTATTTCTGGTTTTGCAGTAGTTGTATTCCTTCTAAGTTGTGGAGGGAGACGGGGTATATCAGTCTAGGCTTCCATCTTGGTCAGAAGTCTGACTTTCCTTTTAAATGAATCATTATCATCACTGTGATGAGGATTGACTAAAGAGAGAAAATATGGATGAAGGGGATCAGATAGGCTATATAGCAAGATTCCAAGTGAGATAGGGCCCTCTGCAGAAGATATCCTGAAAGTAGAAATAAAGGGTTATATGACTTTCTGATAGAGTGCAGGGAAGGCTTTGCATAGATTTTGAGTGTCATGTGAGCCTTCAAATAATGAGCATAAATAGACCATCTGGAAGAAAGGAAAAGGGTATTTTTCAAAAATAGAGAGACAAACAGAAGTATTAACTACCATGGTACATTAAAGAGTGGTGGGCTGTCCATCAGGGTGCAGGATGCATGACATGAATGATGGAACTGGGGCTCAGGATGGAGAATGAAGGAACTTGTGTACCATGTTGAGTAGCTGGACTTCATCATAAAGGCACTAAAGAAATAACAAAGGATTTCAGATAATTTGGAAACATTGTGGAAGACAGGTTAGGATGAGTAGCAATTAGAGACAGACACTAATTGGAAGTTCTTGCCACAGTCACCATCTAGCGACATAAACACATATTTGAAATTATTGCAAGAGCTGTAACAAGAGTGTGTACAAAATACAATGGGCTGGGTGAAGAGGCCAAAATAAGATAAACAGAAGCACTAAGAATGGCTTCAGAGAGGAAGTAATCCTTAAAGTGGATCTTGAGAAATTAGTGAGTTGTTTTCAGTCATACAGAATGAAGAGGAATTCCAAGCAGAGTGAGAATCAAAGGCACAGAGACCCAAAGGAATATGGCAAATTAGAGGCTATAAAAGGTGATAGGAGCATAGGGCACAAGCAGAGAAAGGAAGATAAGAATAGCAGGCAAGGCAGCAACAATTCTATGGAATTTGGTCATGGTTATAGTTCTGTAGGCAATGGGGATCCAATGAATGACATTATGTGCGGTTATGATATGTTTTAAATATGACCCTGCATCAGTGCTCAGGAAGAAATGGAATTTGCTGAGACTAGAAGGAGGAAGACTGGACAGGAGACTAATGAAATAATCTAGGACAGAATAAAGGATTGCATTAGACCAGGAGTAACTGTTGTATAAAGGATGAATTCAGGAAATATTTCAGAGACTAAATGAATTAGATTTGGTGATAAATTATATGCCCAAAATAAAGAAGAAGAAGGAATTTCAATGGGATATAAGTTTCTGTCTTGGGCCACTATGTTGAGAGAACTACATTCATTAACATAAGAAATGAAGGAAATGGAAAAGGTTAGATGATGGAGATGGGAAAGTATCTATTTGGTTCTAGAATTACTAAATTTTATATGAACCTCTTGAATTTAAATGTTTCATAAACAAACGAAAACATGTATAAGAAGAACTCAGCCCCTGGCATAAAACATGCATCAATAAGTATTTTCTAAATTTTGAGTAAAATGAAATTAGGTCAGCTTAATTTGCCCCACATGCAATATGTTCCAATTCTTCAAAAAAAAAAAAAAAAAAAAAAAAAAAAAAAAAAAAAACTCTTACAATTATATTACATATTATTCATGCATTGGTTAATACATTCTGCCACCTAGTCTAGCTGTCAGTGCTAAATTCAATGCTATACAACATACCTGTGGCCCAGACTAGCATCAACAGTGTATCTTCCTGATACAATCCCTATTATTTTGCCACTTTCCTTTTGCACAATTTAAAAGGCTTACTTTCACTTCATTTTGTTAAATGTTTAACCACTATCCTTAAATTGGAGCATCTTTAATTTGGATGTAATCCCCAAAACACCATACATAAAAGACAGATGTGATGAAAACTCCATTCACCCACAGGCCTGGTAAACAGAGAAGTGTAATTTATCCATCCTTCAGCTAATACTTTATTATGCTTCTAATAATGTTGCAAAACCACTTTGCAAGGTGAATGGAAAAGGACTTATGGATAGTTTTTTAGAATAAAATATAATTCTGTTTATTTAAAAATCATTGAATGATTGAAAAATCTGAAAAATTCAAAAACTTAAATAACTTAATGCTTTTTAAAGTTGTATGAAAAGAACTGGATAGGGACCTGCAAAAAAATGAAACTAGACCACCAACTTACACCACACTTGAGAATAAACTCAAGATGGATCAAAGACTTAAATGTAAGCCGTGACACCATAAAAGTCATAGAGGAAAACATAGGCAAGAAAATATCAGATATCTCACGTAACAATCTCTTCACGGATACATCTCCTAAAGAAAGATAAATAAAGGAAAAAATAAATAAATGGGATTACATCAATCTAAAGAGTTTCTGCTCAGCAAAAGAAAACATCAGCAAGATGAAAAGGAAACCAACCATATGGGAAAACATATTTGCCAATGACATCACAGACAGGGGACTGATTTCCAAAATATATAAAGAGCTGATATGACTCAACATCAAGAAAACAAACAACCCAATTAAAAAATGGGCAAAGGACCGGAACAAACACTTCTCCGAAGAGGACATACAGAAGGTCCATAGACACATGAAAAAATGCTCAACATCATTAGCCATCAGGGAGATGCAAATAAAAACCACAATGAGATACCACCTTACACCTGTCAGAATGGCCATCATCAACAAATCAACAAGCAACAAGTGCTGGCGAGGATGTGGAGAAATGGGGACCCTACTGCACTGTTGGTGAGAATGCAGACTGGTGCAGCCACTGTGGAGAACAGTATGGAATTACCTCAAAAGATTAAAAATGGAATTGCCTTTTGAACCAGCGACTCCACTACTAGGATTATACCCGAAGAATCTTGAAACACCAATTCAAAAGAACTTATGCACCCCTATGTTCATTGCAGCACTCTTTACAATAGCTAAGTGCTGGAAACAACCTAAGTGCTCATCTGTAGATGAGTGGATCCAAAAACTGTGGTACATTTACACAATGGAATACTATGTAGCAGAAAGAAAGAAGGAACTCCTGCCATTTGCAACAACATGGATGTAACTAGAGAGAATTATGCTTAGTGAAATAAGCCAGGCAAAGAAAGAAAAATACCATATGATATCACCTAATACAGGAAACTAAAGAACAACACAAACAAAGGAACTAAATAGAACAAAGAGCAGAATAGCAGTCAATAGCGGGGAGGGGAGAGGGAGAGAAGGGGGATAAGTAAGGGAAGGGTTTAGTCAAAGAACCTGCGTGAAGGACTCATGGACATGGACAGCGGGGAGGGATATGATTGTGGGAGGGGGTGGGTGGGTGGGTGAGAGAAATTAGGGGAAAAGGGGACAACTGTAATTGAAAAACGAAAAGAAAAAAAAAAGCACTTTCCAACAAGAAGTTCCCTACTCTTTGAGCTAAGAAAAACATATTGGTCATGCTTCTCATCTTGCAACAATAGGCTGTGCTCTTTGTATTAAGCCACATGAATAAGAATGACCTCTCAGTGGCCCATGGACAGTTTCAGCCTAATTCTTGCTGGCCATTAGAAATCCAAGGGTCATATTTGGAGGTGGTATCTGTAGCATTGGGCAGCATTATATGTAGCTTAGAGAAAATGAGAAGTCAGAGTCTTTTAGTTCTCCTGAATCTGTCATGTGACTTTGGTTTGATTTAGAGGAGTCAGATCAGCTGGCTACTCTGGGTGTCCCTTTCCTTGGCTGTGATATGAAGAATGGACAGATAATCTCTAATGTCTCATCCCAGCCTTTATTGTTTTTCTTTGTACAGATGTAATTAACCAGTCTAGGATTTAATGAATATCTTTGGCTTTATGCTTGGAATAGAGAACTTCTACATGTTGAGTGGCTGGCAAAGTAAAGAAAGACAATGGTATGTTCTATGGTATATAATATATATGAAATGACTAAAATAAAAGTGGGTTGGTTTTGAAATTTGAACCTGGGTCAAGATTTAGATAGCGAATAATTACAAACAAATTTATTTTGTTCATAATATCATTTTAGTTAGTCCCCACATATAGCCTCATATCACTGTGAAACCAGTGGGCCAAGAGTCATGCCCACCATCACAACCACTGTGGAAATACCCTAGCACAGTTGTAAGACTGAAAGCAATATGTTGTGGTTGTTGGTGAAACCTGGACACAAATATTTAATTTTATACTGTGCCATGGTAGAGAATCTAAGTAGAACATTGAAGAAGAGGATCTTTTCTTAAATGTATGGGTTACTTAGCTCAGAATCAGAACCTCAGAGCTTCTAATTCTATTTGTGATGTTTAACTTTAACTAAATATCTTGAAAATGCTCTTATAGTTCTTTATAGAAAGCAGGCATGCTGTTCATGTACTATCATAGGGAAAGTTTTCTTAGTAGGCATAATATTAATGTAATATAGGAAATGTCAATAATTGTGAACTACTTAATATCAGTCCAGTTCTATTTAGGGCTGTTTATTTGAAACTTCAAAGAAAAATAAGATGTTCACAGTTTTAATCAGGTGAGCATACCAAAGCAACTACAAGCAGGCAGGATTTCTTGAATACAGAGAAACAGAAATTAATCTTTTCAAGAGGAATGTAAGGAATGATATTCAAGAACCTAGCCAAATGCAGTTTTAAAAGGACTTGCTCTATATCTTATGAGTTATTCTTAATAAATATTTAATAACATTCCTTATGCTCTCCGGGCTCTGTTTCTAATAGAATATACACACTCAGCATCTAGATCAAGTAAAAAATTCTGACCCTACCATCTTGATTTCCAATTTAGTAGAAAAACTACCAGTTAACTGTTCTGGTCAAAGATTCTGGAAATAGGGCCGACAATCAAAAGACAAACAATACTTTCATATATAGCTAAACAAATAAAGCATATTTCAGAAATGTTATTGGTTTGGGAAAAAAACTTGAAAAACATCAATGAAGTTTTGAGAATATTCTCAAGAGGACTCTATACTATTCATGTAATAGTAAATGCTAAAGTGATAAAGCTATTGGTTAATGTTAGTTTTTGAGTACCTACAGGTAAGGCATCATTCTCCGCTGCTTCTGAATAAATAAAACCTGATTCCATTTTAGTGTTTTCACTGCCACTAGTATCAACTCTAAACTTCCAAATTGAAATCGTGACATGTATTCTATTACTAGACTACTGAAAATCTGTCATCTAAAACCCTCCATACAACTTAATTATATTTTCTATTATTGTTCCTGTTAAACAAGGCACCACAATAGAGATCCAAGCCAACATTCTCATCTCACATTTCCTTGCCTTTGTGACTGATTGCCAAAGATCTAAACTTCTCTTCCATTTCATCAAACCACGCAAGATTTTTCACAGGAGTGCTGTGGACAGTTTACACAGGAGCAAGCCATGGATGCTAAATACTAATCACAGCCCCACACATCACAACTACAATTGCCCCCATATATTGCTCAACACAGTGGTTGAGAACTACTCTACCTTATTTCTTGTAAGCCCCCGAGTCAGAGTCAAAATTCTCTTCTCTAGCTTTTTCTTCTCTTCTTGTTCTTCTATTAATTCCAGTGGAATTCACTGTCATCTTTCTTGCCACACTCTGCAGGTAAGTTGATTCATTTCTTCTCTCTTCCTTTTTTTTCTCTTCCTGACTCTACTTCTCTCTCTCCTTCCCTTACACTTCCCTCCTCTCTGTTTCTCTCTCTCCCCCTTTGCCTTTCTCTCTAGTTTCTAAGCCAATTGAGAACAAAAACTCTGTATGGTTCACCTTTGTGTCTGTAGCACACACCAAAGTGTGTTTAATAAATATTGTTTAATTGAATTAAATTGCTCTGCTTTACAGAGGACTGCAGGCTGTTCCAACCCAGGAGCATTTGAATCATGCCAGTTGGCATCCGCCCAATTGTAACTACTGAGCCAAACCTGGCAGGCAGCATAGTCACTTAGAGAGCTTCTAAAAATACAGGTTCAAGGGCCGCATTCCAGAATTACTGTATCAGAATCTCCCTCAGAGAAGCCTAAGAAATGGTATTGTAAAGGAGTTCTACAGCAAGGCCAATTCTCTCCTAAACCACAGCTCTTACTAGAACTCTTTTTAATTTCTTTGTACTATGAAAGAGATAGGGAGATACTCCCCAGGAATATATTAAATAGTCTATTATTTCACTGGGCAGCCTGTAGAAAAGCGGGGTGACTTGAAAAGCATTCACAAAATAAATACATCCAACTGTCATATATTTTTACTATATCAAATAACAAAGTATACTGAAAAGCTACTATCAAGACAGAAGCTTAAATTATTTAGGATATGAGAAAAAATGTTTGGCAAAGATACCAATTCTAAAATATATTTCTCCTTTTTGTGAAGATGTTTAAACGTAAGCACACTTCTAATAATTCAGATGTTTGGCAACCATTTCCAATTATATTTATGTTTGAAATATTCCCTTTCACAGCCGTTTATACATTGTTCTTTTCTCTGTGCCAAATAGATTTGCAAATGCCATTGTGGGCCATGGAATTTAAATTCGGGCTTGGATTGTGAGAAGTCTGAGTCACCCTTTTCCCTTTTTTTTCATTGGATAATTTCTCTATTCCTCTGTCAAGATACCTCTAAGGGTAATCAGGTTTATGTCTAATCATGTTTTAAATAATCAGTATGAAGAAAAGGATGTGAGATCTGAATGCTATTGGGAGGATACTAGGCTAGAAAAGTCAAAAATTTCCATACTTCCCTCACCCCAGTCACTTCTCTTCCAAGTAAGCTTCCTAAGGGGGATATAAATGCAGGCTAAATGGTACAATAAAGCAAAATGCCACCTGAGTTTTGTTGAGAAGTGACCCAAACTCAGATATAGCCATCCTTAAAAACCTGAGACAGAGTATATATTTTAGGTTTAAGGAGGTTTCTCTCCCTCCTTTCCTTCCAGCTGAAACCTAAATCTGACCCCTTTACCACCTTTGGGCCATGGCATATGGGACAGAATAATGAAAAGATGAGAGTGCTAGGCACACTAATAAGAGATGATCTTGCCTTCCCTTGGATGGAAGACATCCTCTGCCTATTATCACTATTGTTAGAGGGAAGAGGGAAGAAGTTAATTGGTGATCTGGTGATGGGCTGGGCTTCTCTGCAGCTTAGAGGAAAGGAGAGGATAAAGCCAAAAGAAAAAGAAACAAAAAAAGCAAACAGTCAAGATCCTTCCAATTCAAGAGAAGATATTACCATGGAATAAAGAACTAGGCAGGGTGTGTGTGAACTTGAATGACACAAGTAAATGACCTCTCTGGGGGAGTATAAGGTGGAAAGCTGAATGATGAAGATTTCCTCTGGGGTGTGGCAAGAAGCTTCTAATCCACTCTCTTCTAAAGGCCTAAGGCTACAATTTGTTGAGCCCTCATTAAATAACAGTTACTTTTCATAATCTGCATTTGTAGAACTAAATGAGAAGATAAAACAAATGAGAACAAGCAAAGGCTCTTTATTCACAGCATGTTGTAGCAAGGGAGTCAGCCACCATCACTTGCACTTAGAGACTTGGAAGCAGGCAGAGAAGTGGGAGAGCTCTATAGTAGAAAACTGGTGTGCCCTGATTGGAAGCTTTTGGCCTGAGGAAACTGCAGGCAGGCCAACTACAAAATGAAGCAGCTTATGTCATTGGTTTGGGGTGCATAGTTGTTTTTCTTTGGTAGGTCCTAAATTGGCAGTGGGGACAAAAGTTAAGGAAGCTGTCTGTTACTAATAAAGTCTGGACCTTTTTGGTCTGACTGCTACAGAAGTTATTGTTTGGCTTCCTGAGTTATAATTAGAGATAGCAGTCTAACTTCCTACAGGTCTGACACAGCAGGGTAGTTTCTAGGCTTCTTTTTGAAGATAAGGGATTAACTTCTTGGGCAGGTGGCTGGAGGTTGTGGTTCAGTTCTATTTTTAGATATGGTTGGCCATTGCCTTTTTGTATATTCAGCTTTTACTTATAATCTTGCTGCCACTCAAAGAGTGATCCATGAGCCAGCAGTGTTAGGGATCAATTGTGAGCTTGTTAAAAATGCAGAGTATCAAGTCCCTACCAGATCTTCAGAATCTGAACCTACCAAGTGATTCTTACGTATATTAATGCTTGAAAAACTCAGGGCCATAATTCACCTTCATTATACCACAGGCAGGCACTATCCCTATTTTAACAATAAATAATCAAATTTTAAATGGGTTTAGTGACTGGCCCAGGCATGTCTAATAAGTGACAAAGCTCAGACATGAACCCAGATGAGTTCCAAGCTCTACCTTTTGTACTCAGCCTGAATGTAATAACTAAATTTCCTAAAAAAAAGAAAGGACTAATAAGTGCCATGGGGTAACACAGTACTGTGTGCCAAGAGGGACTGAAAGAAAACATTTTTATTAACAGGAAACACTGGGCAATCAAATGAAGTGCTAGTGAAAACTTTGATCAATTTTGTTCAGGAACATCAAGGTTAGAGAGCACTGGCTAACAAAGGCAAGGGCATTCCTGCTATTACTGGGGAATCCTCAGAGGGCCCTCATCGGAGCATAAGCTGTTGAGCTTTGACATTGGACATTTCTGCTTTTACATAGGAAACAAATAGGATTAATAATCTACAATCATTCTTAAACAAGGCATAATCCCTTCACAGAAAATATAATTATACAGCAACAAAGGTAGAATTATGTAGTGTACACAAAATTCCTGAATTCCTTCTCTATCTGGAAATAATGCTTTTATCTTTTTAGCTCTATATTTTAGGGAACAGAGAAGGACATGCGCTCAATGTTCCATAGAGTTAGAAAGTTGTAATTTTATGTCACCATTGAAACTGTCTCTTGGACTTCTGGTCAAGATGGCAGCATAGGTAGACATGGCTTGCCTCCTTGCACAACCACATAAAAATTACAACTGAACTATAGAACAACCATCATTCAGAAATACCAGAAATAGAGTTAACTGGAAATATAGCAACTATGGAATTACAGAATCCACATCCATCCAACTAGTAAGAGGGGAGGAGATGTGGATGGGCCGGTCCCACACCCACGTGTGCTGGATAAAAATTGGGAGGATATCTCAGGAGTGAGGAATTCCAGCACCACACCAAGCCCCCAACCCAGGGTTCCCATGCCAGGAAGATATGTCCCCATAAATCTGGCTGCAAAAACCTGTGGAGATTGAGTTGGGGGAAGAAACCGATAGAGTCCCAAACAGTTCCTCTTAAAGAGCCTATACACAAACTTACTCAGACTCACTCCCTCTGAGCTCCAGTACTGGGGAAGTACTATAAAAGCCACCAATGGTATACAGGGAGGAAAAGAAGTGTCTTATATCAAGGTGAGAGCTGGGGACAGCTTTCTCCTGGACAGAAAGAAGGCAGAGGCCATTGTCCCTTTTCTGAACACTCCTCCTACAGAGCCACAGAGCTGACAGGCTGATGCCCTATCTGAGACTCCATCAACCTGGCTGAGGCTGTCTGCCCTGGAGATCCCCTGAGACTCACTCCCACCCAACGTACAGGTCTACCCAAGCTGTTAACAGGAACTTTACCATATGAATGACTGGTCTAGGTTCATGCTTCATAATGTCCTAAATCCTCTCAAACAAGCAATAGTCAGCCTTGATGAGCCCCCAATCTCCATACCTCTTGCTAAGTGGCCCTGAACCTGGCATTTAAAGCACTCAGTCTGGATTCACAGATTGGCTTCACCTGGGAACCTCCAATCTCAGCACAAATAGCAACCATCTCAGATTTCTTTATAGCTCAAGCAGGGTGGCCTTGGGCAAAACACAAGTGGGGGCCTAACCTTGACCTGCATCACCTGGTAAACCCTAGGGCCTGCACACCTAGTGGACAGCTACAGGACATATCAGAGCACCACTACCCGTCCCCTGCACAATTTATCCTCCACAGGTGGTGGAAGTTGGTGGTCAATGGTCATTAACCAGCCCTTGTAGCTGACAGGCCTGGGCAAGTCCTTCCCATTGACCTGCCAACAGCAATCAAGGCTCAACTACAAAAAAAAAAAAAAAAGGGTGTACTCAGCCCACACTAAGGGTGCACCTCAAGTACTCAGCTTGAGTGATACGGGAAGCTACCACTGGACCCTACAGTACACCTACTACATTAGGCCACACTACCAAGACAGGAAGTCATAGCAGCTCTACCTAATACATAGAACCAAACACAGGGAGGCTGCAAATATGAGGAGACAAAGAAACACGGTCCAAATAAAATAACAGATCAAAACTCCAGAAAAAAAGAACTAAACAAAAGGGAGATAAGCAATCTATCAGATGCAGAGTACAAAACACTGGTTATAAGGATGCTCAGGGAACTTAGTGAGGACTTCAACAGCATAAAAAAGATCCAGTCAGAAGTGAAGGATACAATAATTGAAATAAAGAACAATTTACAGGGAAACAACAATAGAGTGGATGAAGCCAAGAATCAAATAAATAATTTGGAATGTAAGGAAGCAAAACAATCAATCAGAACAACAACAAGAAGAAAAAATCCAAAAAAATGAGGATATTATAAGCAGCCTCAGGGACAACTTTAAGAGTTCCAACATTCATATTGTAGGGGTTCCATAAGGAGAAGAGAAAGAGCAAGAAATTGCAAATCTATTTGAAAAAATAATGAAAGAAAACTTCCCTAATTTGGTAAAGGAAATAGACACGCAAGTCCAGGATGCACAGAGTCCCAAACAAGATGGATGCAAAGAAGCCCGCTCCAAGACACATCATAATTAAAATGCCAAACGTTAAAGACAAAGAATCTTAAAAGGTGCAAGAGAAAAGCAGTTAGTTATCTACAGAGGGGTTCCCATTAGACTTCTAGCTGACTTCTCAACAGAAACATTGCAGACTAGAAGGGATTGGCAAGAAATATTCAAAGCCATGAAAAGCAGAAACCTATAGTCAAGACTGCTCTATACAGCAAAGTTATCATTTAGAACCAAAGGGCAGATAAAGAGCTTGCCAGACAAAAAAAAAAAAAAAAAAAAAAAAAAAAAGACTTAAGAAGCTCATCATCACCATATCATTATTATATGAAATGTTAAAGGGACTTATTTAAGAAAAATAAGAAGATCAAAATTCTGAATAATAAAATAGCAATAAATACATATCTATCAACAATTGAATCTAAAAAACAAACTGAGCAAACACAAAGAAAGGAGACAGAATCATGGACACGAAGAATGTTTTGATGGCTTCCAGATGGGAGGGTGGAGGGTGGAATGGGTGAAGAGGTAGAGGGATTAAGAAGTACAAATTGGTGGTTACAGAATAGCCATGGGGATGTAAAGCACAGTATAGGACATGGAGTAGCCAAAGAACCTATACATATGACCCATGGACATGGATAATGGTGTGGAGATTGCCTGAGGGAGTTGGGCTTGCTGGGTGGAGGCGGGTAAATGTGGGAAAATTTAGACATCTGCAGAATAATCATTAAAATATAATTTATAAAAAGAACTTCCTCAAATACAATTAGAAGGTTATAAAAGTATGTCATCATGAAACCACAGTTTGTGCATCCAGTGGGACATAAACATAATTTCTTACCTCTAAATCAGTGTCTCCCTCATGCCCTAGAATCTTGACTATAGATTGTAGGTAGACACTTCCAGGTTCCCCAAGGCCAGGCGAATCACATCAGCACCTGGAAAAAAAACAGGAGTGTTAAAAGTTCGTTAACAAAGATTGATATCATTCAAAGTTTAAAATGAAAGTAGGGGCCATTGTATTTAAGTTTCACTCTTGCTTCTGTTTCTCTTTGCCAATGCTCTAACTATAATAAGCCAAGAAATGCAATTAATTGATACTATTTTTTGAATAAAGAATTACATATTTCATAGAAAAATGGTATAATAACATTTTCTTGAAAATTTTCTGTAACCAAATTTGGGAAAAAAATTATCTTTGTTCATTCAGTTTTATTTTCAATCCATTTACAACCCTTCACAGAAATAAATAATGTAAGTAATGCAAACAGGGGGTGATCACAAAATCCATCAGATTATGGCAGATGTCAAATTTATAAATTTTTTGCTACAAAATAAAATCAGAGGTTTTTGAATATTTTTTTAAATTTAATTACCATAGAGAAAATCTTATTCTGGATAAACAAAGATACATCTGAACTTGGCTGAATTGTCTATTTAATAAAAAAAGCACACATACACAATCTATTGAGTAAACTTTCATCACAAAATTGAAATACAGTGTAACAGATATACCAGCTTTAAGTAATAATCAACCAGTATGAATTAAAACAGAAGTGGAGCAGAATGTTATTATATACATTACCCCCACCCCCGAATACAGTTTTATGCTTTTATTCTTTTTCCATGGGATATGCTGTCTCACTCTTTACATACAGGAAAAGACATTAGGAAAAAAAGGAAACCAGTTAACTTCCTTTGAGACACTAAACCTTCCCTAGGATACTATGTGCAGGTTTATGTTTTATTGTACAGTAGGCTCAATATTGTTAAATCATGAAAACTTTGGGCATTATTTTTCATGAATCAAAATACTAGTTAATAGAGATAACAGACCTAGAAGTGAACAGAATAGAAAACATTATGCTTTCATGCCTTTCAAAAGTCTACTAGAGATGTTTCATGAAAACCCAATCCTAAATGCAACTTAGTTTGAAAGTGACAAATCAATGTGGCAGTTAAAAATAATTGAGCCCTTTTAACTTCTAACTCACTTTATTACACACACACACAAAAGCTGCATGTATTCTTTAAAAGTTTAAAATGGTTCCAAAACATTGCAATTTATCTATCTGATATAATATACTTATGTATTTCACATTTTTTCTAAAATATTAAACATATATATGAACAAGAGTATTGGCAAAATACTTTCCCAAAGCAGACAGAATAGTCATGAAGTTGTAATATAAGACACACAGGGAGCCAGAAAGAAAAGCCTTAGATTCCGGGATCTCAAATGAGAATAAGCAGAAGTTGTAACCACACTCATTATATATTGGAAATGCTTTGTTATTAATGGGGAGAAAAGTGATTATAAATATAGCACAGACATCTTTCAACATTAAAAGCTCCAAAATGACAGAAAGTATTTTAATTACAAACTCAGTATGCATTGCTTACATTCATTAAAAAAGCCAAATTGCAATTTTATTTTTACTTTATGAATTTTCCTTTTGGTATTCAAACCCAGAGCAGGCATTGTATTTCCACTTTGACCGCAAATTCAGTAGCACTGAGGGATACTTAATAGGTGCTTGTGGTGGTTTCAGGGTAAATTCAAAGAAAGTTGAAGACTTGGATGATTCACAACCCAACATCTTTATGTACAATGGAAAATGGTTTATGTGTGGTGTACATTTTTCCTATTGAGAAGATAAATACACTAGTATTCAAGAACTTAGAAATTAACATCTGGTCTTTGAAGTGAAAGGTAAATTGGGATAAAACGTTCTAATAAGAATCTTGATTTAATTTGAAGAATAGATGTTTTACAAAGGAATAAATATGAGGAAATGGTAGTATTCCTTGCAAATTCTCAGAATAAAGTGGTAAGAATTTTCTGAAAAGACTTTAAATAAGGACGTCTTATTGTTGAACTTAAAGCTTAATCAGATCCACAGACAATGTTTCTCAATGAAATGAACTAAATCTGAATTAAAAAATTAAATGTTCAGGTGATTCGAGTTTCCTTTCTTAAACCTAATGTTCAAGAACTCTCCTGCTGAACTAATAAACAACAAGACAAAGAGGGTGAGACACTAAACAGAGAGTCAAGAAACCTCAGCTTGCTACTACTAACAATTTATTTGATTTCAGGCCGATCACTCACTTCAACTTCCAATCTCAGGAATGATGATGCTAGAGTTTATCTCCAAAGCCCCTTCCAGTGCTAATGTTTAATGATCATTATCTCTTGATGTTTCATATTTACCATAATAACAATGTTAATAAAAATAATATTAATAATTACAACAATACTAAGATGAGAGAGACATTGTAAAATAGTGAAAAGAACATGGCAATAGGAGTTCTAATTAATTATCTGTCAGTAGACTGTGAAGTGACCTAGATTGAATTACCTCTCTGGGTCTTAGTTTTTCTTTTCACTTTTATTTTTCTGATATAGAGGACAAGAATAATGCTTTCCAACCAAATTCTATATAACTCTATGATTTCATGTAGTGGCTTTATGCAAAACCACATGGGCACACACACACACAAACACTTACATATATATTAGTTGAAAAGAAAAACAAAGCAACATGCCTGCTAAATATGTATTTTTGTAGTTGTAATATTCCAGAGCCCATTAACACATTAGTTAGTGCTGTTGTATTATCTTGTTTTATATTGATCCCCCAAAATTTAAAAAAGATAAAAGGAAAGAAAGAAAGCCCTGTAATTTCTATTTGACCAAAAAATATCATGAGATTTTTCAGGAATTTGGCTTTAAATATATGTTTCTACAAGTACTTTTGTAATGAACCAGGTGGAAAGAAATTGCATGATTTCAAATATTCATTTTATCAAACTGTTCTTTTGTTTTTACTGACTACAATAAATTATATACATTGAACTTGTAAAAGAAAGTAATATTAATACTCATTATTTTATATATTAAAATTTTATGGAAAAATTTAAGTGACTAAGAATTCATATTTTTAAGCTTGGCTATCTTGAATAAACTATTCTGTAAGTTCTCTCTTGACTATCATCTTGAATACTTTTAAACAATTGGCCAAAGAAGAAATCTAAAAATTATCTTAAATTTGACACAGAAGAAGCAATATTTCTATTCTCGCTCACAGCTGGTTGCCAGCTAAATTTTTTCTAAGACAGCTTTGAATGTAGAGAGTGTCATTGTAATCCTGGGAAAGTCTTGACAAGAATCAAAAGTCTTTACTGATAAAGAATACTTTGCAATCCATAATGAATACTTCCATTCCAAGTAAATACTGTTCATTCTAAATGGAGCTAGTCTCTTTTTCTAGTGAAAACAGAGAAGAGCTGACTGGAAGTCAGCTTTTCCTTAGGGAAGAAACATGCCCATCATGCAAAGGATATTGGTGGGACCGATTCATTTAGAGGCAAATATTGTCCTATGTAGTTATTTCACTGTGGAGAAATGGCATGATCTTTGCCTCCTTTAGCTCAATAAAACCATCCTGTTTCATTTATCTAAGGTTCTGCACACTTTGTCATATTAATGAGTCTCACTATTAAGGAGGCAAATTATCATAAAGAGAGATAGGTTTAAGGCAGAATGGAAATAAAAGTGATCTAATTTCTACTTCTTTTATAAAACCAATCAAAACTCTAATAGTGGTATTAATATGAATTTAATGTTTTATAATATTATTTTAGGACAAAATAAAGGCACTTCGAAAAACAACTAATGCCCTGGCCGGGTGCTCAGTTGGTTGGAGCATCGCCTCTACACTAATAGGTCACCAGTTTGATTCCCAGTCAGGGCACATATTTAGGTTTCAAGTTTGATCCCCAGCTGAAGTGTATATGGGAGGCAGCCAACCGATGTTTCTCCCTCACATTGATGTTTCTCTCTCTCTCTCTACCCCTTCCTCTCCCTCTTAAATCAATAAGCATATCCTTGGATGAAGATTACAAAATATATTAAAAAGAATCTAACAATTTATTTTCTCATAAAAGGTGAGAAACCATAACATAGTGAAAAGAGCTAAAAATACATTTAAACATTTCAGATGAAGGAACATTACAGCAAAACAAAAGAGAATGAATAAAGCCAAAGAATAATCTAATAAACTAAATTTTAGTAGTTAGGATTCAAAATTTCTAATTCTCATTTTGAGTTGTTTAATAAAATTTATTTTTGAAGATTATTTATGCCATATCTATCTGAAGCACACCTTCACATCTGCTACCCTGTAAACAGCTTTATAAGGAGTTGTTTTTCTGGTTTCCCTGGGATTAAGACCTGAGGATGATTTCTCCCTCTAATCCACATATGAAAGTACAGTCAAGCATTGCAAACTTATGTCTCCAGGAGAGTAGGTTGAGTCCAAGTAAACCCAATGAACTTTAGGCTGCTTTTATTCAGTCTTTTGTTTGGTTCTTGGTATCCAGATTACCATGAATGACATAATTCAGGCTGATGTTCTCACTGAAGTTCTCATATAATTTTCTTCTTGGACTTGAAAGCTAAAGCATAGAAACATGAAGAATAAGTGGTCATTGACTGTAATTCTAATGGAGGCAAATCATCTTTGTGATCTTGCATTATTAAATGTAGCTATTTCAGTAAGAATTGAGAGGAGGTAGGTAAACACCTCGTCAAAATCTACAGAGGCAATCAGTGCAGAAAAGCTGCGTCAAACATTATATGATCATTTTCCTCTTAATATCATCTATTTCCTAAGCTCACTGGTGGCATTAGAGTAGTATGTAGCTTGAATAGCAATGTGTGCCCTTGTCCTGGTAAAACTAGCAGTGCAATAGCAAGAATAATGGTCTGACACTCCAGCTCATAGATGTTGTTAACTTCTAAGCAAACTGTGCAGTCCATCCTGCTGTAAATTATTACATAGAAATTTGACATTCAACCTCTGAGCAAACTCTGTGACCCTCTCTTACTGTTGAGATATTTTTTACTGAAGTTTGGAATTTAGCACTATTCTACCTCTTTTCCTACTTTCCCCTATTTCCCAGTGTTTAATAATTTATTTCACCTATAGAAGTCCACAGGCATATTTCAAATAATTAAATAAACATCCCTCTACAGGCACATACACACATATATACATTGACATGTGCCATAGCCCTTTGCTCTGGTGTCTGGTTCTCAGTTCCAAGAGGTGCACCTGAAAAATATAAAGAGTTAGAATTTTTGTCTAAAAACCAGCAGTTGTTTTCAATGTGAGGTCTGCAAACTATGTGATTGGGCTTCACCTGGGGTGCTTATTAAAAATGCAGATTCCGCCCTGGCTGCTGTGGCTCAGTGGATTGAGCAACGGCCTGCGAGCCAAGTGTCAACGGCCTGCGAGCCAAGTGTCTCTGGTTCGATTCCCAGTCAGGGCACATGACCAGGTTGCCCATCAGGTCCCCAGTTGGGGGCGCGAGTGAGATGCAACCACACAGTGATGTTTCTCTCTGTCTCTTTTTCCTTTCCCCTCTCTCTAAAAATAAACAAACAAACAAATAAACAAAAAAAATGCAGATTCCTTAAACCCAATCCTTGATTTACTGAATTGAAATTACTGGAGAATTCTTCCACAAATTATAATTTGAGAGACTCTGAAGATATAAACATAAAAATTTAATTTTCTAAGTTTCCTGTCATGTCTTTATAAAACTAACTAAGGTTGCCCAAAGAGCATCACATCTCACACTCTGCACCAGCCCTCACTAGCCACCCCACTGCAAGCCACAACCAACTATCTTGTTGCTGTAGCTATCGAAGATGCATTTTTACCTGATGCTATGGCCAGAGACCATTCATTCAATTGTTTATAAGGATAAGTGAATTCCACTGCCCCACCTAGTCACTGGAACAAAAGATCATAACTGACTCACAAGCTGTTTGATCAGCAGGCATTCAATTGATTTGCCCACTTCAGGTGGTCAGATGGCACTGGTGTGACTCCTGTCAAGTGAGGCAGAGCATGAAGGTTGCGAAGTCCTGTTAAACAATGGAGAGTGTCAACAGAATCTCTCTAGTCAACATGTTACATTTTCATTAAAAGTATGATTCTCCTCTTAGTTGAATGACAGGTCATTGAGATAATTGGTCATGCTTCCATAAACTCATTAAAAGGAAAAATAAACATGCTGTAGTGGGTGGGAGAAAATTATAAAAGTAATAAGATAAAATAAGCAGGGGTTAAGAAAGAAAGCCCCATGATTTTTAATAGAAACCACTTAAGGCTTAAAGGATTCATTATATTAGCTGTTTATTCAGTTTTAGAACATTATAAAGTGGTAATTAAATGAATTTCTTTGCTGACTTCTACCCTCTCTTTGAAGATCTTGGGATTCATAAAGCTCATGAAAAAGCATCCCAAACCAACACTTTGATCATTTGCTAAAAAGTTTTTCCTTAGATTGAGCCAAATTCTTCCACTTTCTAAGTCCCACAGTTGGTTCTGGATCTGCTCTCTGGTGCCCATTATCAATACCAGTTATAGACTACAGGATAATCCCTTCATAGAACTGAAGACAATGCTCATGCCTATGGCCTTGGATTCAGCAAACATTTATTCCCAGGGACACTTTGAAGTTCTCCTCCGGTCCTTACTGTGTTTTCTTCTGGAAAAGTGCATGTTTACCTGTGTCTCTTAGAATGTGGTTCCCTGAGCTAAACAGGAGACCCCATGTATGGCTAAACAGCTAGTTTATCATATAATTTGTTCTGGACACTAGTTTTTATAATACAACCTAAAATTTCCATTTATTTATTTTTGTTGCTTATCACAATAGTATTCAATAAGAACTGAGTCAGATAAAACCTTTAAGTCTCTTCCTCACCGCACACCACCAACATGCTGTATTTGGCCAAGTCTCCCCCAGTCTATATTGAGTCTTTTCATTTTTTAAAATGTAAATGTAGAAATAAATGCATTTACTGATAATATTTTATTGATTTTTTGTATTGAATAATTCAGTTCACAAAATGAATGCTGATTTCCCCCCCCAAAATTTAAACTTTCCTTTCAAGCATCATGTCATCCTCAGATGTAACTGACCTGTTATTTTGGTGAGAAAATATTATTTTTAAATAAATTATTATTGAAAATATTTTTAATTTTCTGATTTTAAAATACTTTTCAAGATCTATTTACTATAAAAAATAAATATACCAAAATATTATGTATCAAATCATTTCTACTTGTTCATATAGTCTGTGACATATATATATAAACAAGTAGAAATGATTTACATATATCACAGAAATTTTATGATTATATTCACCTTTATGATATATAACCTACATTTATTTCAATTAGATATATCTGTCTTATGTCCAGAGAGCAAGATTATATAATCTCATTTAGGTCCATCACAATGAAATACTTACTGTATGCTTATAATGTACTATGTTAAAATATTAATTCAGCACCTAACATAGTAACAGGAATAGATGTTGCACATATATTGGTCAATAAAATGGTCAGGGTATTGTGGAGCACATGAGTCATGATCTAGTGATAAGATAAAAAATCAACATACATGCAAATGCATATATGTATATATATATATATATATAATTACAATGTGTGATAAATATGATAATGGAAAGGAAAAAACAGAGGAAAATAGAATGGATAACCTACTTCAGTAGGATGGTCTGTACAATTTTTATTAACTAACCTCATACAAAGTATTATTACCAATAAAAGAAATTGATTCCATTTCTTCAATAGTTTATAATGGCTATTTGGAACCATCCATCTCTTCAAAGGTTTTTGTGGCTATTTGAGTAAGACTTGAAACACCATTATTATATAGTTTTGAGAAGACAATGTACTTGGTCTGAAATATGGAAAAAATGATGGTCAAATTTTTACTGCCTTAAATAGGTTTCTGAATTTTAAGTTCCTGTGGGATCCTTGGGAACAAACCCATAATTCATAATTGTAACCCTTTTTGGTTTGTCATAAATTTATAGCTATTGCCAAATGATATCAATTTAGGAAATGCATTACAAAGTCTTGAAAAGAGATCTGTATAATTATGTGTTCGTAGTTACATCCCTTGATGGTATTATATTTGCTAGGATTTTCCAGGCTGTGAGCAGTAGCAGTTTTTCTGGAATTTCTAAAGGCATCATCTGGCTACCTCATGCAGAGCTTGTTCTCAATAAAATAAAATGAAAGACATAGTATTACCTAACTTCATCTATTTTGACTAATGGAAATAGATGCACTGTGTCTGTTATGTCTGCTACTGTGGAGAAAGCATTTACCTGGAGTTTAATTTCATCTGATCATTAGCAGAGTTTGGGAAAAACAATGAGTTGGGTTATACTGATGACTGGTGACCTGGTGGAGGGGAAGCTAATCAGAGCCCAGGGAAGTAGGCAAATGACCAAAGCTCAGGACTCAAACAACAAGGCCATGTCAGAGAGCTTGTCTGAATAATGGCATAGAAGATTCAGACCAGAATGAGTATGAGGCATTTGTCTAGTTTTGGGAATAATGAGTGACAGTAAGAGTTTAGAAATGAATACAAAGACACAGGGGTTGAAAAATACAAAGCAAATTAATTCTCAGCATCCCAAGAGTCCCTCAAAAACTGGATGGTGAAAAGTAAATCAGGCTCAACTCACAGAAAATGGCCCTGACAATAAGACCCAAAGTAATAGACAGAACTTAGAACTAGTCTTCCTACTTTATCAATAACTTCCTGTACCTTGGCACTGACAGAGAAAGTTCTGGTAAAGAAAAGACCCATTCAGCAAAAGTTATCCAGGTAAACTGTCTGACCTTGTGCAGAGGTCATGGCAAGGTGGCAGTAAGTAGATCTTTTTCCATTTAAGTTTCCAATAAAGTGTTGTTATGAACTCCACAGCTGCAGAGTATGTTCAAGCCCATGGGAAAGTTGCATGCATGAAGAAATAGTTGGGAGAATTCCTGGGTTTTAGGGAAATGAATTAAATGGTGAAGCTTGGGGGAAGGACCAAAATATCTAAACAAGTTTGAAAAAGGGGATATCAGAATCAGTCCAGGAAGTAGCTTTGGGGACAAATGGAGGGAAGAGGAATAGTGAGGTAAGGGCAGAGTGGCAGAGGAGATATCTGGATGAAAGAATAGGCAATTCTGGAAGTGCAGAGGAAATGAATTAAAAAGTAAATTTCAAGTTTACTCACTTCAGGACTTCTTTCTACGCAGAAAACAGAAATATCAGAATTGAAAGGCCCCCAGTTCCTGGTGATCAAATGCTGAAAAGGAATTAAATGGGATTCAGCTTTGTCTGCTGATGAACAGAGGGCCCTGTTGAAAGCAGGAAGGAGGAGGTCTAGTGCAGGTATTCAGTGAGATCCAGAGTGGCCTGGCCATTTACAGTAGTATCCAAAATAGACTTTCCACAGAAAAGTTTGTGGAGACTTGGGCACAGTGCAGGCCAAACTAAATCCAAATGCCTTCTGATGTGGAACTGAGAGAGATCAATGAGTGAGGGCCCAGAGGGTCTTGGGATTGTAGCAGGCAGTCTACTCCTCAACTTATGCACTAGTGCTGGAAGGGCTTTTAATGATCTATGACCTCATCAGTGGTGCCTGAAGAGGTGCAAGGAGCTGCAATTAGTTCAGTTACCTAATGTTACCATCTGGAACAGGCTGGTTCATAGCAAAGGCTGGTAGTGAAGAGAAACCATGAGGTATGATGTGGCTGAATTTTCAGGAATCTGACATTTATGTAGAACTAAAAAACTGCATCAATTACCACACATTCCTAATATGCTGGGTATGTGAAAGTTGATAACTCGGTGGCAGTGGGAAGTGATGTCTCCAAAGCACAGGTGAAGCAGACGTTTTAATTGCTCTCTTAATGATACCAGGCAGGTTAACAAATCATAGAAATTATGACAAGGAGGCACAATTACTCCTGTACTTTGGGCTAAAAAACCATGTTCCAATCTATGGAAATATCCTTTTCTAATGATGTGAGTGTTCATGGGGAGGTAAGGGAGGAATGGGCAGCACCCACAGCAGCAGGATCAATTCAAATGCTCAAGAAAGGTGCAAACATTGCAGTTGCATCTCCTTTATCAGCACCAACATAAAAAACAAAGCTTAAAATAATAAAACCATGGTGGTTTTTACAAATTCTTTGATATGGATGTCCACACAACCAAGTTAAAAATTTAGAAATCTGTGCACATGTATTTTTCTAGATATAAAGCTATTCAATAAATAATCAAATTCCATACATTTCAGATTCAAATACTTGTTGCATTGGTTTAGGAAAACTGTTCAGCGTGAGGTGTGTCTCCGCAAAGATTGACCCTAACCAACTGATTGGAAAATAAAAGGGCAAGGCAATTATTTTTACCTGAAGAACAGAAAACAATGGATTAGACCAGTTCATTTTTCCCTCCAATGACATTAGTTTTCATCCTATGAAAAGGATTTCAAAAACACAACAGAGATACTTGGTAAAGGAAAGAGACTACCTTATAATCCAGTATTATTGTCCCACTTTATTAAATAGATTTTTGTGTTCAGTAATTCTGCCATAATCAGTCATAAATCATAGCTTGAATTATTCCTGTGTATTTAGCTAATTATCAAGGTGTGACTTAAGGGTGCCCATCAGAGCCTGCTCATTTTTTTGTCAAGTTAACACAGCTTTTCACCATGAACCAGGGGTCACTCCATATAGATGAGCCATAAAATCACCTCTATATGTTAGTTCTATTTTATTTCTCTTCCACATGGTCCCTAAACCAGACTCTGGTTTCAATCTGTTATTCATCCTCTAGAAATTACTTAACTTCCAATGAACTCTGTTACTGATTTTTTAATATGTTACTATAATTCTTATTATTCATAGTTTGTGTTGAATAATATAATCTAGTTTTATACAAACACAACTAAAACAAGAAAATGTCATATTAAGGGGTAAATATACCATAATTGCTTAAAAAATAATTCATCTCTAATTAAGAAACTGAAGCATATGTAGTATTATGCTTTATTGCATCTATATATGGTTTAAATATCAACACTATGTTCTCCAGACATTCTAAAATATGTTTAAGATAATAATATAAGTCCATTAAGAAAAACTTCCCCTAATAAGCAGGAACAACCAGAAAGCCTTTAGCTTTCTTCTGTTGAATTACATACCATCAAGGCTTTTAATATGAGTTTAATATAATTTATATGACATCTACATCAATCTATGTTTTAAACAAAATCTTGGGATGTGTAGATTTGTAGATTTTTTAAGTACTTGAATAATGTGGAGAAGAATTCCTGGTTTTGTGGACCACTCTTTAAGAAAACTAAATCTGTTCCCAACAGCTGGTTATCAAGACACATCACACCCTAATTATTTCGGCAAGAAGAAAAATCTCTTTACAGTTTCATGACCTTTCAGAATATTTATTCATGCAATACCCCCAAAGAAGCTGCATAATTACAGAATATTGCCCTAGTTTATCCAAGGGAATAAAATTTAAGAAATATAAGTGAAGGTGTCATAAGAATTGCTTTTTCAACATTAATTTTCTTCTTTAGAATCTTGAGTCCATAATGCTATCTTACTATTACAAGTATAAAAGAAAAACAAATATATCTGAATAAAAGCTTAACACTTTACCTATCTTTGTCTTATCTACCACCATTCTCTGCCTTTTCACTTATTTTGGACTTTTTGTTTTCCCTCTCCTGGTATTATGTGATTTCGTGGAGTAAGGTCTATGAGTTAAACTTTGGTATTAAGGCAGAAGTTTCAACAAAAAGGGTAAAATCACTCATAATAGTGTACTTACATTGGGTGGGGAACAATTTTTCTAGACTACTAATATTTCCTTTGGTGTAAAGGGAGTTCCAGTATAGAAGGAGGAGGAACTTAATTTGGAGCTGTACCTTTAAAAGGGAGAAACTGAGCATGTGGATACTTTCTGCACTTTTTCCTGGAAGTCAAGCTGCTCTGCTCAGAGAAGCTTATGTTGGTCAGCACTGCCTCATCCAGTAAATAAGTTGGTGTGAGTTTGATGATAAGAAATGAATGCTATAATGAGCTAAGTCACATTCTCTGTATCACCTTGATTAGTATAAAATTGACTTCGAGCCTCATTTATCAAATAGTGGAAAACTTGAGTGGAATTTTTTTCAACCTCCTCAAATTCAGTACTTTCCTCCCCCATGCCTTTTTCCCTAACCTTCAATCCCACCCAACCCCTGTGCAGTAGTTCAGAACTAGGAGTCTTATAACTATCTTCATTTGTGGTTTGGGAATACCCAGTTAAAGACTTAATCTTTCAAAATGAGGTTATGTTACATTTCTGAACCAAAATCTCACCTACTGCTCTCTTCCCTCCCAAAACTCATAAATATCCCAATTATCTTTGTTTAGGTATAAAATCCAGTGGAACTCTAGTTAGTCATGGCATTTCATGAAAGAAAAACAGGGTACAAAATATTACTGTTGATTGAAACACTTAGTAAACATTTATTTTGAAGCATTAACATACCCAACATATAATACATACAGGTGACCTTCTGAGCTCTGTAGTTCTACCAGCTATAGTTAGATTCTGAAATAGCACAGTACACATGCAGACAAGTTACTCTTCATTTTTTCTTGTGATATTTATTTTCTCTTTCTAATTTTATTCAAGTATGCCCTACTTCAGAGATAGCACCCCAAGTCTGTTAACACAAATATTAGATCATATAGACTGCAACTAAAATTGAGAGGGTGGGGAAGAATCACTTTTGCTCTTATTATGGACTTTATATGTAGAAACCTATGGAAATGGAAAGAAATTGGAGAGACTAATTACAGATATAGTAGGTCTGTTCACTAGTAAGCCAAGATCTGTGTCTCCTCACTGCTATCAAGGTTTAGCAATAAGTCTTCATCATTGTAGGTGATAAGAGAACTAAGAGAAAATCGCATCCTTTTGGCTTAGGAGGGTTATGGGAGAAGAAGCTCAAAGGATAGTTAGGGATGATTACTTCTTCACCCTTACCACTGACTAGGTCAGACTGAGTGAGGAATACTAGCTATGTTGAGAGAAAAGGGGGTAGGGTAGGAGACTTTTGGTCTCCCGTAAATATGGGACACTAGGAGGAGATGGCCTCATAAGCTGCCTCTGCACCAATGTGAGGCCAGGTGAGAGGAAGAGTATTAAAGCAAACTCAGAGACTCAGCTGGTTAGGTAGTTGTAGGGTCTGGATGAACTTTTCTAGGCTCTTTATAATTCCCTGTGGCATGCATGGGACACTGGATATTCTTTTGTTTGCATAATGCCACAAGTTGTATTTTATAATTGTTATTTATCATCTGTATGTTTGATTTTCACTGATACATTAGCTTCGTGTCCACACTTTGAATAACTGTCATAAAATTTCTACCAGAACAAGCAAATATGGGCTTGGTAGTAGTTCCACAATATCTCTTGTTCCATCTCCTTTTCCTACTCTACCAACCAGTTGCTATCTTTAATTTTGATGGCAATACTGAAGAAGAAGAAGGAGTGTACAATTCAGTGTACCTCTGGATCACCCTTTGGTGTCTTAAGAATTCAAGGGAACTTTTTCTGAGCTTAGGTCCTTCTGTTTTCTCTAAAAAAGATAATCCGTCATATGCCCTGAGATTGTTAATAAATTGGAGGCATAACTAGAAATTTTGGCATTCAAAGCCATTAGCCCCTATAATTCATTAGGATCTACACAAGTGCCTATAGTTCATAAGCTACTCCATAAAACCTGATGACTCATGGAAGGTCCCTGGGATAACCGGAGTTATATATCACTTTATATCTGAAGATTAGTAATCTAGCTGAGAACTACTTGCCAGCAACATTTCTGAGGGAGATGTACAAACTGAAGATCACTAAAGAAAGAACGAGAGACCCTGCAATTCCCTATAGGCAAAAGCCATGCTTCCAAGGACTCAAAATGTTACATTTTCTCTCTGTCATATTATTTTCTGACAAGGATATTTAACAAGTGTGTTTAAACACCTCAGCCCTTACAGCACCTGGTTAGCAAATACTTTGAAAATTCATTGTGAAAGCTTGATTATCAGCTGATGCTGGTGAATTCCCTATTCTAAATAAAATCTATAGAGATTTAAAAACAAAAATGCAAGGCATTTCAAAGTTTTAAGTACTGTTAAGAAAGTATTTGGGTGATTTAAAACACTAATTTCCATATAATTAATGTTTCATTGGAGGGGCAGGTACAAGTTCATATAATATGACTATTGCAACAGCTTCCTAGCTATTTTTCATGTTTCCACAATTGTCCTCTGACTATTTTTAATACAGTACCAGAGGTGTCAGATTGTTACTCTCCTACATAAAAACTCCTCATGCTTAAAATCCCCATCACAGCTTACATACTTTTACAAACATGCAGCTTCTCTACAAATTCATTTGTTAGGACATTCCTTCTTGCTTTCTCTGTTCCAGCCACATTGTCTCTTTGCTGTACCTTTAATACACGAAGAGCACTCCACTCTCAGGGCATTTGCACCTGGAATTCCTTCTGCCTGGTGTTCTCTTCCCCCAAATATGGACATGATGACCCTCTCACTTTTCTAGGGTCTCTGCTCAGAATTAGTTTCTCAGAGAGGGAGACTGGACAATGACCTTAAAAGTACACCCTCCCATCATTTTATCTTCCTTTTGCTTTATTTCTTTCAAAGCACTAACACTATCTGACATTACATTATATATTTGTTTATTTGCTGTCTTCCTCAATCAGAATAAATGCTCTGTAAGATGAAGAAGTACATTTGGTTTCCAGTGTCTGGAATAATGCAATAGTAGCCACTATTCAATTTTATTTTAGACAAAGCTATAAATAAAATCAGTGTATTTTATGCAATGTGATCATATTCATTACTTGGGTTTTAAATTTTAAGGCAGGTGTGTAATTGATAGACATAAAAGCATAACATCTGCATCTCATCAAATTAATCTTGTTGTGTCAAAAATGGCAAGCACATTTGCTGACTGTTTTATAGAATTCAAACCATGCTGGTCCTTGTGATGAGCTCAACAGAAAATTGAAGAGGTTGGTTTATACATAGATTGTTCATAGAAAGAGAATCTAATTATGTCATTTGTTATGAAAATCATGAACCAGAGGCTGAGCTTAAAACTGGTACAATCTAAACCAGAGGGTACTTGGAAAAGATCTTTCCTCTTTGAGTTTAACATAAATTGCTTGATTTTTTTGGTGGAATATTTCCTTCTTATTTACATTTTCCTCAGTTACCATTAAAAAGGATATTTTCCCAACAATATAATAGTGTATATAGAGCAAAGTATTTAGAGATAGACTGATACTATATTAGGGCGCCAATTCCAGCACTTATGGATGGTAAATTTCCATTTTCAATTTTAGACTTAGTTTTGAAACTGACATATAGGGGTCAAAAAACTTACATTGCAGTGTAAGTGGGAGGAATTATTGAATTAATAATCTATAAATGATCCAGCCTAGTACTTAGCATATGGTAGATGCTAAATAATTTCCTTCCCCTTCCATTTCATAACCCTCTGCTTTATCTGTGTCTAAAACCTTGCTGGAAAAGTAAGGCCAAACTCACCCAGATTTTTTTCAGAGAATCTAGAACAGTTACTGTATTTGTTTGAATGGCATGAGAGTCATGTATTCCTCAATCAGTTGAATCCTTTATTCTAATATTTATATTTTCATAGAGAAAATTGACAAGTTGACATCAGTTTTCCCCTCATCTCCATCCTTGCAAATGCAGCATTTTCTGTGACTTTAGAGTTGTCAGCAACCCTGGCTGGTTTGGCTCAGTGGATTGAGTGTCGGCCTGCGAGCTAAGTGTTGCTGGTTCGATCTTCCAGTCAGGGCACATCAGAGAAGGAAAACTCTGATTCCAAAAAACCTCCGCTGCCTTGTGGCATACCTCTTCAGGGGAAAGGCTAAGGGAGTAAACCCCGACAGAAAATCCGGAGCCGGAGTCCCTAAGGCAGTTTGACGTTGTAGTCAACACCGGCAACTCCTGCGGCGCACCTGAAACCAAGCCGTATTGACTCCGTCTTTCCCTTGGATCCTTCAGCTGCGAAGAGAGGGGGGGTCTGCTGCATGGGCAACAGCAGACCCTCCATATCACCCTGCCCAGGCTCTGTAGCTTCAGCTTCACTGGAGAGGACACTCCAGCGTCATCGCAAGATGTCGATTCAACACAGGAGGAGACAGATACCGTGTCACTCCCGAGTCGGACTGCACAGCCATTCTCGGCGGTGCAGATAGACTCTTAAGAAGCTACACCATCGTCTCTCGAGACGGACGGCTGCCGACGAGAGTTGTCAGCTAATGTTATAGTAAGAGTTGATATATTGAACACATTTGGTAACATTAGCCAGCCAAATATAATTTGATGAACATGTCCTGGCTAGTCTTCCATCTCTGTTCACTTCTAGAACTCTAAATCCAAGCACATGACATTCCACTGTATGCTTCCAAGAGATTCAAGGGATTGCAGTATATTTAATTACAGAACATAATTTGTCAGTATTGTTTTTACTCTTACTCTGTTGAAGTTTTGTCAGATATTTGGGATCAACTGCTTTGTCTATTAATTTGAATGTACCCAAATTTAATCTAAGTTAATAAAAATGAAGTCTGTTAAGCAATAGTCAGTAGTCTTCCTTATTCCACAAAGACAATATCTGTTTGTAGAGCTTTAAAATTGAACTAGAATAATGGTATATGCATCAACAAAATATATTATAACACTTCTCCTAGCCTGTCTCTATTGGACTATAATACTTAAAATAAATCTAGAAATATCCAAAATTGAGTTTGACAGATATTTTTGATTGAAGAAGGAAAATTCTTATTTGAATTTCCAGGCATGGTTTAAAATTTCTTCTAAAATCTATTCTAAAAATTAACTAATTTTTCTTACAGGCTTTGCAAGGCCACAGGATTGCTCACTCCAAAGGGCAATCACAGTAACACTGGCTTCATGATATGTGGTGTAAGACTTGATTTTTCAAAATAATTTAAAAATAAAAGTTAAAATCTAATTACTACTCTCAAATTGAGATAATTTTAAACATCTTAAATCACATCATGAGTTAAAAATACATTTTAATGACTGGCCAACACTCTATACTTTAATGACACATCTAAAGTGAAATAATTCTTCCAATTGTATGGCCATAAAATCATAAGAGAGAAGCATATATTATTAAATTGGTCTTTGGAAAAATATATATTTATGTTATTACTAAAAATAATGTCTTTACCAGCCCTTCATGAAGAATGTGCTATATATAATCTTTTAAATTATACTAAACCTGGCCATTTTTTGCTGTAACATATAAAAATAAATATATATGTGTGTGTATGTGTGTACATGGGTTTGTATGTACATACACATTTTTAAAAATTTTCCAACTGCTGATAGGGCCTAGAAATAATGACATCTTAGGAACACATTCATATCCAGATCTTGCTTTCTAAATACTACTCTCCAGTAAAAGGATCCAGGGCTACTTAGAGAATGGCTGACTCTAGAGCTGTTGAAAAGTAAATAAAAGATATTTCTAGGGCATCTTATAGTGCTAGAAATTAAGAAAGTACTGGGGAAAAGAAAAAAAAGATGTATTCAAAAGACACAGAAACAACTCCAAAAAGCTTCCAATGACTAAGCTGATACAATTTGAGCAACAAAATAAACAACCATGGTATTGAATTACTATAACCCAAATAATAAAATAAATATCTGAGTCCATATTGACAGAAATGTATTGCATAGAACAAATTTTCCAACAGAAGAATCCTAAATATCATGTACAGATATGTCCTTTTCTAGGAGGTGGAGCCTAATTGCCATCCTCTTGCGTTTGGGCTTGACTTAATAATTTATTTTCAAATTGGAAAATAGTAACTTTATAATGAAAAAACTTGGTACACACTATTTTATTTAAGTGACTAAAGTTAATATCACTAGTAATAAGCCATGTTGATATCATGAATCCTCTGATATGTGACAATGAGAAAGGCATCTCACCTTTGTATTATTCCTCCCTCAAACCCATCATTCCAGTCTAGTCATGAAAGTAATGAAACAAATTCAAGTTGAGGGAAATTTGACAAAAGACCTTATATTTATTCATCAAAACTATCAAGATCATTAAAGAACAAGAAAATACTCAAATTGTCATAATTATAGGATCCCAAGAAGGTATGAAAACTACCTGCAATGTATTATCTACCCTCTGTTTACATTAAATTCTAGACAAGTAAAGGACTTCAGTGAAAAAAAGTGGGGAAATATGACTAAAATCTGTAGTTTAATCAATATTACTGTACTGTTGTGAAATTATTAGTTTTGACAAATGTACTATGGTTATATAAAATGTTAACATTAGAGAAAGCGCAATGAAGGGCATATGGGAACTCTCTGTACAATCTTTATAATTTTGCTGTAAATATATATTTTTTCAAAATTATAAGTTAAAATAAAATTATTCATTTTTTTCTTGCTTATTTCTGCCTAAATGATGCATGGTGCTAAGAAACAGATTATCTATAATCTCATACAAGTGGAACCAAGACTGTATCCTTACATTGGAGTTCAGTACCTCCTTTACTAAATATGTGATCTCAGATATGTATATTCTGAGTGCTTTACCTAATGCTGGTTTATGAAGAAAATGACATAAGTTGTTCTTGAATGTTTTTTAGAATCTACACAAATTCAAATATAGGTATTGAAGCTTCCCTGAGGCTCTTCATGCTGAAGAAGACTTCATTGTAACAGTACATAAAGTAAAAGGAAGGTATGCTGTAAATACTTGAATTTCTCATAAACTTAATATTTACTAAGCATTTATTATGTTCCAGCTACTCTGCTAGGCAGTAGGAATACAGTGTTGAAGGGAACAAACATTGTCTTACCTGTAAAAAGTTTCCTGATTAATGGACTGGCCACAAAGAAACGTATTCTTCTAGACTCTGAAGCAAATTTTTTTTCTTGGTGACTTACACACTCTCATGCTCTTTCATAAAAAGCACAAAATCTCTTTGAGATTTATTACTTTCAAATTAGACCTAGAAATATAAGCAATCTGCCTTTTCATTAAGCTTATTCATAGTGCTCAAAGTTAATATTTTTTTCATTCCCTTTCCCAAAATATTGTTGATAAATAGAATACTTTTCATGCCCAACTAGCTTATTTGAATGAAAAGCTACTTTTGGTGTTTCTTCAAAAGTATAGGTAACCAAGTGAGTGAGATAGTAGAAAAAATATGAATGTTGAAGTCAGCTTTTACTTTTAAGGAGAAAGAAAAATATATGATGCCAAGTACAGTATTTCTCTGCATGAACAGCATTTCTTTAAAATGAAAAAGATTTCATTTCAACTATATATTTTTCTAAGGAAAGAACAATTTTAGTAGTTACTAGATATATAGAATTGTCTAATTCTAAAGGATTTGAATTGTGCTGCCATACTGGTATTTATATACCATTGTATATGTGTTCCCTTTATAATTTTCTGGGAGAAAGCCAACAAATGCAGTGCTGACTAAAATCTCTCTCTCTCTCTTTTTTATTGTTGACATTATTACAGATGTCTCTTATTTTGCCCTTTTTGCCCCCCCCCCAAAGTCCTTGCCCCCATCCCCCAACATTTACCACATTATTGTCTGTGCCCATGGGCTATGCATACATTCATATATGTTCTTTGGTTAATCTATACCAATAACCCTAATCCCCCTCCGCTCTGAAATCTGTCAGTCTGTTCCATATATCCATGCTTTTTTGTTCCTCAGTTTATTTTGTTCATTAAATTCCACATATGAGTGAGGTCATATGGTATTTGTCTGTGCCCTGCTGGTGGGAATGCAGACTGGTGCAGCCACTGTGGAAAACAGTTTGGAGTTTCCTCAAAAAACGAAAAATGGAAATGCCTCATGACCCAGAAATCCCAATTCTGGGAATAAAGCCTAAGAATAAAAAAAAAAAAATCAGAAAACGTGTATGTACCCCTATGTTCATAGTAGCATTATTTACAATAGCCAAGACCTGTAAATAGCTCATGTGACCATATGTAAAATTTTGTTTTACTTTTTTGTTTTTATTTTTTATCCTCACCCCAGGACATTTTTTTCATTGCTTTTAGAGAGGAAGGCAGAGAGAGGAAGAGAGAGGGGGAGGGACAGGGAGAGGGAGAGGGGGAGGGGGCAAAGAGCAAGCGAGAGAGAGAGACATCAATGTGGGAGAAACATTAATTGGTTGCCTTCTATATGCACCCCAGTCAGGGATCGAACCCACAATGTAGTCTTGTGTCCTGAGTGGGACTCAAACCCATAACATTTTGGTGTATGGGACAACACCAACTAACTGAGCCACACTAGCCAGGGTTATATAATATTTTATAACAAAGAGTTTATTCTAGAATTAATTAGAAGCAAAAAACTATATTCATAAAAACATTTTATCTTTCTTCTATGAATTGTTCAATAGCTTGGACTTTTTGCTGCCAGTAACAAGAGCATAGGTCAGACTTGTTACATTTAAGCCCAAGTTTTATAAAAATAAGAGAGGTAAAGAGAAATTAATCATAGTAATATTTGAGTGTCTCACAGAATAAAAGGAAAATTTCTGGCTGTTCCTGAGGATCTCTGCTTCTTCCTACATGTCTCCATTCCCCTTTTTCTCTAGTCATGGCTACTTATAGCATCAAGCTTGGGTTTGACCCTAATGCTGCCAAATACTAGCTTTTTTTTTTTTTCCATTGGAAAAATTATTTCATCTTTTTGTCTCTCAGTTTGTTAATAGATGAAATGGGGAATAAAATAACAGCACCTATTTTGGCAAATATTGAATGAGTGGCTATGTGTAAAACAGATGGAATGCTGCCTAGCATAGTAAACATTCTACAGATGTCCTCATTTGTATTCTATGGCCACAACAAAAACTTTCCTGTAGCCATTAATTTTAAAAATAAGGCAAATGCAGAAGTTTTCCCCAAAGTAGCTCATTAAAGAATGAAGATACTGAAACCACGATAACCTTTACCATCTAACTTAATAAGAAAAATTAAAGCACCATTCTGTAAAAAAGATTCTATAAAGGCCCTAGGCTCTAGAGTTTTTACAGAGCTATTCCACTTTGTTAGGCCAAAGTTTTGCATATAGCAAAAGTTCTTCAACATAACTATCTGGATAACAGCAAACTTTAGACACCCTTGAAAGTCTGTGAATATCGGGCATTAAGGTGTCCACTGGAAATTAACTGAAGCAGAGCCAGGACTTAAAAATCAGACAATCTAGTGAGCTTAAGACTTTTATCCCTACCCCTTACCATTCTACTTGGAAAAGTAAGTGAATTAGAAGCTTAACACTATAAAGCAAAATCAAGACTTAAACAAATTAAAGTAAATGTCATCAAGATTTTTAACATTCCTATGTAAGAATGAGAACATGATATATGAATATATTTGCCAAAAGAAGAAGGGAAATAATTAGGTATCATTACTGTCTTTTATGCAAGTTTTTCAGATTAAGAAAAAAAGTGCTTGTGAGATGAATAATTAGGGACCCTTTTTCTCTTATTTAAAGAAATAGTACAGAATTTTTTAGGCTTTGAGAATGAAAATATTCAAGTAAACTAAAAGCTCAGGGAAAATTAAATCAATGAAACAGGATATTTGTATGATTGAATTCAAGGCTAAACATTGAAGAAAAAGAGTAAAGACTTAAGAAGAAAAATAACACTCAACCACTACTAAGTAGGATTTATGTCAGGTATGGAAGTTTGGATTAAAATTCAGAAATCAATAGTCAAAGTATATTAGTCTCAGTCTTATCAATAAAAATACCAGGAGTGTGATGAAATGCTTAAGATTGTATTAAAATCAGAAACTAATAAATGTGCCCATCATAATATAAAATAGAAACCAGTAATGCAGCTTTTGAAAACTGTAGACATTAAGGTACTATTGTAGAAACCCGCCATCACCCACCAAATCAAGTAAAAGCCTTTAGAATTAATAAAATAATTTGGTAAATTTGTTGGTTATAAAACATACAAATATCAATAGCCATCTCCTATTTTAGCACTGATCAGTAAGGCCCATTTCACAACAGCAACCATGATTCTAACACATCTAAGATTAGCTTTCCTTGGAAGCCTGTAGGGAAAAACTGTAAAACTCTGCTTTTAGAGATAGAACCTTTTAATAATTGGAAAAATAAGCCAAGTTCTTAGAAAGCGAGGTTGAATATTTTTTGCAGATATCATCTAGCCAAATTAATTTGAGGTTTAATATGAACCCAATAAAAATTCCAATGATATTGTTTTTGGAACTCAGTGAAATAATTCTAAAGTTCATGTGTCATGATAATGGACAAGATGTTCTAAAACATTCTTAAAAATGAATAACTAGGGAAAACTTCCTTATAGATACTAAAAGACATTGGACAGTCACACTGTCTATATGACTGTTCTGATTTTGATGTTTAGTAATAATCCATGTATTTTATAGTAATATTTTGTTAATAAAAATCATATTATCTATGAAAGTTTGTCTAAATTATTCAAATATGTTACAACAAAGTGACCAAGGTGTAACACTTATAAAATGAGAATTTTGGGAATTAGGAACTCACACAAATTATGAATACATGGCAGTCAGGGACAGCATATAGGGGTGGGTCATGACTGTTCTTGTTGCTGCTACAATTTAGGCACTCATCACCTCTCACCTGACTATTACAACAGTTTTGTAACTAGTTTCCTCCAATACATTATCCACAGAGCTGAGGAAGTCATCTGCACAAAAATAAACTCAAACACATTGCTTCCAGGCTACTCTGCGTACATTTATCATGATGGTCCACTCCACAGCTCTAACCTCACTCCCTGTACTACAGCTGCACAGAACATCTCATCACATTCTCCTATTTATGTCATGATCATTAATATCACTGTTCTGTGCACATGATTTTTCTTCTGCCTAGAATGTTATTGCATTATCCCACTCAAACACATCTCAATGCTTCAAGTCTTAATTTAAAACACAAGGTTTTTTAAAATATATATCATGGAAGGCCCATGAAGGCAGGGTCCTGGTGATCACTGGATGTCTGATACCTAGACCAGGGTCTGCTAGTAAGAGCTCAATACATATCTGCTACATGGATGAATAAATGACCATCTACTATAGATGTATCACACTGTGTTATGATTATTTGCTTATCTTTTCATCCTATTTGAGAGCAAGAATGTGTTATGAGGGGGGTTAATTATTCGCTTCAAGTTTGCCTTCAGTGTCTGAACATGTGGTCAGGGCTCAAACAGTACTTGTTAAAATAAGTAAATAAATAAATAACATAATACTACAACAAAAGGACAAAGACATTACTTAACTAACATAGCACTATACACAGTAATTACATGCCAAAAGAGCCATTGGAAGAAACATATTTTTATGTCACTTTAGAATTAATTAATATTTATTTCTACTGCAGGAAATTAAGTATAGACAATTCTTTCACAGTCAGCATTCTTTTTACATATTATCTTATATCAAAATGACAATTTGACTCTGGCAGTCATTTCATACGGTCACGCTGATGTCCTAAGCACTGGTACCAAATCATTCATTGGTTCATGTCTTGGATTATCCCTTTGAATTAACAGGGACCTTCTAGAAAGCAGTTTTTCCTAAGAGTCCCTTTACTGGACAGAATCTTGAGCTTCAGCACTAATTTTGATCTTATAATAATTTGTCAGGCACTGAACATTACTGGCATATCCCACCCCCGACTCCAAACTGGAAACATGTTTTCAGAGTAAACAAAAACTATAAAGAAGAAATTGATGAAAATCCTGAAAATAGCATTTTTTAAACACTTTCAATCATTTCACATGTCTATATACAGCAAACGGTCTAGTAACGAATTCCATGTATGTCCTTTATAACAATTCCCAAGATCTTGATCTCCTGTGCAGAGACATGTATGTTTGTTTACTATCTGTCAAGTTACTTGAAAGCAATAAGATGGAATATTTTTCAAAAAACTGGTAATTAAAATTTATACTGAATTCAGACTATTCAAGTCAGTCCAATTACTGGCATTATTGTATTTATTGGACTTACATAACTTAATCAGTCTCTGATACAGATAACTTTTTGATGTAGCAAGGTGCTCTTTTAATAAGCAGTTCATGAATTCAGACTTAAAAAAATCCCTTTAAAGAGAGACACAACCATGACATGAGTTTGACTTTTGGATTAACTTTTCTCACACTGAAGACAAGAGAAAGCAAATAAATTTTAAAAATTTTTACATGGGCAGATATGAGTGTCTTCTTTCCTTTATCTCAGATTAATATAAATTCTCACTTGACACATTCATGATGATCAAGTTAATCAGTAAAATGTCCCCAAATCACTATCATTGATGTATACCACTCTCACCTACAGCCTAAGAATCTAGAGCTTAGTAAAAACAAAAAGAACAAAAGGCTTTCTGAACGTAGCTCATGTTCTAAGAAAAGATATAATGAAATACAACATAGTATACAGCAAACACTTTGAGAATACTAATCCTGGGTGTTGATTTTATTTATCTATTTATTTCATTTTCTTTTCTTTAGTTTTATTAATTTAAAAAAATTTTATGCATGTGCCTTAAACAGCTGAAGGACTTGAACTTACCTATGACCATTACAATAGGACAGACCCAGTTTTTTCCACTTTTGTAAGTCATATAATCAGACTTACCATGCACACATACACTTAGAACACACCGGTAGCTATGAACAATGCTTACATGAAGCAGAATTGCACTCAAGGCATCTGTTTGCTTTTTAAAAAATGTATAATGTCATAGAAATTATTAGCTATTTCAAATACTGCTAATAGTAAAATAAACTGTGCTTCAATTACTAATCCCTGTAAGAAAATGAGAAGGGCCAGGCCTCCTGTCTTCTGAAATAATGAAATGTCATTCCAGCCCTTCTCTGGTGTCTGTGCCTGACCTCTATTTTTTGCAGCCATAAGAGATTGCTACCCATTAAGCAATGGGTCAACTGAGCTAAGAATTTATTTGAACTGAATTTATCTACATATTGGTTTTTGTCACCTTAACATAGGCGAAAAGCAAAAACTACAAGTAGCTATCCAAATCAGAAGCTTTGGCAACAAATCAGAAAAATTAATAAATAAAATGCAGCTGTAAATGATCAAAGAGCAACTTCTACCAATAGAACAAAAACGCCTCAAAATATGATTAGGGTTTCTTTTGCTTTATGTTCCTGTTTATCTATACATAGTAGCTAAATTCCCTAATTGGGTTATGTGCCTGAAATACTGAGTTAAAGCCTACAGTGTTCATTTTGCACTGACTCTGCTTCTCTTGATATTTGCCCGGCTTCATACCAATTTTGAGCCAAAACTGGTGAACACAGCATAATGCAAATGCAGTATTTGTTGCGTTGATGAATTGCACTGCTTTTAAATTTTACCAAAGGGGTGAGAAACAAGAGAGCAAGTGAAAGCATTCAGATCAAGCTGATAGTGTGGATGAACCTGCGTCTGAGTCTGGGTTGTATATTCACAACTTGTCTGTGCTGGGACCAAGTATTCTGCCTCATTTCTGTGACAGAAGAGCCAGGACGAAGAGCTTGAGATTATGTTCTGTTTGCACCTACAGACCTCAATGCAGCGGCCCTTAGAGCAGTTTTGAGTAGTGGCAAATCATCAGGTTTCAGAACTAGGCTGATTCAGCACATTTACACCTGAACTCAAACTCAAGTAAAAATCAGATTTAACTCCTTGTAAAAGGAGCTTTGAGGATATAATAATGGCACTTTCTTACAAAGGCTAGAAAAAAAAGTGCCTGGACACAGATTTTGACGTGGGCAATGAGTGTCAATGTTGCTAACAGTCAAACCCCAGCAACTTGAACTTGGCAGATAACTTTGTTGAGAAAGTAAGCATTGCTGAAAAGGGGTTTTGGCTGCTGAAGAAATCTCAATCTCTCTCTCTCTCTCTCTCTCTCTCTCTCTCTCTCTCTCTCTCTCTCTCTCTCTTTTCTTCTTTTCTCTCTGCACTGGATACACTTTGAAAATATACTTAGAAAAGCTTTGGTTGAAACAAATATACCCTGTGTATGTTAGATTATCAGTCTCATGTGTAACTCTGGTTGCATTTTTGAGGGTAGCATCCATCTTAAGGCATTTTAGAATTAGGGCCTTCTCATGAATGTGGTTAAAATGGTATTTATAACAAGATCACTAATGGAATGTAGTTGCATGACTCATTTATCCTTTTAAAGGACATACAACACCAAACACAAGACTGTTATCGTTATCAACAGTGTTTCTAAAATTATCCCTTGGGTTTTTGTCCAGCTTTAAGAAATTTCAAAGGAAGAGTCAATAAAATATAGTCTCCTGGATAACTTTAAAAACAGGTACATGATTTTTGAGTAAAAGAAAGATAATAACCTGGGGATTGTGTGTAGAAATCTTCAATTTGAAGTATTTGAGGTGGCAATAAAGAAAAATTGGGGAAAATCAAATTTACATGAAGACTTTAAACTTACAAGACTCCAAAATGAAGGTCTTCATATCAGAAAAATATAAAGAAATGCTTCCTTATATACTCTGTTTTAATGGTAACTTTAACTAGAAAATAAAACAAACTAAAAACTTGTTTCAGTTTTAAGAGCAATTGAAGCTGGCCATGACTTCTTCATTATAATAGAGCAATTCTTTTTTTTCTCCTCCTAGTTAGTGACTAACAAGTTAAGCCTTCATCCAAACATATAAACTTTGTACAGGTGACTTGAACATTTTATAAGATCATAAAGAATATATAATTTTAAATTTATAATAAAAAAGATAGACTGCTGGTACAATATTTTAACTCTTTAGGTGTAATACTATTCCTCCTTTGCATTAAAATGTTATTAATGAGGTATAATTGACATAACATTATATTAGTTTCAGGTGTTTAATGATTTTATATTTGAGTATATAGCAAATGATTGCCACATAAATCCAATTAACATCTCTCTTTGCATTCTGATGTTTCATTTGTAGCTAGACAATCCATCATTACCAACACTGACCCTACCTATTATGGAGAGAATTAATTCATTGAACAAATTATAGAAGAGTCCAAGTAAACTGCTTATTTTCTTTATCAAATTCAGGATCATATTTTATTTCCTTTTAAGTGTGAAAGTTCTGTTGCTTTCTTGGTATGTGAAGCTTGAGATAACAGGACACATAGAATATGAAATGAAAGAAAGTTGATGGTCAAATTGAAGTTCAGCTTTACTTCAAAATGAGTTGGGCATGTGCCGCTCTCTGGGATCTGAGAAAGTCTTAATAAAGAACACCAGTCCTTCAAATTCCTCTTTTTTCCTGGAGCAACCATCAGTTATGAACAGCCTTGACAGATACAAGTCAGGGAGGGAAGAAGCTGCATGTAGCCTCACCTCCACAGTCTGGCAGAATATCAGACCCCAAGGTCACATTTCTTTTAAAAAAGAACTGAAGATAGGAAAATAAAAATAAGGTTAGATAGAGCTATAAAATGGGCAGTGGCAGAAGTCAGTGTTGGGCACTATCTGCAGGTCTTCATTCTATGAAGACCCAAAGTCCACCTTCAAATGTTCATGATGTCAACTTGGTCATCTGTATTTCTGGGATCTGAAATCTATGGCACTTAACCCATGACAAACTGTTGGTACCCTTGGCCCTGGGAATAGCATAACCTGCTATTTTGTCTTTGCCTAAAATTTGTTTGATATTTAAAAGAGTTTGTTTAAAAGACAGTTGGGGGGGGGGTGGTATAAGGGGACTAAATGGTAATGAAAAGTACAATAAAAATATGTATTAAAAAACAATTGTTAAATATTCATTTCTCCAGCTGCACCTTTGTTTTAAGTTATATCATGAGAAAGAAATGTTCCTAGACTATTTTAGCTCTTTGCAGAAACATCTTCTAAAGGTTTAATTTTAATGTTATACCATAAGCTTTTATAGAGGTAAACTTAAAACCTTAGACATTGTCCCTTTTGTAAGAATCCCCATTATAAATGTCTTCCAGGATTCAGTCAAGATAAGTTTTCTTCTCAGATGAATTTTAGTTCTTTTATTGGGAAGAGAGAAATTAAATAAATCAATCTGCTTCTCTTTTGAAATTGGCTTCTAAATTCATTGTGCAACTAAAGAAACAAAGCCACTTTAGTTCCTGTTCTAATGGACCAGCTCTCCCTTTCCAATCAGTGTTACTCATACTGAAGATCTATAGATTACCTGTTCCATGGTCACGTAGAAACCTTTGAAAATTACAGGTCCCTGAGCCAAACCCTAGAGATTCTGATATAGTAGTTCTTGAAAGGGATATAGGAATGCGTGTGTACTTTATTCAAGCAAGCCTCATGTTTATTATGCACTCCTGAGTTTGAAACTATTCTAAGTGGTTTTGGTTGGTCTTTTACTAGTGTTAGGGGATTCAGATTTTTATTTTTTCTAAAAGAACAACATAAATGATTTGAGATATTCACACACACACATACACACAGCCTGTTGTTTCTTGTTTTTTGCTTTCAGAGAGGTAAGATGATGAGGTAACAGATGATCAGAGGGAAGGAATAAACACACAAGAAGAATTTTTACTGCGGAAATGTGAAAACACACAAAGAAGTGTGTTGCTTATCATTAAAGCCACATTGAGAAAGAAATACATAGAAAAGCCAAGGAATTCTGCAAAGAGACCTCACAAGCCTTTTGCAGAAAGGAATAAAACTTTAGGCTTCTAGTTTCCAGGTACTTAAGGACAGGATCCTAAATTATTTGCAGTTTTTTTTTTTTTTCTTTAAAGCTTTTTCATGCAAAAGGTTTTGTTTGGGTTGTAAACTAATTGCAGGAGTTTGATTACTAGATAGTTTCTAGCTTGCCTTTTGCAAATGGTTTTTACAAAATGAAAACCAGGGTATAGCCAATTTACACTTAAGGCTATTGGTAGAAATTTGAGACATCTATAAAACAGCATATTTTTTTCTAGCACAACCATTGTTTCTGCTCAGCATGAACACATTCTAAAACTATAAAGTTGGCATATACATCGCTTGGCCAAATAAATTTTTAAATTTTGTTAATTTTTAAACAAAATTTTTAAATTAACTAAAACATTGTTTTAAAGAAGTTATGAATTCTTTATAGTATACTTAAAAGTATAAAATGGAGACACAGACTAAATTTATCTTTAGAAATATGTAACTATAACAACTAATTCATTTTTAAATATGTATTTAGACTTTTTAAAAATATGGCAGATAGCCCTGACCGGGGTAGCTCATTTGATTAGAGCAATGGCCCAATACACCAAGGTTATAGGTTCAATCTCCAGTTAGGGCACACAGAGAAGAAACCAATGAATACATAAATAAGTGGAACAACAAATCAATATTTCTCTCTCTCTTTCTCTCTCTCTCTCTCTCTTCCCCTTTCTCTCTTTCTAAAAGCAATAAGAAAATGGCAGAGGAGCACAAATAGGCAAATTCCTTTGGCTAAAACAAACAGAAATAACCAAAATGATAAAAACATAGTAATAATAATAATTTAAAACACTGCAATAGCACTGAAAACTAGTGAAGGTGCCACCCATAGGCACAAAATTCAAGAAATTTTTGCTTTATAAAGTACAAGTGAAACCAGGTAGAATGAAGATATTTAGAAGCAACTCAATTTCTTAAGAAAGCACTATAGCCTCACAAGCAAACAGCAGACAAGCCAGGAGTAAACCAATTAATTTTCCCATTTTGGGGACGCAAAGGTCAGAAAGCCCTCAGAAGAATCCCAGTCATGGCTGTAAGTGAGAAACACCCAGGCAAGCCCAGTTATGCCTAAAGGAAAGCTGGCTCCTTGCTGGTTTGTCATTGAATTTTATGCTTGGATGAAGCCACTTCCTAAAACAGAAAGAGCTAAAACCTGTAATCAAGAATATTTTTAAAATAACAATAATAAAAAATGTTTCATATAAACATTTTGAGATGCAGCCAAAATTACTCTCAGAAAAGAAATACTTTCATGATTAAACAAGAAAGAATAAAAATAAATTAGCTAAATATCCAACTAAATAAATTAGAACTAGAACAAGAAAATAAACACAGGATAAACAGGAGAAATAAATAGCAGCTAACATTTGAGTTCACTCTTCTGGTTTCTTTGTATGTAGTATTTCATTTAATCTTTCCTACCATCCAATGGAAAAGATACTAGTAATAACATTATTTTAAAGATGAGGAAACTGAGATGCAGGGCCCCCTTTCCTCTGACTTCCCAGTGAGCTAAGGCAGCCAAGCCTAGGCTCTTTCCTGTTGCTTCTTCTATGCTAAGTCCTTCTTTGTTATACTGTCCCCTGCTTTACTAAATGTACCCTGACAGTCACCTGGATTTATGTTGTGAAATCTTTCCTACACAAAGTCAAGAACTCACACACTACAAGCAAGCCCTAGGCAGACCCACTCAGGGCTCAGTTCCCCATGCATTAACAGATTGACGAACTCTAGCAAACTGTAAATGACCAACTTTGGCTTAAGAAAAGGTAAAAAAAATATGCATATCAAGAAATTTTTAATATTGTCAATACATTCCTTAAAATAATGACACAGTCCTGGATGGCACTTAAGGTTGGGTGAATGAAGAATCAATTTTCACATACTCCAAATTTCAGTTAGCCCCTCTTCCCCAAATAGCATCACTTTTCACTGCTATCCTCTATTGCTCCTTCCAAGTTTCTTTTAAATTTTAAAGAACAAATAATTCCCCTACTATAATTGTTGCATTTCCTAGCCAAGACTTGAGACTGAATATATAGATGTTAGCTTACTCTTTATCCAGGTACAGTATTCCCTCACTTATTGCAGGTATTACATTCTAGATCTCCCCTCGATAGGTGAAAATCTGCGAAGTAGGAACCTTACATTTATTTTAGTATTGATATATATATTTTTAAGGCTTTTTAAAACCTTCCCACACACTTATAAACCATTCTCAGTCCCCTATTAACCTTTCCCACTCTCTTATTAACCTTTTCCATACTTTTATAAACACTACTTATGTTCTTAAACATATTCTACACTCTTAAACCTATGTAGCTTTGACAACATACATATACAGTACCACAAAATCCCATGATATAGCAAAAAATCCATGATAAATAATTAAATATAATATTTTTAAAAATCACACGATACAGTGAGGCTGCGATAAGTGAACCACAATATAGAGAAGGACTACTGTATTATGTTAAATGGTAGTAAAGGAATGCAAAAGGAATATACCTAAGACTATACACCAAATATAGGAAGCTAAAAGCAGATAAAGATTTTCAGCACATTTCCAGAAGAACAAAGGTGATTGTGTGCTCCCCAGTGCGGCAAAGCTCAATAAAGCTTCATGAGGTGGCTAAGGCAAGGGAAAAGGCAGACTTGCCTACAAGAGCAAAGAGGATATAACTCTTGGTTGGCAGGGCGATGGAGTGCAAAAGGCACAAGTGAGGCTGTTTGTAGCTGCGCTAACTAAAATTCAAAATATGTACACATTAATTCCTCTACATCCTTCCTCCATCCCTATTACCTGTACACACAGAAGAGTTGGGAGCCAGGAATTCCTTAACTAAAATTTCTGAAAGAAAGACTAAGAGGAGAGAAAGAGAAAAAGAGGGAGAAGGAGAGAGGGAGGGAGGGAGGGAGAAAGAGAATATGCTAACATGACTCTCTGGGGAGAAGTAGGACAGGTAGAGTAGTTATTCTTGCCCCAAAGCCCTCTTTGTCCCAGAACCTTCAGATCATCCAATTCAGTGGAACAGACCCTGCCTGACCATGCTGAAGCAACTGCTGTCCGTTCACAACTTATCCAGATACATTAGGCCCCAATCAGCCTCTCTTTTTCTTTATTCCTAAAATATTAATGAATAAGCCACAATCACAAAACATTTGAGAAAAGTCAGCAACCTGAAGGAGAAAGACCAAAAGACACACACTGAAAAATTACAGCAGAGGAAAGAACAGTAGTTTGGCGAACGGGGGTGGGGGGGGTGGGGGGGGGGATAAGGCTTATCAACTAGGATTAAAAGAAGATAAACAAATAATTATAATATAATGTGATCTAGGTATAGTAGATATTGACTCATTCATTTATGCAACAGATACTTATTGAGCTCCTACTATGTGACAGACACTGGTCTAGGTGCTGGGCATCCATTGGTCACCAGGGCCCTGCCTTTATGTGCCTCCCATGAAATATCACTTATCCAGAATAAATAAGAAAGCAAAAGAAGTAAGATAATGATAGGTGAATCTGCGTAGAAGGCATATGAATGTCCTTTGTACTGTTCTTGTCCTTGTAACTTTGGATTTTGTTATTGTTACAAATAAAAATTAAAAGTTTTTAGATTATTGTTTTCCATGCAAATTTCTCAGGAATGTGCTAGAATATGTGCTCCCTCCAAATAAGAAAGGAAATTAAGGAAAATGAAGGCATGGAATACAGAAAACTAGAGCTATGTTACAGAACGACAGGCAGAGCAAATGCCCAGACATAGAAGGGAGAAAAGTAGAGAGGAAGAAGTTAGGAATTCCAGGGAAATATTTCCTTCAAGAAGTTGAACCCCATGAAAATCTTTGTATGTCTAAGTCTATTGAGAAGGGATTTAGAAAACATGTGGATAGTTAATTTTTAATTAGTAAGTACATGGAAAACTACGTAAACAAAGACACTAATCATCATTAATAACTACAGGGAATAAAAAATGTTTTGGAAAGGATAAGTAATCTTAATTTTCTACATGGTTCTGCTGCAGTAAGTGTTTACATATCAAAATATATAGTAAATGAATATTAATCTCATAGTATTGGGAAGATAGATGGAGCATATTTTATGGAGTAAGAGTAGGAAAATGACAAAGACCTCAGTCCCCTTTATAATTTGTGGAAAGTCAAAATGGAGAAATTATGAAGCAGCAAGGCAATGAAGTTATTTAGAGGTTTTGGGTGGAAATAAAAGAATCAGCCAGGACCAGTCAAGAGAGAATCAAAAGCAGTGGTTTCCAAAAGGGGAAATTAAAAAGGAGATAACAGTGAACTGTTAGTTTGCATAAAGATTATTATAAAACAAATTGACTAAAGTTTGTGCATATATAACTTGAAAAAAATGAAAAATAACATGAAAGAAAGTACAGAGACTAGAATATAGAGAGAAGGGGAGAGGAAGTACAGGATAAATAGTAATATGCTTGGCATAAGAGTGGAGGCTTGAGATGCTGTTCAAGGGCTAACAGAACAAGAGACAGAGGTCCATGGCTTAAAAAATGTGTGTGCTCTGGAACAAGACACATACAATGCACTGGAAAGAGGAGGTACAGGAAGATGGAAGATCATACATGCGGCAAAGTCCTCAACAAGTCAATGGTTGCCATCTCAGTTAATAAATAAAGGAGTATTATTCAGAAATAAGGAAGAAAGTCTGGGAAACTATGAAGCAGAAATGGATAAGGGGATGCATCGAGAAAACAAGACTCAGAGAGAGGAGGGGGTGGAAAAGGAGATCAGTGAATTTTATTAAAAGCCCTTCCTTACAATTTAAAGTTGTGTCTCTGTACTTGTATTACTTTGATAAAAATTGAATTTTTAAAAATCCATTTTAAAAGCATTAAACAAGGTAGGAAGTTTTGCAATGCATTTCAGAGCTATACTAACCCTGCTACTGATAAAGACAAAATGATATTTAAATTACCAACCAATACACTTATGAAAATAGATGAGAAAAATCTAAATGAAATGCAGTAGTAGTAAACTGAACTTAAAATAGCACTTTAAAAATTAATATAGCATGACCAAGCATAGTTTTTTCTTGAAAGGTATGGTTGACCTACTATTTATGAAAATAATACAATTTATCATAAAAAGAGGTCAAAAGAGAAAAAAGAGCATATCATCATGCAAGACTACAAAATGGTATTTGATAATATTAAATGGCTTTCTTATTAAACAAAAAGAATTTACTGGATAACAGAGCAACTCTCACATCCCCTAACTCAAGTTAATCAAGTGCCTCTACATATGTTAATTCAAAAAATACAGCTGAGTGTAGTACCATCCTGTGACAGTGACTTACCAGTGAACCAAACAGACTATGTTCTTCAACTTGTAGAATTTTACCTTCTAGTAAGAAAGGTGACAAATAAATAAAAAGTAATATAATTTCTAGTTGTACTAAATTTAAAATAAAGCAGAGTGAGAGACAGAAAGTAGGATTTCTACTTTAGGTAAATTGGTAAGGGTTTGGTTTGCTGAAGCTATGACATTTGAGGACTGAGTATGCCACCTTATTACCAAGGATACAGGCATTTCAGGCAAAAGAACAGCATGGATTCTCCTGGAATGAATGAGGGGAAAAGTGGCAATGAAGAAAATTTGAGAGGGAGTCAGGGAGCTGGGTACCAGATCATGCACCATCTTAGACACGGCACCAATGACTTGCTGAATCTATCACTCCACTTTCCAAATGGCTTAGACTCAGCCCTGACCCTCTCTCAGGTCTTTTGATCTTGAAAAAGAGTTTATTCTTAAAAAACCTATCTGTTCCAGATGAGTTGTATAATCATCAGCTGGAAAACGGTAAAACATAAAAAACAAATAAAGAGGGAAAAATAATAAAATAATTACATAAAAACCACAACCACATATATCTTAAAACAACATAACAAAAATTTAAAGGCAAATGATTAGTCTGAACATATAATTGAAACAAAGATTAAAGATAATAATGATTTATGTTCTATAAAGGGTTGTTATAATTCAGTAACAGAAAGATAAATCCTCCAATAATAATGGCTGAGAACATGGATATGTTGTGAAAGTAGAGAGCCAAAGGTCATATACATGGAAATAATTTTAAAAGTTACCATAATAAAACAACGAAAATTTATTAGGCTAAGAAGAAATCTTTTTCCTACCAGATTGGCATAATATCCAGAGTTGGCAAAGATGGTAAAAATAAAATTTGCATATATCATTTAAAAATTGAGGGTTTTTTGGGTGCTCATGTGCCCAAACTAAAGCTCCACTTTTTGTTTATAAAAAATGTGTTCGTGAAGGTTAAGTCATGCTAATAGCTTTCTAAGTGAGAGCTAATGATATAAATGATATATTATTGACAAAATGTTTTTAAATGAAAAATGATTACAAAAAGTTAACATAACAATACATAACACATTTAATTTGAAAAATAAATAAACCTTTAGTTTCATTCGGTAGAACTGGCGATGACATAAAGGAGAAAAGGAGAGAAAGAATTTTGGTGAACTGGGAAGTACATTCAAGTTGGAGGCTGGACCCTGTTCTTGACCTAGAAAGCTTCCTGGAGTAAATCTCTGGGGCCTGGTTCCCTCAGCTATAGCTGCCTACTGTCCTGTTGTCTCACAGCCGCCTTTGTTATTGTCTTCTTACCAGTCATTCTTCATGTCAGTGCTAAAATAATCTCTCTGATTTCTCCAAAAAAGGAACTTCCTCAGGATCTGGTTTCTTTGCATCTTTTTAGCTTCATCCTCCTGCTATAGAGAACTTCTAGTTTCATTAAAGTACCAGGAACTTGCACTCTTTCATGATTTTTCTCATGCTATTTGCTTTCTGGAATTTCCACATTAGCAATCTATTAAAATCCTGCTGCTTTTTCACAGGACAGGTCAAGCATCACTCTCATCTCTGCTTTGAAACCTTCATAGACATTCCCTCTATGCATGTTCACTGGACATCTATTTAACTTGCCCCAATTCAGTTACATCTATTTAACTTGCCCCAATTCAGTTACATGCTTGCAATCAAGAGAAAGACAGAGAATTTAAATAGCCCAAGTGCATCAGATGTTTTTTATTTGAGTGTAAGTGCCATGGCAAGGCATTAAAGACTTGAATATATCTTCCTTTGGTAGGTTTCTCCTGCCATGTGTCTTTCATAGGGTGGGAGCCCTGCATTGCTGAATGTGATGTGACTTTTAAAATGCAACTATAGCTCACAAAACCTGGCAGCTGATGCAAGCAAACTAGTTCATTTGATAACCAATTGAAAATCAACAATCTTTTCTAAATGCTTAAGGAAAAGCAGGCTGGCTTAGATTCACTGAGAAAGAGTATGTAAGTCTCCAACCGAACAACTACTTAAGGAATAATTTTCAAGGATAATTTTCATAAAAAAAGTTTTGCATTAAGTATTGATTTTATATTCTAACCACACATAATATATGATTTTTACCAAGTTTTTATTTATATAGTTATGAGCTCATTAAGGAGTATGTCTAGAATATAACAGGTGTTCAATAAATGTTTGTAAAATGAACAAAATATGTGAGTGGTAATCTTAAAGATCTTTGCTTGAAAACAGCCACCAAATATGAAGGTAAAAATGTCAAGATGTAAAATAATACCAAGCAATGCTCTTTAGGAAGTTCATAGATAACAGAAGTTTTCAAAAGATGTGTCCTCGGTTGCCAGGATGTCACACTTTTTAGTTCATGATGAAAATATTGAGAATATGTGGCAGTTTAGGCCCTCCTCAGCCCAATCAGACCAAATATTTACTCATTTTTTCTGCTCTCAGACCAAGCTTTACAGAAAGTATATTTGCTTAGTTCTGTTAAGCCGCTTCTGGAAGATAACAATGATTTTCAAAGCTTTTAACCAATCATTTAATGTAAAGTTTATTTGTAATTGTACTGATAGTTCTATGCATAAGGCAGCATGAGTATTTGGAATTATTCAAGGAAAGAACTAAATATTTCATTTATTTTATACTTGTTTTATATACAGGGGTGGACAAAAGTAGGTTTACATTGTGAATACACACAACACAGAGTTTACTGTTGTATTATTATTTATTAATTATTGTATTACTTGTCATAAGAACAACTGCAGACCTACTTTTGCCCACCCTTGTATGTAACAGTAAATCAGCTGGGACTTATGACTATGCTTATGTCTGATGAGGCACCTTTAAAATACATACATATATAATATACAAAGGTTTTTTATTATGCTGCAAAAAAAAACGGTTAAAAAAGAACAATTTAATTCACACACAAAAAATGTGAGATAAACCTTATTCTGGACAAGTAAAAGTTACCTCTTAGGTCTATTATCAGGGTTTGATTAACTAATATTTGTGTATAACTTCTCAAAACTTTCTTAGAACACTAAGTAGCATATCATATGTAATCAAATATGTTGAATATTTTATTAATATTATTAGTATTTAAAATAACAATTCTCTGCTCTATAAATATGGAGAGAACTTAAGGTTTGAGGTTTTTTTAAAATCATGTCAATAAAATAGTCATTTGCTTCCTGTCTGATAAGATTTAGAGATGTTTACACAGCATTTGAAACTTTAAATGCTGAATTGTATGTTAGCCTTCATGATGTTTCTTTTAGTATAGGAGAAAGCAGTGCGTCTTCCAAAAGTTTTGTTATTTATTCTATTTAAACTTCATTAAAATACTCATGTTTTATTATGTCACCGTTTAGTCAAAACTAACAGGTAACATCATAAACACTAAGTTGGAGTAACACTAGTAACTCGTGTAGCTCTTCTAGAACATCAAATGCGTGTTGTAGGCAACAAAGAAAAAAGACACAAGAGCTAATGTTGAAAAGTGGGAAAGGCACATTTCACAACAGAAAAACTGACAGGCCTGAATGTCATTCCTGTCGAGGAACACTGTAGTCCAAATTGAGGGGTTCACCTGCTGAGGTCCCTAACAGTGACTCCTGTACCCAGACACTGGCATTCCTTGTGGTCCACTCCAGCCTGTTCTGACTCTCTGCACACTGTCCAGGTCACTAAGTCTCTGCGTGATGTCAGTTGTTCACAGAATTACAAGTTAAGTTCTTTTAAAGATATTCCTTATTCTCAGGACAATAGAAATGGTGTCGCATTACCCTGTCCCTGTAGAGTTAAGGATATCATACTTCTGTCAACCTTCCCAGCATAAAACAAAACTGCTTTTTCCGTCCCTGTGGCAGATGCTAATTTTTTCTTACTGAAGAAATGAAAATTACTAATTTAATCTCTGGATGTGCGACTTTCTACTATATTTGCATAAGTTCTCCTCAGGACATATCTTGTGACTGTTCTTGTGACTATTGGGAACCAGAAGCACCATGTAACAAAAGTGCTAGTGGAAGTGGGAGGATGACCATTGTAAAGTGGGTGGTAAGGGCTGGAGCCCACAGCTGTGAGATGGCACAGTTTTTCTTTCTGTTTCTTAAAAGTCTCTCCCTTAGTGATAAAAATGCTACTTTTACTCAGTTACCAAACAAGCTAAGCCAATAAATTATACTAATTATAAAGATATTTTATGTCCCACCATACTTATTACGTTACACGATTTACTATGAACCTCCTAAAACATCAAAACGTGATGTTACAACAGCAGAACCGAGACAGAGGGTGTGTGTATGTGCATGTGTGTGTATGTGTAGGGGACACACTATAATGGGAGAAGGGAGAGAGAAATCTTCTCATTACCCCTAAAACTATAAATTTAGTGAGAACTTTATTTCTCTCTTTTGGATATTGGCCCAATAAGTAAGATGTTATTGAAGAAAGAAAATTTCTTGTTTCTTTTTTAAGTATCTGGTCCTGATTGCTACTCACTGTAAAAAATGATTCCTGTTTCTTTTCTTGCTCACACACTAAAAAACAATTCTCCAATGACTAGCTTATTTATCTTTGTACCAATCCAATCAAGTGCCACATGTTTTATGTTTACAAAAGCTGAAAAAAATTAAAAAGCAACTATTTAAAGACAATTAAAATAATCTAAAAACAGACAGAACCAGGGGAAGAGTTTACTCTTACGAAACTGCTACCAAGACAGGTAAAAATTTGGTGTTTATGGCTTTTTTTCCCGAAGTAGTTCCCATGGAAAATTGCAATCTTACTAAATCAAGGTGGCAGGGGACAAAGTTCAGGCAAAGACTTAATAGATAGAACAAAGAAAGCATGAACTATAAAAATATTTGATAAAGTGGACTTTATTAGCACATGAAAAGATGTATTGTTATTCATTGGGAAAATGCAAGAAAACACACAAGATACCACTACACACCCGTTAGTATAACAAATAAAAATGACCTGCAATACCAAATGTTGCCACAGACTTGGAGCTACTAGAATTCTCATATGCTTTTGTTGGGACCACAAAATGGGATGGTTACTTTGAAAAACAGTTTAAGAGTTTTTGATGAAGTTAAACATAAACTTTTCTTAAGACCCCCAAATTATACTCCTAGGTATTCACCCAAGAGAAATTCATATGTATAATGTATGAGATCTGTCTGGAAAAAGTCCAGTCATTGTTAATAGAATGAGAATAGTTTGTGTGGTGTCAATGTAACCTGGAGTCAAGGAGAGTGGACTGGAGTGTGCAAGCATGAACAATGACCACCTCACTGTACTGGTTGGGGGGTGGTTGGTTGACACTGTTGAGTGAGCATGTGTACTGTGTGGCCGTTGCATTCAAAATGACTGAGTGAGTAAAGCAAAGAATCTGCATCAAATTTTGCACTAAACTTGAACATTCCTCTGCAGAAACTATTCAGATAACTCAGAAGGCCACAGCTATGGGTAACTGAAGATTGGAAGCTTTATCATGACAATGTGCTTGCTCATGCGTTACATCTCATACAGGTTTTTTTTTTTTTTTTTTTTTTTTTTGGTGAAACATCATATCACCCAGGTGAGTCAACCCCTATAGCCTAGATTTGGCACTCTGAGACTTCTGTCTTTTCCCTTTGAAAGGGAAGAGATTTCAGACCATTGATGAGATTCAGGAAAATACAACACAGTAGCTGAAGGTGATTCTGAGTTTTATGTTACCTCCTCTTTCTCTATTTTAAAGGGAAACTTCACTGAGGTATAAATTACAATCCCATGAATTGGTACTTAAAATTTAGAGCCACATCTATAAACTCACCTCTGCCTATCACCCAGTTTGAGGCTCAGTTGGCAAAAGTCAGGTGACAATCTGCTGCTGGCCAAATGAGTATAAGTTTTAGTCTCTCCCCTTGGGTATAAAAGATTTAGATATAAGAATAAATATAGCAATCCTGATTTTGGCCTCAGACTTAAATTAATTTTCCCAACTCAGTTTTACCAGTCAAAAAATAATAGCATTAGTGCCTAACTGAAGACTAAGTCTGCTTAAACTGTTTAAAAGTCATGGGATGTGATGGTTAATTTTGTATCAACTTGATCATGAGGTAACAGATATTTAGTTACAGATATCTGGTTAAATGTTATTCTAGGTTTCCATCAGGGTGTTTTGCGGATGAGAGTAACATCTGAATCAATAGATTAAGAAAAGCAGATTGTCCTCCACAATGTCCTTTAATGTCCTGAATAGAACAAAAGGCTGAGTAAGAGACAACTCATACTCTCTGTAATGCCACCCTCAACACTCACCCCCTCCCCACTGGCTGTCTTTGAACACAGACTTTGATTTTATCTTGTCTTTGGATTTGGATAAGGACAGGAAGTACACCACTGGTTCCCCTAAATTACCAGCTTGCTGACTGCAAATGTTGGACTTCTCAGTTTCCATAACTGCATGAGTTAATTCCTTATAATAAAGCTCTATATAAAGAAAACCAATAAAATGCACCTAAGCTATCACTGCTGGTAAAAAAAAAAAAAAAAATTATATATAGTGAGTTGGCCAAAAAGTCCATTTAGTTTTTTCTGTAAAATAAAAGACACAGTCTTCATTTTTACCAATAACTTTATTGATTTGGATATTTCAAAAATGTTAGCTATCTCCTGTGTGGTATAATGTCGATTGTTCTCAACTAATGTCTTGATTTGATTGCTATCAACTTCAACTAGTCTGACCAACTGGAGCATCATGCAGCAAGGCATCTCTAGCACGGAACTTCACAAACCACTTCTGACATGTTCAATCAGTCACAGCACCTTCTCCATACACTGCATAACTGTTTTGTTTTTGTGATCCAGTTCTGCTTTTACTTTTCTTGAAATAATAAAGCATAATATACTAAAAATGTTGCTTATTTTTTCCATCTTCAGTATTAAAATGGCTACACAAAAATTAACCAATTTCTATCTTATTTTTTAAATTATATTTTATTGATTACGCTATTACAGTTATCCTGACTTTTTTCCCTTTGCCCCCTTCAATCCAGCACTCCCCACTCCTTCAGGCAATTCCCCCACCATTGTTCCTGTCCATTGGTCATGTGTATAAATTCTTTGGTTACTCAATCTCCTATACTGTATTTTACAACCCCATGGCTATTCTGTAACTACATATTTGTACTTCTTAATACCTTCACCTTCTCATCCATTCCTCCACACCCCCTTCCCACCTGGCAAGCAGCAAAATGCTCTCTGTATTCATGATTCTGTCTCTGTACTTCTTATTTGCTTAGTTTGTTTTTTAAATGCAATTGTTGACAGATATGTGTTTATTGCCATTTTATTGTTCAGTTTTGATCTTCTTTTTCTTAAATAAGTCCCTTCAACATTTCATGCAATAATAGTTTGGTGATGATGAACTCCTTTAGTATTTTCTTGTCTGGGAAGCTCCTTATCTGCCCTTCAAGTCTAAATGATAGCTTTGTTGGGTACAGCAATCTTGGCTGTAGGTCCCTGCTTTTCATGACTTTGAATATTTGTTGCCAATCCTTTCTAGCCTGCAAAGTTTCTTTTGAGAAATCAGCTGACAGTCTTATGGGAACTCCCCTGGAGGTAACTAACTGCTTTTCTCTTGCACCTTTTAAGATTCTTTGTCTTTAACGTTTGGCATTTTAATTATGATGTGTCTTGGAGCGGGCTTCTTTGCATCCATCTTGTTTGGGACTCTGTGCATCCTGGACTTGCGTGTCTATTTCCTTTACCAAATTAGGGAAGTTTTCTTTCATTATTTTTTCAAATAGATTTGCAATTTCTTGCTCTTTCTCTTCTCCTTATGGAACCCCTACAATATGAATGTTGGAACTCTTAAAGTTGTCCCTGAGGCTGCTTATAATATCCTCATTTTTTTGGATTTTTTCTTCTTGTTGTTGTTCTGATTGATTGTTTTGCTTCCTTACATTCCAAATTATTTATTTGATTCTTGGCTTCATCCACTCTATTGTTGTTTCCCTGTAAATTGTTCTTTATTTCAATTATTGTATCCTTCACTTCTGACTGGATCTTTTTTATGCTGTTGAAGTCCTCACTATGTTCCTTGAGCATCCTTATAACCAGTATTTTGTACTCTGCATCTGATAGATTGTTTATCTACATTTTGTTTACCTATTTTTCTGGGGTTTTGACCTGTTCTTTCATTTGGGCCATGTTTCTTTGTTTCCTCACTTTGGCAGCTTCCCTGTGTTTGTTTCTATGTATTAGGTAGAGCTGCTATGACTGTGTGTCTTGGTAGTATGACTTAATGTAGTAGGTGTTTTTCTACCACACATGGGTATGGGACCAGCCCTTGCTGCAATTGTGCCCCTCCTATCAGTCTGAATAAATGTAGTTTCTTTAATTCTATAGTTGTAAGACTTCCATTCAACTCAATTTCTGACAATTCTGAGTGATGGTCATTCTATATTTTAGTTGTAACTTTGATATGGCTATGCAAAGAGGTGAACCATACCTGCCTATGCCATCATCTTGACCAGAAGTCATTTTTTTTAATGCATGCTGATGTGACAGCTGTCGCCATACCATCTGAAAAAAAATTGTTTTGAATGAAGTTAAAGACAACTATATGCTATTAGAACCATCTTATGGAAAAACCAAACAAATTTTTTGGCCAACCCAATACGTATTTATGATATACAAAAATGTTATCTTTATATCTTTATAGATATGTATATCTTTTAGATATATGTATATGTATAAATATAAATCACATATATATATATGTGTATAAAATTAGTTGCTTCTCTGGAGAACCCAAATACATGCAGCAAAGGAATACAACCAGCCTTCCTACAGAGGCCTGGCTAGCCTATTAGTGTATCAGACATTAAATAAATTGGAAATATGTGGTTAAAGTGCTCTGAGGCTTCAATCCACACCCATTTTCACATTCTGCATTCGGTATTCTTTTGTACAGTGAGAAAATAGAACCTTGGATAATATAAACAGAAAAGAATTTGGAACCCTAAACCCAAAAGTGTGAGCTACCTTCACACATTTGCAGGTTAAACTTATTGTATTTCTTGGGAATAAGCCATATAATTGGGATAATATTTTAGGAATGTAAAGATTTTTAACAGGGCAGCTATACTCTAATCAGAATTCCATAAAAATAATTTAAGTCACAATTTTTGGCTCCACAATACACAATGTTAAACTGGCTGATGTTTTCTGTTTCTTGTACTCCCACTCCCATCCCTCTATTTCACAGAGATTCTGAAATAAAATTCCCAGTTTCAAATCATTTTTGTATATTCTTCCTTGTTTCCCTTTCTGGGTGACCTTACCCTGTAATAGGCTTCAAAAAAGAAGTGAGAGTAAAAACAAAATACATCCTGAACAGTCTTCCTAAAAGAACAAACATAAGTTTGGGTCATATATACTTTTAACTCAAAAGAACCAAATAGATGAGAAAGCCTTTTTACTGGTCTAATCTGTTCTTAAAGTCCATTGTCATACATTAGAAAGTTATATACCTTTAATACAGACATATTTTACATTTTCAAAATATTCTGGGTAATACATTCTTTTATAATATTTAAGTCAAGTATGAAGTTTACTAATAATTTTAAGCAATTTCTCTACTCTTCAATATACCCTTCCTTCAGAGCATTAGGAGAAATAATCTTTTAATGATTCACAGCCAATTGGGAAGGGACCAAATGTTAAGATGTGGGGACTCTGAAGGACCCTCTTAGGCTTTAAGTCTCTTCTGTTAACATTCACAGAACTGCATAATAGCTCCTTCTATAAAGTCCCTTCTTGGTGGCCAAGGTGACTGTTTTTATTGGTAAATTCAGAAATAGTAATAAAACAGAAGATTTGAAAATTCTCGGAGAGAACTAGAATGAACAGTCTGCCCGATTCAACCACTGTTTGCAAATATTTATTTTTTCATCTCTAAACCTCAGAGTGTGTTTGATTTGAAGCACTAAAACAGCATTTGCTCTGACCCACAGAAAATTCTTATGCTGAATGAACCACCTCACAAGCTAAATCTGAAACACTGAGTATAGATGTCTTCACACAGCATTCCTCTTGTCAAGCATCTGGAATTCTGGTTTTCAATTGACTTAATTGTCACGTCACTTCAGGAGACTTCCTAGGACCTTAAGGAATGTAGGCCTTACATTTTAAGATGCAGTCCTTTATGAAACAAAGAATATCACTTGTATTTCTTTAGGATGAAATATGAGTGTTTGTTCTGATCTAATTTTAAAAAGGGATTTTAAATGCTGGTACCTACTGGATATATGCGTCCTTTTGGATATAAAAGGCACGGTAAAAAGCTAGACTATCTATTCTCTCTACCTCAACTTACTTCTAAAAAAGCATACTCTACACTAGTCACCATATCTTCTGCAACAAACTAAAGAATAAAAAGTTGTTTCAATTTATATTAGAATCAATTGATTCTACATGCTAGCTTTAATTTATTGAAAAAATGCAGCTTATATATAATAAGCATTCATGGTACATATTGAAATAAAGAGCTGTGGTGACTTCAGAACATTTCTCCTCTGTACTTTAAACTTTATGACTTATTTTACACCAGTCATCACAATGTTTTACAAATTCTGTTGATGTTCACCTCTATGACAATGGGCATATTTCACCAGAGAGAACTGAAACTGGATCAAGTGATTAAGTCATCAAAACATTATCAATGCTGTCAGCCATCTACCAGCAGATAGCAAAGTTACCAGCAACATGTTGGGAAGATCAGGTAGAGGGAATCAAGTGACTATTACCAGACATTACATAATTAGCAGAATCAAAGGCAAATGTTCACATTCCTTTATATAATCAGGTCATACTTTTCCACTAGCTGGTATGCTGTTTTTCCTGCTGACCTCATGACTGTTGTTGTCTCATCCTCTGGTCCTCATCTTAACTGTTACCTTCCCTGTGACATTTACCTTAACCACTCAATTTTGTTATTCTCAGTCATGGTACCTTTTCTGTTTGTTTGTTTTATATCTGTATCACAGTTAGTATTATTAAACATGTCTAGTTTACTTTTTGACAATCTATGTTCCCAACTGAACAATATTAAGGGAGAAACACTTTTCATTCAACAGAGAAGATACCAAGTATGCTAGTATCTGGCTCATAATAAGCATACAGTGAACATTTGAAAAGTGATTAAACAAATAACAAGTGTATATGCATTCAAAAAAACTGAAAGAATAGACAATTTCTAGATGTTATATTTATCTTTACAACACTTTCAAAGCCTATAGAAAGTAATAGAAAAAAACAAATAAAAATACTTCTTTAACATAAAATTTCTCCCAAAAGGGAAGCAGAATTTAAATAAGTTGTGTAATTTGGAATACAATTTTTATATAGCAGTGAGCATAAGATATATAATTGCTGACTAAATGATTAAGACTATTATTAAGCTCAACCAACTGTTTTTCTGGAGTGAACCCTTTCTGCACATTTTCTGTCACTGTTTTAGTCTTCTAGAAACAAGAGAATTATTCCCCAATGTTCTATGCTTATAGAAAAGGAAAATTGTCTCAAAATAACAGATATTTTAGCATGGACAAAGAAAAGATGAAAGTGGAGACACATGTTCAACTTCTTATCCTTGGCAGGACAGTTTTGAGATTAAAATAAAGTGATTAAAAGTCAGTCTTTCATTACATTGACATTTTATACTTAGGAGAAATTATAGGTAATTAAGTTGTATCACAAGCAATAAAAACCAATTGACACTAAAAACTGAATGTAAATGGGTTCAATTTTGTTTTCATCATTCGAGAACACAGACAGTGATTAGAAAGTGTTTAGAAAACACCTATTAACTAACATTTATTAAATAAATAAAAAGATACAGAGATTAAAAAACAAAATTTCTGATTCTTTGAGGAGCAAAAATCTGTTGGTTATAGCTGATGGTTTCTTGGCCATTGTTTGGAGTAAGATGGATTATTTAGAGCAAAACATTGAGCAATGATATTTTACTTTATTGAAACTTGGCTCAGAAGAAGTGAGTATGAGTTATAGAGAATTTGTTCAGATATAAGAAAAATTTTTTTCCTTTTATCTATTATTTTTAACATTTATTTTTCAAGGAAGAACTTCTCAAAGTAGGATGAGTCAAAACTAAAAGGAAACGCTAGTAAAGCATAGTGCTATTGTCCTTGGAAATTATTAATAATTTGAAAGCTTATTACTAAAACACAAAAGCTAATATTCTGATGACCTTGTGTTGTGAAAATCAACACAGTGACTACTTCCAGCTCTAATATTCTGTTATGTCCTGCCAATGTGGAGTAAACCTAAGGACTTAGAAGAATCTAGGACAAATTGAAACTAAACCCCACCCAACGAATTTGCTTCACCCACCTCTCATGCACCCTATCCCAGGACCACTTATACTTCTTCAAATCATTTGTCTGACTCTTGCAGCAAAGCTCTGATTATTTGAATGCTCATACATGTGAAAGATTAAGTAAATGTGGATGGTATTAATTTGGCAAGCCACATACCAAGAAAAGTAGATAGGGCCACTCCAAACATTAATTCAGACTATTGAATGATAAACAGTGCAGTGCCACACTGGCCTTAGGTGATCCAGACTGAGGAATTATGTTTGATATTTTTAAATCTGCTGTGACACAGAACCCAGAAATATAGTCAAGAAATATTATGCAGTTGGTAATCCTGGTTTTACTTACTATTGCTGTCAGGGTAAACATTGATTATTTGGGGGGGGGGGGATGCTAAATTCTACCCATTCAGCAAAAGTCCATAAATTTAACATTAAGACAATATGCACTGCATTGGGAAATTTAGTATTTTCAAATCAGCAAGATCAGTGAATATGTTGTAATTAACATTGCTGTTCAGATTACTTTCATTTATTGATTATATACCATATATCATATTACAAACCAAATTACATCTTAAGCCAACTTAGAAATATTTAAACATTTTAGGGCAGGTGTTTGCTACCAAGACTTGCATTGAGAAACTGAAATACAAAATAAAAACAATCCATCTGTGAAATGTCTACATTTTTAATACTGTATTTTTCACTCCATAAGACACAAATTTTTTCCCCAAAAGTGGGGGTGGGGGGATGTCTCTGTGTCTCATGGAGCAAATATTGCATCACAGACCATGATGTGTATTACCTGACTCATCAGCGGTGGCGACAGCTGTTAGAAGAGGAAGCGGTGGGCCCACGCAAAACCCCTGGGGATGCTTAAATCTTCCATTTTACTGCTGAATCTCAGGGAGTCTGGTCAGTATGAAGACAGTGAAAAAAGTGATTGTAAGCAACTGAGCTTCATAAATTCTGACACTAGCAATGATGAGTTCTTGGGGTTCCCAGAAAACTAGAAGAGTACTTGAACCTTAAAATCTCTCCTCATTTGTTAATGACAGTGATGATGGTTCTTAATACCACTGTTGACTGCTGTTCTCTTTACATGGTTGAAATATTATTCTGTTATATTTTATTAAATATTTTAGTACACCATTTGGTTCAGAATATTTTTTCTCTTGTTTTCCTCCTCTAAACCTAGGTGCATCTTATGGTCAGGTGAGTCTTATAGTGTGAAAAACATGGTGCTTTATTTCAAATAACAAGTATTTCCTAATTATTTTATTGTGGTTTTGATTGTTAAGTTTCTTTACATTTTAATTCAGCTCTTACAATACACTGTATATTTCCAGAGTAACTATAGGCTCACTATTCAATGGAGGTCTTGCTTTCCTATAAAATGAGCCAATGGTGCTTCCTCAAGCTTTCATGGGGAAAGCAGCACTGAACCTTTATTTATAACTTCTCTACAATGAGAGAAGAGAGAAGAGACAGGAAGCTATCAAAGTTTTGTAAATCAAACATTCTTATATGATGACTTCTACTCAGCATCAGTTGAGAGAAAATCATACTAAAGACTATCAAGAAAATAAAAACAAGCATTTTTCTAGGCCTGGAAATGGAGCTTCCCTTAATGCCAGATGTGTGAGGAATTTGTTCTCTACCAAGAGAAAAACAAACTCAGGAATTCCCAAGTTGTTATTATTACCTAACTCTACACTAAATTTCAATCCTTCCTAAGAACTTCATAAGTTCAATCAGAGTTATTCCCACTTGGTCTTCAGTTGCCAAATCTTGCTTTCTGAACTTCAAAAGTAGGGTCTTCTAATTATTTTTCAACTTCCCTAACTGAAGAATTTCATTTTCTAATGCTAGTGTTCCCATTTTAGGATTTTGTATTATTCTGTCTTTACTAATACTAGTTCATAATGAAAACATATTATTGCTCTAAAGTCTCTGACAAAAGAAGAAATGTCAATAAATATTTGCATCTGACGTCACAAAATTATCAAAGACTAACCTTTGTAGCTTTAGATAAATGTAGTTATCTTTCACTTACATATCAACACAAGCAAAATATATCAAGACATATTTGATCAGAAGATAAATATTTACTTTACTGGGAAAACCAGAATAAATACTCTCTGAATAGAAAGTTGGCTAAAAACATCTATCTTGGAATATGTCCAGGTTGTGGAGGAAATTAATTTATCAGAGAGTACGTGTATTTACTTAGGTACAGATTTTCATGAGAAGAAATTTGAGAAATTGTAAGAGCTTTTGTCCCCTATCAAGACTTTCATATTTTGGCATCAGTTCTCATGGGCCTTCCTTAACATACACAGAAAGGCAAACAGTTCTGGGACCCTTGTATCACTTAGTAGTTACCCAATGAGGCTAGAGCTTATTGTTCTCTATTCAAAGACTCCATGAAAGCCAAAGAGGAGATAAAACTGTTTAACAGATAAAGAACTGGAATGACAGAAAACCTCTATGTACGACCCATGTTACACACTCTTAAAGGTTTTTATAGCAATAAGCTTTAATGACACCCCTCCTCCAAAAAAAAGTGTTAGGTTTCTTACCTGCTTGATTTGCTTTGTTTAATGTTGAATTCCCACCATTCAATACAAAATGCTGGAGTTGAAACTCTAGTTCCAAATTTTACTTGGTTCCCAGTAAGAGTGCACATGTATGCATGTACTGACACCTAACCTGTGATTTTCCTTTACTCTCCCACAAACTGCTTCTCTGCTCACGTCATAATTCCTTCATCTTCCTTATACTGTGAGTGAAAGGCTCTGGCAGCAGGCACCTAGGCCAGCGCCTCATGCTTCTGGATGGACTCTGAGAACCCTGGGTATTATGAGGGGCATAGTTCTGACATGGACCAAATATGCTAGAGAAAGTTGTTAACTAACTACAATACATATAGGCCACATACATATATAGTCATACATACATTTGACAAATTAAGAGTGGAGCTTTCTTATACAAAGGAACTTGAAAATTTGGATTTAGGCCCCAGTTTTACCATTTATTAATTCATGAATAAGAGCACATCACCTCTCCTACATTGTCATTTTCTCTATTTTGTGATTGCAAAGACATATGTTCTGCCTGAGGCCCCACAGACATCCAGCGTACCCAGTTCCCTGTATTGACCTCTGGGCTGTTATTACCTAAAAAAGAGATCATGTACCTGAAAGTATTTGGAAAATAATTAAGTGCTATACCAATGTGTGTGGGATGCTTTAGCACAAATTGTTGTTCTAGACGCTGAGATGGACACAAGAAATTCACAACCTAGTGAAAAAGATAATGCATGTATTCAAAGGTGAAACATACAATTAGCACTACATGGGTATCAACCAGTCAGACAGTGCCAGGGTATACCACAAAATATCAGTCCTAAATGAAAAATTAAAACAATGTATTATAAATAAAGGTCTTGATTTTCTGTGTGACCTGCTCTTTTATATACATTATACTTGTCACTCTTATAGAATCATGACTGAATCAGACTTTATGATGAAGGGTAAAGAATTATCATTTGCAGATATCACATGCTAGCCAATGGTCCAATTCAACAGTGTTACATCTTTGTATAGCAATGCCTATAAATTCAGTTATCATGATATTCAATTGCATTTTGATTTGTTTCATAAAAAGGGGTAAAAATTAATAAAAATACAGAAACTAAAATTATGATTCATGTATCTCATATTTAATAACATTGAAGAAAATGTATTATCAGGTGAGCCAAAAATTTCAAATTATAATTTGGTAACTTACATAACTGTAATATGAAATTAAGACAATAGATCATGTGTTTGTTAAGTAAAAGAGTAAATGCTTAGAGAATATTATCAAAGACCATCTCTTAGTAAAAAGTGAGATAAACATTTAGATGTTACCATTTTTAGTATTTTTAGCACAACAATAATAAGATAATTGAACCCATCATTAGACTTCTAATATTTTTGGGTTTTCAACGGTTTTCAGTATTGCATTGTGTACAAAAGTGGTAGAAACCCAATAGAAAAGTACTGTGACAATTAGCAAAAAAAATAGAGAACTAAAATTTCAACTTATAAAATTCAACTTATATAAATATAGAGTACACCTTGATCAAAAGCCTCAAAGTGGGAAAATGCAAGACATATTTGAGGAGGGGACCCAAAAACCCAGAATTATTTTATTAAAAATTCATATTTTTTTGATGTTTAAACTTCAGCCACTTTCAAAGTACTCTCCATTTGATGCAATACACCAATCCAGACTTCTTTTCACTGCTTAAAACAGTTTTTGAACTTGTCAATTTTGATGCCTTTTTACTGCTTCTGCTGCTTTTTGTTTCTCCTCTTCCACATCAGCAAAAGGTTTCCCTTTGAAGACTTTTTTCATTTTGGGGGGGGAAAAAGCATTGCTTGGAGGAGATAGGGTGAATAGGGAGGGTGGGCATGGGGGTCATGCCATTCTGGGTCAAAAACTGCTTAACACTAAGCACATTGTGGGCAGGTGTGTTTGTAAGTCACCCATCATGAAATGGGCAAATGCATTGAAAGAGTCTTCAAAAAGTTCAGTAAAGCTGAACACAACAACCCCAGTTGGTACACTAATACAATTGGGTTCCTAGAACACTCACTTAATGAGGGAACCTGTACTACAAGGGGCCCACCCTCTAGAAGATAATTCCAGTTTTGGGGAGTTCCACCCTTGTATGAGGAATGGTCAATCACTATTCCTTACTAGAGAGAGTGATACCGTCTGGAAGGCAAAGGAAAATCACAACTGGATAGTTGCAAGATAGCAAACAAGATTTCAAGCACTCAACCTATCTCTTTGCAACTATTCTTCTCAATTTTGACTACATATGTTTTCTTTTACACAGCTAAAGACACCTGACCATCAAATTTACACTCTAAACTCTACTTGTCTTAATATACAATTTTAATCTGAGCAAGAGAAATTTAGGGCACTAAAGTCCAAAACACTGGGACTAACATCATTATAGTTGCTGTTAATATATATATATTATATATATATATATATATATATATATACTTGTAAAATAGCCAAAATGTGAATCTTAATTTTGAGATTCTGATCTGGCCCCTGCTGAGTGGATCTCAATTATGCTGACATGGACCTGTTTCCTGGCCAGGTGGTACCTATTACCACCTGACTAGTGTTCCAAATCATTTTGGAATAGCATCATGTTTTCCCCCTTTGTCCAGCCCTGTGGATAAGGCCCTTCCAGGTGATCCAAATTATTCCCAGTACCAACTGTCTCTTTGTTTTCTTTAAGTATATTTTATTGATTTTGCTATTACAGTTGTCCCAATCTTTTTCCCTTTGCCATCCTCTGCCCAGTAACCCTCTTCCCTTCAGCAATCCCTCACCTTAGTTCATGTCTGTGGGTTGTGCAGGTAAGTTCTTTGGTTTCAACCTTTCCTATACTATTCTAACATCCCCTTGTCTATTCTGAGCCTACCAATTAAACTTCTTAATCCCTGTACCATTTCCCCATTTCTCCCCCTTCCCCTTCCCAGCTGATAACCCTCCAAATGATCCCCATCCCTATGACTCTGTTCCTGCTCTAATTGTTTGCTTAGTTTTTGTCTTTGTTTTTTAGATTCAATTGTTGATAGTTGTGAGTTTGTTGTCATTTTAATGGTCATAGTTTTGATCTTCTTTTTGTTAAATAAGTCCCTTTAACATTTCATATAATAATGGCTTAGTGATTATGAACTCCTTATAGTTTTACGTTGTCTGGGAAGTACATTATCTGCCCATTCATTCTAAATGATAGCTTTGCTGGAACGGGCTGGTGTCTCACCAACATGTGGTAGATAAAAATTTGGGAGGGGTATCTCAGGAACAAGGAGTGCGAGCCCCACACCAGGCCCCCCAGCCCAGGGTTCCAGTGTCAGGACTATAAGTCCCCAAAATTCTGGCTGTAAAAACCAGCAGGGATTGAGTTGGTGGAAGAAACTGCTGGAGACCCAAGAAATTACTCTTAAAGAACCCACACATGGACTCACCTACAGACTCATTCCCTCTGAGCTCCAGCACTGGGGTAGCAGCTTGAAAGGCACCGGCAGTATAAAGGAAGGAACTAAAGTATCTGGCATCAAGGCACGTAGAGGCCATTGCCCCTTTTCTAAATGCTCCCCCTACAGAGCCAGCAAGCTGTTGCCATATTTGAGAATCCATCAACATGGCTAACATATTTGACCCACCTTTGAGATCCCCAGAGATTCTGTCCCACCCAACTTATGGGCCCATCCAAGCTGCTTTTCCATATGAATGGCTGGTCTTGGCTCATGCTTAACAATTTCCTAACTACTATCAATCAAGCAACAGCTGGCCTCAGTGAGCTCAAGGCCCTACACTACCAGCAGCCAACTTAGATTCACAGCTTGGCTTCTCCTGGGAATCCGCAAGCCCAGCACAAGGAGCAGCCATCTCAGATTGCTTTATAGCTCAGGCAGGGTGCCCCTGGCAAAACACAGATTGGGGCTGACCTTGGCCTGCACCACCTGGGAAACCCAAGGGTGAGCGCACTCAGTGAGTAGATAGCTACAGACCATGTTGGAGCACCACCACACTGCCCCAGCACAGCTGGTCATCCATGGAGGTTAGAGATTGGTAGTCAGTGGTCACAGCCAGTCCTTGCAGCTGACTGGCCTGGGTAAATCCCTCCCATTGATCTGCCAACAGAAACCAAGGCTCAACTGCAAGGGGAAGGTGTACTCAGCCCACACCAGGAGCGTACATTAGGTACCCAACTTGGGTGATAGGGGAAGCTGTGCCACTGGACCCTACAGGACACTTACTACATGAAGCAGAGTCATAGCAGCTCTACTTGATGCAGAGAAACAGACACAGGAAGGCTGCCAAATTGAGAGGGAAAGAAATATGGCCCAAATGAAGGAACAGAACAAAACCCCAACTGTCTCTTTGTATCTAAGGATATCTGAATGTCACCACCCCCCAGCCCCATAATTTCCCATGGCTTTCCTCTGCTCATGTGTTAAATCCCAATTGCCCTCATTTACTCGGGCATTGTGATTACTTCCTGCACTTGAGAATACCATGTACTTCCTGTTGATTTGGCATTTTTTTTTCTGTTGATCACAGTTAATTGACTCCAGTACTAGGTCCTACCACCCTAACCTGCTACAATTAATAGGATCGCTCCCAGCCATGAACTGAGAGTTTATTTATTTCCTTGTCCCTTATTCTAACTTCATGTATTTTATCTTTTTGTCAAGCCTTTATCATGAATATTGACATTTTGTTATTTGTACTATAGGAACTAAAGTAACTCCTTACCTTAAAAAAGAAAAAAACATGGTTGAGACGTGCAATCTTGTATATAATTCCTCAGTAAAAAAATCAGAAGCTTAGGTATTCAGTTCACTGCCATTGGGTGGCACATTGCTTCTATCAGTGACAGAATGATTAATGCACTTGTGTTTCTGGGGCCAGTCCTTAGTTAGAGTACAGAGGTGGATAATAATTGATCACATGCACTTTACAAGTATGTGACCAACAGCAGCAAATGAGGGTGGATCTGTTGCTCAACCAGATTCCTGAACCTACACTATCTGAAGAACTGATAGTAAACACGAAAGCAGCAGCAAAAGAAGGAAAACATACCACCTGCTTTCAGAAACATCCAAAGCCGTGGCTGGATCAGGATCAGCAGGGAAGCTTTTAAAAGCAACAGATAGCAGGCTACAGCCCAGAGTGTTGGGGTGGAGGGGAAATTCTGTTGAGAAGCCAGGGCTGGAACTCACTGGCCTATGGTTAAACTGGGGAGTAAGAAAAGATTTATGTAATCAACAACCAAAGACAGGTTAATATGCACAGTGACCAGAAATGGTTGATTTTAACAAAGATAAACCATGTGGAGATTTGAGAAATTCTATTATGTTACAATTTGCCATTTGTTCACTTCCTGTGCTTCGTATCATTTCAGAGTTATCCAAACATTGTAAAAATCGATAAATCACAAACAACCCTGATGATAAAAAACACCTGGAGTGTTTAAGGTTTTAAACATACAAATTCCAGGGCCCTATCACACCCCCACAGGATCAGAACTTCCAAGAACCTGGGGCAATGATTTCAGCAAGTATCCCAGGTGATTATTATCAAGGGTGTCTGAAAGACACTGATCTGGCTGCTGAAAATGGTAGGTAGACTTTCAGGTTGTTTGAGATGTGGGCCTGTGGGGCCGTGATAGCACAGTAAGAGAGGCACACTCCAGTGTGGATGGCAACCACCCAGCCTTCTCACAATTTCTTGGCTAATCCAAGCCTGTTCCCACATCAGGAACTTTGCATCTGGGGTTCACCAGTCTGGAAATGTTGTTCCCCACCTCTTCAACAGATGAAATCCTATTCATCCTTCTCAGGATGATCTCTGCTCAACTAAATCAGGTGCTCTGTAAAAACCTCTTTGCATCCTTTTCTTTGTAATAATCATTACTGTTTATTGATAATGTTTTTGTATTTGTCTGCTATACTAGAAGGTAAGCCCATGTGGTGCAGGGTATGGCTTACATGTTCACAGCTTCATATCCAGTGTTTTATAATAGCAATGCATACATGAATCAATGAATACATGAATGAATAAAAGTAGTCAGTGGTAGCATGTAAAGAAAAAGCAAGGTAGCAGGGAAAGATTTGCTGGAATGACTGAGATGAACGTGCGCAAAGCAAGAAAGCCTTTCAGAGAGGTAAGGACAGTGCTGGGCTCTGAGGCCAGCATCAAGGGATTTGGCAGAGCACAGAGTAGCGGAAATATGCCAGGTGGGCGGAAGGCTCTGCGAATGCCCTGGAGGAGAGAGACAGCGCGTATGTGCTCTGAATGAGGAGCCAGGCAGCTTGAATTAAGCAGAGAGAACAATTAGGCTATGATGAAAGTGGAGGACAGTTAGATAAAGAGTGACTCATGATCACTTTTGATTTGACGTAAGCAGAAACTCAGAGATCCTGCAGGGTTCAGGGAAGGAGAGAGATGATCAAAACAACTTGCAGGGGATGACTCACACTCTTTGTGTAAGGCTGAATGAAAGGACAGGACTAAAGATATGTGAAACCAGCTAGGACGCTGTGGCAATCAAACTGCAGTGTAATTAGGGATCAAAATGGATGTTCTATTTTATTTGGGTATATCCTACCCAGTGCCACAAAAAGTTTGACGTACCTGGGTAGAAATATGATAACAGCTGTAGACTAGGGAAAGGAAAGAGGGTCTTAAGAAAGAATCAGTAAGGTTTGAACTAACTTTCATAGAGGGAGAGGTAAGAGAAGCAATGAAGATACTAATTTGTAGACCCAAAAGGCTGCATGCTGCAAACTGGATGGGAAAAATATAAAGGTAGGAAAGTCTGAAAGCAAGAGGAAATAAATGAGCTCCTCTCTTAGCATGGAGCCATAGTATGACATTTAAAAAAGTTTATTCTTGCCCTGCCTGCTGTGGCTCAGTGGGTTGAGCGTCGACCTGCGAGCCAAGTGTCACTGGTTCGATTCCCAGTCAGGGCACATGACTAGGTTGCATGTCAGGTCCCCAGTTGGGGGCGCAAGTGAGAGGCAACCACACAGTGATGTTTCTCTCCCTCTATTTCTCCTTTCCCCTCTCTCTAAAAACAAATAAACAAATAAATTATTTAAAAAATGTTTATCCTCCACTCATTGAGGATTATAGAATTTGAAACAGAGTCTGAGAATAAGAAAACCTCACAACATGGCTTTCAGGGTGCTGGAAGGGAAAGCGATGACTTCCAAAGGACTTTCTCTAAAGTGTTTGGTTGTATTTGATGCTCTTGACAACTCCCTTCTTTTTATAATTATACTTTTGGTAATTGCTAAAATCTTCCCCTTCCTATTTACTATTACCATTTTCTCTTCCCTCGAAGAACATCTCTAGTTTTGTTATTTTTATAATTTTTATTTATTTTTGAGAGAGAGAGAGAGAGAAGTTGATTTGTTGTTCCACTTATTTATGCATTCATCGGTTGCTTCTTGTGTGTGCTCTGACTGGAGATTGAACTTGCAACCTTGGCATTAGGGGACTGTGCTCTAACTAACTGAGCTACACAGCTACAGCCTAGCTTTACTATTTTTAATTCTGTTAATAGCTCTACTGAATATCTCCAGCTTGCTGAATATACAGCTAAAACACTTCCTGTCTCTGTATAGTGTTGCTCCATCCAGACTATCGTGATTTTCTTATCTGTATTATTGAGAACCACCTTCCTACTGCTCTCCTTGCCTGTCATCTCCTGTGTTACCATTTCACACTCATTCAGGTCAATGTGCTCTTTTACAACTCAGATATAATCATACCTCTCCCTGCTTAAAGTCTTTGACTCCCTCAGATGTTCAGGATGACAGGCAGATAGATATGTTGGTACAAAAGTTCTTTTAGAATGTGTCCCCCTACCCCTCTCTTCCTCTTTATCCTTCTCCATGTGCCCATGTCCTATCACTACTGTAACACCACAAATCGTCCCATTTTTCTGAATGAGATGTGTTCTCCCTTCCCTCCCTACCTTTGTAAATGGTGTTAATGGTAGCTGTACTATCTTTAACATCCTTTGGTAGCCTGCCAACTTTTACTCTTTTTGAAAAAAATTCAATCATCATCCCCTCTCGGATGCCTTCCCCTGATTGCCTCTGTGGCTCTCCTACGTACTCAAATGGCTGATTCATTGGGGAACAAAATTTTCCTTGAGTTATATCTGACACTTGTTTTGTACTAACTTTTGGTATCTGAATCCAAATATGACTCCAGTTTTTTCTATCACATCAACTTTTAAGGTACAGGATACCTTCCTTTTGTCTCCCAAATCATACAAAATGTACATACAAAGGAAAATAAAGAAAAAATTACCTGAATATACTTTCTATTTAGAGTTATTTTATTCATATGATGGTTACATATTGTTACTGTAAGTCAAATTGTGTACAATAGTAAAGTTGTGCTAACAAACATACATATTAAGGTATTTTATCTTTTCAAATGACAGGCTAGGAAATGCCAAAATGAGATACTTGAAACAGTCTCCTTCAGTTGGCAAAATTTTAACAAATTGCTTCATGAGAGCCAGTTTTATATGCAGAAGTAGGAATACAATGTTCTTTCTGTCAACAAGTGGCTCATGTAGCATGTTTGGATCACTAGGTTTGAGGTCAGATCCTGGAGGCCAATTTGACTCCACCCAATGCTTCTCATGAGCTCTGCTGTCCCACATACACAGAAAACAGGGATACTTGGTGTATCTGCATTGCTGACCAAGAAAGAAGCAGACTATTTTAAGGTCAACACAGATGACCCAATTGTGCTAGTGATATTGCAACAGATCAATGACTCTCTTTATTTCTTCATATTCTTCATGAAAACTAACTGAATGGCCAATTGGGACTGCATCAAATAAATTGCCATTGTGGATGAGGACACACTTCAAGATCAGCTTTGAGCTATCGATGAACAGTCACCATTCAGTTGTGTTCTAGATTGGAATTCCAGTTCCTCCATTAAACCATGTATGTGATGGCAATACACAAAGCCACCATCACTTCAAAAGTACTGCAGAAATGCACTTTCTCTTGATCAAAAGTAGGATGCCTTCCCTCCTTTTTCAAGCAAGTTTTTCTTGTGCAGTCTTGATGCTAGGGGTTCTGAAGCCTTTTTGGATAGTCCCAAATCTTGTGCCAAATCATTCAACTCATGCTGATCAAATCCCTTATGAACTGAGTCATCTTCAATTTCAAAATCTTCATTGTTGCTGTCACTTTAGTTCTTCACCATATTCCTGTTTTTCAAAAGAGGGTGGTTCAATGAAAACTGGCACTGGGAGTTCAGCTGAATGAGGCACTGGGTGTATAGCTGATGGTAGACTAGGATACTCTGTTTTGCATTTATTTTTATTGTTCTAGCCTGACATTTTTACTATACAAAAGTAATAGTCACTTGAATGATCTCTGTGCTCTCGCCAAACCATAGGTTTACCAAATGGCAATTTATTGTGTGTTCTCTTTGTCCACATCCATAAATTCTCAACACACTGCTTGCACACCATGTGAGAGGCCCAAGTTTTACTTTAAAATGTGCAAAATAGGCTTGCCTGACAAATGCGCTGATGTTTGCCTTTTGACTGGGAATGCTGAAACTGCCACAGATATAACAAAATGAATCAGGGTTGTTTAGGCACTTACAATGAGAAATAGCAGACATAATCTGATGGAAAGGAAATAAATACATATTAAATTAAAAAATAAATTCTGCTAACTCCTTGTATACAGACAAGAACTCGGACTACACATTGGAATATGATTCACTATATAGAATGGCACACAACCTTGCACCACACTGTCTCATGTGTAACTGAATAGCCTAGACAAGTATGAACCTGTCACTGGTCTCCAAGGTCATACCCCACCCCTCCCCACTCGAAGGAGGTTTGCTGTCAGCCAATAGGAGAGCACTAGTGCTTCCCTCAATCCAGGCTTGATCCAGCATAGAGTGGTTGCATTAAGATAAGCTGTTCACTGTGCTTCCTGGACCTGTAAGTCTATTTCCTTCCCCAAGTTAGGGAAGTTCTGCTTCATTATTTTTTCACATAATTTTTCCATTTCTAGTTCTTCTTCTTCACCTTCTGGCGACCCTATGATTCGGATGTTGGCCCTCTTATAGCTGTCCAATAAGTTTCTGAGCCTCTCCTCATTTTCCTCACTTCCCATTTCCTCTTTCTGTACCGGTTGGCTATTTGTTCCTTCCCTATGTTCTGATTTTTTGACTGGCAAGAAATATTCAAAGTAATGCAAAGCAAAAACCTACAACCATGATTACTCTATCCAGTGAAGCTGTCATTCAGAATAGAAGGGCAGAGAAAGTGTTTCCAGGACAAAGTAAAACAGAAGGAGTTCATCAGATCCAAACCACTGTTATATGAAATGTTAAAGGGACTTGTTTAGGAGAAAAAGGATCAAAACTATGAACATTAAAATGAAAGCTGTATCACAACAACCAACAACAGAATCTAGGGAACTGAAACAAAGGCAAACTAAATAGGCAACGAGAGTGGAAAAAGAACTATAGGTATGGGGAACATTATGGGGGGAGGTCAGCAGGGAGGGGGAAGTGGGTAAAGGGAGGGAGATGGTACAGGAATTAAGAAGCATAGTAGGATGGAGTGGAGTAGATAGGAAGATGTTGAGAGGAACTATATGCACAACCAATGGGCATGGATTAAAGAGGCGGGGACAACTGGAGGAAGGGATGTCACTGGGTGGAGGGGAACAAAGGGCAAAGAAATTGGGACAACTGTAACAGCATAATCAATAAAGCATATTAAAAAAAAGATAAGCTGTTCAGAAAAAAACGATGTGATAGAAGAAAACTAACTACAGTTTTGAAATCAGCATACCTATTTAAGTCTAAAACAGCTGAAAAATTGAACTCAGCAAGAATTATGTTTAAAATTGTCCCTTGTGCTATAGTTTACCTTGAGCAGAGAAGTCTAATTTGTGTGCTTACTTTTTTTCCTAACTAAAATATTATCTACCTTAAGGTAAGGATGGTATCTCTCATACTTCCATTTTCTATGGCTAACACAGTGCCTGGAGCATTGTAAAAACTGAAATATTATTTGAATTTTAAAAAGAGGATAGAAGGTAAAAAGGGAGAAAGTAGGAAGGGAGGGAGGGAGGAAGTGAGGGAGAAAGGAAGGAAAGAAGGTAGGAAAGGAGGATAACAGGAAGGCAGGAAGGAATAAAGAAAGGGAAGGAGGAAGAAAGGAAGGTGGGAAAGAAGGAAGGTAGGAAGGAAAAAACAGCTTTTCTTCTCTCCAAAGAAGTTCTTCCAAAAGGCTAAGAAGAAAACGGGTGTGTTTGGGGGGGGTGGGGGGGTGCACGAGAGCGCAAAAGCCAAGTCACCTGTTATAATTCAAATTGGAAAAGATTTAGTGAATAAAATGAGTTTGGCAGTCGTGGAGCACTGCATTAATCACTAGTGCCAGGTACAGTGCTGGTGAAGGGAGTGGGTATAAAAGTGAATAAGGTTCCACCTCTGCCCCTAGGCCCTTGAGGTTCCCTTGGGTAGCTATGCAGACATACTCATACATAGCACTGACGCCTGACAAAAGCACACACAGTACAGAAGAGGGAGCAGCCAAATGTACCAGAGCATTGTGTGGTTCACAAAGGGTTCAAAAGGCCTGTGACTCAGGCAGGATGAATAGAAATGTGCCAGGGATGGTAAGGGAGGAACAGCATTCCAGAGAGAGGACCAGGGCATTTGGGGGAATAGCAAAGAATTTAGAATATTTGGTCAAATATTATCCCTTTGTTGTTCTTAGGAGCTTGTGGATAGAGGCATTAAAATGTAGTTATCTTCTTTCTCAGCCTCAGACGTGTTAGCTCTGCCACTTTCCCCTCCTTTGAAAAACCGCTTGCTCCCCTACTTATCATTGCCTCACATCATGTTTGTCCAATAGGCTGAACAATTCTGCTCTCCTCCTTCTTCCATGATTCCCCTCACTGTAGTGTCCAGTGCACTTAATCAGGCCCGTCCCTCCAGGAGACAGTTTACGACCATCTACTCCCATTGGAACTCATCAAGGAGATGGGACGGTGGTCTCACTATTTGCTAAACCCTCCTAGTTATATTCACTCTGGGAGGCATTCTGGTAAGTGAATTCTTCTATTGTCATGTTACTTGCATCATAATTCTGAAAAAAAAAAAGCCAATTTAAGCTTTTAAAGCAGCACATTATACTGTCTCCCTCCATTCACCAAGCACAGCTCCCTCTAATACTTATTGGGACCCATAGACAACAAAGGGGCCTGCTACCAAGACAGAATTAATTATGAAGTCATTCATAATCATTTGAAGTCTCCACCCTAGCTCTAGAGCCTCCCTACCACCCACTGGGAGATTGTGCTCTGAGGCCAAAGAATAGATGAGTCTGCATTGTATAGCTCTTTTGGTTCTTTGGCAACCGAATTCCCTTTCAGGTCCAAGAAATGGAGGATATACTAATTTCTCCCCCTTTCTTGGATTGGGTGCCTTCTTATAGATGTAGCCCATTGCATATTCAGGACCAGCCCTGCCCACAGCTGGGTTTTAAGGTGCTTTTTCCCAAGCAGGCAGTTGGCTTTATACCAGGACTGAAGTCTGGGATTCTGCTTGTCTTCATGTTCTATGTTAGGTCTGAACATTTCCTCGCTGGAACCAATGCAACAGTGATAAATCTGAGTAACACATGTCAGGTCTCTAAGTCATTTATTTATCAGTTTAATTCCATTGATACATATATGAAAGAGCAGAAATAAAATAACCTAAGCTTATATGATTATATTTTGACATCATAATGAAATTGACCAAGAGTTTTAAATCATCTCACACTAATGCTACTTCATCCTTAATAATCTTTCAGTATTAAACACTTACAATTAACATTTTAATATTGAAATGTCAGATGACAAGACTTAATTCAAATATTATGGCATTTTAGACTGTAATAATGCAACTTCTAATGAGAATAAAACTGATTCTCATAGATGCAGTAAGCAATAAGATAATTCATCATTCATCATATTAATTATGTAAATTAGAACTGCTATAGTTTACAATGAGTATGATGTGTTAAGTCTATCTGACTTTCATCACCAAAACTTCCCCATTGCACTATCCAAACTAAAAGGTTTAATAGTTATATAAATCACTATAAAGAATCCTATCAAGTATAGGAAGCTCAAAATTTCTAGCACCTTTCACTCATGGCGGGAAGCTTTCATTTATAGATTGCTTTACTACGGCATGGGCTCTGTGAGGGAAATGACCTTGTGGTTCATAATTGGGGGATGCAGGTCTGCTCCCCTATGTAGGTTACCTCTCTGAGGATCCACTGTGTGGGTGTGCCCTGGACCTCTGCCCAGTGATTTAGGCACCAAACCAGGAGTCTAAGGCTCCTGAGATTGAATGGACTATAGTAACAAGCAACCCAGAGTAGGACCTAGCATCTTATTTATCAGCACCGTCAGTGAATACTTTGGAATTCCTAAAAAAAAAAAAAAAAAAAATTACTTACAGGAATGGGCCTAGAAGAGGCTAAGGAAGAAAGAGGTACTATTATAAAAAGTAGGAGAGAATCAAGGCCCTCTTCATATGCTTTACGAACTTGCCTGGGGCTGCCCCATCGATGGGACTCCTATTCTTTTTTTGGCATGAACGACTTGGTAGCCAACCACCTGACTTTAGACAAAGAGGCAGAGAATGACATCCAACTTGTGCCATCTGGTATTATTGTTCTTTTTCTAAGGACTAAAAGTAAAATTAAAATGTAAGGAGGAAAACAATGAAGATTCTAGTTGGGGGAAATAAAAAACACATTTTGATGTTTATTTCACTGATTTCACGAGAATAACTTTGAAACAAAGGGATGCGGTAGATTAAAAACTAGCATTAAAATAAAGAAATACAGAAAGAAATCAAGTATTTAGACAACTTTAGTTTGTACAGCTGTTTGTTTTTAAAGCATAGACTTGTTCATATAAAATAGTTATAAACCAAAATCTTCTTAGAGACCCATGAAATCCTTCTAAAAAGCCCCAACCTTCTTGGTTGAAGCTCAAATTATTCTGATCACATTAGTTTGTCTTGTATCATTTTGGGCTAGTTGGATTAACTGATTTTTTTTTTGCCGTTTCACTCATAGATTTTGTTATTTTACCACAATCTAGACTTTTTAATGTCCATGGTACTGTTTATAAAAATAAAAGTCAAGATTATTTTTTCACAGTTGCTCAATCTGAAGATTTTCTAGGCTTAGAATGAGTTACAGATTCTTATCCTGGTAAATCTACAGAAAATTTCTGGTGATTCAGGATGGTCCTTTTGGTCTTTCCTATCTTCACAGAATGTTGTCATAAACAAGGAACAGGTTGGCACTTATTCTACCTATAGAAGGGCACAAAACACATTCAAAATAACAAAATGTGAAAAATTAAATTCCATGGGGTGATTTGGAGAATCTGATTCAACTTTGTAGAAAGGACTTCTAGAAGCTGCTGAAAATAACATTTCTTTAAATACTTCTGAAGAAAAAATATATAATAAAGAGAATACTTTTTTCTCAGCATGAAACTAGGGAGAACAAAATGTCTGGCTAGGGCAAGAGAAATATAGTGTCAAGGTAGCTAATTTCACTCCCTGCTGATTTTAAAGGAGAATCAGGATGATTAATGAAGTTCCTTCAGAAAAGGAAAGTAAAACTCTTCATTCAATTTAACCCTGGTTAATATGGAGTGTAATATGTACAACTATTGGCCAAAATCAGTTAATTACCATAATTGGAAACATGGGCAAGTTATTTACAAATTAATGAAAAAAAAAATTTTTTTTAAATCATTGACCATAGACTTAAACATATATATATTTGGTTGAAAGGAATGTATCCTACATTAAAATCTTATTAGTGATTTCCAAGGCTCATTCCCAGTGAAGGGAATACACATATCTAGTCTGCATTAGCAGTCCTTTCATTACAACAATTTCTGAATTTCCTTGCAAATTTTTGAAAGATTAGATGTGTTACTTGTGTACAGACTAAATGCAACATTTCATGGATATAAAAGTTAAAATAAGAGAAGGTCATAAACTGAATGTGTTTCCCCAAATCCATATGTTGGAACTTAACCCCCAGTGTGATGGTGTGAAGAAGTGGGGCCTTTGGGAGATAAGCAGGTCATGAGAGCAATGGTTAGGCCATTAATGCCCTTAAAAAAGACATCACAGAGAGATTCTTTGCACCTTTCACCATGTGAGGACAAGACGAAAAGACAGCTTTCTATGAACCAGGTAATTATCTCTCACCAGACACAGAGCATGCCAATACCTTGATCACAGACTTCCCATCCTCCCAAATTGTGAGAAATAAATTTCTGTTGTTTGTAAGCTACTCAGCCTGGGGTATTTTGTTATAGCAGACCGACCAGACTAAAGAGAGGGTGGGGAAGGGAGGAGTTAAGTTTTTCATTTCCATGGTAATCTAACAAAAGAACATGCATAATTTAGATAGTTTGTTAATAAAGATACCCTAAATTTATAAAATTATGGAAAAGAGAAAGTTTATAAAGTGAATGTTAATTGCATTCTTTAAAAAAATGCCAAATAAAAGGATACAGAAGCACAAAATAAGTTTGTACTTGAGTAGTTAAAATAATAGCATACTGATAATTGAGTGTATGCGTGTGTTGAATTTTATTGAAAACTACTCCTTACCTTTTCAGGAGTATATTAAACATAAAAACAAATAACTAGGTTGAATAGATTTAAAGGATATCATATTGATATTGGTATCAAGCTTAACACTTGAAATTCTTCTTAACCTTGCTATAGCTAAAATCAAACAGATTTTTCCATTATAAACAATACAACACTTTAGACAGTTCACAAAGCCTTAGTGTTAACAGAGGCCAAAGCAAACAAACTGAGGTAACAGTCAATGCCAGTTTCAAATCTTTTAAAAATAATGCAGTGGTGTTGAAAATTTCACAGCTTGAGATATAATGATGCATCCAATTTGTTTCACAATTTGTAATTTACTTGGAATTACCACAATATATTTTAGCTTCCCAAATAATCTGATAAATATTAAAAGACCTTGAAATTTTAATCATTGTGACTAAAATTAGTTATGTGGTGATTATTTCCAGAAAAAAAAAATCATATGATTGTTTTAGTTACACTCAACCTCTCTTGGAAGACCCAGCTTAACTGGCAACTGTCCCTTCAAACTGCCTGCCTTTCATTTACAAAGCAAAGTACGCATGCAGTCATTTGTTTGGGCTTTTAAATCTGGCTCTGAGTCCTTTGAAGTATAATCCTTTTACTGGAAACTAAGTTAAAGTAATTCCTTCAATTTCCAAAGCACTAGCTAGATAAACCACATTTCCAATTTCACTCCCTTTCACCACCACTCTGCAGATCTGGTCCTGATGATATTGAAGATCACAGCTTTTGATAGCAGGGCAGATTGATAAAAAGCAATCATCTTTGTCATTTGGCATCTATTTTCCTCTCTTCACTTTGTTCATCTACGTTGTCAACCTGGCTGCCCATTAGACACCTGAGGGCTTCTTAAAACCCCTCCCTTCACCCAACAGATTTTTATTTAATAGGTCTGGGGTGGGGTTCGAGTACAAAATACTTTTAAGAAACTTTCCAGGTAAAACTCATGTGTTAACAAAATTGAGAAGTTCCTGTTTACAGGGAGTTAGGATGCAAAGGAAAGCAGAGTAGGAAACTTTGCCGAGAGTGGCCTGCTGATAACAAATCAGGATGCTCTGAGCCTTCTCTCAGTGATAATATTATAACTGAGGTTGTTTCCACTTTTCCTCATTATAAATAACTCAGTTAAGCAAATTGTATGTCATTCTTTCCCTTCTACATTGTCTAGTTAAATTACTAGAAGAGGAATTTTGCAGTCAAAAGACACATGCTTTAAAAGCTTTTGGAATATATCATCATATATGTTCCAAAAAGGTTAGATGAGTTTACATTCCCACTAACAGTAAATGAGAGCACCTGTGTCCCAGCTTTTATATCACTCATGGTAATTTCTGCTATAATGGCAAGATATAAAATGTATTTCCTGTTTTACTTTAAATATTTTGAGTTTTAAATATGCTAATGGCTATTTGTGTTTTTCTTTTGCAAGTGGCCTAACTTCTTCAGAAAGGTCAGCAACAGTACGCAGGAACAATAAAGGTCATGTGGTGCAGTGTTTGCAAACTGTTCTCAGCAAACAGTTCTCTGCTTTTGTACTGAGGAACGCAGGGTTGTAGGAAGGGAAGAGAAGCCATGCTGCGGAGGAGGGGAAGGTAAGTAGCCCCATGGGTGCACACATGTACACACATACTCATACTTTGTTTCAAAAATGGCATCTACATTGATTTTTGTTTCATTTATTTGGTTTTTCCTTAAGATTTTATTTTAAGTAAAGAGTCAAGTAAAGCCACTTTGAAAACCACTACTTGCCCAACCTCCCAGTGCTTTAGATGAGAAGGAAACGGAATCTGAGAAATGCTGGAGGCCTCTGAGCAGTCAAGTGAAGACTGGTGCCAACAAAGCAGGTGATCACCTACACTCTACTGTCTTAAGATGTTTTTTTCTTCTGATTACCCAGCCAGAAAATAGTTCAAGGTGATTCAAGTGTACAAAATACAAAAACTTGCCCATCGAAACTAATTACTTCCCTTGGGTATACCTGTTTTAACAAGCGCTTTGCCACTCGTCACCTCCTGCAGCTGGCCTCCGGGTTCTGTGGTTCCACAGGTGCAAAGAAGCCTCAGCATATAGATTTCTATAAACACATTATTTTAAATGGAAAATTAAAAATTAAGTAAACTGCCCCATGTTTTTACCTACTGTGTACTGAAATTCGTATTTTCCTTATCTCTTCTAAATATCTGATTTAAAATGTTTTCAAAACAGTGGTTAGTACATAATTTATGAAATCATAATGTTCGAATTCACATTGGATTTGAGAAACATCATCTTACTTATTCAATCCCTGGACATTAGCAGAGCTGATGAGACCATTCTATTCAGGTTTGACATATTTTTTAAGTATATTTTATTGATTATGTTGTTACAGTAGTTTCGATTTTTTTCCCCTTTGCTCCCCTCTGCTCAGTACCTCTCTTCCCTCCAGCAATCCCACCCCCCTTAGTTCATGTCCATGGGTTGTACGTATAAGTTCTTTGGCTTCACCCTTTCCTATATTTTTCTTAACTTCCACCTGTCTATTTTGTACTAACCGATTATGCTTCTTAATTCCTGCACCATATCCCCATTTCTTCCCCTCCCCACTCCCAGCTGATAACCCTTCAAATGATCCCCATACCTATGATTCTGTTCCTATTCTGGTTTGCTTAGTTGGATTTTGTTTTTATTTTTTAGGTTCAGTTGTTGATAGTTGTGCTTGTTGTCATTTCAGTGTTCATAGTTTGATCTTCTTTTTCTTAAGTAAGTCCCTTTGACATTTCATATAATAATGACTTGGTGATGATGAACTCCTTTAGCTTTACTTTGTCTGGGAAGCATTTCATTTGCCCTTCCATTCCAAATGATAGCTTTGCTGGATAGAGTAATCCTGGTTGCAGATTGCCTTTCATTACATTGAATACTGCTTGCCAGCCCCTTCCTGACTGCAAAGTGTCCTCTGAGAGATCAGCTTATAGTCCTATAGGCACCCCCCCCCCCCGTAGGCAGCTCTCCACCTCTCTTGCTGCCCCCAAGACTCTGTCTTTATCTTTCACCTTTGGTGTCTCAATCATGATGTGTCCTGGTGTGGTCCCCTCTGGGTCCAGCTTGCCCGGGAACCTCCATGCTTCCTGGACCTGTATGTCCATCTCTTTCACAAAATTTGGGAAAGTTTTTCTCATTTTTTTCAATTCTTGCTTCCTCATTCTGTTCTGGTTGACTGTTTTGTTCTTCCTTATGTTTTAAATCATTGATTTGAACCCTGGTTTCCTTCCCTTCACTATTAGTTTTATGTGGATTTTCCTTCATTTCACTTAGCATAGCCTTCACTTCTTCCCTTATGCTTTTGCCGTACTTAAGCATGTCTGTCAAGCATATGATCATCTTTATCACCAGTGTTTTGAATTCTGTGTCTATTAGGTTGTCTATCTCCTCATTGCTTAGTTCTCCCACTGGAACCTTGATCCATTTCCCCTTTTGGGTCATACTTCTCTGTCTCCTCATTCTGACAGGCTCCTGTGTTTGTTTGCTTCTGCATCCCAGGTAGAGCTGTTGCTCCTGTTATGTTGTAGGGAGCGGAGCCTTAGGGATTCATCAGTACAGGGCGACCTATTTCACCACATTGTGGTACTGTATGTGGGGGAGGGGTCCGAGAGGGAACAATGCTGCCTGCCCAGCACTCACCCCTTTTCCAGGCACCTCTCCCACTTCTGCACTGGACTGGTGCCCCTCTACCTGCTGCCCTGGCCATCGTTTCCAGAGTGGGTGGGTCTGCAGATGTTCTAGAACTGTGGGGGCCCTTTAAACAAGTGGACTCTGCTAAGAGACCAGCAGTTTCTGCCTCCACCCCAACACTCACTGGTCTGCACAGTCAGAGGCAATGAGGCTTGATTTTCCCCAGTGCTGGGACCGTGAGCTTCGAGGTCCAGTGAGGAGCTGGGAATGTTCCCTGGGTGTACCTCCTGACTTTTTAGAATGAGTGACTGCACTTTACGCCAGCGTGTCACTGCTGCCACATCCACACCGTGTCCTCTCCGCCTGGGCTCCTCCCCTCCTACCTGTCTGGATGAGTATTTCTTCTTTATATCTTTGTTTGCTAGACTTCCATGCAGTTTGATTTTCTGGAACTTCTGGTTGTTTCTAGTTTTGAGGTAGTTGTATCCCTTCTTAGTTGTGGAGGGAGATGCAGTGTGTCTGTCTACACCTCCATCTTGGCTGGAAGTCCAGGTTTGACATATTTTTAACAATTGTTTTCAGTTCATGTGTTTGGCCCTAAAGCACTTTTAAGAGAATATAATTTTAAACATCAAAAAAGAATAATGATAAATACTTTATTTGAACTTTAGCACTACCAAGATGTTTTGCACTCTAAAAATAATCGTATTTCCTATTTTCTACCTTTTCTGTTATTAACTCTTTATCTTCTTATTCAATACTTAATATCCTGTGACCTATACCTACCATTTATTGTGGACCTTCCCTGTGCTAGGAAATATATCCTCACAGTAACAAATATTTAAGTGGGTTAGAGACTATTATTATCTCTAGTTCATGGATGCAGAAATGAAGTCTTAAAGAAATTAAGTGTCAAATCAGGCTTTAAATCTTGGTTCATCTGTTTCTGAAATTCAAGGTTGTAGCCAATACATTTTATGCACCCCATGGTACAGAAAAAATTCAGCAATCATTTGGATAGTTCTGTTGATTGAGTCTTAATTTTCATGGTCTCTCCAAATACTCCAAATTATATTTCAAATTTTGGGTATTTTATTAGACATATAGTAAAATATGCTTTATAATCACAGCTGATTCTGTCAAGATCCAGTATCCTGAAGGCATCCTGTTATAGGCAGAACCATTATCATCAGACCATTTCATGCTCAGTAATTCCCTTTTGCATTAAAATAAAAGTACAGAATCACAATAGTTTGGTTTATAAAATTATAAGCCTTTTGAATGCAGGGCTTTATCTAGTGAAGAGCATAATAGATACTGTTAAATGTGAGCCTAAAACCTTGAATTCAGAAAGATTAGAAACAGGTTTGTTTCCTTTCAGAAACTATATCCTTTGACTTTGTAATTCTGCTAATGAAAAGATTTTTTGGTTCTTGGACATGAAGTGATAGAAATGTAAAGAATTACATTCTTGAATTAATCTGAAGATAACCTAGTATCTATTAGCATATGTCTTATATCAGTACCATAAATAATTTTGAAAAATCGTTAAGTAATGAGGATACATTTTGGCTAAAAAACTATATTTTGATTATATTTATGATCTCAAAAGAGCAAGGAATATTGACAAGGTTGTTACCATCACTTATGGATAATAAAAATGATCTTGAGTTCAGTTTCACATTTTATATCTGACGACATGGACATGAAACTATGAAGTATTCTACTTGTCTTACATTTTTATATAATTGGCAAGGAATTTGTACTCTTAAAATGTATCCCACTGACAAAATTTTTGTAAGATGACAAATAGGTTTCTTTATACATCAGTTTGAAAAATAAACTCTATGGGGCTAAACAATTTTACTTACAGTCAACAGAACATAAGTCAGGTCATCAAAAGGAACTGAGATGATATTTCATTATGCCATTAAAACCCAACAGCTGATTGTTCTGTTAGTTGTTTTCAACTTTGGCTCTGTATCAGCCTGTTACTATCTTGCAACTGATTAGCATGGCTTCTCCTATGTGTTAGTTTACATTTTTGAGAGCTTGATCTAATTGACCCCACTCAACTTTTGATGCCAGGGCACAGTGCTCCTATGACAAATGTGACTGGTATTGACATCATATCACATGACAAGCAGGGTTGTTGATAGTACCATAGATAAGTAGAGGTCCATAAACTGTTATAGCCATCACAACAGCACTGGGTCCAGGTATCTTAAGGTCTAGTGTCTGCTTATTTCTAAAAAAATTTTGAGATTTTGCTAGAAAGTTGCTGGAAAGCTCAAGTTTTCATTGAGCTATTTGAGAAGGTTTCTGTTCTATAAACAAATAACCTATTCTAGAACATATTCTGATAATTTTGTCAAAAATTTTCACTTCCACTTTTTATGTCTTAAAAATTTACTGAATACACGTTACTCTAACTTTAAAATATTGTCTTTTTAAAGAGAAAGTTAAAATAAAATATGCCCCACTTCTATGAAAATAGTAACTCTTAATTCATAGGAAATAAACAAATGAGGGCACTTATGAGAATAAGGAAGTAGAAAAAGGAAGAAAGGAGAACAATTTTTTTTCTTTGTTTTTCCTTGCTCTAAATTGAAATACAATATGACAGTTTACTGGGTATCTCTGAAGCTAGACTGTTAGGTTTAAAATGTGGCTTTGCTAAATCTAGCTGGATGGCCTAGGAACCTAATCTCTCTGTGCCTTGGTTTCTTGTCCTATAATCTGGTAGTTTAACTTTCAACTTTTAACTAGCTCTATTAGGTTCTGTAAAAAGAGACTAAAGTCCTTTTATGAAATCATAGTAACTAAACAAATAAATAGTTCCAATGGACATTTATTTTATCCTTCTGTTTATTATATCCTTTTGGACTTGACTAGGACAATAACCCTAGATAAAACTGTGATCTGGCTAGGGAATCTGATGGCAAGAAAACTGGAGCTTCTTTTTCAGTTGCCCAAGAGAGTTGAGACCCTCTACAGCACATTTCAGGGACCCACAGTAATCCTAGAACAGAGCACAGATGTCCTTCCTCCATCAGTATATCTTATAAACTCAAATTCTTTATTTCCTTTCCACTGAGACAACCACTCAAATGTCCAATATGCTGTGGAACTGAATAGTACCTGGGCAAAAAGTGTGTGCAATGAGTCATGACAGGTGGCAATTTGACCTTTGTCCCAAGATCTACTTTTAGCAGCTGCTTCAAATCTATATTCTAAATTTGCTTAGATTTCTGACCCTAGTTTGCAAATATTGTTAGCTAGTTGGGTTCTGAGCTCTAAATTCTTGCTTAAGAATCTCACCCCCTTAATCGGTAAATATGTGACTCTTGGTCCTTTCTTGGCTGCCTAGATTCAATCCTATTACTTTGATGACATAAGAGAGGTACTTGGTGTACCCTAACTCAAGACTGGTTTCAAACATCTGGAGTTCACTGTCTGGAGCTCAGCTATTTCTGTCAGCTGTGTTTCCTTGCCTAAGCTTATGGTCAGGTTTACTTGGTCCTGGACTCTTAGTTCCTGTTACCCACAGTCCTGGTATTATCATACCCAATACTTGCTTCTTTGGGAACAATAAATTAGGTAGGTATCAGGGCAGGGGCATGTATGTATGTTTAATTCTTAAATAAGACTATGATATAAAGGTTGTTAGCCTCGTCTTACAAGTGAAAAAACTTAGGTTAAAAAATCACATATAACTTGCTAGAAAAAGCATACAATGAGTGCCCAGTGAGATTTCTGGCTAGCCCTCACCACTGAACAGAGCAGAATTGCACCTATGACACACCATTAGTAGTTAGATGTTTGTCTTCATCCTTGGCTTGCTTTCCTTCACTTCTCTGTGGAGAGAACTGCCCATGTGGTTATTTTTTTCCTAAATAAATGTTGGCTAATGAAATGAATCAAAGTTTCCTGGAACCCAACCTTTACTGAGACCTGTATTATTCAATTATTCAGACTCTTCCTGAACTTCTTGACTTTTAGTTAGCCAGGAAAAAAAAAAAGAAGAAGAAGCAGTGTAATGGTTAATACAGAAGCTTTGGGGCTAGAAAAATGTGGATTCAAGTTTTGGCACCAGAAGTAACTAGTGAGTATCTTGGGTCTAATTACTTAACATCTCTATCTGAGGTTATGCACATAAAACTTTTAAAAAGACTTGAGAAGTGATGAAAAGGAAGTGTTCAGTAAACACTAAGTAGTGTTGTGCTACTATTTCATAATTATTATCCATTAGTATAGTGTTCTTTTGATGCACCCTCCCAATTCTGTGTTCTGTGTTGAGATTGAGGTCAAGCAGAGAGCAGGGCAAGTCAAAGTTAAGTGAGTGGCATAAAAGTCAAAGACTTGAAACAATAGTTCTCTCTTTTCTTCGGCATCTGTTCTGAGCTGCCTGTCAAGAGAAGAAAACATATGGGAATGAAAAGTTTAAAGCTTAGAAAGGAGGAGTAGATGGTCACACTCGAGTTCTTTTCTAAGAATTCAATTGCTCTATTATAGTAAGTAATAGCTTTGAAACTAGGAGGAAAGAATGGTTAATGCAGTTTTAATATAGAGGTTACATGGACTCAGATTAATGAATGGAAGTCAAACCAAAATTTACTAATGAACTGCAGAAACTTTCCCCGTGCATCATTGATCCCAGCCTGGCTGGTTGTCATAATTTTGCCTACCATAATAACTTGGACCACAGTGCTGGGGGCACTTTGCACTCCATGATTTTCAGGCAGACCCTAGTCCGAAAATACTTGTAAAAAGTTGAGTGCATATTCTTTTAATGGTTAACTGAGTAACCCCAAATAAGCTTCTTAAAGTGCGTTAGCCCTATATTTGTTTATTTATAAAACTAGCCCCTTTCTTGTATTGACTCTCTGTAGCTTCACCAGGGAATGGTGAGTACAAAAACTGATAAACAATTTTAAGTGCAAGTCAGTTGACCTGTGACCTGCCATCCCGCTATCCCATTGTTGTGTAATTTATCACTTAGTGTTTCTGGCTTCCATTTTCTCTTCCCTAAAACAAGCATCTTAATGGCATAATTTGTATGGTTTTGCCATTAACAAGCCAGTCTCTCATGTACTATCTCAGTTCATATGACAGCCCCCTCCTCATCTACCTCCTTAGGTTGCTGTGGGGATGAAACAAGTAAGTAGATATGAAAAACTTTGGGAAATGAAAGAGTCCAGTCAAATGCATGCAGAAATAATAGTTTCAAAATATAATTTAAAAATACAATACCACAGAGAAAACCATTGTTTAAGCAGACAATGTTCTCAACCATTAACAAAGACTTCCATTGAATTTTTTTAGCTAGTGAGCATTTAATTTGTGCTGCTAGGTTCACAAACCAGACAGTGCTCTGTATACAGAGAGAAGAGCAGCCAGTGGGGGAACCTCATCAGGCTTCATGCCAAGTGCAGCCTCTGATTGGCTCATTCTGAACAAGGACAGTCTGTAGCTGTCATTCCAAGAAGCCCACACAATGTAGAAGTGCTTTTCCTTTCACACTTCCCACTGGTGTAGTAAATAGTAACTTTTTGCCAACCATTCATAAACCACTATGCCACACACATCTGAAGTACTGTACCTATTTTGAGATCATCTAAGAAATATGCAATCTTTAAAACAGCTCAACATTTTTCAATTCCCACTTTTCTCTGTAAGCATTTACATAATAAAAAGACATTTGAAGAGCACATAATCATGAAGAGTTTTTGAAAAAATATATGGCATTAAAATGCAATTTGAAAAGTCCTAGACTCAGGAAAGCAGCAATCTATTTTTGCTCTAATTTAAAACTCACAGATCTAAAAAATATATTTAAACACACCATGGAGCAGTCTTAACTAGTCAGTGATCATTTTGGCAAGCATTAAATGAGTTACTGATGTACCTTCTAGTTATTGTCATTTTAAGTATCTTTGTAAATTGTGAATGCAAATTGTTACAATAAAGAAATAAATAGGTAAAAAAAATTTTAATAAACAAACTATGCACAAAAAAAAGAAATAAATAGGTAAGGTTATTAAATTAGACAATTACCAGGCTCCATTAAAAAAATGACTTTCTGTTTTTAAAAATTTAATTGTAATGTATATTATATATAATATAATAATTTTAAAAATTGATTTAATCACTTCAGACACCAAAATATTACTGGTGAAAATTTATAAATTACACTATCAACTCCTAAGAGTTTTAAATGGAACCACTCAATTGGTAAATAGGAATTTGCTTCAGACTTTTAAAAATGTTTGTTCAAGTCCCTTTGTTACTTTTATTGTTCACATATTATAGGGCTATAGCAGTAAGATTATGTGAAAAAAAAAAAGTTCTGAAGATAAAGCAGGTAAATGATTGGCCCTTTTGCTATATCCCCTTTTCACCAGCAGGACCAGATCACATAGAATAGCTTTTCTGAAAGCTTACAGACAATGAATGCTACCAGTAGTAGCCACCTTCATATTTAAAATCCCAAGATCTCTTAAATACCTATAGAAAAATAGATACATTTAAATCTAAGGATTACATTGGAGTTCATAAAATAGAGGAACTTTTACAACATTGATGCACAATAGACTTAAGTATTAGAAATCTCTTCATTCACTTATTTGTGAGGTAGGAAATTTGTATTTTTCTTTCTTAATTTTCTACAGGTAAAAAACCTAAAACACTATTCAGGTGATTAGAGTGTAGTCCCAGTACACCAAGGTTGCAGGTTCAATCCCCAGTCAGGGCACATACAAGAAGCAACCAATGAATGCATAAATGGAACAACAAATAGATGTCTCTTTCTCTTTCTCTTTCTCTCTCTCTCTCCCTCTCTCTCTCTCTAAAAATCAATAAATAAAAATTTTAAAAAACTATTTTAAAAATGTCAAGCAATACAGATCAATAGAAAAATCTATTTTTTAAATATGAGAATGAGAATAGAGTATATTTTGAGATGATGCTAAAATTAACTTTTAGAAATTAATAAAAAGCAGATTTTAACTGCTTAGTTGTTATATTCTAAAATGAGTAGGAAACAAAAAGTATTAACTTTTAAATATAAATTCATGATTCTTTAAGGAAATGTAAACATTGTCCTCTTAATTTAGACACTTTTTTCTGAGTATCTTAACCACTCCATAATGTCAATTAATATCTTATAATCAACTCTGTGTTCCTTATTTCAAAACTCAGTTATTAAACTCTTCCTATTAGAGGTGCCTTTGCCTGAAAATCCTAATCTCCATAAATGTAACCTCCTTCTACCCAAACTAGAAATCTTAGAATTAACCTATACTGCTCTTTTCATTTCTTGCCATATCCAATAAAGTCTTGTTGATTTAGATCTCTCAAATCTATCCTATGTTTAGACTTGAAACTTTCCTTGCTGAGAATGTCCAATAGCTTTACAAACTCCCAGAGAAAGTTTCATGTAAGCTGAGTATTAAGATGACTAGCAGCAAGTGAGATGGAAGGATGCGGAGGAAACATCCTGAGGATGTCTCTCACTGAAAGAACACTTGTTATGTCTTTCTAAGCTAGCAAAGACAACATCGTCTATTAAACAAGTAGTAATAGTTCTGCCTAGGTGGAGCCAGGAGATCAAGGATATATTGAAGACAAGTACATAAATACCGAAAGCTCAGAAACCTTATTTTTTCACTGCTGAATCTCCAATGCCTTGCTGGTATTTCACATGTAGTGGGCATTCAGCACAAATTTGTTATGTTAATAAAGAAATAAATAGTGGGCAGGGCAGGGGAGAGCAATGGGAGAAAGAAAAGGAAAAAAATAAATAAATAAAACTGAAGCATTAGAAGACTCTAAAGGGTCTTTCAAGCTTTGTTAATATTTGTATATTCATCAATGGGAAGGTATTAAAAGGTTGTAAGCTGCAGAGTGACATACTCATATCTACATTAAAACATTTTTATTGTACTTTTCCCATTACCGTTTATCCCCTCGTACCTTCTTATCCCTCCTTCCCCACCCCCACAATCATCACACTGTTGCCTGTGTCAATGAGTCCTTTCCCCCCCTTTTTTCTCTTTTTTGCTCAATCCATATACATATTTCAGAAATATCATTCTGGCTACTGTATGGAGAAGAGATAGATATGGAAGGAAGCAAGGTTTCATAGAAGGAAACTAATTAAGAAGACATTTTACTAATCAAAGAAAGAGAGAGATGCCAGAGACTTGAAGCAGGAAGCTAAAATAAGGGTGAGTGTAAGCACATATTTGAGGGATGTAGAGGAGATTGATCCCTAAGATTTAGAGATTAATGAAGTAATAGAAGATGGGTGATAGAAGAGAGGGAAGGTAATTCACAGATTCAGTAAGTTGCTGAAAGCTTAACTGGAACATAAAACATAAGAGAAGAAAGAGGTTTGTTTGTTTTTAAATTTGTTTTTTTAAGGTGTGCATTACTGTGCACACAGAGATATGTTGAATGTGATATGCCAAAAAGATATGTCCAGAATGCAGATGAATATATAAGTCTAGCATTCACAAAAGCAATATCAGATACAAATATAGGTTTAGGAAACAAGGAAGTGAAGAAAACACCAGGGATGAGATGGAAAAAAGGAGTCCATAAAGGTAAAAAGAAGGAACATTCAGAAAAACAAAATTTTTCAAAAGGAGAGCTATGTACCAAGAAAATAACAGAGAAAGTAATACAGTAAGGGACACACTCAACAAAGAATATTTTTTAAAGTGACTGTTGATTTCACAATGAGTAGGTTGTCTGTAATCTCAGTGAGAGTAGTTTCCATAAAGTTCTTCATGTAGAAGCCAGAGAACAGTAAGTTGAAAAATAAGTGGGAGGTGAGAAAGCAAGGAAATGGATGTGAGCAACTTTAAAAACTCTGCTTATGACTGACTGGGAAGAGATAGAGAAGGAAGAGTGAGAAGAGACTGTCAGATCCAAGGGGTGCCTTAGGTTTTTATTTAAATATAATAAACACTTAAATGTGTTTAAATAATGGTTACAAGGAACCAGTATATAGTCAACAGTTAGGAGAGAAAACAGGAAATAGTAAAGATATCTGATCAGTCATGATAGGTTAGGATCCAAAACCTATGAGAAAACTTAGCTTTATACAGAAAGGGGAGCATCTCCCTATAACAAGAGCAGAGAAGAAAGAAAGAGTAGATGTAATGGCCTCTCTATCCTTTGTGAATTCTTATGCTTATGTTGGGGGTTGAGTTAAGGGAGGAGAAAGTTTGAAGAAAGTAAGAAAAGTTTGAAATTGCTGTTGTGGGAATGTGAAAGGAAGGCAAAATGGACTCTTAGAAAATGCCTCTTGGCACTGCAACCCTATTTAGGAGAGACCACAAATTTTATAAGACAAATTTAAATATTGTGTAATTTTTATTCCAGTAGTACTTTTTCAGCATAAATATAGACAAGAGGAAGAGATCTAGCTAGGTTTATCTAGGGCTGTGATTTTTCCAGGTAGGTGTGATAGAAAAAAAGTGGGTCAAGAATTCTGAGGATGATGACAATAAGAATAGAGCTTAAGACTCCAAGCAATTTATCAGAATATCTGCACCCAACCCAAATCAAAACTCAAGTCTAGCTGACCCCAAGGGCCAGATACTAAACGTATGCCTCAATGAAAGTAGTGAATGGAAAGATCCTTTCCTTGTAAAATTTTATCTTTATAAAATGTACAATTTGAGAATACAAAGAAAAATTAGAATAACTAAAATGCATAGACTGAGATGGAGGACAATATTAATTCCAAATAGAATATTACAAAACATAGTATTTGACAGCTGTGTAAAAACTTAAAGGATCCAAAGAAGTTTCATAAATTTTATCTCAATAATCAAAACATTTGTATGAAGTAGATATTTTATCATTTCTATTTCATGGGTTCCAAGAAGCTAAGGGATTTACATAGCTTACTAACCTGTTAATTTTGCCTTTTCATTTGTGTTTGTGAAAGCCCTTGAAAAAATCAAAATTATTACAGATATGTTACTAGCAAGTTTATGCTCCATATATTAGTTTGATATAGTTAAAAAGTAGACTAACTCTTGATATTTTTTATTATGTAAATTTTAAGACTACCTGGAAGACACATTCCATATTAGAGCCATTTTTTTTAACTCTTGAAGAGAAAATCTGCTTACTTCACATAAATCTGATGGGGCTAACACTGGAAAATGGTCCAACACCTCTCTCTTATGTGATGCTTTGGCTACTCTTCATTCTCTTTCTGTGTAGAGTTCACAACTTAAGATTCTTACAGATTGTTTTCATTCTGAAAATGTCTGACATGAGCTTTACTCATGCCCTTTTGACTCAGGACACTTCCATTGTCTTTTTATTAGACAAATAAAAAAATAAAGAAGTAAATAGAGAAAAATAAACATATAAACACAAGTCCATGAAAGAAATAGGACTAAAATATAAACCAGAAAAGAAGTAGCTGATCTCTTTCTGCTTAGATTGTCAAGCCAGAAGAAAATGGCAAGAAACATCCAGGTAAAGAAAAGCAAAAGCCTGCAACCAAGAATATTCTACCGAGCAAGGATCTCATTAAAATGGAAGGTGAAATAAGGAGTTTTCCAGATCAAAAAAAAAAAAAAAAAAGGCTAAAAGTATACATCTCCACCAAACCAGCATTGCAAGAGAAGCTAAAGGGACGGCTTTAAGAAAATGAAGAAAGAGAGAGAGAAACACAAATACAAAGGGGAAAACTGGCAATGTAAATGGATTAAATGCTCCAATAAGATGACATAGGGTAGCTGAATAAGAAAAAAGAAAACATGACCTGCATATATGCTATCTACAAGAGACCCACCTCAAAACAAAAGATCTACACAGAAAGTGAAGAGATAGAAAAATATTCCAAGCAAATGGACATTTAAAAAAAGTGGGGTAGCATTACTTATATTAGACAAAATAGATTTCAAAACAAAGGATATAATAAAACAATAAATAAATCAAAAATAAAAAAAACATATAAAAAGAGACAAAGATGGACACTACATAATACTTAAGGAAATAATCCATCAAGAATATATAACCCTTGTAAACATATATGCACCCATCATAGGAGCACCCAAATATAAATGGAAAAATTTGGAGAACCTCAAGAAAGATATCAACAGCAATGCACTCATAGTAGGGTATTTTAACGCCCCATTGTACAACAATGAATAGATCTTCCAAGCAAAAAATCAGCAAGGATATGTGGCATTGAATAACACTCTAGATCAAATGGACTTAATTGATATATACAAAAGCTTTCACCCCAAAGAAGCAAAATGTAGATTCTTTTCAAATGCACATGGATGATTTTCAAAGATAGACCACACGGTAGGACACCAAAGAAGCCTCAACAAATTCAAGAAAATCGAAATCATATCAAGCATCTTCTCAGATCACAATAGCTTGAAACCAGAAACCAATTTCAAGGGAAAAACTCAAAAACATTCAAATTCATAAAAACACAGAGAAGGCAGGCCTATCTATAAAAGATAGGAAAATCTCAAATAAACAACCTAACTCTACATCTATAAGAACTCTACCAGCAAATCCCAGAGTGAGTAGAAGAAAGGAAATCATCACAATCAGAGCAGAATTAAATGACATAGAGACTAAAAGAACAACTAAAAAAATTAATAAATCCAGGAGCTTGTTCCTTGAAAAAATAAAATTGACAACTTTTTAACCAAATTCATCAGGAAAAAAAGAGAAGGCCCAAATAAATAAAATCAGAATCAAAAGAGGATAAATTACAACCAATGCCACAGAAATACAAAGAATTGTTAAAAATTACTACAAACAACTATATGCCAAGAAATTTGACAACCTGGGTGAAATAAACAAATTTCTAGAAACATACAATCTTCCAAAATTTAATCAAGAAGCAGCAGAAAGCCTAAATAGGTCAATACAACTAGTGAAATTGAAGCAGTAATCAAAAAACTTCTGGCACACAAAAGCCCTGGATCAGATGGCTTCATAGGTGAATTTTACTAAACATTTAGGGAAGAGCTAACTCCTATTCCTCTCAAACCATTCCAAAAAATTCAAGAAAAGTGAAAACTTCTAAATTCTTTTTATGAGGCTTTCTAAAATTAGATGAAGACACAACAAAGAAGGAAAACTATAGGACAATATCGCTGATGAACATAGATGCTAAAATCTTCAACAAAATATTGGCAACCTGGAACCAGCAATACATTAAAAAAATCATATACCATGATCAAGTGGGATTCATCCCAGGGATGCAAGGATGGTATAATATTCACAAGTCAATAAGTGTAATACACAACATAAACAAAATGAAAGACAAAAATCACATTATCATATCAATAGATGCTGAAAACGCATTTAATAAAATCCAGCACTGACTTCCGGCATGATGGTGGCCCAGACAGACATGCTGGGTCTCCCTACACAACTAAGAAGGAATACAACTACCTCAGAACTAGCGACAACCAGAAGTTCCAGAAAATTGAGCTGCATGAAAGTCCAACGAACAAAAATATGAAGAAGAAATACTCATCCAGAGAGGTAGCAGGGCCGGAGCTGCGGTGGAGAGGATCCAATGTGGTACAACAGCAGCAGCGGCAGCAGCAGGCCAGTGAAAAGTGTAGTCACACGTTTTAAAAGTAGAGAGAGACACCTGGGGTGTGCCCCTAATACCAGGCTAGACCACACAGCTCACAATTCCAGCGTTGAGGAAAATAAGAGCCTCATTGCTTCTGACTGTGCAAACCAGTGGGGGTTGGGGCAGAGGAAGAAACTGCCAGTCTCTCGGTAGAGTCCACTTGTCTGAAGGGCCCTCATTGTCCTAGAACATCTGCAAACCCTCCCACTCTGAGAATCATGGCCAGGGCAACAGCTAGAGAGGTTCCAGTCTCATATGGAAGTAGGAGAAGTACCTGGAAAAGGGACGAGTGCTGAACAAGCAGCATTGTTCCCACTCAGACTCCTCCCCTACATACAGCACCACAACATGGTGAAATGGGTTGCCCATATGGACAAATACCTAAGGCTATGCCCCTTACAACATAACAGGTGTAAAAGCTCTACCTAAGACACAGAGGGACACAAACATAGGAGCCTGTCAAAATGAGGAAACAGAGAAGTAAGGCCCCAAAGGGGGAACAGATCAAGGCTCCAGTGGGAGAACTAAGTGACCAGGAGATAGCCAACCTAACAGATGTAGAGTTCAAAACACTAAAGATAAAGATGTTCACAGGCTTGACAGATATGCTTAGATACAGCAAAAGCATAAGGGAAGAAGTGAAGGCTATGCTAAAGGAAACAAAGGAAAATCCACACAAAACCAATGGTGAAGGGAAGGAAACCAGGGTTCAAATCAATGATTTGAAACAAAAGGAAGAAAAAAAAAGTCAACCAGTACAGAATGAGGACACAAGAATTGTAAAAAAGTGAGGAGAGGCTTAGGAACCTTCAGGACAACTTTAAACATGCCAATATCAAAATCATAGGGGTGCCAGAAGGTGAAGAGGAAGAGCAAAAAATTGCAAGCTTACATGAAGAAACAATGAAGGAAAACTTTCCAAATTTGGTGAAGGAAATAGACATACAAGTCCAAGAAGCACAGAGAGTCCCAAACAAGCTAGACCCAAAGAGGACCACACCAAGACATATCATAATTAAAATGCTAAAGGTTCAAGATAAAAAGAGAATCTGAAAAGCAGCAAGAGAAAAGCAGAGAGTTACTTACAAAGGGGTGACTATAAGACTGTCATCTGATTTCTCAAAAGAAACTTTACAGGCAGAAGGGACTGGCAAGAAGTATTCAAAGTGATGAAAAGCAAGGACCTACAACCAAGATTACTCTATCCAGCAAAGATATTCCTTAGGATGGAAGGGCAGATAAAGTGCTTCCAGACAAGGTAAAGCTAAAGGAGTTCATCATCATCAAGCCATCATTATGTAACATGTTAAAGGGACTTATTTAAGAAAAAGGAGATCAAAACTATGAACATTAAAATGACAACAAACTCACAACTCTCAACAACTGAATCTAAAAAATAAAAACAAAATCCAACTAAGCAAACCAGAATAAGAATAGAGTCATAGGTATGGGATTCATCTGGAGGGTTATCAGCTGGAAGGGAGAAGGGGGAGAAATGGGGAAATGGTGCAGGCATTAAGAAGCCTAATTGGCTGTTATAAAATAGACAGTGGGGAGTTAAGAATAATATAGGAAAGGGTAAAGCTAAAGAACTTATATGCATGACCCATGGACATGAACTAAGGGGAGGTGGGTCTGCTGGAGGGAAGGGGCTACTGGGTGGAGGGGAGCAAAGGAAAAACAAAATTGGGACTACTGTAACAACATAATCAATAAAATATACTTTAAAAAAATAAAAAAACAACACTCATTTATGATAAAAATGGTCAGCAAAGTGGGAAAAGAGGGAGCATACCTCAACTAATACAGGCCATATATAAGAAACCTACAGCCAACATCATACTATATGTGCAAAATTAAAAACTTTCTCCCTAAGATGAGTAACAATACAAGGGTGCTCACTTTTTTCACTTTTATTTAACATAGTACTGGAATTTATAGTCACAGGGATCAAACAAGAAAATGAAAAGGCACCCAAACTGGAAAGGAGGAAGTAAAGCTGTCATTATTTGTAGATGACATTATAGTGTACATTGAAAACCCTATAGATTCCACCAAAAAGCTACTCAATATGGTAAGTGAACATGGCAAAATAGCATGATACAAAGTTAATATTCAGAAACCTAAGGCACTTCTGTACACCAACACTGAAATATCAGAAACAGAAAATGGGGGGAAAAATCCATTTACTACAGTAACTAAGAAAATAAAGCACTTAGGAATAAACTTAACCAAGAAGGTAAAAGACCTGTACTCAGAAAACCACAGAACACTGAAGAAAGAAATCAAGGAAGATATAAATAAATGGAAGCATATACTGTGTTCATGCATTGGAAAAATTAACATAATTAAAATGTCCATATTACCTAAAGCAATATATAGAGTCAATGCAATCCCTATTAAAATACCAAAGACATATTTCACAGATTTAGAACAAATATTTCAAAAATTTATATGGAACCAAAAACAACCTCAAATAGCCTCAGCACTCTTGAGAAAAAAGAACAAAGTAGGAGTGATCACCATACCTGATATCAAACTATACTTCAATGCCACTGTTATCAAAATAGTGTAGTACTGGCATAAGAACAGACACATATGTCAATGGAACAGAATAGAGAGCTAGAAATATACCCATGTCTCCATGGTCAACTAATATTTGAGCAAGGGGGCAGGAGCATAAAATGGAGTAAAAATAGCCTCTTCAACAAATGGTGTTGGTAGAACTGGACAGGAACATGCAAAAGATGAAACTAGACCAGCAAATTATACCATAAACCAGAATAAACTCAAAATGGATAAAAGACTTAAATGTAAGCTGTGACATCATTAAAGTCCTAGAGGAAAACATAGGCAGTAAAATTCAGATACCCCATGCAGCAATAATTTTGCCAATATATCCTCTAGGGCAAGGGAAATAAAGGAAAGAATAAACAAATGAGACTACATCAAATTATAAACCTTCTGCTTGGCTAAAGAAGACATCATCAAAATGAAAAGGGAACCAACCATATAGGGAAACATATTTGCCAATGATACCTTGGACAAGGGTTTGAGCTCCAAAATATATAAAGAACTCATATGACTCAACATCAGGAAGACAAACAATCCAATTAAAAAATGGGCAAAGGACCTGAACAGACAGTTCTCCAAGAAGGTCTGCAAGCTATTCAAGAATGTGAAAGTGGAAAAACTGGTGTTCGTGCTGCCTGTCACCTACCAGACCCAATAAGCGGAGTCAGGGATTGAATCTTTATGGGCGCTTTATTTGGATGGTCAGTAATATGAGAGGATGTGGTTTTGTGCCCAAACAGACCATCTTAAATTCCATTATAAATTGACCCTTTTATAAGGAAAAGAAGTGTAGGTAAGGGGTTTGTAATTCAAGGAAAAGGTTAATCAGATAAAAGCTGCAGCATGCTTTCATCTATGTCCTGGGTGGTGGTCTTTGTGCCCTGGGTGTAGTCTTTATCTGTGTCCTGAGTGGTGGTCATCCCACCCTGGGGCACAGTGGCTCAGATGCCATCTTGATTTGCTTGCAGTCCTCCTGAGGCACACAGGTGGAACTGCTTATGGTCTCCTGGAGTCAGGGTGGGTCATACCTTCAGTTCCTGAAAGAATAACTTTTTACATACATTGATTGCTAAGTTTATTAGCTATAATCTGAAATTAAACTTTTTCCAACATTTGAGTGCCTCATCAAGAAGGGACATCATTAACAAATCAACAAACAAGTGTTGGCAAGGGTGAGAAGAAAAGGGAACCCTAGTGCACTGTTGGTGGGAATGCAGACTGGTGCAGCCACTGTGGAAAACAGTACAGAATTTCCTCAAAAGACTAAAAATGAAATTGCCTTTTGATCCAATAATCCCACTACAACAATTCAAAAGAACTTATGCATCCCAATGTTCATAGCAGCGTTATTTACAATAGCCAAGTGCTGGAAACAATTTAGCGCCCATCAGTACATGAGTGGATCAAAAAACCATAGTACATTTACACAATGGAGTACTATCCTGCAAAGAAAAATGGGACTCCTACATTTCGTGACAGCGTGGATGGAACTAGAGAATTTTATGCTAAGTGAAATAAGCCAGGTAGTGAAAGACAAATACCATATGATCTCACCTATAAGAGGAACCTAATGAACAAAACAAACAAATGAGTAAAATAGAACCAGAGACATGGAAACAAGGAACAGACTGACATCAACCAGAGGTGAGGGGGGAAGGGGATAAGAGGGTAAAGAAAGGGAAAGATCTAGTCAAGAAACTGTTATAAGTGATTCATGGGTATGGACAATAGGGTGAGGACTGATTGTGGGAGTGGGGGGTGGGGGGACAGAGTAGAACAAAGGGGGAAAACTGGAAAAACTGTAAGAACAACAATTATAAAACAAGAAAGGGGAAAAAAAGAATCCCAGTATAAGTCTGTTGTTTTGAAACAGAAACTTGCAAAGATAGAACACTTTAAAATATTTTGTGATAAGTAATTAATTTTGGTTTAGTACCCTGTTGAAAAACAGAAATTATGCCAAATGAGAAAGTAATGAACTTGACAAACAATAAAGACAGAAATCCACATTGTTAAAAATCTAGTTTCCTGCCAACTCCTGGATTGAATGTACCTGATTGGACAGGATTCGAGTCTTGATTTAAATAAGAAAAGTTATTGGTATATACACATTCTAAGGCAGTATCTATCAGTGGTTGAGTAAAAAGAAGAAGAAAGAATCATTACACTGGGGAACACAATTTTCATTGAGTTAGACCTGACATTTGTTTTTTTACTAACTTTTGGCATCTGAATCCAAAAATGACTCCAGTTTTTCTCTATCACGTCAACTTTTTAAGGTACAGGATACCCTCCCTTTATCCCCAAAGTCATACAAAATATACATACAAATGAAAATAAAAAAAATACCTGAACATACTGTTTATTTAGTTATTTTATTCATATAAAGGTATATATTGTTACTGTAAGTCAAATTGTGTACAAGTTGTAAAGTTCTGCTACCAAACATAAATACGAAGTTATTTTATCTTTTCAAACGACAGGCTATGAAATGCCAAAATAAAATAATTAAAACAGTCTCCTTCAGTTGGCAAAGCTTTAACAAATTGCTTCATGAGACCCAGTTTTATGTGTGGAGGTGGGAATACAATGTTCTTTCTGTTAACAAGTGGCTCATGTAGAATGTTTGGATCACCAGGTTTGAGGTCAGATCTTGGAGGCCAATTTGACTCCACCCTATACTTTTCATGAGCTCTACTGTCCCACATACACAGAAAGCAGGGATACATGGTGTATCCACGTTGCTGATCAAGAAGGAAGCAGACCATTTTAAGGTCAACACAGATGACCCAATTGTGCTAGTGATATTGCAACAGATCAATGACTCTCTTTGTCTTCGTATTCTTCATGAAAACAAACTGAATAGCCAATTGGGACTGCATCAAATAAATTGCCATTGTGGAGGAGGACACACTTCAAGGCCAGCTTTGAGCTATCGATGAACAGTCACCATTCAGTTGCATTCTAGATTGCAATTCCAGTTCCTCCACTAAACCATGTATGTGATGGCAATACACAAAGCCACTGTCACTTCGAAAGTACTACAGAAATGCACTTTCTCTTGATCAAAAGTAGGATGCCTTCCCTCCTTTTTCAAGCAAGTTTTTCTTGTGCAGTCTTGATGCTAGGAGTTCTGAAGCCTTTTTGGGTAGTCCCAGATCTTGTGCCAAATCATTCAACTCATGCTGATCAAATCCCTTATGAACTGAGTCATCTTCAATTTCAAAATCTTCATTATTGCTGTCACTTAGTTCTTCACCATATTCCTGTTTTTCAAAAGAGGGTAGTTCAATGAAAACTAGCACTGGGATTTCAGCTGAATGGGTGTATAGCTGATGGTAGACTAGGATACTCTATTTTACATTTATTTTTATTGTTCTAGCCTGACGTTTTCACTATACAAAAGCAACAGTCACTTGAATGATTTCTGTGCTCTCGCCAAACCACAAGTATACCAAAAGGCAATTTATCACATGTTCCCTCTAGACACACTGCTTGCACACCTTGTGAGGGGCCCAAGACTTATCTTGATCACCAAGTTTTACTTTAAAATGTGCAAAATAGGCTTGCCTGACAAACACGCTGATGTTTGTCCTTTGACTGGGAATGGTGAAACTGCCACAGATATAACAAAATGAATCAGGGTTGTTTAGGCCCTTACGATGAGAAATAGCCGAGGCAGACATGATCTGAAGGAAAGGAAATAAATACATATGTAAATAAAAAAATAAACTCTGCTAACTCCTTGTATACAGACAAGAATTCAGACTACACTTCAAAATGCGATTCACTATATAGAGTGACACACATTCTCCCATCACATTGCCTCACATGTAACGGAATAGCCTAGACAAGTATGAACCTGTCGCTGGTTTCCAAGGTCATCTCCTACCCCTCCACTTTAGGGAGGTTTGCTCTTAGCCAAGAGGAGAGCACTAGTGCTTCCCTCAATCCAGGCTCAATCCAGCCTAGAGTGGTCACATTAAGATAAGTTGTTCAGAAAAAACTTGACGTGATTGAAATAAACTAACTGCAGTTTTGAAATCAGCATGCCTGTTTAAGTCTAAAAGAGCTGAAAAGCGAACTCAACAGGAATTATGTTAAAAATTGTTCCCCTGCGTTATCTACCAACCCAAATATCCAGAAACTTTTCAGGGAGAAAAGAGTTAGGAAAAGGGCATTGATGTGACATACTAATTTTTCTTTTGCATTATTCAAACAAAAATTTTAAAACTTACATTCCTCCAAGCCATCTGATGATCACTTAATCAATAATTATATATTGTACCAGGCTCAGTACTAGATGAATAAAACAAAATTTCTGCACTCAAAGAACTGTTTTGGTGGAACATGAGCAGACTTATTAATATAATCATGAAATAAGTACTAATCAAAAAATAGAACAAGGCAAAAAATAATAATACTAGCAAAGCCCTCAAAAAGGAGATAATCTTTAAACTGAGTCTTAAATGGTGAGTATTCACTCAGAAATGAGAAAGAAAAGGAAGGTCATTCATATCACAAAGAATGGACAGAGCAAAGTTTTTTGGAAAGATTTTCAGAATTCTAATAATTTTATTGGACCAGAGTACAAGCTGCTAAAAGGAAGATGATCCTAGGAAGGAAAGGGATGTGTCCAACAAGAAAAGTATTCTATGAGATGACAAGGAGATTGGACTTTTTTCACCAGAAAAGAAAAAAAAATTGATTACAATAATGAATATATCTTTAGACGGCTGCCGACGAGTAACCTCTAGAACATAGATTGAAGGTGAAAAAGGATGAATGTAGAAAAAATAGGAAATTCAAGAAGGCAACTAAATGATGGAGAACTGAAAGATGTGGAAGTGTGTTTGAAATGTATAGAACAAATACGATATATATTAAGGAGGCAGAAATATTGGGCCTAGTTATTGATTGGTTTGGGGATCGGGGCAAGATTAAGAAATCTATAATGGCTCCAAGGTTTCTGCCCTGGGTTGCTTGTTAGAAGATGATGTTAGTCACTGAGAAGCAGGAATAAAATAATGAATGTGTTTGGGAATAAGGTAGAAGTTATGGAGGTTAGGCTTAGGATAGTATGAGCATGAGGTGTTAATGGGATCAACGTATAAATGTCCAATAAGCATTTAGATGTAAGTTGGAAATAAGAAGAAGAATTCAGGAGAGAGAGATATTACAGAATTATATACAAGACGATGGCTGTTAAATCTATGGTTGTTTTTGGAGCCCAGCAAGAGTGTGAATAAGGGGTTAAGGCTCAAACCTTTGAGGAAAAAAGTAATTAAGCTGATTAAAAAATAATAATAATCAGTAAAAAATAAAGAAAGACCTAAGTTTTAGAGAAAAGAGAGATTTGGTTCTATATTGAATGATTTCTATCTTATTCTGAGACACAAATTAAGATGGACACTGAGTTTACAGATACAGTAATGAGAATTAAAATGGCCTGTTTTGTTTCATGTAAGATGTAATTTTTTTCCTGAGTTATAAAACATGAATTGTGTGATTATGCTGTTATACCATAAAATTTTGAAGTAGTGACTGTGAAAGAAGATAGGAAGCTTATTAATGAGGAGAGTAACCTTCTCCATGAAATGAAAACACAGTTCATGTTGAAGAAAATACATTTTTGTACGCTACATTATGCATGCTTGTATGAGTTTCTTTGTGAAGGGAAGAGCTTATTGTTGCTTTGGTGCAGAAAATAGTAGTAAAAAATACAGTCAGGAAATTAGGTGTTTTATAAAGAAACCATTGAAGTATTATATTGATTCTTAGAGTCTAAGCTGGTTTGTAAAAGACATGTAAAGCCACAATTGAGTGAAAATAAAGGAAGAGATAAGGTACTTGAAGTTTGGCTGTGGCCAAAGAGCAATTATTAAGAAAGGAATGAAGTTGGATGCTAGGTTAAAATGATGTGTCTAGCAGTGTTTTAGCTATGTTTAAAAGTAAAATAGTAAAACTCTTTTAAACTTCAAAAGATCTGTGAATCTTCAGCTAATTTTCATTCTTCTTTCAATTCTAGTTTCTTCCATTTCCATAGATAAATGTATTATTCATGTGGACAATCACCCATAATCCTATTTTCAGGAATTTTGGCTTCTCCGTCTTCTACAGCATTCATTTCTTTCAATAACCTTAATCTCATACGGAATTAAGACGTGTGATTGAAATATAAATAAAAGTTACCAAAGATAAGTCTCTTGGAATGCTCACATTTGGGACATTCTCTCTCAGATCCCACCTGCTGTAAAGAATCCAAAGTCACGTGAGGAGTCCATGTGCATATGCACCAGATGACAGCTGGGATCAATAGCTAGCTACGTAAGTGAGTCATCCTGAATGGCAAGCCCAATCAAGACTCAGATGACTGCAGCCCTAGCTGAGATCTGACTGCAATGCATAAGAAACTCTAGGCAAGCACCACCCATCTCAGCTCAGTCAACCTACACAACCATGACAGAAAATATGTTGTTGATATTTTAAGCTAGTAAACTTTGTGCTGGTTCATAATGTGGTAATAGATAACTGTAACAATCTATTTCATATTCAATTCCTCTTTCTGAATAAAGCTTTAATAATTACTTAGTATCAATATTCTACTGTAATGAATGATTTTGTACCTCTTATGTAATTCTTTATATGAAGATTTAAACTTCAAACACTATTTTTCTAAATTAGACACCAAAACTCTCATTTCTTAAAGTGGATATAAAACAAGCCAGCACAACAATATGATGAAAATTGTTGGTTATTCAGAACCAGTTCCAGAAAAAAATGTCTAGCATATAATTGGATTACAGTAAACCAGGAGAGATTTTTTAGCATTTGCCTGGCATGACATATTGTCCCTTTGGGAATAAAGTGTTTAATTAGTGTGGATCTCACTGAATTATTACACTAAATTTAAGAGGTAACTGTTCTGCAAAGGAATGTTCATATTTAAATTCACTTGTTAGAACCAGAATCATAAGAGTTTCAAGGAAGTTAGACCTCTAGGAGTCTCTTAAATCTCTTTCAATTCAACATTTTTTCATTCATATTAAAAAATCTTAACAACTCACCAAAAAAGAAAAAAACTGATTACAATAAGTATATTTTCATTATCAGGAAACAATTATTAATAAAAGCATGTATTTCACTTAAAGGAAAAAACATATAGACTAGAATGTAATATACTAATGTTAGGTTGGTCTGTAAACTTATATTTCTGCACAAATTATTAAAACTTGGAATTAATATTAATATTGATAGTATTGAAATATGTTGACAGCTTATTAGTGACTAAGGATTTGGTAGAAAACTCAAAATTAATACAAACAAGACCAAATATCCAAGAATCTTTCTTCAAAGAATATTTCTGAGAAATAGAATATACAGGCCTTCTAACCTTGCTACATCAAATGTGTCCTCAGTCTAGTGCCATCATCTGTTGACATTATAAAGGTGATATAGAGCAAATGACATTAATATTTTCCTACTTTCTCAATCAAAAAATGTATTTTATTATTTTTGTCTGTATATCAATAAACTAAATACTTAACAGATTTTTATACTTTACTGTCAGCCTTCTTTTAATAAATATTTTTTATAATGACCATTGCACATTTGTAAATAGCTCAAGTGAAAGCACACAAAATTATTCACAAAATGTCAGTTGCAGAAATAAAGTTATTAACCCAAATGATGTGCAGTTAGAATAACATTTCAATGGCATATAAATTAGTCAAAGTAATAAAAAGTGTTGATGTGCTAGATCAATTTCACTGAAAAATTTTAAAATAATTATTTTCTTTTCATTTTTTTCTCAAAGTTTTTACCTTACATCACTGATCAGTTCCTCCTATATCAAAGGGAAAATCATTTTGTCCTAACCCAAAATTATAAAAAAGCATCAGGACATTTTTAAGTCATGTGTAGCAGATGGACTAACACCTTATGCTCACAGGCACACATGCACGTAAAAGTACTAGAACTTGGATTTGATTTAGTATCTTTAAAAGTTGTCTTCTGTTATGCTGTTAGTTACTGAGCAATTTTTATGGTGCTTTCTACAAGAAAACATTGGTTTAATATATTCTCTTGCTTAATTTTTATGCAAATACTATAAAATATTATGTATATAGTTCAAGCAAGCCATTTCTATTTCTTCAGTCACTCCACATTTTGGTACTAAGACACAATTGTTTACATACTTTATTTAGTGGAAGATTATTATGGCTACATAACATCTGCCTGTATTTCAGATCTTGTGTAATTAAAACCTTCAGAGTGACAATAAAGTTGAGATGCTTGGTCATAAATCTGAAAAACCTACACAGGCACACTTTGCCCCTACATAGAGAATTCTTTTTAAAAGTACAAAAAAAAAAAAAAACAACAAAAAACTAATTATCTTTAAGACATAAGCCACTGGAAAGAATAAATGAATTCTATACACGATATTATGGGAAAAAATTTAAATGTACAAAATTATACATTAACAAATAATGAAGACACACCAGATAAAAATAGCCACAGATGAAAATATAACTTTACAGTATAAAACAAGCAAAATTTTTTAACATACACATTAAGAAGTATCAACACAAATCAGAAATAGAAAGCCAGATATAATATGACTAAAAAAAGAAGCTTCCTCAAAGAATATCTACATATAAGCTACAGTGAACATCATTCTTAATGGTGAGAAACTCAAAGCTCTTCACTAAAGTCAGGTATAAGGCAAGGATATTCCCTCTGACCACTCCTTTCAATATCAAACTGGAAATTCTAGCTAAATTAGTAAAACAGGAAAACAAAAAATATACATATTAGAAAAAAATAAATCTGTTTTTGTTCTCAGATGACGTATTTTTCTATGTAGAAAATCCAAGCAAATCCATTACAAAAACCTCCTAAAACCAATAAGAAATTATAGCAAGGTTGTAGGATACAAGAGTAATATACAAAAGTCAACCATTTAATATATACCAGCAGTGAACAAAAGGAATTTAAAATTAAGAACACAATACCATTCACATTATATCCCCCCCAAAATGAAATACTTACATATAAATGTAACAAAATACATATAAGACCTGTATGGGGAAACTATAAAATTCTAATAAATTAAATCAAACAATTACATAAGTGGAGAGACAGTTCATGTTCATGGAGAAGAACAATCAATATTGTCAAGATGTCAGTTCTTCCCAATTTGATCTGTAGAGTCAATGCAAGCCCAATCAAATCCTAGGAAGTTATTTTGTGAATGTTGACAAACTGATTATAAAGATGTTATAGAGCAGCAAAAGAGCCAGAACTGCAAACACAATATTGAAAAAAAAGAACAAAGTTGGACCCTACCCGACTTTAAGTCTTATTATAAAGCCCCAGCAATCAAGACAGTACGATATTGGCAAAAGAGCAGACAAGTGGACCGATGGAACAGAATAGTCCATAAAAAAAGCACATTTAAATAAAGTCAATTGATCTTTGACAAAGAATGAAGGTGATACATCAAAACACAGATAGTCTTTCTATCTTTGGTGCTGGAACAACTGAACATCCATATGCAAAAAATGAAATGAATTCAAACACATACCTTGCACATTTCACAAAAAATTAACTCTAAAAGGATCACAGATCTAAATGTAAAATGCAAAACTATAAAACTAGTATATAGAAGAAAGCTGAAATGACCTTGGATATGGAAATAACTTCTGCAGTAACAATTCCAAAGGCACAATCCATGAAAGAAATCATTGATAAGCTGTAATTCATTTAAAATTTAAAACTAATGTTCTGCAGGAAAAAAAAAAATCTCAAGAAAATAAGAAGACAAACCACAGACTGGGAGAAAATATTTGCAAAAATATATCTGATAAAAGACCATTGTCTAAACTATACAAAGAACTCTTAAACCTTGACAATAAGAAAATAAACCAGATTTTTTAAATGGGCAAAAAGCCATTTACAGACAACTCACCAAAGATATACAGAGGCAAATAAGCACATAAAAAGATACTCCACATTATATATTAAGGAAATGGAAATTAAAGCAATACTGAGATACCATTACATACTGATTATAATGGCCAAAATCTAAAATATTGACAATATCAAATGCTGGCAAAGATAAGGAATAACAGGAGTTCTCATTTATTACTGTTGGGAATAAAAAATGGTACAGCTATTTTTGAAGAGAGTCTGGTAGTTTCTTACAAAACTAAACATAATCTTTCCATATCATCCAGAAATCACACTCCTTGTTGTTTACTCATAGGAGTTGAAAACTTATAAGCACACAAAAACCTGCACACAGATGTTTATATCAGTTTTACTCATAATTGCCAAAACTTGGAAACAACCAAGATGACCTTAGGTAGGTGAATGGGTAAACTGTAGTACAACCTAACAGTGTAATATTACTCAGTCTTAAAAAGAAATGAGCTATTAATCTGTCAAGAGACACAAAAGAACATTAAAAATACATTACTAAGTAAAAGAAACCAATCTGAAAGGCTACATACTATTCCAATTATATGACATTCTGGAATAGGTAACAATATGAAGACAGTAAAAAGATCAGTGGCTGTCAGCATTTGGGATGGGGAAAGATATAAATAGGCAAAGCACAGAGGATTTTTACGTCAACGAAATAGTCGGTATGATACTGTAATGATGAATATATATTGCTATACTTTTGTCCAGACTCATAGAATGTATAACACAAAGAGTGAATCATAATGTAAACTATGAGCTTTGACCGATTTTAATGTGTCAATGCAGGTTTATCAGTTATAGCAAATGTATCATTCTGGTGGGGGATGTTGACAATGGTGGAGACTATGAATATGTGGGGACAGGAGGTAGATGGAAAATCTTTGCACCTTACCCTTAATTTTGCTGTGAACTTTAAAATACTGTAAAAAAATTATTAATAAAAATATGAAAGATTCAGAAGAGAACTGAAAGAAGAAAATTTTAAAAGTTAATCATTTTGGAAGTAACATTTATTCAAGAAATGCAAGGCATTTTCAACATGAGGAAATTATTTAATGTAATTTATCACATCAATATATATACAGGGAAAAATCATATACAAACTGCTCCTGAATTATAACGGTTCAACTTTACAATGGTGCAAAGGTGACATGCATTCATTAGAAACTGTACTACAAACTTTGATCTTTTCCTGGTCTGGTGATGCTACACAGCAGCAACCAGCTGCAGTCAGGAGGGTAAACAACACATCCTCTACTGTAACTGTGTTGCTGGCAGTTTCTGGATATTGTGTTTTGTATTTTCATATCCCATCATGTCTACATAGTCCATCTGTGTCTCCTGCTTCTGGTGAGAAGAGGAAGGTAATTATTACTGAGATGAAACTAATGTAAGCTATTATAAATGTAGGTTTCTATGACTGTTCTGAGCACATTTAAGGTAGGCTAAACTACCTATGCTATGATATCAGTAGGTTAGATATATTAAATGCACTTCTCAACTTGTGATGGATTTATTGGGATGTAACCCTATCCTAAGATGGGGAGCATCTGTGATCATCTCAGTAAAGATAATATTTTTATTAAAATACATTTGACACATCTAATACTAATTTATGATAAAAAAAACTGATAAGTAAAATAGTTTTCTTTTATAATATATTAAAATATTATGTATCTCACATAATAATATATAAAATATTGTATTTATATATAAAAAGCTAATGTATTATATATTTCAGCTTTAAAGCTAGCACCTTAATGTGGAAACTAGAAGCATTCAGATTAAAGTTAGGAACAAGAAAAATTGTCTTCTAACTTTACTACTATTTAACTATTTAATTGTATTGGATCTACTTGACAAAGCAATTAGAAAAACAAAACAATTAAAAGCAAAATTTTAAAAAGAAGAAAGGCTATATCCTCATTTGTCTATGCCATGATTAGGTATCTAAAACCAAAGCACCAATGGAAAAACAGCTACAAGACTACAGAAATAGAAAATTAGCATACAGAAATCAATATCCTTTGATAAATATAAAATAATCATTTTACATAAACATAATGAAAAATCCCATTAATATATTGAAAATAAAATAGCTAAACATAAACTTAATAAAGTATATAAAACTCATACCAGGAAAATACAAGATACTCTCAAATACACAATAGGGTACATGAACAAATTAAAAGAAATACCATGCTCTTGAATAGGATGACTCAATATCATAAAAATGTCATTTATTTTCCCGAGGTAGAATTATAAATGTGATTGTGACAAAAAAAAAAAAAAAAGTGCCATTGACTTTTATCTAGAACTAGACAAATTGATTACAGAGATTACATGACAGAATAAACCAGTAAAAATAGCCAGAAAGCCCCCCAAATGCAAGCAAAAATATGGAAGGTGAGAAGAGAGGCCACCCATGTTTTTGTACAAAATAGAAACAGCTCCATAAATAAAACTGAGAATCATTAAACTTTTTTATACAAACATTGAATAGACAATAACGGAAACATCTTAATCAGTGGAGAAAAATATAGACCTATTAAAATATAACTGGTATTATAACAATTGTATGATAATATAGAAAATTAGATTTATCTTATACTAAAACCAGGATAAATTCTAAATAAATCAGACTTCTATATTCAAATTTGGGATCACACAAGTGCTAGAAAAAAATATGGCTAAATTACTTTAAAATCTGTAAATATTGCTTTAATGGTACAAAATAGGAAACATCTTCTAACCATAATTCAAAATTCAGAGCCAAAACAAGAAATGATTGAGAATATAGCAAAAAACAAATGCATTGAAAAATACAATTAAAAAATTGAGGAAAATGTGTGTATGAGATGGTAAAGGGCTAATATCTTATTTATGAAAAACTCCAAAAATAGCATTAAAAGACCAATAGCTCAATAGAAAAATGGAGATTATATAAAACATGGTTAATATACAATATATGTAAGGATTTTTTAAACATAAAAAACAGCCGCCTTCACTCAAAATTAGAGAAAGTAAGTAAGACTACACTGAAATACCATTTTCAATTATCTAATTGGTAAGAATCTAAAAGACTAATAAAATGCTTTAAGAGGCAGTTCTTAGAAAACAAACTCACTCACTCATAGTTACAGTAATACAAAACGATGCACTCTTATAAAAAAGAAATTGAAAATATTTAGCTAATTTGCCTATATAGCCTTTGACTTTGTGACGCACTTGTAGAGTCTAGCAAATAAGCAAAATATGCTATAAGTGAGGCTATTAATTATGGCATTAATTAAAGATCTATCAATAGGCAACTGGTTGAATAACCTAATTGTTCATACACTCAAAGAAGTACTACACAGTAGAAAAAAAGAATGAGGAAGATTACTATATCCTGATATATAGCTGATAGCTAGGTGGCTAGATAGATAGAGCTTCAGAATATATATATATATATATATATATATATATCAGAGAAGGAAAACTCTGACTCCAAAAAACCTCCGCTGCCTTGCGGCATACCTCTTCAGGGGAAAGGCTAAGGGAGTAAACCCCGACAGAAAATCCGGAGCCGGAGTCCCTAAGGCGGTTTGATGTTGTAGTCAACACCGGCAACTCCTGCGGCGCGCCTGAAGCCAAGCTGTATTGACTCCGTCTTTCCCTTGGACCCTTCAGCTGCGAAGAGAGGGGGGGTCTGCTGCATGGGCAACCGCAGACCCTCCATATCACCCTGCCCAGGCTCTGTAGCTTCAGCTTCACTGGAGAGGACACTCCAGCGTCATCACAAGATGTCGATTCAACACGGGAGGAGACAGATACCGTGTCACTCCTGAGTCGGACTGCACAACCATTCTCGGCGGTGCAGATAGACTCTTAAGAAGCTACACCATCGTCTCTCGAGACAGACGGCTGCCGACGATATATATATATATATATGTGTGTGTGTGTGTGTGTGTCTGTGTGTATTTATTTTTATTAAATTTATTGGGATGACATTGGTTAATAAGATTATGTAGGTTTCAAGTGTACATTTCTATGACATGTGATCTTCATACTGCATTTTGTACCTACCACCCAATGTCAAATCATCTTCCATCACCTTATATTTGATCCTCTTACCCTTTAGTACCCTCTCTCCTCCCTTCCCTCTGGTAACAACCATACTTGTTGTCTGTGTCCATGAGTTTTTGTTTGTTTTTCTTGTTTATTCATTTTTTTGCTCATATATAGGAAATAAAACTGAAAGCAACAGAATATATTTTAAGTGACAAAATAAAGAATCTCATTTATAGGTTCACATTATTTGTACAGGAAAAAGGAAGGGGGTTGTATATATGTTTGTGTGTGTATATGTATGCCTTTCATTAAATTTTCAAAGTTGCATCATGTAAATATCTGTATAAAACTGAAGTATAATAATTTGTCTGTGCAAGTAGTAGGAGGGAAAAAGTCAATGCAAAAGGGGAGAAACAAGACTTTTGTAAATTTTTCCTAGTTTGACTTGTAACTACGTAAATATTTTACATAATTTAAAATTCTGCTTCAAAAGTTAAGTATCTAAAATTAAAAAAGAAAAATAAACATTCATGTAAAGAGTTTTCTGCCTATTCAATCTCAATCTTCCTTCAAGTGAGATTCATCCTGCTCAAACACTACTTTAATCATATCACTCTGTTGCTCAAGAGCCAACCGAGGGCCTCACGTTTTTGTTATTGTTGTTGTTTGTTTTTGTTTTGTTTTGTTTTGCTTTGTTTTTTACAAAATAAAAACTCCACAGATTGTGTTTCATGGATCTCTTCCAACTGCTCTTTATCTTTCTAGATTCACCTCTCTGCCATTATCCTCACTGGTTTCTGCTCTCTGTTCATCACCACCTCTCACCACAGATTCCACTTGGTATCCAGGCTAACAGCTTTCCAACTCTGTCCTCTTCACCTCTGTTTCATCACCGGTCCCTGGTCTATGAAGCTCTCCTTACGTCCTTCCCACTTGTAGCTATTCTTTCCATGAAAAACTCTTGATCCAATACAATAGCTTCATCAAATGCTGTAATTACCTCCTATTACTTCCAAAATTAATTCATTACTCAACATCCCTTAGCCACCATCAAATAAATTTTCACTTAATTAGTACTAATTCTAATCTTTATACTAATATGCACTACTTCTTTCAGAGAAGCTCCATCAGTGCAGAGAACTAGTTCTGATGTGTTCTTCAGCAGCAAGAAGTCTACTGTGGGCTCAAGAGATTTATCCTAAGGTCCCAGACGTTCTGCTCTGGTGAGATAAGAGCTGCATGTAGGTATTAATTAGCCAAAAGAATTTGGCTAACTCTATTAGCTGGCTTTTCCGGGAAAGACTGCATAATATTCATGAATTAATCTGTACACCAAAAATGCTATAAAAACAAATCATACAATTAATAAGGAATTTATTTGCATGTGTCCAAGGAACACAATGACCCAGAAGATGAAAATGGCATGAATATTTTAAAGAAGAAGGTCACTTAGGTTGTGCCAAACCAATGTGATTTGAATCCAATAGTGATGTAAGATAACAGGCAGCCTGCCAGCCTGAATACACAGTTCCCTGGTTAGGGTAAATGTTATCACACTTTCTGCAGATGCTTCTTCTAAGAATATGTACTCAGAAGTAGGCATGCCACTTTGTAAATGTCTCCTCAAACCCAAATGCTTTGACACTAAATCAAACACACCATTTGAAGGCTTTTTCAAAATAGCATCCCTATAGTGACACCTAAAATCTGACATGCTGTTTTTAATAATTTCTATAGTTTCTTGCATAATACACTCTGTAAAATAGTTAGATTCTGCCAGAGAGAAACAAGATTCTTTCCCAAAAGACTTATTTCAACAAAGGACAAAATTGAGAATAGCACGAAATAAAATAGTTCATAAAACAAAATGATTCTTCTTATAGCACTACAACAGTGCTCAGTCATTGAAGGAAAAATTACGAAGTAAAGGCTTTGAAATAAAGAAAAAATTTCAAGAGAAAAATAAAGGATATATTTTGAAGTTTGATTTCTGTATCTTTAAAAGTTCAAGTAAACCATTTCCATATCTAGAGCTTTATTTAAAAGCAGTTACTAGATTAAAAGTAATTTTGGCAGTCTGTTGGCCCAAGCACACTAGATAATCTAGAAATGAAGGAGGGGTTTCTGTGGTAAGACCAAAACATCCCTTACACCCCGACATTGCCCTGGCCCTTCACCACCACATCACCCTGACTCTAACATTAACCATACCCACTCTTATACACACATACATATACACACACACATTTTAATCCACTAGTAAGATGGTACCACCAGGGGCAGGGAGGAAGTAACTGGAGAGAATAGATAGGGCTTGAGGAGGAGAGAGATGATAAGAAGACCGTTAAATCAAATTTGACTCTGGAATTTTTAAATAAACAATTGAAATAAGATTGTTTTCAAAAAGTTATCAAATTAAATCTAATCAAGATATTCTGATATCAATTGAGAGAGTTTATCACACAAATACTATTGAGGGCCAGATATTAAAAATAAATAAAAAATATTATATTCATATGTATATCACAGTCAATTATATATATTGTTGGATTTACACATTTCAAATTAAGTTTAAGTTTAGAAATTCAGAATTTTCACTTTCTCTGAAAAAGTTTTAAGGCACAGAAAATAATTATCTTAAAAGCAACTGAAATGAAATGCTTGTCTAGAAGTTCCATTTTCAAAATTTTACACATAGAAGTCTCATGCTCAAGTTTAAAGGGACTTCCTTTTCTCTAGTCATGAGGGATACCGAGGACCTCTGTTCTTTCCAATATAAAAATTAAATAAGTTTCTCAAAAACTTTTAGTTTAAATTAAATTTGGGGTAGAATTAGTCATAATTAATGATCAACACTGTATTCAAATGTCATCAATTAGGGTTTGGGAACATCAAAAGGTTTTTCAACAATAATAACAAAAATAAATCTTAGGAAAAAAGAATAAACACAAATACAGTATCATTTTGTAAAGTTCAATAAACATTTGCAAGGAGCCTTGAATGAAAACAGGATCCATCAGTTTAGTAAATATAACAGCAAGCTTTAGAGTTTTCAACACAGCCATCTGTTCCCTAGCTACTGATGGGCCTTAAACATATGTACGTTAGCAAATATACACATATCCCACTTATGTTTCCCTCATATATCATTCCAAAAGGAAACTTTTAGTTTTATATCTTACTCATATGCACACCATTTCTCTCAAATAATGTTTAATAGTTTGTCCTTGAAAACTACCTCGTATTAATTTTATTCTAAGGAAAGGAATCATTGTTCTTAAAGGATATGTAAATCAAAGAGTATTTAAAGTAACACTTTAAATTCCACAAATACATAAAACCTATTAACTAAAGAATAATGCAAAAAATTCCTCTCAGAGAAAAATACAAAAGTTCGTTTTACGAATCTATGACTTAAATTAGCCTGTAGGATCCATCTGAAATATAAAATTCACCTTCTTAGATGACAGGGTTCTATTACCAGGAAAAGGTGGAGGGAGAGATCCATATAAAATTATCTTTGATGCTTTGTCAAAATACATGCCTTCTGTATGTCAGAGAGTCTCAGACATAAGAAGGAAAAGGAGATGTTTATTTTTAGAAAGCTCTCCAATGTATTCTGATACATCTACTTCAGCCCATGTCATCCACATTTGAAAACCACAATATTGAAATTTTCTCAATTGCTAAAAGATGTGTTTAATTCAATTTAATGTCTATTTATTAACATTTATGAGGTCTGTGATTCTCTTTAAATTCTCAGCTCAAGGAAGCTTTCATTGACTCTCATCTCTCTCCCATACACTTTGTCTGATTTAGGTATCTTTCTACTCCGTTCATAAAGCCCTGAGTGCATCCTACTAAATAGCAGTTACTACACACCGTCACCCTGTGATTACTTGTTTTAGTAGGTATATTCTTTACATATTTAGGAACTACAAAAATGTCTAGTATAAGCATGTTTACACAATGTTGGACAGGTAAAGAAGTGAATGAATGAATGTATTCACAAATTCAGTAAACAGTTGTTGAGTGCCAATTACGTAACTCATGTACTCATGTACTGTTCTAGGTGCTGAGAATACTGTTACACACATAAAAGAACAAGTAAATGGGGAAAAAAGAAAAAGGAGGGAGGGATGGAGAGAGTGACAATTAAATGAGAGAGAACAAGGAACAATCTCTCTTCCCAAGGCACATTTGGTCTAATTGGGAAAACATCATCTCTTACTCCTTCAACCAGCAATCAGTGCACAGCATTGACTGAGCTCTACTTTATATCAGGTACAACTGGAGCCATTCACAGCAGTGAACAAGAAGCCCCAGGGGGCTGCCTCAGTAATCTTAAGATCTAGGGCAATAAATAGTCAATGAACAAATGCACATATCAATATGTAATGTAATATGCTGTAGGTTGATAAGTATTACAGAGAAAACAAAGAGAATAAAACAGGTGAGACAGGGTCTACTTTCTACAGGATGCACAAGGAAGGTATCGCTGTAATGTTACCTTTAAAAGACTAAAGGAATATCACAATTTAAATGCTTTGGCACTTTTATTAAATTTTTTATATGTACAAAATTTGGTAACAAGTTTTTATGAAGAAAATTTATGATGACACTCTGTCATTCTTTACAAAGCCACATTATACTACCTATTAATTTTACTACAAAAACCCAAATCTGTTTGGCTGCCAGAATGATGCCTCAAATTCCACTACACAGCCAACAAATCAAACAGAAAACATGTAAGATTAAACATTTCTCTTTAGTAATGAGTTTTCTATTCACCCCACCCTAACCCTCATCTGCTTTCCAGCTGTTCAGCCCTTTCCAATTCCCATTTTTAGATCTCATCTGTTAGTTTTTTTTAAAGAAACCTAAATTCCCATAGTATTTAATATATAAGTTTATACCTAAAATATGCCATAGCCTCAAGTATAACTTAGTATAGTCAAAAAGTTACACATATAATTATTTCTAATGAATTTCCTTTACCCTAAGCTTGTTTCCAGGATCCACATTTGAGATCAGTATTCTTTTTAAAATTTAATCTTTATTGTGCATTTTTCCCATTACCATTGAGTCCCCTTATTAATCCCCTTCCCCCCAGCAATCACCACACTTGTCCATGTCCATGAGTCTTTTTTCCTTTTTGCTCAATCCCTCCACCACTAATTCTCCCCACAAGTAGCTGTCATCCTGTTCTCCATCAATGAGCCTGTGCCCATTATCCAGTGTATACTGGCCAAAATCTCTGGTCTTTTTCATAGACTACACCCATTCATATTATCAATTATCCTGTAAAACAATCACTCTCATATGTAATTTTTATAACTATTAAAGAAAAGGAAGAAATACAATAAAGCATTGAGCTTTTGTTTATGCCTTTTTATTCTTACTCTCTCCAGCTGTGTAATTTCCTCATGGTGTCATCTATCAGCTTTATAACAATGTTTACAAATTCATGATTTCTAGTTCCATCCTTCCTGCCATATTGCCAACTCGCTGCCAGATTCTGACACCAGAAACTCCACAGGTTCAGAATAAACCTTATCATTCTACTGTCACTGAAATGAGTTCTTCTGATTTTCCTATCTCCATTTCACCAGCCTTCTAGTCACTCAAGTTCAAAACTTTTGAGCAACCTTTTATTTTTCTCTCTCATTCATTTGCCAGGCCCTGACATTTTTTGTCATTCTGCAGTGTGGCACTTAATCTTCTCTACCTTTTCACTCCCAATGTTAACCAATGGTTCAGATCTGTGGTTCTACAATAAAAAGACTAACAGTTTTCCTAATTTCTCTATCCATTCCTCTAGTTTTTGTTACAAGTCAGCACCATATTAGGCATCCTCAAGCACAAAACCAAATACAGGATGTCCTTTCTCTGATCCTACAGAAATATATTAAATTTTTCAGCTGGGCATTAAGGCCTTCCAGGTTAAAAATAAAATCTATATTTCCAGTCTTGAGAAGTCACACTGTTATTTCTCAAACTGCTCACTATTCCAAACACATGTTGCTCTTCCTTCCCTGTTGTCTTTGCCACAATGTTCTCTCAGCCTGAAAATGTTTTTCCCTCCCCAGCTCTTCTTCCAACTTGGTAAAATTTTAATAATTTTATAAAATAATATTGTTCTTTTTTCTATATGATTTTCCTCCATGTTACAATTTTTCTACCATGAGATTTCATTACTGTTTCAATTTGGTTTCAAAAATTTTTTAATTCTATAAGTTAATTTAGACTTATTTCAAAGTGTCACTTCCTCTTCCATTAAAAAAAAACAACACTGTATTCTCTCCCCCTTAGACATTTTTTAAAATTGTATATTTCTTAAATATTTATGATGGTGCTTTGCCTTGTGTCATAGTTATTGTTGTTATCTACTCCCCTTATTCCAAGTTAAAATCCCTACATCAAAACTAAATCTATCCATTGGGATGGGATAACATGCCTAAATTTATTTGATGCATGCAGTTTTAAATTTGTACACTCATTTGCTCACTCTTTTGTTAACTTTTGTATACAACACTAACCCATTAACAAGTTAACATTGTTTACAATTACTTAAAGTTTAATGATTAAGATAATATTAAAATATATAATAAAATACAATAAAATTTTTAAAAGAATATGAGTATTAGAAGTCAGGAATGGAAAAGTAAATAGAATACATAATATCAAAAACCATACTTTTATTTTCCTAATTGTTGGCCATAAATAAATCATTTGGGATCTTTTACATGATTTATCACAATGTTTGATATCTAGAAAGAGATTAATAAATGATTACTAATTATTAACTAAATTATTCTTGCTACATTTTTTGAGGTCAAAATTCTTCAAGATTGTTTTTTATTTTTAGCAATTCAACTATATTATTCCTGAGTACTAATATTAATGGCATTATAAACAAAATATTGATAAGAAAAAATATTGTTTTGGAGGAGAGCTCTATGGATACCCTAGACCACCAGAAAGATAAACAAGTGGGTCCCAGAGTAAATTAAGCCTGAAACCTCACTGAAGGCAAAAAAGAAAAAAGATAAAATTGAAGTTGTCCTACTTCAGACATATCATGAGAAGGCAGGGTTCTTGGAAAAGGCAATAATGATGGGAAAAAAAAAAAGAAGGCAGTAGGAAATGAGAAAGACCAAATAAAAGATGAATTGACTCTATAAAAGAAGCCATAGGCATATGAGCCTACAGGAGCTGAGTAGGGTATTGTCGACATCATTCATTGTGTCACCAGGAGTCTGAACCAACTCAATGGCATGTAACACACACACACACACACACACAAATTTTAAGAAAATTTTAAAAAGCAAACAATAGAACAGAATCAACACTCAAAAGTAACCTAACATACAAGATTGTACACATTTATATAACTAAGGTGTATATTTATTTGTTTATTCATAAACCTTAACTGTCCACTCTGTGGAAGGTACATGCTACCAGGTTCTTCAGAGAAGCAGGTAGAAGAATCTTTCCTCAAAAAAAAAAAAAAAAAAAAAAAATCTCTCAAAAAAGGAAAACAGAAGTAATTGAGTAAAGTGTTATTATCTTGGTCAAAGATTCCAGAAAGCCTTCATCTATGCTTGCTTCTCAGTTAATCAAGAACTTCATTTTTCCAGTATTTCTTCTCTTTGTGGCACTGTCAGTCTCTCCTTTTCTACTGTTCTCTTTCATCAGTAGTAAGCAATCTCTTTTGCCTACCATATTTAAATAAAACAAAACAAAATACTATTGCTTGTCCCTGCAAATGTTTCTAACTATTGTTCTCACTCACAAAACAATTCTTCATGCCATTTTCAGTATACACATCTTACTTCCCACTTTCTCATCACAGTCTTGCTTCTCCCTCAATCAGATCACTGAAATTGCTTTTACCAGGATCACCAAAGCCCTCTTGTTTCTAAGTCCAATGAGTCTTTTTTTTTTAACACAGCAATGAACAGCATTCCACATCATGCATCATTACCTCTTTTAAGCATTACTATCTCTTTGTCCACTCCTAAGTCTCATTTTCAAGTTTCTACCCCTTAACTCCTAAAATGTAGAATTTCTACAGGGCTTAACGTTTTCTTACTCTGTACTCTTTCTCCTTCTCTAGATAATTAATATCATTCAATTTCATGGTTAAAACATGCAATATTAACTATCCAAATGTATATATCCAACCTAGACTTCTTCATGGAGCTTGATTCACATATAAAAGTGTCCACCAATGTCCCTTGTATGTCTGTAATGCATCTTAAACTTAGAACATCCCAAAGTGATCCTTACCACAAAATCTGTTCCTCCTAGGTATTTAGTAAATTGCACCACCATTTACCCAAAGGTTCGACTTATATTCCTGGTAGTCATAATTTATGCCTTCCAGCCTTCTTCTCATGCCTCACATTCAGTCAATCAGCAAACCCACCAGTTTTGTTTCCACAGTTGTTCTTGTTTATTTCTCTAGTACATTGTCTTAGTAAAGCTATTATCACCTTTTGATTTGAATGGACTCTCTTCTCAACCTCCTAAATGTGCTCCATGCTGTTCTTTTTCTCACCTAGCAGCTAGATAGATAAAGTAAAAGTACATCTGATCTCTCTAGCTCGCTCTCTCTCTCTCTCTCTCTCTCTCTCTCTCTCTCTCTCATCCTTCAATGCCCTACATAATCTTCCCTTGTGCCCCACCTACTCTTCCAATCACAGTGGCTGACTTTCAGTTCCTGAAATACTCCAGGCTCTTCCATGCTCAAGTTATTTTTCTTTTGCTATTCTTTTTTCTGCCCAGAATGCTCTTTAACCATTTTTTTTTTTTTTTTTTTTTTTTTTTGCTTGGTGAGTCTCTCTACTTTTAGGTGTCAGCTTAAGTGTTACCTCAGAAAGGAATTATTTCATTTTATCCACAGTTATTTTTTTTTAAGAATTTAACATTTATTATTGATTTATTTGCTTAGTTCTTTGGTCTCTCTCAGTAATCTATAAGCTCCATGTGGGAAAGCACTCTTTCTGTTTCATTCACTTCTGTCTGAATTCCCTAGCAAAATACCTGGCATACAGTTAGCAAAATAAATATTTTTCAAATAAATATATTTTTAAGTGAATGAATGAATTATATCCTAATATAATAAATTTAAATGGATCTTCTAATTTGGGGGCAAGTTGTCTATGAAACTCTGAAGAAAGCCATTATTGTTAGTACTAAATGACAGAAGCAAAAATTGGATAAATTTAGCATTTCAAGTCAATGAAAAGAAAAAGAGAGAGAGGCCAACCATTAAATGTCTGTTTTATGCATCAGCCTATGAGATAGTTTGTTTTCACTTAGGTGGCTTCTTTATTCAATTAACGTTTGGAAGTAAATACAAAATTTTATGGGGATTTCCTTTCCCAGTATCATCAGAAAATCATTTGGCTTACTTCCATTTCTTTTTCTTGTTCAGTTTGTGAGTATATTGTTAAGATTTAGGTTTTCATAGAATTATTGTGTAGAAATCCCTATATTCGTTGGTTTTTTAAAGATTATAATAGCATGCTTAAATAGGCTAAATGATAAGGATTTCTGATGACAGAATTCATACTTTTTACTTTTATATTCTGTAGTCTAGCTGGAAGTCTTTTCAGACAAAATTATGAATCATTTATTACAACCTAGCAAAGGGCTAAGTGCAGCTCAACAGGGGCTGGTGTCTTGCTTTTTAGTCTAACTGATTATACCATGAAATTTGAAGACACATTAATAAACAGAAAGCACTGTAAAATAAAAGTAAGGACAAAAATATTTGCTAAGAGAACTTTGAATGATAAATATTAATATTTGCCAAACATTTTACATTAAAACTCAGTCTAATTCTTTTCTTTTTTGCTCAGGAGGAAAATGAAATACTTCCTCAGAAATTACAAAATTCAGAAACTAATTGCACATGTACCTGCAACTGCTGGCAACACAGCTTTCCTAAGAAGCAGCATCATATAGTGGAAAGAGAGTTCTAAGTGACCTATATCTAAATCTGAACATAAGTCTAAAATCTTCCTGGTTATATAACTTTATATACTCCATATGCATCAATTTATAGATAAAATAATCTTTAAAATTAGATAGTGTCTTCCACAAACTTTTGGGGATGATTACTATAAATGAGATACTACGGGTAAAGCAGTGGACACTTGGAGGTGCTCAATAAGTACTACTTCCTATGATCCTAGAAAAAAGTAAAGAAATTAAATTTTATCAAATTTTGCTAGTCTTTCACAAACATTCTCATACATGGTAGGCAAAACTCATATCTCCCCTGCAGAGCTGATAGTACTATCATTATTTCTACAACTTGATACTCAGGTAAATAACTTGCATACTGCACAGCTGGTACACCTGGACACCAACGGTTTGAACTTAGAGCTTAAACAATTCTAAAGCCATTTTCTCTCTCCCTTTGCTTGATGCTTAAAGGGAAGTTTTTTGTGATGTTGGGACCTGTTTGAAATATTCTTCCAGGAAGAGCTCATACTGGTTTAAACCATGGGGTCAAATCCAAGAAATGGGATAGAAGGCTGCTTATAAGAAATAAGAGTAAATCAAGAGGACTGTTATTAAGTAAAGCAATTCACTGAAAGCCTATAGTTTAAATGTGTCTTCACAGTCTTTCTCCTTAACTCCCAAGACTAAATCAGCAAGCCTCCATGAGGCAAAAGACTTTGCAGAGAAGCCCAACCAAATAAGACATATTTCTAAAGAATATGAAATAAGAGAAAACTTTTGAATTTATCACTATTGTTTTTAATAGGTTGTTTACTCCTCCTTGTTTTGACTACAACAGATTAATAATGGTGGAAGATGGCAAAAGCTGTGGATAGACTATAAATGAACTATTTCAGTAATCCCCTTTAAATCAATATTCAAATCCAACCCTATCTTATGTATCAGAGGATAAAATCAAGGTTATATCAATTGCTTCCTGTTGAAAATGAAGCACATTGAAACCACCCAGCTGCAACACCTGGAATCATGGTTGCATAATCAACTACAGATGGCTTGCCTTTTTCTTCTCCACAACTTAAGAACTATAGTTTCATAAGGGCCTTGCTGACCCTTTGCTCCCAGTGGGTGCTCTAAAATAGTTGTGGTGGCCAAAACTAATTGATTTGATTAGAACACCATTTGAAAATATTAAAATCTCTTTTAAAGTTAATATTATTTCTTAAAAACAACATCCCACATTCCAGAAACTATCTGTTCTAAACATTACATGCAACTGTTTTTAGCATTAAAATTTAGTTTATGAATATCTTAAAACATTTGAGATTATATTATTTAATTTTGCCTTCAAAATACTTTTTTTCAATCAATATTTGGCTAGCTTTGAGAAATTTGGCAATCATGTATTATTTGTTAATGATGATGACTGGTCAACTCACTTTCCCTTTGCCTTTGAAACCAAATCTGGAAAATATTTCTATTCAAAGTTTACTCTTTCTTAAAACATCTGGTGACTTCATTTTTACCTCCCTTCTCATTTAGATTCAAAACTGGTATAGCCTATGGTTCATACGGTAACCATATTTACAAAATAAACCAATGCACTTATTATAAGTATGAGATACCTAGTGGGACAGTAGAATAAAATAGTTGAAACATAAACTGAATCAGAGAATCTAGGACATGCAGTCAAAGTATACTCAGTGATTCCTGATAATTATTTGTTTTTCTAAAGTCTTCATTACTGTTTGCTGTTTGAATAAAGTATTCAAAAATATAACTGGTTTCTTTCACAAATGTTTCCTGGTAGCCAAGATGTTTATAAGCTGTGTCTGATAGATGCTGAAACTCCTGCCTATGGTCACAGAGCAGAGAATATAAGATATTGGACCTCAGAGCAATGGAAGCTGAGACTTTTCCAGGAGAAATGTTCATAAGGAGTACAGAAATTACAAGACAGATTATAAAAAAATTCCAGAGCTTCTCCTACAGATATCTAGATATCTCTAATACTCTAGGTATCTGGGAAAGAACTCATTTCATGGGGTAAACCAGCCAACCCGACATCCAGCACAGGAAACAGCACAGGTTGGGTGTACACAGGAGAACCCAGGGAGACAGAGGAAAGGTGACATTGTGGTAAGCTAACATTAAGCTTGGGCCTCAGCCAAGCTGGACAGATTGTTGAGGTTTAGCGTATCATTCAATCATGGAGGGCGTAGATGTGCCAACAGAGATCCCTTAGATGTCAACATGAAAATGCACATACACACACATACATGCACACACACAAATATCACACACCAGGGAATTTTGAGATTGGGAAGCACAATTATGAGACCTTAAGTTGGACTTTGTGAGGTGGAGGCATGATAGAATATGTCTGTATCTTAAACAGAGTGATGATATACTTTTTTGAACTTTTTTTTTTTTAAGCAGTAAGTTTCACAGCAAAAGAAGAAACAGAGATTTCCTGCCCCTCCACCCCCCCGCCCCCCCCCCCCCCACATTCATAGCATCTCCATTACCGACATTCCCCACCAGGGCCATGCATTTGCTAGATTTAGTGAACCTACATTGACACATCATAATCACCCAAAGTGCATAGTTTAGGTTTCATACTTGGTGTTGTACATTCTATGGATTTGGAAATGTGTTGCTATTTTTTAGTTGTAACCACATTTTCTTCTAATGATAGAGCCCTTATAAATGGGAATAATCAATTTATTTCTGTGAGTAAATTTCCTAGTTATCCTGATGGGGATTTGAGTCAACAAAGCAGTGTAAGAAGAAAAACAAGGCAAAGTGTCCCAGGGTATAATTTTTAAGGATATCCCAGAACAAGGGTTACATTGAATTAGATCAAAGAGGTAGCCTATGGAATATAGCCATTCATCTGGACAATTATTTTTGTGCCGAGTATTGAGGACCTTCTGTATGAATGTCCTGGAATGATGGGCAGATGATATGTCCTGAATGAACACACTATGTTGTGCTCTCAAGAAGCTTTCTGATGGGCAAATAAAGAGAAAATCCTGATGAGAGAGATGGAAATTGAAGGTGTACAATGCCTCAATTGCCAAGTGAATGGCAGCTATTCCAGTCTGGAGGGGGGGGCCATAGAAAAGAGAATGGGAGAAAACTTTTCATAGATGGCATGCCCCCAATGTAAGACTTGAAGCAACTGATGATAACCCTAAAGGCAGTCTTCTGAGATAGCCTTCAAACGAGATGATAATTACCCAACTTGCCAAATGCATCATTAATACAGTTATAATTGTATTTACCAACATGATAGTGATAGATGGTAAAACAAGGAATCATATAACTGAGAAATTAACTAAAGCTGAATCTCTGACATTTTATTACATAATTTTTAGCCCTACAGCATAGTATTCACTGCTAAGCAGAGTGCTAACTCAAAGACTTTTTAATCTAATTCAAGTACTGCAATGATAACTCCTCAAAATAATTGTACATTAAGACTAGAATTCTACATTCTTTTGCTTTTATGGACTTGTGAATGGACTCAATTTAAGGCATTCTTTGTACCTCTACTTGATTGTTTTTCTAGGAGAAGTGGACAGAACTCGGGGAAAACCCATGTAGCAAGGTTCTCTTTCTTCAGTCCATCCGTCTCTTCAGTCACTGATTAATGGCTCTACCCTTGGAAATGTTTAGCCTTTTTGGAAAAATAGCGATGACATAAATTTAGAATGTGTTAGTAGGTAGAAGATTTATGCTATGCTTTCTTTATTTTGACATATTTCGTTAAAACATCAAGACACTGTAAAGTAAGAAAATGGAAATATTGATTTAAAATGTGTCCTCTGTTTCCTCATTCTCTATTTTGGTTTCGTTCTAGCCACTCTCCCATATCCATTGATATACACTTTATGTTTCTATGAACTTGAAAATCGTACCATGAATTTATTTATAAACGCACACATATTTTCATCTCTTTTGTACAACACATATTTCAATGGATTGGGTGCTGTATCAAATAAGAACTTCTTGTTTCCTCAGAAATTCTAGTATAAATTAGACAACAGGAACACAAACATACAGGCATTAAAACTGCTACATTCTGTGAACACTAATAATGTACATCCATTTTTAAAATGTTGGTAAATATGGGTTATGTGGGGGGAAAATAAAAACTGAACTGAAAAACATTTTGACCATTAGAGCTGAAAAAGACCTTTGAGACCACTAAGGTCGGCAGCCTCATTGTATAGAAGGGAAAACTGGAGCAGTTTCAGAGGTGGGTATAGAGGAAGAAAATCATAATATCACCTCCCATTGCTGCAGTAAAACTGTTCGTAGGTCAGATTTCTGTGTGCTCTGAGCAGAAAAGGTTGAGCTCTCTGTCCAAATGATTAGATAAACTATCAACCTGAAAACTACAAGGATTTTTCAAATGGGAACAAATTTCCCTTGCAAAGCAATAAAGCTGAAAAGCCTTCTAAATTCCTGTTTGGGTTTCATACCCTTCCCTTATGCCTTTAAGCAATTCCTTTTCTCAGAATCAGATGCCTTATGTAAATCTTTTATCCCATCTTAAGTAAGCCTCCATGTTTTTGTTTGTTTGTTTTTTCCAAAAATACAGAAAAGAGCCTCAGGGGTTGATTTTAAGGTTTCCTTATGGTCACACTAGTGCTGTTAGGTTTCAAAAAGAATATTCCTGATTTCTGAGCTAAGGAATGAAGCTACACAGCACCCCTGCCCTCAAACACCAGGTTTTCTTCCTTTTTTTGAATGGTCATAAGCCAGCAACCAAAATGAAAGGCCATGAAAGTCAGTTTTAACAAGTCCATCTCAATGTAACTGGGAGCAGATGATCCCAAATGTTATGTTGTAGCCAAATAAAAAGTGATATAAAATTAATATTTTTTGTCTTACTTAAAGGTAAATTGCACTATTAAAAAATAAACCTTAATTTCTAAATATTGTAATAAAAATTCAAAAAGAATGTGTAACATGGAAATGTTGCAAAAGGCTTGGCTTTATTTTAGAAACTCTAAATGTCACCAATTTATTCCCAAAGGTAGTACTAGTCATCAGTATTGATATTGGCAATGCCGTCACTAAAACAGGCAATGTGGAGTTCTCCGTACCTGGTATGCTCAACGAAGCTTGCTCATCAATTCACTGATTCACTGACACATCTGTCACTGCTTTTTGTCATGAATCTAAAACATCTGTATCTGAGAGTAATTTATGGAAACCCACGGTCCTTGAAAATGAAAATCACATGATATTGTTTTCAGGTTTCAGCATCCTGTTTTCCCTTTTCTCATAAACACAAATGACAAGGTAGGCTGGCAGAATAGTCACAGCCAAATTGCAGTCTCCTGTAATCTTTCTCCTTCTTTATTTATTTCTACTGCTTTGACATACATAGAAAGTCCTATAATTTGAATATTTAATCAATTAAAAAATTCCATTCCTTGTTGAGGTTTCTTGGTTGATTGGTTTCTTCAGTAATAATATCAGTTCATCTAAGTAATTAAATCATTAACATTATGTACTAAAAAGGCTCTAGGACAACTGTGAGCACCATCTCTCATAAAAATTTAAGAATCATGTGAAATTGGTTTTATTTCATTCTCTGCAAAATATAAAACTTTCAACCTACCTGTCTTTTATATTTAAGAAACTAAATGTTTTTATTTATTTAAGCTCTTTTGGTCTTTCACTACAATAAGTTTGAAGTAGCTTACAATGGAGAAAACACAGCATAAATATGACAATGGAAATGAAATAGAAAACTTGGATATAGAAGCAATAAAAATGGCACCCTCTCTGAATCCTTTCCTGAGTCCCTACAGGCCAGTAGCTCTTTTCTTCTCCAGAGTTCTAGTAGTCTTTAATACTTATGCTAGTATGAGTACTTATCTCATTTTGTTGCAATATTTATCTCATTTTGTTGTTATAAATCCTCCTTTGCACATATGGTCAACTCTCAACTCCTCAAAATGTGGAATCTCTGCCTTTCTGTGGTTCAATATTTAGCATTTGTTGTTAAATCAATATTTAGCATCCTCTGGTAAACTGTTTCTCCTGCTCTCTGGAAAGGTTGGCAACTTTCTCATTCTCCTTTGAGTTCTGAAATATTGTATTATGTATAGGTTGACTCTTTCAGTCTGAAAATTTGTACCACTTTTCTTTGACTAGGATATATTTTCCTTTTCTAATATTAAATCATTTCTACACCTCAATTTTCTTCATATTCTTTTTCTAAAACTTCTAGAAATATATTAGAGCTCCTAAGTTCATTTCCAATGACCCATCACAATTGAACTCATATTTTTTATCTTTTGTTCTATGTTTTGTCCATTTATCACTTTTTCAGGCTAGATAATTCATTTGGTATCTTTGATTTCCTTTATAAATTTTCAGAAATTATGCTTTTGTTCTAAATCTTTTTTGCTTGTTTTTAGTAGTAGTCTGGTTTTCCTTTTTCTTCTTTATTTGCTCAGATTTTATTGGGAATGTGCACAGGATATTTTTCAAGTCCTCTTATGTTCACTGAACTATTTCTTTAGCCTTTGTACTCAGTTGTTCGGTTTCCTTAGTTTATTTCTTTGCATTTTGGTTGTTGGTTTTCTTAAATTCTCTGATGATCTTTAGTTGGTGATTTATGTTTATGAATAAAGAACTTGATTCTTGAATTAAGGTAGATGTTACAATGTCTCTGTGTAGGATTGGACCTATTCCCCAAAAGGCCTTTTCATGAACTGAGCAGGCTGCTTTCCTGTCTGTGTAAATAGGTGAGGACATGTCAACTGGTAGGCTATGTGGATATAAAAGCAATAGAAATGAAAATTCTGTCATTTTATGATGTGTGGCCATTGCGTAAGCAGGCATGTTGTCCAAATGCCAAAATAACAACAACATTGCTCTGGGAACTAGTTCAGAATGTTTTTCTGCTGGTATGAGAAGTCTTTCCTTATCTATTCCCTCTGTATAATTATAGAGCTTTGATGCACCAGGAAGTCATCTCTCTTTTGTCTCAGGTCACAAATGTCACACTAAATGTCCATCCTGTGCAGTCTATTTAGTTTCTTTAGGAATGAAGTTCTTTGGTTTAAACTAGGGAATAAACATCAGTGTTCTCAGTCACTCTGTAGGGATGTGGTAAATGGTTACATAGGTCCAGTTAGCCTAAAGACAGAATTTTCAATAGTTATCCTGATTACTGTTTCACAGCCCTCCCAGATCTAACATGCCTACTAGCTAAAGTTGGAGTCAAGGTGTCTCCTTTGACAGTGTTGGATTCCCTATGCTCTCTCCTAGTCTGGCTTATTTGTAATAGGATCGTATTCTGTAGAAATCACTTACAGTTTCAATTATGCCGGTAATATCACTTCCTATTTGCAATGCAGTTAGGATTTTTCTCCCTGTGAAACAACTTTGTTGTTTCAATGGAACTGGGAAGAGAAAAGTGATTAAACCACTTTCTTTGTTCGGCATCATTGAACTAAGGCTCTGTGAGTTTGCATTGCCAGTTGGATTTAGATTTAGTTCTTCATTTGGACTATGGACTTTAAAAGATAACAAGCATTTGTTATGTTTGTTTAACTGATTTTCCATTCTTTAGAGTGCTTCATATGTCTAATTATTAATCTTTAGAAAGGGTCTAGTCTTGTTTAGAAAATTACAAAAGCCAGACTCATGGAAATTACCTTTTGGCCTGCAATAGCCTTCAAAATGTGAAGGTCAGTTAAATTTAGGCTCAGGGCTGAATCTGACACCTGAGTCACAGGTTTCAATATAGCTGTGAATATTAAAGAGATAAAAATGCACTTGACACATATATTTTAATAACAAAAGTAGGCTTCTTAAATGTTTTTTAATCTTCTAATCAGTTTAAAAATACATCTAAAGTCCAAGTAAGGTCTACATAATTGAGATTATATAATAGTTCAAAATATATTAATGTAACTATAATATATTGTATAAAATTATGTTAAGTGTGTGTATATATAGTTTACATAACAATTTTCCTAAATGAAAAGCAAAAATAGTTCTCGATTTTGCTCTCGATTCCATTATAAAAATTACCTTTTTAGGAATTTGATTTAACTCATCTTCCTCTAAAATTACTGGCCATATGTTCATTTAATCTCATAATTATCGGCAGTTCTTTACTTTGCATTCAGTGAGAATGAGAGAGGCAGTGACCTTCTCAGATTGCTCTGAAATCACAAGTGCCCTTTGAAACAACAGTAGCTCTAGCTTCTCTTTTTTAACATTTAGATTCAATGTTTTTTAGCAATCCTGAAGATAAATTACACTTTCTGTTTCCATTGTGTCAAACTATCTTGAGTCAGAATAGAGTACAGATATTTTCTGTTGTTTTCTATTGAAATTTATTCCACTAAAATTTTTAAATAAGGCAAAGCAATATTACTTTTCAAAATTTTCCTAATTTTCCTTTCTCTCTCTAACTTCCATTAAAACTAATTTCACACATTTTAAAATATACTTTAAATATTATCTAATTACATACTCACTGTGAAATAAAATCTAATTCCCTACAATCAACTGTTAAAAATTAAATGTGTAATTAATCATTTTTAATTGTTCTCATGAAAAAGGCAATACCAATTAGATAACATAAAAATTTATTGTTCAAGTAATCCATTTTACTGAATAAATTAAGGCAAAATGCTTGTGAATGCAAAGAATAATACTAAATATAAAACTATTTGCTTGTAAAATGTGGAATTAAGGGCTTAGGTGGAGTAATGTGAGCTGAAATACACTTATAATCAATGCTGAAGTGAGAACACTTTCCTCAATAGATAATTTTCACTTTTGCATATTTTTGAACTTAATTTTACTTTTTATCTAGAATAAGCAAGCTAAAGATGGTTAGTTCACAAAATCAAAATCAGAGGTTTGTGATAATATCCTTGTATGACAACATACTTATTTACTTTAAAAATATATTATTGCAGAGTAGATTGCCATACTCCTATAAACTGGTTAGCATGTTCTCTTCCCAAAGGGGTAATGGAAAGTCAAAATGCTACATGAATATAGATTCAAATTAAATAGTGTGATATTGATAGTACCTTGCAAGAACATTATAGATATTCAATAAATGATTGTTAAAAATAACAAATTCATTAAATCATTTATGGAGGATGCCATCATATTACAATAGCTTGATGTAGTAATTTCAACTATGGTACTGACCTTCTTATGGAAATTAGATCTAACATCATATTTTATTTATTTACTTACTTATTTACATGGTTTCCTCTCTTATTAATCTGTGAGATCCCTGAGAGCATGGACTTTGTCTTTATTTCTATATCACTTGTGCCAGCAGAATGCCTGACATTAAAGAAGCCCAATTTTTTTAAATTTAAATAAAGTGTTTATGTTAGCTAGTCAAAATAGACTCTTCTATATCAGAAGTTTAAGAAAGTTTCTAGTTCCAAGGGGCATAGAGTTTTTGTTATTGTTTTTGTTTTCTTTTTTAAGTATTGATTATGTTGTTATAGTAGTTCCAATATTTTTCCCCTTTGCTCCCCTCTGCTCAGTACCTCCCTTCCCTCCAGCAATCCCACCCCACTTAGTTCATGTCCATGGGTTGTACATATAAGTTCTTTGGCTTCACCCTTTCCTACATTATTCTTAACTTCCTCTGTCTATTTTGTACCAACCGATTATGCTTCTTAATCTCTGCACCATATCCCCAGTTCTCCCTCTCCCCCTTCTGAGGACCATCATCTAACCACTGGAAAGCGCTGCTATTTACCACAATAATATTCCATTTCCAGAATGTCTACTTAACCAGGGTCCTACCACTAATTGTGCTCAAACAGTACCAAGTTGGTTAAAACATGCAATAGTAACTATCCAAATGTATATATTCAACCTAGACTTCTTCACTGAGCTCAACTCAATCCCAAAGTCTCCAATCAAAAAAGCAGTTCAGAGAGATTTCCAGTTGTTCTCTGCTACCTCGGTTTATGGCATCCTCATGGGCCTTATTAGTAACATGAAGAGTAAAAATAGGTAACATTCATTGAGCACATGTACAGATATTTATTCTTTCCTGCCTGCTCATATGTCTATCTCTCCAACAAAACTCCATATAAATACCTCAATATTTCATGAATAATTCATTAAATTAATGAATACATTTTTCAAATAAAATAAATGAATAAATTAAGCAAGTTGTAAACTCTTGGCTGAGCCTCTCACTTGGGCAAAAGTGCCTTGTTTTCTATTTCCTATTTTCCTAGCACTGAGAAAACAATTTTTTGTCTTTTCTTTTCCCAGATTTCAGGCAAGACTACTTCCTTTCTATTCTGATACAGGCAATGTACTGATAGAGTTTCTTATACTAGACACCCTAATGACATTGGTGAAAATGAAACCAGAAAAGCCACTGTTCATGCTGCCTGTCATCTACCAGACCCAATAAGCAGAGACAAGGATTGAATCTTTATGGACACTTTATTCAAATGGCCAGCGGTCTGTGAAGACAACAGGTTTGTACCTTAACAGACCTTCTTAAATTCCATTATAAACTGACCCTTTTTATAAAGAGAAGAAAAGTATAGGTAAGGAGTTTGGAATTCATGAAAAAAGTTAATCAGATAAAAGCTGCAGCATTCTATCATCTGTGCCCTGGGCCGTAGTCTTTATGCCCTATGCAATGGTCATCTCACCCTGGAGCACAATGGCTCAGATACCATCTTGATTGCTTGCAGTCCTCCTGAGGCACAAAGGTGGAATTGCTTATGGTCTCCTAGAGTCAAAGTGAGTCATACCTTCAGTTCCTGAAACAACAGCTTTTTACACACTAATCTTATTAGCTATTACCTGAAACTAAAATTTTCCAACATTTAAGTCCCCCATAAAAAGAACCTATTTTCACCAGCAACACTTTTATAACTATATTTTGGAGATTTATTCTGATTTTGATATTAAAGTCACAAAGAACGTTTACCTTTGGCATGACAGCCAAAACAAGCTGAATAAGCTATTAAATTACCATTATTGTTTTTAATCCACAAGAGGGCTGAGGAGGTGAAGAACCTAGCTGAACTAAATTCTAAAAAGTGACAAGCCCATCATAGAAGAGAAGAGATGAATACCTGCTCTCAGTTTTGCTGAAGTAGAGGGAGGAGAAGAAATCTGCCATTAAAGGATATAAAGTAAAAGAAACCAACCCAAACTTGAGTGAACATATATTGTTACGGAGTAAAATGGGGTTCTTTCACATGGCACCTTGATGTAAAACCCAACAAAAACATCCCCAGAAGTTCCCTACCCCTTTTCTGTCAGCTGTCTCCTTCAGGATCTGGGGTACGATGTCATCAGCCTCTATATAACAGTCCAGGAAAACATGTGCTGTGTTGCACTGGATCACGCATGGTTCTCTCTCTGCCCTTTCAAAGCCTCGTGGATCTCCTCTTCTACCTCCTTGTAAACTGCGTGGTTCTCTCTCTCTTTTAAAGCTGCATGGATTGCCTCTTCTACTTCCTTACAAACTGCATGGTTCTCTTGAAAATGGCTGCCACCTTATTCTTAAATCCTTGATGGTGACCTGTGATGCAGTGGGTAGGGTAACCAGTTCTGACCTTTTGAAGAACCTTGCACAGGCCCTATATGCTCTTTCCTCACCATTCTATGGTCAAAAACCCTCCCATCTCCTTGGGGTCTTGGAAGACCCAAAGCTATTTGTGTAACTAAGACACTAGCTACCAGCCATAGATACACAAAAGTATCTTGAAAGCTGTTCTCTTCCCCATCTTGCAACCACAACCGCAGGCTCTGGGGAATCCTGGGGACCCCACTCTGTAACATTATGGCCATGGTCCAGCTGGAATGACAGATACCATTCCAAGAAGAACCAGTCAGAAAACAAAACTTCATTCACCCAAAACTCTTTTCCCCCAGGTCTCCATAGGTATTACACTAAAGGCCTCCAGCAAGGTTGAGAGATCCTCCCAACATGGGTGGGCCATCCCAAAACTAAGTCAGGCACCTTCAAAAGGCTGGAGGTAAGAGCTGCTGACCGAAATCCATCCAAGTTATTCCAGTTGTGACAGCTTGCAGCTACCCTCACAAAGCTGACTGTAGGATGAGAAGATAGAGACAGATAACCTAGAATGCAAAAAGAGCTGGCAGCTGAACTGTAAACTAGAGATAAAACTTCCATGGTCCAGAAAACTGGTGACTTTGCTGTAAAACACAGATATCTCTTGAATCATGTCAATATGTAAATGTTAGAATTATCAAAGAGGGATTACAAAATAATTACAATAAAAGTAGTAAAAATGGACCACATGTGTGAAGAGATGAGGAATTTTAGTGGAGAAATGAAAACTGAAAAAAGACTAAAAGAGAATGATATAAAATATTAGAAATGAAGAATTCATCAGATGGGCTTAACACTTGGGCACAGAGGAAAAGATCAGTTCACTGGAAGTCAGGATAACAGAAAATATCCACATTGAAACACAAAGAGAAAAAATAGCAGGACATTCACTCCGTCTGTAGATTAACAGTAAACAGTCAATATTCATGTAAAAGTAGTTCCAGGAGGAGAGGAAAGAGAGAAAAATGAAAAAAAAATTTTTTCTTTAAACATTGAATGAGAACTTTTCAAATTTTAAGAAAAGCATACTCTCAAAGAAGTCAGAAGCTCAATAAAACCAAAGTAAAACAACTCCCAAGAAAAATCACAACTAGGTACATCACAATCAAAATTCTGAAAACCAAAGATAAGGAACAAACATTCAAAGCAGCCCGAGGGAAAAAAGGATACATCACATGGACAAGAACAACAATAAGGTCAACATCTGACTTTTCCTCAAAAAACAAAAGAAGCAAGAAAAAAGGGGAACTGCACCTTCAAATTACTCAAAGAAAAAAAACTTAACCTAGAATTTTATATTCAACAAAATATATCTTTAATTATAAAATAAATATAAATTTTCAGACTGACAAAAATCTTATACAATTTGTTTCTAGCATATTGTACCATTAGAAATACTAAAAAACAGAGAAAGGAAATAATAGATGAAAACTTGAATCTGCAGAAGAAATCATGAGCATCAGAAACATAAAATATTTGGTTAAAATATAAAATATTTGTCTTTAATATATATATTATTAAATATTTATATTAAAGATATATATTTAAAACAAATAATATATTTGGTGTTTATAACATATGTCAAGTAAAATATAATGCAAATAGAGCACAAAAACTGGGATTATACTGTTTAAGATTTGTGAAGAAGTATACATTTGAAGGTAGACTGCAATAAATTAAAGATACATATTACTTTTTCTTATAGAGTAAGCACTAAGCATACTCACACACACTACTCGCATTCACACATACAAAGAGGTATACATAAAAAGCCAAAAGTAAAATTAAATATGAAAAAATACTTGATTCATTGAAAACACTGTAAAAAATGAGGAACACATTAAAAATTGTATAAATAGAAAACAAATAACAGTGTTATATATTTACACCCTACAATATCAATAATATCAAACTAAAAAAAAGCAAGGCCCAATAGATGCTATTTTTAAGAAACACAATTAATATAAGGACACAGTAAAGGATTGAAAGTAAAGGAGTAGAAAAAGATATACATACAAACACTAAGCATACTACAACTAATGTGGCTTTGTTACTATCAGACAAAGAAGACCTCAAGACAAATAAAGATAAAGATATGGGGGGAAGCAATGGGGAAAAAAGTAGGACAACTGTGAAAATAAATAAATAAATAAATAAATAAATAAATAAATAAATAAATAAATAAATAAAGATAGATATTCCAAAATTATAAAAAGAATAAACCCATCAAGAAGACATAATCTTAAAGGTGCCTGTAATTAATAGAATATTTGAATAATACTAACTGCCAACTTGAATTAAATAACACATAATACATTATACTCAATATACATTTTTAAGTGTACATGGAACATAGGTTATATACTAAGCCATGAAAAAAATCTCAAATATAAAAAGACTAAAATTATGTATAGTCTTCAGCCACACAAGCATTAAGTTAGAAATAAATAAAAAGTTGTCTTGATTTGGAAAATCTCCAAGATATTTTGAAATTAAGTCCTATACATTAAATATGCATCAAAGAAACAACAAAAATAGACAATTCTTAGAACTTAAAACACAATATTTTGAACTAAAAGAATAGAAACACAACATATCAAAATCTTTGAGATTCAGTAAAAATAGTGTTTAGAGGGCAATTTAACACTATACTAAACAGTCATTAAAGAAAAGAAAAATGTGTGAGATCTTTGAGTTAGATTTACATGGAAAATTTTAGAAAAAGGAAGGGAAATTAAATTTCAAGTAAGTAAAGAAAATAACAAAAATAAGAGAAGAAATCAATGAAAGAGAAAGCATATAAATATCAAAGAAAATTAACAAAAACAAAGGTTACTTTATTGAAAAGACTAATAAAATTGACTAATCTCTAGACTGTTTAAGAAAAATATAGTATAGAAAACACAAACTATCTTAGAAAACAAGGATTATTGCTATAGGTTCTAGTAGATACATTTGCCATCTTGGATAAAATGCAAAATTCCTTTAGAGACACAAATTATCACACCTAATAGAAAAACAAATTTTCTTAAACCTAAAGTAGCCTGTATCTGTTAAATAAATTAAATTTGCAATAAAAAACTTTTCCACAATGCACACTATAGGCCCAGAAGACTTCACTACAAAATTTTATCACACATTTAAGAAAGAAATAATACAAATCTTATGTAAACTCACACATACACACACACACACACACACACACACACACACACACACACACACAAATAGGAAATGATACTTCCCAATTCATTGTAGAATATTAATATTACCCTCATATCAAAAGAACTATAGACTAATATTCCTCATAAACACTGAAGAAAAATTCTTAACTATTAAGCACATCAAATCTGGAAGTACATGTAAAGAAAAATATTTCATTACCTTGTGAAGTATATCCCATGAATTCAAGATTGGTCTAATATTCAAAATTCAATCAGTATAAATTACTACTTTACATACAATTAAAGAGAAATTAGGGTTAGCTTTGTAGATACCAGAGAGATGCTAGGATTATTTTAATAGATGCAGAAAAGCATATGACAAAATTCAACACTCATCTTTGATAAAAACTTTTTACAAACTAGAAGAAAAAGAAATTTCTTCAATCTGATATAGGTTATCTATAAAAAGCCTATAGTTAACAGCATACTCAATGGTGAAGTATTAAATTAAATCTTTTTCCTCTAAAATTGGGACAGGCAAAGATTCTCCATTCTTACCCATGTATAAAAGAGAGAAATAAAAAAAAACCCACAAAAACTGAGATTGAAACTGGGAAGGCCAGTGTTCATGCAGCCTGTCATCTACCAGACCCAATAAGTAGAGACAGAGATTGAATCTTTATGGGTGTTTTATTCAGATGGTCGGCAATCTGAGAAGACAGTGGGTTTGTACCCTAACAGACTGTCTTACAATTCCATTATAAATGGGCCCTTTATACAAGAAGAAACGTGTAGATAAGGGGTTTGGAATTTAGGGAAAAGGTTAATCATATGAAAGTTGCCACATTCTTTCATCTGTGTCCTGGGCAGTGGTCCTTGTACCCAGGCATTGGTCTTTGTGTCCTGGGTGGTATTTGTCTCACCCTGGGGCACAATGGCTCAGATACCATCTTAATTGCTAGCAGTCCTCCTGAGGCACAAAGTGGAACTGCTTATGGTCTCCTGGAGTCAAGGTGGGTCATACCTCCAGTTCCTGAAACAACAGCTTTTTACATACATTGATTACTAAGCTTATTAACTGTTACCTGAAACTAAAATTTTCCAACATTTGAGTCCCCCATCAAGATGGGAAGCAGTTAAACTCTCATTATTTACTGATGACTTGATTATGTATGTAGAAAAACATCTATGTAATTACTAAAACACTTAAAATACTACCAGGTAAATTGTACCTTTATATGCTAACGACAAGCAACTGGAAAAAAAATACTATTTATTATAGTATCAAAACCTTCAAATATATAAAAATAGATCTAATACAATATGTGTAATACTTCTACATTAAAAACTATGAAATAATACTAAAGTAAATTAAATACCTCAAGTAACAGAGATAATTGGTCTCTGAAACAGAATAATGATTATAACATGAGATCCACATATATATGGTCAAATAATTTTCAACCAAGGTATCAAGTAAATTCAAAGGGAATAGAAACATCTTTTTATCCCGCTTTATTGAGGTATAATTGACAAATAAAATTATAAGTTATTTAAAGTGTATAGTGAAATGATTCAACATTGTGAAAAAAAAATTCCACATCCATTACCTTGCAAATTTGCCTCTTTTGTGGTAAAGTTCATTTAAGTTCTGCTCTCTTAGCAAGTTTCAATTATACATTACAGTGTAAAAAACTATAGCCACCATGTTATACCTTGCTCATTTTATAAGTGAAATATTTGTACCCTTTTATCAACCTCTCCTTATTCTCCAACTCACCACCCTCCAGTAATCACTTTCCTACTTTCTGTTACTATAAATGAAACTTATTTTTTTTTTTTTAGATTCCACATAGAAGTGAAACTATGGAGTATCTAACAAATGGTGTTAGAATAACTGAATTATCCATAGAAAAAGAAAATGAATCACAGCCCTTATCTCACCCCAAACACAAAAAATTCAAAATGTATCATACTTGCAGCTGACTTAGAAGTGGTGCAAACCAGGAAATTCAACTATTTAATTAAAATAAAACAAGATTTCCACTTCTAACAAACGTGGAGACTGAATCTGCCTTACTAACTGAATCAACTGACAAACAAACAAAGTATATGAAACAGCAGTTTTGAAGCACTGCCAGGGAAGAGAAAGTTCTGAGAAAAGGGAACTGAACCAGCTGCACCCCAGGGTTGTTCCAGCTTCCGGCCTTGAGAGAGTTTCCTGGGTGCAGCACAGGAGGGGAACCCGTTCAGATCTATACACTCCCTGAGCTGAGGAGACCAAGGAGGCAACAGTTCACAGGATAAAGTACAGGAATGTAGGAAGGAGGTAGGAATCAGTATAATGAAAGTTATCAAATATCAATCATGACTTGGTTTTTCTTTCATTCAACAAGTCCTGTTTATATTCTTACCTCAATTAGTGTTATTGACCAAATCTTGGGTTATTTATTACTCTTTAAAATTTTTGTAAGGTTCAAAATCTGTTGGTTGAGAATGGTTAGTGTGGGTTACTTGGTGTAAATTATCTTTAGGATACTAAATGACTGAATGAGTGTTGCTTATCACATACATTTGTGACAATCTTGAGAGGACTGGCCCTTCACCGTGTTCTGTCCTTAACTACAGAGTAAGCAAAATTACATGGTATCACTCACAGCTGCTTTGTTTCACCTTCAAATGGACTAAATTTTAGCAATGAATGAAATAATTTTATTGACAATAATGTAGAAGTTTGACACAGCCTTTTACTACTTGGGCTGGAAACTTCAGAAGGAATGTGATAAACAACCACCCACTCTTTCCAGGCTACTTGTAAATTAAATAACGTCACATATGTTTGTGAGTTAAATGAATTACTCAATGGCTTTTGCATTTTATGTTAATATTTCCTACTCTGGTAAATAATGTACATGTGACTACAGCTAAGTTGTTCTTTAATTGAGATTATTCCATCCATACCATTATATCTCTTTGTAAAACAAACACTACCTAGTTTATAAATATCTCTTCAGATCATATGAGAAAAAGTCTCTGTACATGATGTGAAAATTCACTTCTTTTTATAAAATGTTAATAACTTGTAGAAATCATGACTTCCACTATTACAAGTAGATTTTTATCCAGAGGAATTTTAAATGATTGAATGAAAAATAGAGATTATGTCCATCATCCTCAAACATACTTTATTCATTTTAAATGTGTCAGTCATTAAGGGATTTGTGATTAAAGAAATTAAGAAACAAACCAAAACTAAAAGCCAACGTGTTGTGTAACAGACAAAGAAAGAGTTTACCAAATTCAGGTCAGAGTTGAGGATACAGAGAGTCCACAGAAGCAAAGGCTTAGGGAGCTGAAAATGGGACAAGTGTTCAAGGAGAAGAAACCATGGGATCAGGCAGACTGCAACAATGCAGTAGGAAAGTAATGGAAGGATTTGTTTCATTTTTTCTAAACCATAAATATCTGTCTGAAATATGGACCTATCCTCTGTTCAAGGAATAAGCCTTTCAAAAGCCCTTTGTGTTTAAGCCCACAGTGTTTAAGAAGGGTTCCTGCTTTAAACCCTATTTGCATCTTCACAAAGCAAATGTGTACTTATTTGAGTTCCTTGAAGTTTTGAAACAAGGGACACTCTTCTCCTTCTACTTCCTCAGCAGCTAGCATGCACAACCACACAATTCAATTTGATGATATACAGAAAGGACAACTGGCCTTGAGCCTGAATCACCCTAGTTTTCCAGAAAAAAATTCATCATCAGCTCTTTTATTTTTACCTTCTCAAAGTCTTATCCTCATGTGGATAGCATTAAGTCAATAGTCATTCCATATCATGCTGATCTTCCTAGCCACAGTAAATAATTTTTTAAGTGAATATATTTTTAATTTCATCTATAGCTATTCCTTATCTTTTGCTTAGTATCACTGACTACATATATAACATTTATCACATGTTGAATGACTTGTTTGTTCTTTTGAATTTTTCCTACAGTCAAATAACTTTATTTCTAATTAGTCTATTTTTGTTTCTATCATAATCATAATGTCTCTCCCTAAAACTCTCCTTGCTTTTTATTGGTTGACCATGATGGAACTAATAATGGCCAACATCTCAAAACTAAAGGCAAACCTAAAAAAATCACTATGGTCTACATATTTGTATCCCCCAAAATTCACACATTGAAATCCTAACACCCAATGTGATAGTGTTAGGAGGAGGGGGGTCTTTAAAATGTGCTTAGGTGATGAGGGTAGAGCCTTCACAAATGGGATTAGTGTCTTCACAAAAGAAGCTTCAAAGAGATCTCATGCCCCTGCCACCATGTGAGGACACAGCAAGAAGTCATCAGTAAGTGTCCTGGAAGAGGGCCTTACCAGAACCTGATAATGCTGGGGCCTTATCTGGGACTTCCATCCTCCAGAACTGTGCAAAATAAATTACTGTTCTTTATAAGCGACACCATTTGTGGTACTTTGTTACAGTAACTTTAAAAACTCAGACAAATACCATTGACATATTTCACAGACCTTGAACAAATACTTCAAAAATGTATATGGAACCAAAAATGACCCCAAAGGGCCACAGCAATCTTGAAGAAGAAGAACACAGTAGGAGGAATCACAATACCTGATACCAAACTATACTACAAGGCCACAATAATCAAAACATCCTGGTACTGGCATAAGAACAGACATATAGATCAATGGAACAGAATAGAGAGCCCAGAAATAAACCCAGGTCTATATGGTCAACTAATATTTGACAAAGGGGGAAGGGACATAAAATGGAGTGAAAAGAGCCTCTTCAACAAATGGTGTTGGGAGAACTGAACAGAGATATGCAAAAAAAAATGAAACTAGACCACCAACTTACACCACACACCAGAATAAACTCAAGATGGATGAAAGACTTAAATGTAAGCTGTGGCACCATAAAAGTCCTAGAGGAAAACATAGGCGGGAAAATTTCAGATATCCTACGTAGCAATATTTTCACTGATATATCTCCTAAGACAAGGGAAATAAAGGAAAAAAGAAACAAATGGAACTACATCAAACTAAAAAGTTTCTGCTCAGCAAAAGAAAACATCAGCAAGATGAAAAGGAAACCAACCATATGGGAAAACATATTTGTCAGTGATACCTCAGATAGGAGATTGATCTCCAAAATATATAAAGAACTTATATCACTCAACACCAAGAAAACAGACAACCCAATTAAAAAATGGGCAAAGGACCTAAACAGACACTTCTCCAAAGGGGACATACGGAGGGTCTATAGACATATGAAAGAATGCTCAACATCACTAGCCATCAGAGAGATGCAAATAGAAACCACAATGAGATACCACTTTATACCAGTCAGAATGGCCACTATCAACAAATCAACAAACATGTGCTGGTGAAGATATGGAGGAAAGGGAACCCTGAGGCACTGTTGGTGGGAATGCAGACTGGTGCAGCTACTGTGTAAAATAGTATGGAATTTCCTCAAAAAACTAAAAATGGAACTGCCTTTTGAACCAGCAATTTCATTGCTAGGATTATATCCAAAGAATCCTGAAACACCAATTCAAAAGAACCTATTCACCCCTATGTTCATAGCAGAACTATTTACAATAGCCAAGACATGGAAACAACCTAAGTGCCCATCTGTTGATGAGTGGATCAAAAAACTGTGGTACATTTACACAATGGAGTACTATGCAGCAGAAAGAAAGAAGGAACTTCAACCATTTGCAACAACATGGATGGAACTAGAGAGAATTATGCTTAGTGAAATAAACCAGTCAATAAAAAAAAAAAAATACCATACACTATTACCTATTACAGGAGACTAATGAACAACACAAACAAATGAGCAAAATTGAACCAGAGGTGTATGTAAACAAGGAGTAGACTAACAGTGACAAGGGGGGAGGGAGAGAAGTGGGTAAGAAGGGGAAGGGTCTAGTCAAAGAACATGTAAAAATGACCCATGGAAATGGACAAGTGGGTGGGGATTGACTGAGGGAGAAGGAGTGGGCAGGCTGCAGGGAAGCAATAGGGAAAAAAGTGGGACAACTGTAATAGATAAACAAACAAAAATTTTTAGTAGGGGAAAAAAATAAAAGCAAAATAAATTAATAACTGAGCCAGCAAACAACCACCCCCCCCAAAAAAAAACTCACATGAAAGGACAGTGAACAAAAGAAAATGTAAAGTATTAAAATGCAATTTTAGTGCATATTAGAAGGACAATGATTTTCCTTCACACTATATTTTTATCCCTAGCTGATCCCTCTAGAATTTGGAATTCTGAAGAAGTAAGCAATGATATAAGGTTCTTTGCATAAAACTAATAAGACCAGTTGTTAATAGAGGTTTTGTTGACCATGACTTTGACTGGAATATCATGCCCAAAGAAGGTATGTCTGGGCTCTAGTTGTTATCAAAAGCCCTGAGGAACTGGGATTGACTTTCAAAGGTAATAAAAGCCCACAAAAAAATAAGGCTTGGGAAAAAAGTGAGACAACTGTAATGGAAAAACAAACAAACAGAAAAATTTTTAGTGGGGGAAAAAATAAAAATATAAAGAATAGAAATGCAAGTTCAGTGAATATTAGAAGGACAAGGATTTTCCTTCACACTGTATATATTTTCTCCCTATCTGATCCCTCCAGAATTTGGCATTCTAAAGAAGTAAGTAATGACCTAAATTTCTTTGCATAAAACTAATAAGACCAGTTGTTAATAACGATTTTTTGACTAAGACTTTGACTGGAATGTCATGCCTAAAGGAGACATGATTGGGCTTTGGTTGTTACCAAAAAGCCCTGAGCAACTGGGACTGACTTTCAAAGGTAATAAAAGTCCACGAGATAAAAGGCCTGGTACCTTGGATGGATGAGCGGTCCATAGCAATCTTTCCAGGGAAGGAACGAAGGTTGTTTTCCTGAAAGATGGCTAGAAGGGACCTTAAGGCACAATGGAAAACCAGGAGGACCTGGAAAAGACAGGTGTTTACAGGCAAGGCTGAATGCCAGGTATGTGGCTCAGCTTCTGTGCCCTGAAGGGCAGACTGAGGGTCACCCTAAGTGTTCCTTGGGTAAGTTCCAGCAAAGCAGAACTAAAGATCATAAGTGATCATTTGCTGCTCTTGTTGTGTTTATGCAAATGAACAGGATAAATTAAAAATGGACTTAATGCAGTCCCTTTAATGACAAGGAGGGTAATCTTAGGGAGAAAAATCAAGATTCAAGGAAGATCACAATGCCCAGTGGTAGACTATAAAGTAGTGCAGCTAACCGTCTTTAAAGTTTCTTTTCATTTAAAATTTGTTTTCATTTGAAAGTTAAACTATGTCTGTGGCATTATCAAAGATGTTTAACTTACAGGCAAGAAGAATGTCAAATGCCTTGCAACTGGATGTCTTTCCGATAAGACAGTCCTACAGATCTATAAACTTGTGTGTGGGTTATGTTACATAAATTAACATGTGTTTTCTGTTTTCAAAGGGCATAAGCCTGCGATCTCATTACCTGAGTGATTGTCTGTATGTATAGGCCTCACTTAATCCTGTCTGCATTGCTGCCTCCTGAGACTCAATGGTTTGGCTGAACTAAGTGGCTGGGTTGGTGAAGAACGGGGTGGTCTGTGGGCTTCACTTTAAAACTGGTTTCTCTTTTCTATCCTAATGGCTTGGACAGAAAGAGCCCAGAGGCCTGAGAGGGGGGAAACCTAAAATATTTCCCTCAGTCCAAACTAAGTATAATGGGCAAAAGGGTTTTGGACAGGTGAGATGTACCTGGCATACCTTCCTCCAAAGAAGCCCTTCTTTTCCCTAATGTGGGACATTGAAAAATTAATACCTGTCTTTTGTCATCTAGTGGTTACGGATTGAATGATGTCCTTTAACCCTGTTGCCCCAGAATACAACAAGGATGCCAGCCTGTTAAACCAAGCATGCCGTTGTCCAGAGACAGCCAACCAACCTGGATTCTGCACGATCCTTCCCCTTGTAGGAAGGCCACCCTCCCCTCCACATCCCCACTCTTATTAGGGATTTCTTGACCCAAGGGTAGGTAGGACAACGACCATGTCCAGCTTGAAGCAGCTAGAGGAGCTCGAGACCTTCGTCCATTGTCCTTTATAAGATTGTAAAGGGTCTTAAGTCTGAGAGGGAGGGGTTGTTATTTTTTATTGTTAAAATATTTAACTAATTAATTAATTATTTTAAAAAAAAGAAGAAGAATATATGAAAGGGTGAGCCATGGGCATGGACTTGGGGAGGGGATTGTCGGGGAAAGGGGGTGCTGGGCGGAGGGGAGCAAAGGGGAAAAAATTGGAACTATTGTAACAATATAATCAATAAAATATACATAAAAAAAAAAGAGAAGCCAAAAAAAAAAAAAAAAAACCCAAAAAATTAAATCCTAAAAAAAAATAAATAAATAAGGCTTGGTACCTTGGTTGGTTGTGAGGTCTATGGCAATCTTTCCAGGGAAGGAATAAAGGTTGCTTTCATAAAAGATAGCAAGAAGGGACCTTAAAACACAACTGAAAACCCGAAGTACTTGGAAAAGACAGGTGTGTACAGGCAAGGCTGAATGACAGGTATGTGGCTCAGCTCCTGTGCCCTGAAGAGCAGACTGAAAGTCACCCTAAAAGTTCCATGTGTAAGTTCCAGCAAAGCAGAACTAAAGATCATAAGTGATCATTTGCTGCTCTTGTTGTGTTTATGCAAATGAACAGAATAAATTAAAACTAGACTTAATGTGGTCTCTTTAATGACAAGGAGGGTAATCTTAAGGAGAAAAATAGCAATTCGAGGAAAACCACAATGCTCAGTGGTATACTATAAAGTAGTGCAGCTAACTGTCTTTAAAGTTTATTTTCATATAAAGTTTCTTTTCATTTGAAAGTTAAACTAGATCTGTGACATCATCAAAGATGCTTAATTTACAGGCAAGAAGAGTGTCAAATGCCTTGCAACATCTTATTGGATGTCTTTCCAATAAGACAGTCTTGCAGATATAGAGACTGGTTTGTAGGTTATGTTGCATAAATTAACATGTGTGTTCTGTTTTCATAGGGCATAAACCTATGATCTCATTACCTGAGTGATTGTCTGTATGTGTAGGACTCACCTAATCCTGTCTGCATTGCTGCCTCCTGAGACTCAATGGTTTGGCTGAACTAAGTGGCTGGGTTGGTGAAGCATGGGGTGGTCTGTGGGCTTCACTTTAAAACTGCTTTCTCTTTTCTATCCTGAAGGCTTGGACAGAAAGGGCCCAGAGGTCTGAGAGGGGAGAAACCTAAAATATTCTCCTCAGCCCAAACCAAGTATAGTTAGCCAAAGGGTTTTGGACAGGTGTGATGTGCCTGGCACACCTTCCTCCAAAGAGCCCTTTTTTTTCCACCTAATGTGGAACATTGAAAAATTAATCCCTGCCTTTTGTCATCTAGTGGTTATGGATTGAATGATGCCTTTTAACGCTGTTGCTAAGTCTGTTGCCCCCAGAATACAAGGATGCCAGCCTGTTAAACCAAGCATGCTGTGGTCCGGGGACAGCCAATTGACCTGGAGTCTGCAAGATCCTTCCCCATGTGGGAAGGCCACCCTCCCTTCCACACTCCCACTCTTACTAGGGATTTCTGGACCCAAGGGTAGGTAGGACAATGACCATGTCCAGCTTGAAGCAGCTAGAGGAGTATGAGACTTTCAACCATTGTCATTTATAAGATTGTAAAGGGTCTTAAGTCTGAGAGAGGGGAATTGTTATTTTTTATTGTTATAAAAAAATTAATTAATTATTTAAAAAAGAAGAATATAGGAAAGAGTGAAACCAAAGAACTTATATGCACGACCCATGAACATGAACTAAGAGAGGTGGGATTGCTGGGGGAATGGGGGTACTGGGCAGAGGGGAGCAAAGGGGGGAAAATGGGAACTATTGTAACAACATAATAAAATGTTTTTTTTTTTTTTAAAAAGAAACTCTTAGGTTGGCCAAGAAGTCCATATGGTTCTTTCTATAAAAGACATATTTTTCATTTTTACTAATAACTCTATTGATTTGATTATTTTGAGTATGTCAGCTATCTCTCACGTGGTACAATGTTGACTGTTCTCAATGAATGTCTCAATTTGATCACTATCAACTTCAACTAGTCTACCCAACTATGGAGCTTCATTGTCTAGTGAGAAATCTCCAGTACATAACTTTACGAATCACTTTTGACACATCTGACCAGTCACAGCACCTCCTCCATGCACTGCAAAAATCTGTTTTTGTGTTTCAGTTGTGTTTTTCCTTTCTCAAATAATAAAGCATGATATATTGAAAATGTAGTGTACTTTCTTCCATCTTTGATATTAAAATGGCTACACAAAAATTCACCAGTTTTGATAATTTTTAAAAAATGTACACTGATATGACAGCTGTCACAACACAATCTAACAAAATTGTTTTAAATTAAGTTCAAGGTAACCAAGGACTCCTAGAGCTATCTTACAGAAAAACCAAATGAACTTTTTGGCCAAACTACTAGTAAAATGCTATTAGGTCTGTCCATGAAAAGAAGGGTCCTATTGCTGTAATAAGGCTTTCTTATCCTTTTTAAATTGTAATTAAGTCTTGATTGGTGTGTGTATGTGTCTCTGTGTGTGCATGTGTAATATATTTTTTTATTTTGGATAATTTTGGATTTACAGAAAGGTAATAAAAATAGTACAAAGAGTTTCCATGTACCTTTTACCTAGTTTTCCCCAAGACTAAAATCCTATATAACCGTAGTACACTAGTCAAAACTACAAATAACATTGGTACATTCTATAACTAAACTACAGACTTTATTCAGATTCAACCAGTTTTTCCACTAATATCCTCTTTCTGTTGTTCCAGGATCCAGTCCAGAATACCACATTGAATTTAGTCTTCCGCTCTCCTATTCTCCTGAAATCTGTGTGGGTTTCTCAGTTTTTCCTTGCTTTTTTTTTATGATTTTAACAGTTTTAAGGAGCAGTGATCATATAATTATAGGATGTTCATCAGTTTAGGCTGTGTCATGTTTTTCTCATGATTAGACTGAGGTTATAGTTTGAGGAAAGAGATGAGGTGACCTTGTCATCATATCATATCATGATAGCGGCATGAATTATTACTGGTGATATTAACCTTCAATCTGTGGTTAAGGTATTGTTTGCCAGATTTCTCCACTGAAAAGTCATTTTTCCCCCTTTTCTGTATTCTATAGAGAAGATGCAAATCACTATATCTAATCCACCCTCAAGGTGATCCATTTTATTATGATCCAGTAGCAAAATTCATTTTGGAAATCTCACTATAAATATGCCTCCTCTCCAAATCATTATGATTTCATAGAAATTCATTTTCCAATAAAAGGTTCTTTATACTTTTATTACATCTACCTAGAATACAATTTTAAACATTTAGAAAGAAGAAACATTTAATGATCATTGAAGGACAAAGCAGAATATAAAATTATGTCAACATTGCATTAAAAGACATCAGTAATTTAACCTCAAGTCAGTGAGTGATGGTTGATTATGCTCTGTCTGAGGGGACAAATTGAATTTTTGCACAAATTTTGCTTTATTGCAGAAATAGAAAATATCCAATATCCATATATTTACAGCAAGAGAGTCTTTAAATTACTATTTTTAAATGACAAATATTTACATAAAAGATTCCAAAGCCTCACTTTACAAAGTACCTTAGTTTGTGTTCTCATTTTTTGGATTTTAATCTTTCTAATTAGACTGCATGAACCCTGTCCATAGACCTGAAGGTGATATTTAAATAATACGAAGGGCTACAGAATAGTAGTCTGCTCAACAGAGCATCCTCTTCTCTGAAAATTTAAAATAACAACATTCCTGTTCGTGCTCTTCATTATTTATAAAGTTTGGGTGTGATTCTCTATGTAATTATTTGTGCTACAGAATTTTGAAACTGGCAGAAAAATCTCTCTGAAAAAAGGTCCTACAGCTGTGAAATGTTCTCTTGCTGACACAGTTTCAGTCTGGAGGCATTTGGAGTATGAAGTAAGTCTTCATTTTTATTGGCTATGTCTGGGTTGTTTGGTTTTTTGGCAGGCGTGTTTTGCATGTTGAATATTTCCCATGAATACTTTATTTTTGTTTAGTGTTTTGGGGCCTCTCGTCCTAGTAGGTAACCAATAAATTAACCAAAACAAATTAAATATCTCCTTCTTCATGCTTTGGTTATACACCTTTAAGAAGGAAGTGTTTAGGGCCTATAATTTCTACCTAATGATTAAATGCTAGATTTTTGTTTTGGTTATTATAAACCCTCAATGAGCTTGTAATTTCTTTTGAGGGTAGGGATTATCTTGTGTTTATTTATTTCTACGGGACTCCATACAGTGCTCTGCATAAAACATGACTTCAAGGTGGAAAGGAAAAAAGTCTTTACTTCAGATTTTACCCATTTCCATAAGTTTTATAAAAGTTTGCTAACAAATTAATGCTCTAAAATTAACTCAGGGGATGGTTTAAATATCTGGTGACCAAAAGATACTCCTATATTTTAGTAGTATTCTTTTATATAGTTCCTATGTCAAATACAAGGGGTTGTTATATATTTGTATACAAGTCTTCTACATATTTACTTTTCACTTCTCTATTAACTCCTCATATTAACTTTTAAAAAACCATTGAAAAGACTATGTTTTTCCTATCCCTTCAGTTGTCCATTGTGAGTATTGTGTCAAGAAACCAGCCTGATAAGATGAATCATAACAGTTCAGGTTATTCAAATGTAATCTTACCTCACACATGTTATCTCATTTCATCTCCTTTCCTTTTCTACTATTGGGGCTCAGATTCTCATTACCATTGCAGTAACCACCTACTGTAACCAGTTTCTCCTTTCTGCACTTCATTTTTCAAATTATTACCACATTCATTCTGGTAACTTATATTTTTGCCTTGTACCTTTCTTACTAAAATACATCCAATAGTTTCCTATGTCCCACAAAATAATTCCCAAAAAATATGGCTCCTAACAAATATTTCAAGAAAAATGCAACGTACCACGAGCCAAGTGTTCATGGAAAATAATGTATAAGATGAAAACAGATTAGGTAGGCAGATAGATAAGTAAATAGAATAGAGGCAAAGGTATTTATAATTTGAGGAACTTTATTCCCTGTTTTGCAATGAGGAATAACTGCAGGATTTTTAGCAAGAAAGTAATACAAACTTTGTATTTTAGGACAGCATTCAGATTACAGAGCACATAAGAAGAAAAAAGACTGATGGAAAAGTTGGATAGAAGCCTATCTGAGCAAGGCCAGGTACGAGATGATAAGGGAGTAGGAAGAAGGAGATATAATCAGGAGCAGAATTGGCTGATTTCAGAAGTAGGATGAAAAATCTGAAAGAGCAGAGAATGACTGAGGTTTTGAGTTTGGATAATACAGAGGATGGGTTTTACTAGTAACAAAAATAGGAGATTCTGGTGGAAGAACAGATTAGGTTGGAGGTGGAAGGAATAGGTGATTAGTGATGGGAGTGTGATATTCTACTTTGTTACTTTTTTATTTCCTTTCCCTTTTTAAAAAAATTATTTGTTTCCTTGAGCATTTTCTCTTCTTTCTTTGTTTTCCTGTTTATTTGTTTATACATCATCTAGTTCTTCTCATACATATCATATGTCATATTTCCAAGATTGAGAAAAACTGTAGAGAGACTGGATGGTCTTAGTAGAAAAATTCAAAAGCAATATGATGACATTTAAGGAAAATGCATTGTAATATAACTATTGCCAAAAATCTAGAAACAGTAAAAATTAAAAACAGAGCAGTAAAAAAGCAGTTAGTAGGAGTTTACTGTGCACATAAGAACAGTTTGCAAACTGGATACTTCGAACCAGCTGAAATTAAGCTAAGGTGAGGATGGTTTCTAAAATGAAAAGGAGGAAGTTGTTTAACCCTAACAAGAAATTGTTATTAAAATAATGATTTCTAGACAGCAGAGAATTGGTTAAAAATGATCTCATACATTTTAAGAAGATGATCTAATTTCTTTTATTATTATCAAACTAATTATTATAATAAGAAACAACTTATTTCATTTATGTTCATTAAATAAACTAGATTTAGTTTTCCTTATGTGGCTTAAATGATTTTGTCTCCTTGGGGTATTTTCAAGTCTGGCCTATGTTTTATTTTATTTTAACAATTCCCCTACTGAGAGTGTAGCCAACTAGCATAATGCTACTCTCGAGGACCACCACTGATGTAGTCGCTGGGACAGATGGTCATATAGTCACTCTTACCAACAGTTGCATCATTATCATAGACATGTGTGGTTGGATCATTGAGTTCTTCGAGTTGTCTAATCCTCATGGAAATCATTTGATGTTGAGTGGCTGCTGAAAGGCATTTAAAAGATTTGCAAGGATACAGTGCAATAAGCAAGTTAACATTATGACTATGATGAGAATAACAGCCAGTGACTGAAAAATTTCCCAGAGCAAAGATTCCCAGGGACCAAGATTTAAACAAATTAGCTGGGTTATAATCAGTTTCAGTTTTGCACTTCTAAGTCAGTTTACATTTTTGGAGATAATGTGCAATTGGGTTTCAATTTTTTTCTGTTATTTACATAGCATAACATGATATATTAGTGATTGCATATAATCATGATTACTCAGGACAGGATGAACATGAGGATATTTCATTTCCTAAGGTTGTGTTGCAGGTGACCTTCCACCTACATTAGGACTATAATCATGTGAGCAGTCGGGTAATTTAATAATAGAGACTTCTATGGAAACAAAAGGAAAACAAAGGTTACTAGAGTAAGATATAATCTCAACATCTGAATTTAGAGAGCAGTCAGTTGAGAAAATATTTAGATTTGATTGCAAAGCATCTTTAGATGGTGGAATGAGGATAGCAGTTTCAATATGATGGAGTTTCCTGGTTTGTACTTTGACTGTCTTTGATGATGCCAATGGGTGTTTGGGTGAGTGGCCCATACAACAAGCATGAAAGTAGTCCATACATGATCTGTTGTGGTGGTTCTCTGAAATTTTTAGGTAGACAATAGAACTAGAATCTGGTAATAGGTATACTACAGTTTTTGAAACATTGTATTTTTCTATAGCCATCCCATTTTTATCAAAGGTCATTAAGATTTATTTATGAATTATGTAGTTTCATTAAATGTGGCCTAATTATTTACATAAATGTAGCAAGAATAATGATTCAATGCATATTCTCAAATATGACAGTTCAGTCAAAGCTTTGCTAATATACAAGTGACTTTATTGGCTCCATAAAGCCTAACCTTCAGTCTTTAAAACTGTCAGATAATAGTTAATCTCAGATTAGACCTATAATATTCTCTTCAGGCTGAGAAGCCAAGCTAAGGACTTGAATCACCAATTGAAAAGAATTTATGCACCCCTATATTCATAACAGCACTATTTACAGTAGCTAAATGCTGGAAACAGCCTAAGTGCCTGTAAGTAAATGAATGGATTAAAAACAGTGGTATATTTATACAATGGAATACTACATAACAGAAAGAAAGAAGGAACTCCTACCTTTTGTGACAGCATGGATGGAACTGGTGAATATTATGCTAAGTGGAATAAGCCAGGTGGTGAAAGACAAATGCCATATAATCCCACCTATAAGACAAATCTAATGAACAAAATAAACTAATGATCAAAATAGAACCACAGGTATAGAAACATGGAACAGACTGATAGTGACCAGAGGAGAAAGGGGAAGGGGAAATGGCAGAATGAAGGGGAAGGGATGAGTCAAAGAACATGTATGAATGACCCATAGACATGGACAACAGTGTGAGAATTGACTGTGGGAGTGGAGGGTGGGATGGACAGAGGGAGGCAAAAAGGGAAAAATTGGGACAGCTGTAATAAAAAAACAATAAAAAAGAAAAATATATTACATATACAAACATACATAGTATATATAAACATACAGACAGGCACAAACAGAAATATAGATTTTGTATTAAAATTTTAGCCATTTGTCAGATACAGTAATACAACACCCCCCCCCCCCGAAATAGCTTGATCCAAATTGTTTCTGGAAGATGGCCTAAATTAAGGTTATCTGCTCATATGGTCAAAGATTTTTACTAGAAGTTTTATACACATGCTATAAGAATCCTTTCAGAAAAGCAATTTTCAGAGCCATTTTGTCTTTTAGAAACTTCTGCATCACCAACCAAAGAATGCATTCCACTGCCTCCAAGAGGTTTGGGATGCTCTTTTCAAGACTGCTTCTTAATGTGGGCTATCTTATCTAAATAAGAATTCCAAAGTGAACACTACAATTTCAAATTATCCAAAAGTTCACCCATTTTGCAAAAAAGTACAATATTCTAATCCATGGTGGGTGGAATATATATATATATATGTATGTGTGTATCATGTATATGATACATATACCGTATTATCCATGTGTATTTTGAGCAGGAGTTTCTGAGAGAGGTGGTGAAAGAGTTTTAGACCAAGTGAAACCCATTATTGCCTTTATATTCCATAAAATGACAAAATTACGAGGAGCCTTGTAATCTTACACTACCCCCAAATCCTGGGAAACATGAGTTTCTTCCTCTTATGGAAAGAAAGGTGACTTATCAAGAAGCTTCCTCAAACAAAATACAGGTATGCATAGTAAAGCTAGAGAACTCACACTGCAAAGAGAGCAGAGCTCAGATCCAAAAAGAACTTACCCTTAAACTCCATGATTGGCGAGAAAGCAGTGAGGGCCCTGGGCTCTGTGTGTACTGACACATGGTTGCTCACCAGTCTCAGATTAATTGAGGTCACCGTAAACTGTCAAAAATCCAAAAACAGTAAAAATTAAAATCAGATCAGCAGAACATTTATTTTATTGTGTACATAAAAACAGTACACAAACTAGAAGTTTTCCAACCAACAGTGTAATAAAGTTCAGAGGCATGATGTTGCAGGATGGCTTATAAAGTAAAAAATGAGTAAGCTGTTTAATTTTTACAATAATTGGTTATTACAATGGGAAATTCCTAACAGCAGAGGATTGGATAAAAGTGATTATTTTACACCATTTTAAGAAAATGACTTAGGATTCTTTTATGATTATCAGAGAAATGTTACAGAGCAAAAGTGGGTTCTTTCACGTGGCGCCTTGGTGTGAAACCCAACAACTAGTGTTGAGGAAAACAGGTTTATATTTACAATATTCCAAGTTGGGGAGAACAGTGAGCACTTCAGCTCAGAGCCTTGTTCTCCCACGGGACCCAGCACTTCTCTTGCTCCCCAGAAGGCTAGAAGCCAAAAACATGCCCAGAAGTTCCCCATCCCTTATCTGTCAGCTGTCTCCTTCAGGATCTGGGGTACGATGTCATCAGCCTCTGTATAACAATCCAGGAAAATATGTTCCATGTTGCACTGGATCACGCATTGTTCTCCCTTTGCCCTTTCAAAGCTGCATGGTATTCTCCCTTCTCAAAACTGCATGGAGAAACTCTTCCTTCCTACAAACCGTGTGGATCTCCTCTCTTTCTCAAAACCGCATGGAGACCCTTGCTAAAATGTCTGCCACCTATTTTTAAACCCCTAACTATCTCCTCTGATGCAGTGGGTGTGGTAAGCAGTCTGACCATTCACAGAACCTTGCACAGGTTCTGTATACTCTTTCTGGACCACTTCATGGTCAAAACCCCTCCCATCTCTTTGGGGCCTTGGAAGAACCAAAGCCATTTGCATAACTGAGACACTAAGCTCCTAGCCAAAGTCATGCAAAAGTGTCTTAAAAGCTGTTCCCTCTTTCCCATGCCCCAACCCGCAGGCTCTGGGGATTTTTGGACACCCCCACTCTAACAGAAATACATTTACAAAAAATAAATTAAGTTTTGTTTATATTCATAAAATGAATTTGATTCATTGTTTGTGTTTTTTCAGTTTTTTTCTTGTGATTGATTTCTAGTCTCATACCATTATGATCAGAAAAGATGCTTGCTATGACTTCAATCTTCTTGAATTTATTGAGACTCATTTTGTGTCCTAACATGTTCTTACATGGCTTAAGTGGTTTTGTCTGCTTGAAAGATTTTCAAACTATATCCATTTTGTTTTATTTGTCCTCTATTATAAAATATAAGTTTATTGTTAAGTTTCAAAATATTTTAACAAAAATGGCTTAAATTATCTTTTAATGACAAATAAGAATTCTAGTCTTATTTTAAAATTTTATTTATTGATTTTAGAGAGAAAGAGGAAGGGAAAGAGAGAAAGAAAGAAACATTAATTTGTTGTCCCACTTATTTATGTACTCATTGATTGATTCTTGCATGTACCCTGTCCGGGGATTGAATCTGAAACCTTGGCATATTGGGATGATGCTCAGCCAACTGAGCTACCTGGCTAGGGCCAGAATTTCTAGTCTTTTAAAAGTCTCCTTCATCCCCAGAATAAACCCCAATTGATTACAGTTAATGATCATTTTAATGTATTGCTAGATCCTGTTTGCTAATATTTTGTTGAGAATTTTAATATCTATATTCATCAAGAATATTGGCCTAAAATTTTATTTCTTTGTAGTATCTGTATCTGATTTTAGAATCAGAATAATGTTGATCTCATAAAATGCATTTGGGAGTCTTCCCTCTTCCTGATTTTTTTGGAATAGTTTGAGAAGAATAGGTGATAATCCTTCTTTGAATGTTTGATAAAATTCATCAGTGATCCATCTGATCCAGAACTTTTATTTGTTGAAAGTTTTTTGATGACTGCTTCAATTTCATTAGTTGTAATTGATGTATTCATATTTCCTGATTCTTCCTAATTCAGTTTTGAATGATTGTATGTTTCTAGAAATTTATTCTTTTCTTTCAGATTGTCCAGTCTGTTGGCATATAGCTGTCTGTAACATTTTATTACATACTTTGTATTTCTGTAGCATCAGTTGTTACTTTTCCTCTTTCAATTCTGATTTTACTTATTTGGGTCCTCTCTCTGTTTTTCTTCATGAATCTGGTTAAAGGTTTGTCAATCATATTTATCTTTCCAAAGAACCGACTCTTGGTTTCAATGATCTTTTATTTGGTTTTGCTTTTTTTTTTTTTAACTCTATTGTATTCATTTCTGCTCTGATCTTTAATATTCCTTTCTTCTACTCACTTTGTGTTTTAGTTGTTGTTCTTTTTCTAGTTTCTTTAAGTGGAAATTAGATTGATAATTTGAAATTTTTCCTTGTTTCTTGAGGTAGGGCTGTATTGCTATGAATTTCTCACTTAGGACTGCTTTCGCTGTGTCCTATAGGTTTTGGGCTTTTTTGTTCTCACTTTCATTTGTATCAATGTATCTTTTGATTCTTCTTTGATCTCATTATTAACCCACTCATTGTTTAGTAACATGTTATTCAGCCTTCATATGTTTGTGCTTTTTCAGTTTTATTCTTGTGTCTGATTTCTAGTTTTATACCATTTTGGTCAGAGAACATGCCTGATATGATTTCAATCTTCTTAAATTTACTGAGACTCATTTTGTGTCCTAACATGTGGTAAATCCTAGAAAATGTTCCATGTGCATTTGAAAAGAATGTATATTTTGATGTTTTGGGGTGAAATATTCTGAATATATCAATTAAGTCTATCTGGTCTAATGTTTCATTTAAAGTCATTGTTTCCTTTTTGATTTTCTGTCTGGAAGATCTACCCACTGGTGTCAATGGGGTAAATCTGTCAGAATGGTTGACATCAATAAATCAATAAACAACTTGTATTGAGAAGGATGTGAAGGAAATGGAACCCTCGTGCCCTGTTGATGGGAATGCGATTTGGTGCAGTCACTGTGAAAAATAATATGGGGTTTCCTCCCAAAATAGAACTGTCTTATGACACAGTGATTTTGCTTCTGGGAATATATCTGAAGGAACACAAAACACTAATTTGAAAGAATATATGCACCCTATATGTTCATTGCAGAATTATTTACTATAGCCAATATTTGGAAGCAGCATAGGTGTCCATCAGTAGATGAGTAGATAAAAAAGCTGTGTTGCATTTACGCAACACAGTATTTATAGCTGTAAAAAAAAGAGAAGAAAAGGATACCTTACCTTTGCAGTAGCATGATGGACCTGGAGAGTATTATGCTAAGTGAAATAATCCAGTCAGAGAAAGACAAATAAATACCATATGATATCACTTATATGTGGAATCTAAGAAACTAAATAAATAAACAAATAATGTAGAAACAGACTTATAAATACAGAAAACAGACTGACAGCTGTCAGAGGGGAAGGAGGTTAAGGGGGTGAGTGAAAAAGTTGAGGAGATTAAACCAAAAAAAACAAAAAAATACGCATGGACACAGACAACAGTACAATGATTACCAAAGGGTAGGAGGTAGAAGAGGGTGAAGGGTGGATAAATGATGATGGGAAAAGATGGGTGGTGATCACATAATACAATATAAAGATGATGTCTGATAGAATTGTACAGTTGAAACCTGTATAATTTTATTAACCAATGTTATACCCCAATAAATTCAATAAAACTTAAAAAATAAACACCATGAATACAAAAATGTCTCCTTCAAAGAGAAATATAATACTTAATATTCAAAATCAAGCCTAAAAGCAGAAACAGAATGTATCAATGATATAAAAGGCTCCCCAATACGTGTCTTCATTATCAAAATTTACATATATGTACAGAGCTTAGAAAAAAAAAAGGATCACTTGCTACAAAATTCTCACTCTAGATGTTTTTTGAGTTAACAAATTTATCCTTAGGGCACAAATTTATATGATTGCCCTGATTTAATTATCACAAATTCTGTTAAGCATATTCAGAATTAGTATAATTCTGCTTTCTTGGAGTGGTATAATAAATGTGGAAAAGAACATAGACATTGGAGAATAAAAGGCCTTAATTCAACTTATTCCTCCAGTTTTGATTAGCTGCATGATGATTAGCTACAGTTTCTGCTTCTGAAAAATGGAGATTTTAGCACCTTTTTCTTTGGATGAGGTCAAATAAGATTGTGAATTAATCCATTTAGCACACTAGTGGTTATGTAGTACATGATTGTTAAATTCTCCATGACACTGTTGCTAAATCTGATGAGGGGCTCAGATGTTGGAAAATTTTAGTTTCAGGAAACAGCTAATGAGCTTAGTAATCAATGTATGTAAAAAGCTGTTGTTTCAGGAACTGGAGGTATGACCCACCTTGACTGTTCCACCTTTGTGCCTCAGGAGGACTGCAAGGTATCTGAGCCATTGTACTCCAAGATAAGATGACCACTGCCCAGGACACAGATGAAAGAATGCTTCAGCTTTTATCCGATTAACTTTTTCCCTGACTTCCAAATCCCTTACCAATACTTCTTTTTTTCTTATAAAAAGGGTCTGTTTATAACGGAATTTAAGACAGTCTGTTAGGGTACAAACCTGCTGTCTCCTCAGATCTCCAATCGTCTGAATAAAGCACCCATAAAGATTCAATCCCTGTCTCTGCTTATTGGGTCTGGGAGGTGACAGGCAGCATAGACACCGGCTTTTCCGGTTTCATTTCTATTGCTAGCAAACCAGTGTGGTTTGCTTTACACATATTGAATTCCAGGACTCCTTCTATGGTACCTGCAGTCAGCATCATGTGCCTGAGTTACTCAGGGGAATTTAAGTCAGGAAAGAAGATCCATGCTCAGACGCAGCATAGGTCTAGTGATTTCTAGGACCTAGACTGAAGAAAGCGCCAGGTGTAATTAACTTTATGTTTGCTGTTGATGAACAAGAACACCTAGAAAGTCCTTGAATGGGAGTGGGCAGCCTTAAGTCATTATTCTTAGTAAGTGAGCTCTCTTGCAAAGGTAGACAACAGGTGAGATACTCATGCAAATGACAGAGGAAGATTACTCACTGCATTTTAATTTATATTACTTTTAGTGGTAGGAATGTTCCAATTCAGGACAGAGACAAAAGCCTCTATTATTTCTTTGGCAGATCTTTTTGTTTGTTTTTGACACTGCTTATCTCCCAAATTAGATAAAGTAACAGAAATAGAGGTAAGGTTCATTGAAAGGCTTAGATAAGAGAAAGGCCTCCAAAAATTCTGCCTGAAGTAGGACAGAAGAGCAGCCCTGGCTGAAAGGAGTGGGATACACCCTGTCACAATCTGGACAAAAGAAGAAACAAGATACGTAATAGTTATTTTCTTTTTATTTCAGAAGAGATGGCTAAATATTTTTATTTAGTTTTCAACTTAAAAGGTAGTAATGTAGAGGGTTTTTCGAACTATTTGAGATGTTTCTATTACCTAGAAAATCTACCTAAGACTTTCAATCTTATCCTAGGCAAATAAGACTTGAGATATTATCTTTTTCCTTTTCAAATTGTTACCTTACTTTTGTTTAAAAATATCTTAAAGACTGCATTAGCTAAAAATGAGGAAAGATCCACATGGTGACAAAGAATACTGAGCAATAATTGGACACAGTAATATTCAGAAAGATTACATTGTTTCAGCAACAAGAGAATGAAACTGCACTGCACTGCTGTGTGACCGCACAGTGTAGGGCAGGCTAACATCAATAACTAAACAGTGTAGGGTCACTCTCCTTGATGGAAAATATATAATGCTTTGAATTCAGCTCACATAATTGATTCTTACTACTCCTTGGACACTATAAAAAGAAAAATGAGCTCTTTCCCAGTTTTTGTAACTGAACACTTTAGGAGAAAAATGAAAATACATTAACCTTTTCTCCAAGTGATCTAAATAAATACATACATATATACATACATATTTACATACATACCTGGCTTAATTATGGCTGTTTAGTGCTCCCTGATATGCATTCTCTCCCAGAATTGTAGTCAGTTGCAACTAAAACCATTTGAAAATGTTGCTCTCACTGTCATCTTTTGACCCATGTATCTGCACTCAGTCTAGCACTTTTCTTATTACTGCATAAGGTACCATAAATTAGAGTTCCAGGAGCTCTTCATTGACCTTTTTGAAGACACTATTGAAGGAGAGTGAGTCTAGCCGGGCTTTTAGCACCAGAAACTTGGAATGTAATACAGGCACTATAAAAGACTGCTTCTCTTCATGTAGTTTTAAAGGAGCTCAGATCCCATGTTAGGAAGCTTCCTGCTGCTGAAGAATGGAGAGATTCCCAAAATGCAGGGAAAAACACATAGACTTACAATAAAAGTTTGTCTCAAATTTCAAGGGCATAGATTTTCTTATTGTTTGAGTGACTACTGCAGTATAGTTTCCTTCCAACTGTATACCACATAAATGTGTTTCCAAAAGTTTTCTCAGAATAGAGTCCAAATGAGAAGAAATTCTACCCAAAACAAAGCTACCAGCTTATATATTCTTTCAGGTTCTATGCTATATTGACAAAATCTCCATCGCTAATATAGCATCCTGATCCTAACCCTTACATTAGGGGAGATGAACAGATGAATAGAAATAAAACACCTGATTTATAATAATGTATCATAATAAATTATATGTTTGCTACATATATGTTTAAAGTAATTTTAAATGTGAAAATTATTTAAAATTTTTTAGAATTAATAACTAGGGTTTAAAAATTCTAAATATAATAACTTCTACTAAGAGTCCTCATAAATTTTTGTGTTAGCTTTTAAGTCCCAAGAGAAGGAGGATATTAAATGGAGTGAAACCTACCATGGTCAGTTCAAGAATAAGCCAGCCAAATACAGGAAAAGAAGAATATAATTAGAATATAAACAATTTCATCTTCCTTTTATCCTTTAACTTTTATTGACTTCTTTAATAATCTGCAGATGAAAAGTTTATGTTAAAATTTACTACCCATACCTGAAATACATGTTCAATTAAAACCTGAAACTGTCAGAGAATGAATTGAAAACAATAGTGCTCAGAAGATCAAGGTTCCAGGAAGGGGACAGAATAAATGGTATCCTATAGGTAGAACATAAGAGCCTCCAGGTGATTGCTGGAAAGAAAAAAAACAAAACTGATAATCTATTTCGGGTTAATTTTATGGAAAATAGAGCAACATGCAAATTACAATAATTTACCAAAGATCCATGAATGCCCTTTCTCTGGAATCATTAATTAGTGGTACAAGTATGTAGGTATTTGGGATTTGGGATTGCTGAGCAACTTTATTATGTAATTATTTGAAAACAGAAGTCCCATCTGTACTTGTTTCAATGATCCTTTTTATGTCTGTCCTGCAAAATTCCCACTTCAATGTCTTTCTGTTATGTTTTTACATCCCTAAAGAGGATTCTCATTCAAATAAAAATGAACTCAACCCCAAGTAAAAAAAAAATTTTTTAAATAGCTTTTTTATTATTATGCAGAAATAGTTATATGAAATTAAAACATTAGAGATTTTTTTAATGCTATTTTTTTCCTTAAATTTTTCCACAGGAAATTAAATGTATGACTTTGAGAATGGGAACATTTTGCCAAATTCAGAGTGGAAATGACAATGATCCATTTCCCATTTTCCTAGACAAATTGATGATAGTTAAACCTCGCAAAATGTTTGTTAGTTTTTGCAATTAAACTTTTTATTTTGATATAACTGTAGATTCACTTAAAGTTGTAAAAAGTAATACAGAGATGTCCTTTGTATCCTTTACTCTATTTTCCCCAGTAATAACATCTTGCAAAACTATAAAATAATATCACAACCAGAATATTCACATAAATACAAGCCACCAATCTTATTTAGATTTCCCCATTTTACTTGTACTCAATTGTGTCTGTATGTATTTAGTTCTATTCAATTTTATCATCGTGTAAGTTTGTGTATCTATTGCCATGGTAAGGACACAGAAGAGTCCCATCAGGACAAAGATTCCTGGCCATGCCTTTCATTATCACACTCACCTTCATCACCCCCTACCCTCTCAAACTCCTGACAAGCACTAATCTGTTCTCCATCACTATAATTTTGTCATTTAAAGAATGTTATATAAATTAAATCATATAGTATATGTGAGAACAACTTTCTCACTCTACATAATCCCCTTGAGACTCATGTAAGTTGTTGTGCATACCAATAAAATTCTAAAATATTAATTCTACTATGTAATATAAAACAAGTATAATCATATTATTAATTGAGTTTTATGATCAGTAACTGATTTTTTTCTTCTTCAAATGGTCTATGTTAGTGCTTCTCAATGACCTGGAGGCTTGTTAAACTAAAACACAGTTTGCTTGGCCTTACCCCTAGAGTTTCTGATTAAGTAGTCTGGAAATGGCCTAATAAACACTTTTCTGAGAACTCCTCAGTAAGGCTAATGCTGTTGGCCCCATTTTAAATAGCATTATTTATAATTTATAATTAAGAACTAATTATAATTCTAATTTGAAATATTGTTTCAAAAGAATTCTTTCTCTAACTTCTATACTGAAAAGTTGTGGGTCTAAGAGAAAAGGTAACATATTCTCAGTTTTATCAATAAATCTTCCATTATGCCCAGGAGGAAAACATACTTTCCAAATCAGATGCTAAATAAACAAGCAGAAAAAGAGCAATTTACAAAGGGGGAAAAACAAATAGCCAATAAACATATAAAAATATTTTTCAGCAGTAACCAAGAAATAAAAAATGTGGGGAACAGGACAGAAAAAAAGAAAAATGGAAATTATAAAGCAACCAGTAGACACTTAACAAAATGGAAACAGTAAGTACATACCTATTAATAATTACTTTTTAATATAAATGAATTGAATTCTCCAATCAAAAACACAGATTAACTCAATAAAAACAAGCAGAAAACAGAAAAACAAGGTTCAACTACAGACTGCCTATAAGAGCCTCAGGTCAACTTCAAGGATATATACTGAAAATGAAGGGGGGGGGACCATATATTACATGCAAATGAATCCAAAGAAAAGCAGGGAACCAGCAAGTAAGGGATGCAGAAGGCAGATCTCAGAGTGCCTTGAGACTTTTGTTGACTTGCCCTGGGCCCAGTGCTAATAAAAGCCAGCTTTGATGTGCTGCTTCATTGTTCCTGCATGCACTCAGGACAAGCAGAGGCAGCCACAACCTGTGGATCCTTGTAGCTCCAAAAAGGTTGCCAAGGGCCAGTTACAGGTATTGTCTAACATTGGTCTTCACCAGAGTCTCTCCCAGGAGACCCAGAACTTACACACCCAGTGGCCAGCTTCACAGAACATCAGAGCAGTATCCATAAACTTCACAAGCAGTATATCCAGATGAAGATCTCAACAAGCACCAAACCCTGTTGAAGCAAATTCTGCTTCATGTGGTCAGCACCTGCACAGCAGCTTGCAAGCCTGGTCAGGGCTGAATCTCACAGTAAGCCAGCCTGAGAGTCAATCCCATGCACAAATGGACTAATAGCAATCAAGACTTAACTACAATGGTGGGGCCCACATAACCCACAAGAGACATTACTGGAGCACCCAGCTCAGGTGACCAAAGAGACTGAACCACTGGATCGATCACACAGGGCATTTATTACAAAAGGCCACCCCCTGAAGACTGAAAGTCATAGCATATCTACAAAGAAACACGAAGAGGCCGCAAAAATGGGGAAACAAAGAAACAGTCCCCAAATGAAAGAACATGAAAAATCTCTAAAAAAAAGAGCAAACTGAAATGGAGACAAGCAATTGATCAAATATATAGAGTTCAACAACAAAAACAAGCAAACAAAAAAAGGTTAGTAATGCTCAACAGCATGAAAAAGATATAGGAACCATAAGAAAAAGGAACAGTAAAAAATAAAGAGTACAATATCTGAAATAATACACTGGATGGAATAAACAGTGGGTTAAATAAAGCAAAGGATCAAATTAGCTACTTGAAAGACAAAGTAGAAAAAAGAAAAACACCAATCAGAGCAGCAAAAAGAAAACAATTTTAAAAAATTAGGACATTTTAAGGAACATTTGGGACAACATGAAGTATAACAACACCCACATCATAGGGATACCATAAGGAGAAGAGAGGGAGAAAGGGATTGAAAACCCAGATAAAGTAATGGCTGACACCTTTATTAACCTGGTAAAGGTAAAACACATACAAGTCCAGGAAACACAGAGTCTCAAACAAGATGGACCCAAAGAAGCCCACACCAAGACACATCATAAACTGACAAAGGTTAAAGACAAAGAGAGAATCTTAAAAGCTCCAAGACAAAGACAGTTAAGTTATCCACAAGAGAGTGTCCCAAAAACTGACAGCGGATTTCTCAACATAAACATTTCAGGTCAGAAGGGATTGGCATGAAATATTCAACATTTCAGGTCAGAAGGGATTGGCATGAAATATTCAAAGTTATGAAAAGCAAGGACCTACAACCAAGACTGCTTTGCCCAGCAAGGCTATGATTTAAAAGTGAAGGAGAAATAGCAAGCTTCCCACACAAGAAAAAGCTAAGGAGTTCATTGCCACTAAACCTGTATAAGAAATGTTAAAGGGCCTGTAGAAGAAGAAGGAGTGGTGGGGGGGAGGTGGAGGGGAAGGGGAAGAAGAAGGAGATGGAGGAGAGAAGAAGGAGGAGGAGGAGGAGAAACACAGTTAAAAAATTGCAAAAAACATGCACTTATCAATAATCACATCAAAAGAAAATAGCTTCAATATTCCAATAAAAGAACATAAGGTAACTGATTGGATAAGAAAAGAAGACCCACATATATGCTGTCTACAAGAGACTCACCTCAGAATGAAAGGTACACATAGACTAAAAGTAAAGAGATGGAAAAAAGATATTTTAGACAAATGGGAACAATAAAAATGTGGAGGTAACAATACTTATATCTGACAAAACAGACTTTAAAACAAAGTCCATAGTAAGACACAAAGAAAGGCACTACATAATGATAAAGGGAACAATTAAACAAGAGTATATAAACCTTGTAAACATTTATGCACCCAACATAGGAGCACCTAAACATGTAAAGCAAAACTTGATGTATATAATGGGAGAGGTTGATAGTAATACAAGTAATACAATCATAAAAGGGGATTTTAACACCCCATGACATCAATGGATAGATCTTTAAGACAGAAAATCACCAAGTCACTGAGTCACTGAGACTCATAAAAAAAGAGAGAGACTAACTAAATAAAATCAGAAATGAAAAAGGAGAAATGACAACAGACATCAAAAAAATACAAAGGATTATAAAAATATTACAAGCATAGGCTAATAAATTACATATATATGCCAACAAATTGGACGATCTGGATGAAATGGATAAATTTCTAAAAATGCACAATCTTCCATAACTGAATCAGAAAGAAGCAGAAAATCTGAATAGACAGATAATAACTAATGAAATTGAAGCAGTAATGAAATTTAAAACAAAACAAACAAACAAAAAAAATCCCAACAAATAAAAGTCCTGAGCCAGATGGTTTTGTTACAGAAACAGGGGAGTCCAAAAATCCCCAGAGTTTGCTGCTGGGGGATGGGGAGAAGTAAGCAGCTTTTCAAATGCTTCCACATGCCTGAGGCTGGTGGCTACTGTCTTTCTTATGCAAATGGCTTTAATGCATCCAAAGCCTCAGGCAGATGGGAGGAGTCTTGAACCAGGGGATGGTATGGAAAGCACACAGAGCCTACATAAGGGTCTGTGAATGGTCAGAACTGTTTGCAACACCCACTGCGTCAGATGACGCAGTCAGGGATATATAAACAGCTGCAGACATTTTAGCGGGGTCTCTCAAGCTCTTGTTCCGGCTCTGGCTCTCACTGGCACTCTGGCTCTGGCGCTCTGACTCTCGCTTGTGCTCTCACTCTGAGACTCTCTCAAGCTCTCATTTGGGCTCTGGCTCTCACTGGCGCTCTGGCTCTCGCTCTGGCACTCTGGGACTCTCTCTGGCTCTCGCTCGTGCTCTTACTCTGAGACTCTCGCTCTCTGACTCTCACTCGCGCGCTCGCGCTCGCTCTTGCTCTCTTGCTCTCTCGTGTGCTCCCTCCACGTGGCTTGGTGAAGGGGCCTGCTCCATGTGGCTTGGAGAAGGAGTCTCCAGGCTGCTTTAAGAGGCTCTTGCCATGCAGTTCTGAGAAGGAGAGAAGATCCACGCGGTTTGCAGGAAGAAGGCAGTTTGCAAGGAGGCTGAGAATCCAGGCGATCCTGCATTGAGAGCTGGAGGGCACCACAGCACAGAAAGGACCTCCCCAATCAGATTGAATGATTGGCAGCTGCTGGTAAAACTGAACTGTGTTTGGAAAGTAGGGAAACGGTTTCTGTGACTTCCCTAAAACTAGCCTGGTTTGGAAGGGGGGGGGAGGCAAGGATATGTGTTTGTGGGTGTTTTAAAGAGCATAAGACTTAATAACAGAAATCCGCAAGTAACTAAATCTATATAACTGTTAAATAAACAATTCTTTTTTTCTTTTCACCAAACTCTGGTATTGAGAGTTATAATTTTGGCGGCGGGCAATCGGGCCCCTAACTAAAGAGCCCGTGGGTTTGTTTTCAACTGGAGCAGCCCAGGGGTTCTGTAACAGTTTTACAGGGAAAGATTTTACCAAACATTCAAAGAAGAATTAACACCTCTCCTCAAACTATTCCAAAAGAAATTCAAGAGAAAGAAAGACTCCCAAGATGATTTTACAAGGCCAACATTATACTAATTACAATCAGATAAGATAAGAAAGAAAACATTAGCTCAATATCCTTTAAGAACATAGATAGATGCTAAAATCCTCAACAAAATATTAGCAGGCAGGAACAAGCAATACATTAAAAAGATCATACACCATGATCAAGTGGAATTTATTCCAAAGATGTAAGTTTGGTACAATATCTACAAATCAATAAATATGATACACTGCATAAACAAAATGAAGAATAAAAAACACATGATCATATAAATAGATGCAGAAAAAGCATTTGGTAAAATCTAGCACCTACTTATGATAAAAACTCTCAGCAAAGTAGAAATAGAAGGAACATGCCTCAACATAATAAAGGCCACATATGACAAACCCATAGTCAATATCATACTTATTGGAGTATAAACATGGTTGTGAGGACACAACCACATCAAAATTACAACTAAAGCATAGAAAAGCCATCACTCAGAGCTATCATAATTTGAGTTGAATGGAAGTCTGACAACTCATCGGAGAGGCAGAGATGCAGAGCAGAATGGGTTGGTCCCACAACCATGTGTGGTAGATTAAAAATCAGGATGGATATCTTAGGAGTCAGGAGTCCTAATCCCACCACAGGCCCCCCAGAGTAGGGATCCAGTGCCATGCAGACAAGTCCCCATAACTTCTGGTTGCAAAAAACAGTGAAGATTAAGTCAGTAGAAAAAACTTCTGGAGTACAAAGAAGTTCCCCTTAAAGAACCCACATGTAGACTCACACCCTCTGAGTTCCAGCACCAGGATACCAGCTTGAAAGGCACCAATGGCATATAAGGAGGAACTGAAATGTCTGACAACAAGGCAGAAACTGGAAGACAGATTTCTCCCAAACAGAAAAGTGGGGAGAGGCCACTGTCCCATTTCAGAGCCTTTCTCCCACAGAACTAGCAGGCAGGTGCCATACTAAAGACTCCATCAACCTGGCTAGTTCTGTTTGCCCTGCCCTGCAGATCCCCTGAGATACCCTTCAGCCCTACTTACGGGCCCACTCAAACTGTTAACCTTGACTTTTCCATATGAATGGCTGGTCTAGGCTCAGGCTTCACAGCTTCCTAAATCCTATCAAACAATCAACACCTGGCCTCAGTGAGTCCCCAGCCATTGTAACTTTTTCTAAGTAGTCCCAGGCATGGCACTACCAGCAACCAGCCTAGATTCCAAGCTTGGCTTTGCATGGGAATCTCCAAGCACAGCACAAGTAGCAGCCATCTCAGATTGTGTTATAGCTTAGGTAGGGAGGCATTGGGCAAAACAAAGGTGGAAACTGACCTTTGCCTGCACCACCTGGGAAACCCCAGGGCCTGCACACCCAGTGGACAGCTACAGATTACATGGGAGCACCACCACCCTGCACAGCTGGTCTTCCACAGAGGGTGGAGGTTGGTGGTCAGTGATCTTAGCCAGTCCTTGAAAATGACTGGCCTTGGTAAATCCCTCCCATTGATATGCCAACAGCAACCAGGACTCAACTACAAAAGAAGGGTGTACTTAGCCCACATGAAGGGCGTACATCAAGTACCCAGCTTGGGTGATAGGGAAAGCTGTGCCACTGGACCCTATAGGACACCTCCCACATTTGGTCATACTACCAAGATATGGAGTCAAAGCAGCTCTACCTAATACACACAAACAAACAGAGGGAGGCTGCCAAAATGAGGAAATAAAGAAACATGGCCCAAATGAAAGAAGAGATCAAAACCCCAGAAAAAGAACTAAGCAAAATGAAGATAAGCAATCACATGCAGAGTTCAAAACACTGGCTATAATTGTGAGAAACGCTCACAATAAAAACCGAGACACAGGACTTGAGCAGCAAAGCGAGGCATTTATTCACGAGTCTGCAGAATCAGGCTCACCACCAGCCAGGAGCATGTGCATGCAAAGTAGACAAAGAAAATTGGTTTTATACTAATGCAATTAGCTCCCCTCCCGAACACAATTAGCTCCCCCTCCCCTCTCGTTCTCCCCCATTTCTCCATTACTGGTTAATCTGGGTTCACAATCTAACACAATAAACTACTTAACTCAAGGTGTGAGTCATCTGTTAATTATCTCCTACTGGTTTGAGAGTCGCTGGCTTGCTTCTTTATCCCTAACAATTCCCCCTGTCTCTTTTGGAAAACTGACTGCTCAAACCTCTAATTTGTCCCTTCAAAACTCAGGAGGATTTCTCTATTTTCTTTCTCATAGCAAAGATTTTCTTCAGCCTTCAGGAGGGGGAGATTATTCTGTTGGTAAATTACTGGCATCTTTTTAGTTAGTGCAGTCTCAATTACTCTCTGAACTAAACCTCTGATGCAGGGAATAACACAGCAGCCTAAAGCAATAAGGACGCCTGCTACTACAATCAGGGAGGGGAGAAAAGAACTGACATGATCGTTCCTTTCCACTTGCCAACCCAGTTCTCTAACCATCCAGTTATAGGGTAGTGGATGCCTGAGTTTTCTGCTAGTTCATTTGCTAGGGTGGTCAGTCCCTGTAGAGCCTTAGTGATAGTCCCATCAGGAGCTGTGTTATTAGGGATAAAAGTGCAACACTGTCCCCTGAGCATTGCACATACACCTCCTTTTTCTTCAAGCATCATATCCAGTATCATTCTATTCTCCCAGGTCATTTAACTGGTGGCATCTAACTGTTGAGCTATTTCTTCTATAACACCCCTGGTATAATTAATACATCTCTGCTGATTATAGTAAATATAGTTTACCCAAACCAACATTCTTATTAATTGTTGACCACCAGAAGAGGACTGACTCAAACCCCGACGTTATTTGATTCCTAGCCTTAAACTCATCTGGAACTCCTTTAGGGACCCCAGTCGCATTGATATAGATGTGAGGATCGAATGATCCACAAGGAGCTGTTGACCTCTTTTTCATCACCATTTTATAATCAAAATCCCTTCCACCTCCTTGGGGCCTTAGAAGAACCAAAGTCATTTGTATAACTAAAATACTAGCTACCAGCCATAGCTATACAAAGGCATCTTGAAGGCTGTCCTCTTCCCCCATCCTCCAACTGCAGGCTCTGGGGAATTTTTGGGGACCTTACTCTGTAACAATTCCCTCTCTCAGACTTAAGATCCTTTACAGTCTTATAGAGGACAATGGGCAAAGGTCTCGTACTCCTCTAGCTGCTTCAAGCTGGACATGGCTGTCGTCCTACATACCCTTGGGTCTAGAAAGCCCTATTAGAGTGGGAGTGAGGAGGATAGGGTGGCATTCCTAAATGGGGAAGAATTTTGTAAAGTCAAGGTCAGTTGGCTGTACCCAGGCAGCGGCATGCTCAGTTTCCAAGGGCTGGCAGTGCCAAAGAAACTGGCATCCTTTTGTATTCTGGGGAAACCATATTTGGCAACAGGGTTAAAAGGCATAATTAAAACTATAACCCCTAGATGACAACAGGCAGGGATTAATGTTTAATGTCATACATTAGGAAAAAAAATTGACTTCCTTGGCGGAAGGTGTGCAAGGCACATCACACCTGTTCAAAGCCCTTTTGCGTACTAAACTTAATTTGGGCTGAGGGAAATATTTTAGTATTTCCCCATTCTCAGAACTCTGGGCTCTTTCTGTCCAAGCTGTAGGACAGAAAAAGAGAAACTAGTTTTAAAGTGAAGCCCACAGACTGCCCCACACTTTACCAACCCAACCACTTAATTCAGCCAAACCATTGAGTCTCAGGAGGTGGTGATGCAGATGGGCTTCTTAAGTGAGGCCTATATATACAGACAATTACTCAGGTAATGAGATTATAGGCTTATGCCCTATGCAAACAGAAGGAAGAATATACATATTAGTTCACACAAGATAACCCACAAAACAGCCTCTGAATCTGTAAGACTAGAGACATCCAGCCACAGGGCCTTTGCTGGAATATTTAATAGTGGCAGTTTGAAAGATCTTCCTTGCCTGTTGATTGAACATTTTTGATAATTTTACAAACCTAGTTTTAACTTCAAATGAAAACAAACTTTTAAAGACAATTAGCTGTACTAGTTTATAGTCTACCACTAAGCATTGTTATTTTTCTCAAATCACGATTTTTCTCCTTAAGATTACCCTCCTTGTTTAAAGGGACTGCATTAAGTCCAGTTTTAATTTAGCCTGTTCATTTGCATAAACACAACACGAGCAGCAATTGATCACCTATAATCTTTTAAGTCTGCTTTGCTGGAACTCACACAAAGAACCTTCATATTGACTTTCAGTCTGCTCTCTGGGCACAGAAGCTGAGCCACATACCTGCCATCTTGCCTTGCCTGTAAAACCCATGCTTTTTACAAGTCCTTCAGGTTTTCCATTGTGCCTTAAGGTTCCTCCTAGATATCTATCAGGAAAGCAACTTTCATTCCTTCCCTAGAAAGATTGTCATGAACCGTACAACCAACCAAGGTATCAGGTTTTTCCCTCCTTGGTTTTCATTAGCTTTGAAAGTCAACTCCCATTCCTCAGGGCTTTATGGTAAAAATCAGAGCCTAGGAATGCTTCCTTCAGGCGTGACATCCCAGTCAAAGCCTCAGCTGACAAAAACCACCATTAGCAACTGAACTTACTAGTTTTATGCAAAGGAACCTTATGTCATTTTTTACTCCTTTAAAATGCCAAATACTGGAGGGTTCAGGTAGGGAGGAAAATATAAAGGCATGAAGGAAAATCCTTGTCCTTCAAAACTGTATTTCCATGCATTATACCTTCCATTACTAAACCCACACAATTTATTTTCAAAACCTTTATAAACTTCTAACAAACCTTTCAATTTTCATGCGTTACACTTTCCTTGGTTCCCTTTCTTTCATGTGAAGTTTTAACTTTCCCTAGGAAACCTCAATTTTTCCTTTCAGAGCATAAACAAAGCAATAATTTAAAACACAGACAGCTAGGCCCTCTCTCTCCAGTATGTCCACTGGCTTCCTAGAGAGATGTGCCCTTGGCAGAGACATGTTCACTTTCCCAGGCTGGAGCACTCAGAAGCCCTGAATGACCCTTCCTGGGTCCTGGGAGGGAAAAGGAATTTTTACCAGCTGGTTTACAGACAACCTTTCCTAGGTCTCACTGGTCAAAAACAGATACAGAGAGAATTCCACAGCAGAACAGACCAAAATACGCTTTTATAAAATCAGAACACAAGCACCTGAGATTTCCTTTTCCCAGGTTTAAAACTTCCATAACTTTCCTTTTTATCATTATGACTTTCCACAGACCTAAAACATTCACAAACTTTCTAAATACCCTTTAGTTCTTTAGATTTAACCATAACATGCTTCCAATCCTTGTTCTTTTCCACACTGTGAAGGACTATACTCAAACTCAGTATTCGGCAGCTAAAAGTTTCTAGATTTGCAGAGATATCCTGCAGCTTTTTGAAGTTTCTGCTTCTCCTTCTCTCTCCTAACGTACACTTTCTGAGCTTTCCTGAGGAGTTTTTCAATTGTTCTATCTGGCCCATTCATCTACTTTCTATAATTTCTTACAAATATCTAGCCAGCTTCTATCACAATGGTGACTTTTAAGAGTCCCTGCCCTACAGTATTCTCTGGATTTAGACCAGAATACATCCTCATCTGGTCCCTGAGCTTCTGTAGGTGTGCTGATGTAGCTGTATCTTGAATGTCTTGGAGACATTCTATGCTTGGGGAATGGACTCCTTGATTCCCCTGATGATGAGGCTCCTAAGGTCTCTCATTTGAGCCCTATCCTCCAGCCTGTTATTATCCCATTCAGGGTCTATATTGGGTAACTTCTGTTCATCCAGGACAATTCCCTGACCAGGAGGATGTTCTCTTTCCCATATCCTCATAGCAGCCCATCTGATCATTCCCCTCTCTTCCCCACTGAAGATGTCTAGTATAGGCATTAATTCCATCCACATGTATATGCTGAGTCCAAGGAACTGATCTAATTGTTCTGCCAATCCAAAGGGGTCCTCTGCTAAGAGCTTCATATCACGCTTGAAGTTTCTAACTTCAGTGGTTGTTAAAGGAGCATTTGACCTATCCAATATACCCTGGGCCCATGGAGACCTCCCTAAGGGAAAATATCAGCTGCTTTGAGGGAATGGGAAAGTTCTTCAGGTCTTGCTTACATTGTTCTAATTCTTTTCTTAATCTAGAGTAAGTTCCCACTAGTGCCGTGGGTGTTGTGGGCACGGCTACCCATTGGGCAGCTGTTAGGTGCCCCTGGCCTGATTCATCTGTACTGTCTATCTACAGTGCCTGTGCCCAGTTGGCCGCCAGCTGACCAAGGCCGTAAGGCGGTGTGAGACAGGACAGAGGGTCCTGGGCTTCATCTTCTTTTTCTTTCACAGGGAAGAAACCTGTAGACCTGCTGGTAGGCTATAACCAGCAGAGAGCATATTCATTCTCTTCGTTAGAAGCTGATGCCTTATCACTCACATATAAGATCAGGGCTTGACAAACCCAAGATTCATCAGACCCAAATTGGGGCCAGAAAACAGATTGCCCATTATTGGGTTCCTTTGGCCAAAGGAGATAGCAATATTTCACCATTTCTTGTTTTGTTTTATTCTGGGTCTGGGGATCTTCTCCCCAATGCTCTAACATTTTCCCTAATTCTTTAGTTTCCCTAGGCTTAGAATTTTTATTTCCCATCCTCAGTCGATTCCTGTGGCTATGGCTGAATCTGGCTGTGACCTCAACACCCCATACTGGAAATTTATTGAACATGAACCCATGAGCTCAACCCCCTGCATTGGAAGTTTCTTGCTCACACCTTGTATACTCAACCTCCCATACTGGAAGTTTCGTATATATAAATCCTGAATACTCAACCCCCCTTACTGGATATTTCTTATATATGGAAACACTGTTAGTTCAACCCCCCATACTGGAGGTTTCTTGCCTACAGCTTGTGAACTCAGCCCCCATTATTGGAGGTTTCTTGTCCATGCCTAGTATGCTCAACCCCCCATACTGGAGATTTCTTGCACACAGCCCACAGCCGCACACACCCATTCGATCTCTGAGGATGCCCAACCACCAAGGCAGTAATTAGCCCAATTTTCTTAGCTTGGCCTGTGCACAAAGTTGCCTGGTTACCGCGGTGTTAGCTTCTGCTTCCCCCCTGCATCAGTTCTACTGCTGTCCCATCAAGAAGTCTCATGTCCATTTCCAGACACTGTGGTGCAAGTGGGTTCTGGGTCAAGTGGGCCACACAAAAGCAGGTAGGATGCATCTCCCCACCTCAGCTCAGAGCCCATTCCTGCACACAGGTGGAGGATCCATGATGAACCCCCAAATTATGAGAAACACAGTAAAAACCAAGACACAGGACTTGAGCAGCAAAGCGAGGTGTTTATTCATGAGTCCGCAGAGTCAGGCACATCACCAGCAAGGAGCATGTGCATGCAAAGTAGACAAAGAAAACTGGTTTTATACTAATGTGATTAGCTCCCCCTCCCTTCTTCTTCTCTCCCATTTCTCCATTACTGGTTAATCCGGGTTCACAATCTAACATGGTTAACTACTTAACTCAGTGTGTGATTAACTAAGGATAATTTAGTTATAGGTCTATCTCCAACTTATTTGCAAAGTTATCTAGCTACATCTTCCCATTTCTGTTTAGTGATAACAATCTTCCTCCTTTTAATCTCAGAGATATGTGTGAGGAGCTGCAGAATGTCATTTCCTTGCCCCTTTTCCATGATTCGTCTGTTAATTATCTCCTACTGGTTTGAAAGTCACTGGCTTCCTTTTTTATCCCTAACATAAGAATGCTCAAGGAACTTAGTGAGGACCTCAAGAGCATAAAAAGATCAAGTCAGAAATGAAGGCTACACTGAGTGAAATAAAGAACAATTACAGGGAAACAACACTAGAGTGGATGAAGCTGAGAATTAAATCAATGATTTTAAACATAAGGAAGCAAAAAACAACCAATCAGAACAAGAAGAAAAAAGAATCCAATGAAAAGAAGGTGATGTGAGCAGCTTCTTGAACAACTTCAAGCATTCCAACATTAGCATCATAGCAGTACCAGAAAGAAAAGGAAAGAGCAAGAAACTGGAAATTTATTTGAAAAAATAGTGAAAGAATACTTCTCTAATTTGGTGACGAAAATAGGCATGAAAGTCCAGGAAGCAGAGAAAGTCCCAAACAAGATGGATGTGAAGACTCCAATTCACATCATAATTAACATGCCAAAGGTTAAAGATAAAGAAGGAATCCTATAAGCAGCAAGAGAAAAGCAGTTATTCACCTACTGGGGAGTTCCTGTAAGACTGTCAGCTGCTTTCTAAAAAGAAACTTTGCAAACTAGAAAGGACTGGCAAGAAATATTCAAAGTCATGGAAAACAGGAACTTTTAGTCAAGGTTGCTCTACCCATCAAATATGTCATTCAGAATTGAAGGGCAGATAAAGAGCTTCCCAGACAAAACAAAAACAAAAACAAAAAAACACTAAAGGAGTTGTTCATCACCACCAGGCCATTATTATATGAAAAGTTAAAGGGAATTATTTAAGAAAAAGAAGATCAAAACTCTGAAAAATAAAATGGCAATAAATACATATCTATCAGCAATTGAGTTTAAAAAATAAACTAAGCAAACAAAAAGAACAGAGACAGAATCATGGTTGCCAGATGGGAGAAATTTATGGAATGGATGAATAGGAGAGGGGATTAAGAAGTACCAATAAGTAGTTACAGAATAGCCATAGGGATGTAAAGTACAGTATAGGAAATGAAGTAGCAAAATAATTTATATGCATGATCCATGAACATAAACAATGGTTGGGGACTGCCTGAGTGGAGAGTATTGGGTGGAGGGGAGCAAAGGGGGAAAGTAGGATGACTGTAATAGCATAATCAATAAAATATAATAAAAAAGAAAGAACAACAAAATGTTAGACTAAAAAAATAGAAGAGATCAATGAATATAAGAGCTGTTTTTTTGTAAGGATAAACAAAACAGACAAATTTTTTACTAGACTCACTGAGACAAAAAAAGAGAAGACTCAAATAAATATAAGTATATATAGGAGACACATTACAACTGATGCCCACAAATACAAAGGATTGTAAGAGATTTTTACGAACAAATATCCACTAATGTATTGGACAACCTGTAAAAAATAGATAAATTTCTGGAATATACAATCTACCCAGACTAAATCATGAAGAAATTAAAATGCTGAACAGAACAATTACTAGTAAGATTAACAATAACAAAGTATCTCCCAACAAGCTTTACCAGTAATTCTACCAGTTAAAGAAGAATTCATACCAAATCTTCTCAAATTCTTCAAAAAAACAAAACAAATCATTTGCCAAACTCATTTTAAGAGGTCAGCATAATAAAAATAAAAGAAGGACATAACAAGAAAAGAAAATTATAGGCCAATATACCTGATATAAATAGATGCAAAAATCTTTAACAAATATTAGCAAACCAAATTCAATAGTACATTAAAAGAATCACACACTACAATCAGTGGGATTTATTTCAGTGATGCAAGGATAGTTCAACTTCCATTAATCAATCAATACAAAGCCATATTTTAAAAAATGAAAATTAAAATTTACATAATTATCTCAATAGGTACACAAAAAGCATTTAACAAAATTCAACATATCTTCATAATAAAACTCTCAACAAAATGTGTAAAGTGAATATATCTTAATAAAATAAAGGTTATATATGACAAAGTCACAGCTAATATCATACTCTGGTAAAAAGCTGAAGGCTTTTTCTCTAAGATCAGGAACAAGACCTGGATGCTTACTCTCTCTACTTTTATTCAAAATAGTACTAGAAATCCTATCTAGAGCAAATAGGAAAGAAAAAATTTTAAAACGCATTCAAATCACAAAGGAATAAAAATGAAATTATCTCTATTTTCAGATGACATGATATTAGATATAGAAAACCCTAAATACTCCATCGAAAACACTGTTAGAACTAATAAACAAATTCACTGAAGTTTTAGGACACAAAATAAACATACAAAAGTCAGTTTGTTTGTAAACATTAATAACAAACTATCAGAAATAGAAATTAAAAATAATTCCATTAACAATAGCATGAAAAAGAATAAACTACTTTGAAATATATTTAACCAAGGAGGTGAAAGATAACTATAACACAGTGATGAAAGAAATTGAAGAAGGCACAAATAAATGGAAAGATAGTCCATCCTCGTGAATTAAAAAAATTAATATGGTTAAAACGTCCATGCTACCCAGAGTGTTCCACAGATTCAATATGACTCCTATAAAAATACCAATGTTATTTTTCACAGAAATAAAAATAAAAAATTCTAAAATGTGTATGGCACAGATCAAAAGATCCCACATAATCAAAGTAATATTGATATTAAAAAAGAAAAAAAAAGCAAAGCTTTAGGCATTCTACTTCCTGATTTCAAACTATACTATAAGTCTATAGTAATAAAAAACAATATGGTGTTGAAATAAACACAGACACGTAGATCAATGGAACAGAGTAGAGTCCAGAAATAAACCCATGCATGTATGGCCACCCAATATTTGACCAAGGAGCCAAGAATACTTAACGGAGAGAGGATAGTCTCTCCAATAAATAGTGTAGGGAATCTGGAAAGCTGCATGCAAAAGAATGAAACTGAACCCTTATCTTACAGTAACTCAAAATGGTTTAAAGACTTGAACCTGAGGACTTCCGGCCAAGATGGAGGCTTAGACGGACACGCTAGGTCTCCCTCTACAACTATAGTGGAATACAACTACTTCAAAACAAAGGATAACTAGAAATTCCAGAAAATAAAGCTACACGGAAGCCCAACATATGAAGTTATAAACCAGCGGTGCCATTTGGGCAGGTAAGAGTTAAAGAAGGCAAAGCTGCTTGCGGAGCGGCGGGGCGGGGCGGCGAAAAATCCTGGAGGCATTCAAGCCCCTGGCGTGCGCGACTCCAATCAAGCCCCTGGCCTGCGCGACTCCTGCGCGACTCCTGCGCGACTCCGGCGCTGGGGAGCAGCCGCAGCATCGCCTTGAACAGTGAGGCCCAGGGGGGCGGGAGGACGGATCCCGGTCTCCTAGCTGAATAACTGTGTGAATCCATCTTGGACCCCCGCCCCCACAGAAAGCACCACAGGGCTACGAAATAGGTCGCGCGCCTGCCGGTCGCTGATTTGTGACGCGTACGCAGGCACTGCCCCCTGCTCCCGACAGCCAGCCCAGGAAAACAAAACGCATCTGTCAAAATGAGGCAGGCAACTTTAGAAATACCGGTAACACAACTCACCAGACAGCAGATAGAGAACCTGACAGATGAACAGATAAGAAACCTGTCAGAGGCTCAGTTCTGGGCCATTGTTATCAGGTGGCTTACAGAATTCACAAAAGAGCAGGAAAAAGATATGAAAGAAGGGAAAAACTTTCATAACGAAAGGAACAAAACCACATATGAGACAGATGGTGAGGAATCCAGAGTCCATTTCAACAAACTGGAATATGGAGAAGAAACTAGCAATCAACCAATGCAGCGAGAGGAAATGGCAAGCAACAATGAGAGGATCAGAAACCTCTGGGACAGCTATAAAAGGCCCAACATAAGAATCATTGGTTTGCCAGAGAATGAGGAAGATGAACTAGAACTTGAAAAATTGAGTGAAAATATAATAAAGGAGAACTTCCCAGACTTGGGGAAGGGAATAGACTTGCAGGTCCAAGAAGCAAGGAGAGTTCCCAAGAGACTGGACCCAGGGAGAACCACTCCAAGACACATTATAATCAAAATGTCAAAAATTAAAGATAAAGAGAGAATCTTAAAAGCAGCAAGAGAGAAGAAAAGAATTATGTACAAAGGGGTCCCAATTAGACTATCAGCTGACTTCTCAAGGGAAACCCTACAGACAAGAAGGAACTGGCAAGAAATATTCAAAGTAATGAAAATCCAAAACCTACAACCACGAATACTCTATCCAGCGAAATTGTCATTCAGAATAGAAGGACAGAGAAAGTGTTTCCAGGACAAAATAAAACTGAAAGAGTTCATTAGATCCAAACCACTGTTATATGAGAAGTTAAAGGGACTGGTTTAAAAAACAGAAGCTAGGGAGATGAAACAAAGGCAAACGAAACAGGCAACGAGAGTGGAAAAGGAACTGTGGGTAAGGGAAATATAGTGGGGGGAGGTCAACAGGGAGGGGGAGTGGGGAGAGGGAGGGAGATGATATAGGAATTGGAGATCATGGTAGGAGGGAATGGAATAGACGGAGAGAGGTTGGGAGGAACTGTAAGCACAACTAATGGACATAATCTAAAAGGGGGGGACAACTGGAGGGAGGGGGCCACCGGGTGGAGGGGAGCAGAGGGAAGGGAAAGTGGCACAAATGTAATATTTTAATCAATAAAACACATTAAATCTTAAAAAAAAAAAAAAAAAAAAAAAAGACTTGAACCTGAAACTGAAAAACTCCTACTAGAAAATTTAGGAGGTAATCTCCTTGATGTCAGTCCTGGTAATAATTTTTTAGATTTGACACCCAAAACAAAGATAACAAAAGCAAAAATAAACAAGTGGGACTATACCAAATTAAAAAGGTTCTGCACAGCAAAGGAAACCATCAACAAAATGAAAAGGCGATCTATGGATAGAAAGAAAGTGCTTGCAAAATATTGATCTTATAAAAAGTGAATACCCAAAATATAGAAATCTTCAATAGCAAAAAAAGAAGAAGAAGAAGGAGCAGTCTGATTTAAAAATAGGCAGAGTAACTGAATAAATATTTTTCCAATGAAGACATACAATGGCTAATAAGTACATGAGTAGGTGTTCAACTTCTGTAATCATCAGGGAAATGCAAATAAAAACCACAAGAGATATCATCTCATACCTGTTAGAATAGCTATGATCAAAAAGACAAGAGATAACTTTTTGAGGATGTAAAGAAAAGGGAAAACTTTTGCACCATTAGTTGGAATGTAAACTGGTGAACCCACTGTGGAAAACTGTATGGAGATTCCTCAAAAAAAAAAAAAAAAAAAAAAAAAATTAAAAATATAACTATTATATGATCCAAGAATCTCACTGGGTATATATCCAAAGGAAATGAAATCAGTATTACAAAGATATATCTGCATTCCCATGTTCATTGCAGTGTTGTTCACAATTGCCAAGATACGGAAACAATCTAAATGTTTGTCAATAGATGAATATATAAAAAATAATATCAAAATATTATTCAGCCATGAGAAAGGAAAACATCCTGCTCTTTGTAATAACATGGATGAAATGTAAGGGCATTATGTTAAATGAAATAAGTCAGGCAGAGGAAGACAAGTACTGTATAATCTCACTTATATGTGGAATATTAAAAAGAAAACATTACTAAATACTTACTATACTAGGTTTTGTTCAAATGTAATAACTAATACTTGTAGAAAGCTCATTGAGTCTCAGCCACTGTTGTAAGCATACTATCGTCGTCGTCGTCGTCATCGTCGTCGGCAGCCGTCCGTCTCGAGAGACGATGGTGTAGCTTCTTAAGAGTCTATCTGCACCGCCGAGAATGGCTGTGCAGTCCGACTCAGGAGTGACACGGTATCTGTCTCCTCCCATGTTTAATCGACATCTTGTGATGACGCTGGAGTGTCCTCTCCAGTGAAGCTGAAGCTACAGAGCCTGGGCAGGGTGATATGGAGGGTCTGCTGTTGCCCATGCAGCAGACGCCCCCTCTCTTCGCAGCTGAAGGGTCCAAGGGAAAGACGGAGTCAATACAGCTTGGCTTCAGGTGCGCCGCAGGAGTTGCCGGTGTTGACTACAACGTCAAACCGCCTTAGGGACTCCGGCTCCGGATTTTCTGTCGGGGTTTACTCCCTTAGCCTTTCCCCTGAAGAGGTATGCCGCAAGGCAGCGGAGGTTTTCTGGAGTCAGAGTTTTCCTTCTCTGATGTGCCCTGACTGGAAGATAGAACCAGCAACACTTAGCTCGCAGACCGACGCTCAATCCACTGAGCCAAACCAGCCAGGGGGATAAGCATACTATACAAGTCTATAAAATAGGTGATACTCATTTTTTTATCTATTTATCTCACATAATCCTAGGAAGTACTTAATAACTGAACATAGGAAGAAGAGGAACCAATGTAAAGCTAAGGGTATTAGCAGCAAGGATTCAACAGGCTTCTCTCTGGGGTAGTTATTAATTGACTCCACTTCAGTAACATGGAAAATTTGCCTCCCTTATCAAAGATGAGACTCCCAGAGGAGAGGCATAGTTAGCTCAGCTTAGGTATCTACTCTTTGGATCAACCAGCATTGCCGAGAGTGGCAGAATCACCAATTCAGACATACTCGTTGGAAGCCCATCTGTATGTTTTCACTGGCCTCTGAGATGGGAGAAGTTGGGGAAAGTGGGGGCAGGAATAAAGTTATAAGCCAAGAAGTTCATCCCAGCTCTTGTCTCCCTTACTCTGTGAAGCCCATGATAGAACTAAACTATGAGTGGGAAGTATTGATTCAACTAACGTTTAAAAAATGTTTCCTGAGTACCTAAGCTGTGCCTGGCACTTTAATAATTTGCTTTTGTATAATGCATTATGGTTTACAAAGATTTGTACATAGACCTTTCCTTTTTTATCTTAAAAACAACCACAGAAATATAAGTAATACAAATAACATTCTCCCCCATTTTTACAGATGAGGAAACTCAGGCTGACAAGTAATTTGCCCAAAAGTCACATGTTTGGAAGGGGGGAGTGGAACTGAACTCTAACCCAGGCTTTTTAATCGCCAGCTAAACCAGTCCTCTTCCCCTTAAAGATGCATTTAGTACGGACTCAGGGAAGAAGAACTGAGCAACTTACTTCACTGACAAGGAAGAACTAAATGTCCAGGGACGTGAGTAATAGGGTCTGGATGAAAGATTTCACTAGCAATAAAATAAAAATGATAGCAAAGACAAAATTTATTCAGAGAGAACCAGCACATTTGTTGAGGGGATTTATCTGATAAATGACAGTGAGGAATACAATAGACTTTGTTATTCTCATTTAGAAAAGAATCACTCTATGTGGAATAAATAGAGCAATTTTCTCTGATGATATGAAAAAAAAAAAAAACATAAAAGCACAAAAAACTCCACAGTTAGATCAAGATGATGAGCAATATCAGGAGAGCACTGGCTTGGAGAAGAAAATCAGTAGTGAAAAATATCAGGCTTAATTTTAACATCCTTGGAAAAGGTACCTTATAGGATTACTAAAGAGTTGCTTCATTGCAGATACTCTTCTTTGCATCATCTCTGTCACATAAGAGTTGAAATTGAAATTATAGAGCAAATGAAATTGGTAAGTCAATGCCGCAGTCTCCTCCTTGGCCAAGTTAATTCCTCATTAGGAAATATTCCCAGGCTTTTCCTCATGAGGGAAAGGCACAGAAACAACAATAACTTTTTTTTTTTAATTGGCTAGGTATCTTTTGATCCAAAGAAAATGATCATTTCACTTTGCTTCTCGGATTTTCTTTTCAGGCAATTCCATCATGTTACCACTAAACATGTTTGACCTACAATGAAGAGATAATTTTAGCAAAACAGGATACCATCAGTCTCATAGGCTCTTGTTGCTATGAGATGAAGGACAGTATTTTGCCTCTGCAGTTATCAAAACTAAATATTTAGAATTTAAAATTCAACATGTTTTTCACCAAATTGATCCTGCAGATGTCAGCTAGCTGAATTCCCAGTAGTGTAGGCACTGTTATCCTCTGTGATAAATGTTGGATTGATTTAATCATATTAGCTCACTCTCTCATTATTGAAAGAAAACCTTTTCTGTTTATGTGATGCTAAAGTTTCTTTCATACCTCTGAGATATGGAAAGGGAAAAAAGCAAGTTGCAGAACAATGTTTCACATTCACTGGTGTGTGCTCCAGTGTCTAGAACAAAAAACTAAATGGAGGAACACCAAACAGATGAGAATTGTTACATCCGGGGAAAGGAGGGGAAAGCGGGAGGAGTGGCAGATGGGAGAAGGGAAACATTCATGTTTTTTTTCCTCTAAATATTTCTGTGGTTTGAATCTGTTACAACAATAACATATTCATGTATGATTTTGTGATTTTAAAAGAATAATAAAAGATTCATTCAGTCAGTGAGAAATGAGGCTTTTTACTCACAATGCTGCTTAAAGGTTAATTTTTGTGAAGCCAATTAGTGGTCTTAGTCTGTAAGGCATAGTTTTGTTTGGGTCTGTTACCTGGTAGTTCATTCCTCTAGGAGATTTCAGTTTTTAAAAATTATTTATTTTAAAAAGATTAGAATGTTAAGTGCTCTTAAGATTTAAAATTTTTATAGCATTACATAGAATCTTTCCAGAAATGAGAATATACTACCAAAAATTTAAAGATAAACTCATAACTTCTTCTAATACTGTTCCAGAATGAAGATAGGAAAAAGTTGTTTTTAACTTGTAAATTACTTACAAGATATCATCCTTTGTCTATAGCCATTTACCAAACTCTACAAGTTTTTTAATCTTCGCTTTAGGTCCCTAAACCATTTCTTTACTGTTTTTTTCTCTGTAGGTTCGGGATTATCATTACAAGGGTTGTTTAAGCATGCACTTGTTGAAAGGCACAGAGGAAAGAAAGAAGGAAGACTCTCAGGCTGTTCTTCTTGGTCATTTCTACAAACTCAATATCTTCATTTTACATTATCTCCAAATGTTGGGAATTCTAGGTGACTGTTTTGTGGCTTTCTTTTTCAACTCTGTGTGGGCAACTTGCCTTTACCCAAGTCTCAGTTATCACATGTATATTTAATATTCTCAAATTTGTATATATACAGTCCATATCTTTCAAGTGAGTTCCAGATTCCTACCTCCAGCTTATATTAAAGATCTCCAATTATATGTCCCACAGCATGACAAGCTTAAAATGTATGAAAGGGAATTTCTATCTCTATACTATACCTCCTATGAATGCAGTGGTTGCCACTAAGCGGCGATTTTGCCCCTCCCCCCTAGAGATATTTGCAATACAGTATTCCCTCACTTATCGCAGGTATTACATTCTAGACCCCCCTCCCCAGTGAAGTAGGAACCTTACATTTATTCTACACTCTTAAACCTACGCAACTTTAACAACATACATATACGGTACCGCAAAATCCCACGATATAGCGATAAATAATTAAATATAATATTTTTTAAAACCCCACAATACAGTGAGGCCACGATAAGTGAACAGCAATATAGAAAGCGACTACTGTATCTAGAGACAACAAGGCAGAGTAATACTGATGGCATATGATGGATAGATCCAGAGATGTTGCTAAACATCCTACAATTTATAGGACACTTTCTTCCACACACACTACAAATCATTTTCTGACCCAAACTGTCAATAGGGTCAACTTTGAGAAAAGGTTGCTTTTCCAAATGGTTGAGAAATGGTTAATTTAACAGCCAATAAAAGGTTAATGGATTAACATCTCAGAGAATAAAAACACCATCATCCATCCTTGAAGTCATCCCTATTTTCTCCCTCTCTCTCACTTTACACATCTACATGTTCATCAATCCCATACGTTCTAGATATAATCAATCTCCATGTTGTCATTGTCACAGCCATGACTTTAATTCATGCTGTATCCTGAACAGCATCACTCTTTCTATTGATCTCCCCTCTTCTAATCACCCTCCACACCAGTTTCTTTACTGATGCCTGAGACATCTTTCCAAAACACAAATATATTCATGTCACTCTCATGTAAAAACCATCATATGGCTCTCATTGTCTATGGATCAAGTTCAAGGCTGCTTATCCTCTTCTTGCCTGATCACTTTAGATTTCTTTAGCTCCTTGTTTCCCAAATCCCTTATATTGACCGCAAGCTTCCCAAATCCTCTATGCATATTAATTACTTGAAGATGTAGAGAACTTACTGCTTTCAGCCTCTGTGCTTTTATGTCAGCATGGAGTTCCATTCTCTTACTTTATCTTTTCTAGTTCGTTCATATTTATTATTCAAGACACAGCGCATATGTAGCTTGTCTAAAAATACTTTTTCCCCTAACCAACCCAAGTCTACAGAGAATGCCCATACTTGTCATGGTTCATGATTGAAAATAATAGAATAAGGTTCTTAATCATTTAAGTAGAAAGGAAATTTATTAAAAGGGTATTAGTAGCTGTCCTGGGTTAAATAGTATCTTACAAAAATTTATGTCCACCCAGAGCTTATTTTCATTTTAAAATAAGGTATTTGCAGATGTAATCAAGTTAAAATAAGATCATAATTGGTTAGAGTGGGCCTTAAATCCATATAATTTGTGCCTTTATAATAAAATTTGGACACAGGGATGCATATCCACAGGGAAGAACATGACATACACGTGAAGACAGAAAAAGAGAATAAAGTAATACATCTCCCAAGGAACTTCATGAATTCTTGACAATGGCTAGAGGCCAAAAAGAGACTCATGGAACAAATTCTCCTTCAGAGCCCTCAGAAGGATCCAACCTTATGACACCTTGATTTCCACTTCTGGCCTCCAGAACTAGGATATAATAAATTTCTGTTGTTTAAGTCACCACTTTGTGGGTATTTGTTATAATAGCTCTAGGGGCCTACTCTGGTGGCCCAGATAATCAACAGAAAGGGTAAAAGTATGTGTTGTTGCTAGGCAGCCAAAGTATAATTAAAAACCTGCTCTGGAATTATTTTAGTAGAAAAATTTTTCTTTTGACACCTACCATTATCATCCATGGACACTTCTAGTATACTGGGTTCCATCAGATCTTGACATTCATCAGGGCACCCTGAATCTTCAGCTTATCCCCAGGTACCATGAGCCTTTTCCAACTCCCCATGTGACTTTTTTGCTCTCTCAAGTTGGGTGGAAAATGCTCTTAGTGGTACCAGCAGCATAATTTGTGAGGCCCAGTGCAAAATGAAAATGAAGGGTACTTTATGCAAAAATTATTAATAATTTCAAGACAGTAACAGCAGCACATTAAATTAAGTGCTGGATCCTTCTAAGCACAGGTCACACACCCATGAGGCAAGCCTTAGCTTTTAGTCATATTTGGATGATATGCCTACAGTCTTCCCTGAGAGGATTCAGAGTACTGTCTATTCTTTTCAGTCTTTATAATGAAGAACAAGGTCCTCCCTCCCACTTATTTTTGCTAAAATAAGAAGGTAATCTGATGTTTGGCAACAAAAAGACAAATGTTCCAAGGTAGATCTTATATATATTTCATAGCACTGCATTATAATTGACTACTTTCATGTCTGCCTCTTTTGCTAAACTGTTAGGAAACAAATGCTTAGTTGGACAATTACAGTCTTCTTTTCCTGTGGCCAACACTTTAAACCAGAGATGACTCGCATAAATGATATATGAAATTTTCATTTCCTTGATGGTTTTTCTTCTTGGGAAGATAGTTTTATTCTAATCATATGAAATGTGTGCAGAAAATTTTGAGTCTTTGTGCTTATTTTATATCTACTAAGTTGGAATGAAGCGCATTTTTTCTAAGGATCAGTTATTCTGAAGAAGCATTAAATATATTAAAATGAAAAAAAACTATTGTCCAGGCTTGGTCTTTTAAAATAACCATTTTTAGTCTATTTGATTTCCATGTGTTCTATTTATTTTCTACCAAGTAGTAATGGACTATCTTTTCTGACAGCCCCCAAATAACTTCATGTGCTCATCCAGTTTCTGTTCCAGCTTCACTAGGCAGCCCAACCTCTGGAAAGATTGAATCTCAAAACTGAATGAACTCTCCACATTCTCTTTTGAAAGATAAACATGCACTCTATAAACTTCATTGGCCTAAACAACAGAAACATCTGTTTAGAATCATGTGCAGCTTTTTGGCTGAGTTCAGCAACAAGGAGGCTTAGGAAGTGTGTTCATCAACTCTGTTCTGCAGCACCCAAACATCATCGCTGGTCAAAATGATGCACTGTAGAGATTACCAAGCATGGGAATAACTAAGCTGGATAGTTATCCATAAACAATCTTTGGTAATGCTATTACACTGTCCTCACATCCCACGGTTTTGTCTTCCTTGAGAAATAATTTCAGGACATAAATAAGCATTAAATGTAAAAGACTGTGGAACTAAACAAGGTTGATATATCATAAATGGACATAAATATAGAGTTATAGAGCACAGTGTAGAAGACTCTCCTAAAGATTATTTACTCTACCTACCAATGGCTATAGTCAATCATTCTCACCAGATTAAAAAATACAAAATATTCTTCTCTGCTGGTTACAAGTAACATGGGAAATGTTATCCTTAGAACTATAGTCCTGTGAGTTCAGTGACTTAATTGTGAGTGGAGACATGTTTATCAAGTACCCACTATATGACAAGCTCTGTGAAAAATCATGTGGATTATTATTGGTTATAATAGCTCTCCAAAATAAGTTGCATTATTTTCATTTGATGAAAGAAAGAACTAAAGCTCAAGAGCTTAAGTGACTTACTCAAAGACAAAAAAGTTAATGAATGAAAAGATTAAACTATAAAATCAGAACTCTTAAGTATATACCCCTTTATTGTTTTATTCTTTTCTATTAAGCTATATAAACTACTCTTAAATTTCAAGTGTATCAGGCATTTTATATATGCCCTTTTAAGTCATCCATACTTTAGTAGGAATTAAGTTACCAGATAATTTCAAACATTACAGATAGTAAGGAGCAGATTTTGAGAGACTAGATATAACACAGTCTCCCTAGAATATGCTAGGAGTAGACAATAATGAGCAATTAACAGGGATGTATGAGAGAGCTGAAGCAAATCCACCCACTGTATATTTTTATCAGGTTCAGTCTTGTCTTTGTGTATCTTTGTTGGGAAAAGAGTAACCACAGAAAATTAAAGAATAAGTACCCAACTTTACAAAAATACTATGAAAAATTAAGGTATTTTATGATTACTTGATTTTACTGACATTTTTACAAGTTAGGTATATGTGTGTATATGCATATGTATATATATAAACATTTCACCTAAGAACTCTACTGCTCCTTTTAGTAATAACTTTTTAAGTATTATATGTTTATATTACATGTAAGATTATTTATACAGATAGTTCCTTATGATGATGATTTGATTTATAATTTTTTGACTTTACAATGTACAAAAGCAAAATGACTTTAGTAGAAACCATACTTCGAATTTTATCTTTTCCAGGTCTAGGAATATGGAGGAAGATACTCTCCCCTGATGCTGGGCAGTGACAGAGATACTCAGATCCCTGTCAGACATGTGGTCACAATAGTAAATAACCGATACTCCATAGTGTACTGCTTTGCCAGTGTGTTTTGGATATTGTATTCTGTGTATTCATATCTCATCATGTCTATAAAATGCCAATCTGTGCCTCCTACTGCTGGTGATAAATAGAGGAAGGCAATTTACTCTTGAGATGAAACTCAAGATAATTGCCCCACTGTAGGCTAATATAAGTGTTCTGAGTACATTTAAGGTGGGCTAGGCTAAGCTATGATGTTCAGTAGGTCAGGTATGTTAAATGCATTTTCAATTTACAATGGGTTTATCAGATGTAACCTCATCATAAATTGAGGAGCATCTGTATATGTATGTATGTAGCAGTTACATTTAATAAATCTGCAGAGAATCTGTTTGGCTTTTATTTCACATTAAAATTCTGGCAACAAAAACAAGCATTTGAAGTCCTGAATTCACTACTTTCTACATAAACTGTGGCTATATCATTCAGATTCAAATTAAAATACAGCCAACTGAATATAAAGGTTGAAATGGAATCACCAGATCCTTTGACCTCAAGCAGAAAAAGGAAAGAAATGCAAATTGTTTAAACAAATGGTTTTCACACCTTCTTTTTTGGAAATGCTACTTTTATATTGAATGCCAAGGGGTGAGCCTTGGCAAGCTAAAAATTAGAGGTCCACTACCTAATTCAACAATTTTAAAAAAATTCTGAAGTTAAGGTTCCTTCTGTGTTGTTCTGAGCCAAGACTTTCATCAAAGCTCAGTTATAGTAGAGTACAATGGGCTTCTAAAGATATTGCTATGATTAAAAAGGTAATGCATGTTTATTGAAACAATTACAAATACAGAAAAGCACTCATGCCTATTATCCCAATATTATTCTAATATTCATAACAATCCTTAATGTTTGAATGTGTGTGAATGACCATGCAATAATTTGGACAGAGTGACATAAAGAACAAAATTGGCATTCTAGTAAAACAGTACGGTGTTTTTTAAAATTAAGTTAATTGTCATAAAAAAATATCATAGACAACTTGGTGAATACAGAAAAATAATAATCACCCATACCTAACACCTTTATAAAGATATCAGTGTACTTTTGTGTTGTTTTGCTGAGAATGCTGCTGATGATACTGCAGGCACTGATTTTTAGCCAAATATTCAGATACAGGAGAGAAGAAAATATAAAGAGAGAGACTTGATGACAGATAATATCTACCATGGCTAGCTTATTAATCTTATTCAATTTAGCCTACAAAGGCTCAGGTCTTTCAATAAGAGCTTTAAAGATCCAGGAAAACATGATTGAAATTCCTTGGCATTAAAAATGACATCTCTTTTATGCTTCTGTGGATAGAAGCATAAGCACTGCATCCAACTGCCCAATTTTTTAAATAGTTTAGATAATGTTAATAAGGGGCAAGCAGGGAATGACAGCCAGTGTTTTTAAGTGTTCCCATCTGTATTATGGGAATAACAGAGATAAAAGACTTTTCCTACTATTATCAAATAAGTGGAAGCAGAAACAAAATAGTTGAAGGAAACATACAGGTCCAAGTTCCACCCTGGGCTACAGAATTCACCCAACAACATATGATCTGACTGGATTCCTGGGATTGGATTTCTGTTAACAGAGCATTCATAACTAATGCATAAATCTTTTATCACCAAAACTTTTCCTTTCTTGAGATTTTTTTGTTTCAATTTATCTTTTGTTTGACCAAAATTAGTCTTTAAGTAATTTTTTTTTTAGAACAGTGTGATCTTTTCTAAATCCTTGAATGTCCTGCATAAGAGAAAGAAAATGAGCTAAGCATTATTTTTGCATTACCACCTTCTTCTTTTGAAATTCTATCAGGAACTCTCCCTTGTTTACTAGCATTTTGTTTTGTAAAAGCCAACCCGATATTTATTGCTGTGTTGATTACTTATTTAGCATGATGTAGTGGACATTGGAAGGTTGATACTCACAACTTACTACAGCCTTCTTATAGTGTACCTTCCTCTGCTGTAAAGGATAGAAATCTACAAATTACATTTTCCTAACTCCTTTGCAGTTAAGGATCTTGATTTGAGTTACGTTGTATCAATTAGATGTAGTCACTTGATATTTAGATGGTGGAAGCAAGGGAGGTTTTGGTTATTGTTATGTTCAAGCACGTTTATAGATAGACTGGGTTTTGTTATAGCAGAATTCCAGGATCCAGTTGTCATCTGTATGAATATTTAGCAGCATTTGTGGCAGCTTTCATGATCCCTGTATTGCAGTTACAGCACTGTATTCTTGAAGTCTAGAAGATTTTAGTAGTGACCAGCTGACTCTTATCCTCCTTCATAATTATGATACCAGTACCAGCACCCATTGTGGCCAGTTCAGTGGTATTGTTCAGAGAGTTTTTACCTAAAAGCCTAATAGCAATTCCTGTACGAAATCCTTTTTTTTTTCTCACTTAACATAGCTTCAATATTTTGTTTTCTACAACTGGATCCTGAATTGACATACCTTTTAGAGGCTTCTAGAAGTTTGTTTTGTTGTTGTTGATGTTATTCTTTTAATTTTATGTAACCTGAAAATAGATTTTATTAGCTTATGGTTATAGATGTCTTCCATTAACATTAACACTAATATCTTAATTGCACCAATCTCACAGTTTTTACAGTCTTTCACAGGATTCCTGTCTCCTAAGTATTTCCAGAATTTTTCAGTGTGCTTATGTGTATCCATGAATCATCCCTTGTGTTTACGACTGAATTAGCTGAGCCCCAAATTCTCAACTCCGGGATTCATTTGTACCACAAAGACAGTGCTGTGAGCTGGTAACTCTGTTCATAGTGCCCCAGCTATCAATTTGTCATTGCTTAGGTGCTGGGAAATATTAAAAAATAACAACAAAAATAAAATATTTTTGCCTTGGTGTCTTTGAGCTAAAACTCTGTCACTTTAAAGTATAGGAAATCCACTGGAACTTGATGTCATGAATTTGGAATCCCACTGTACCATAACAGTAGAGCTGTAACTCAGTTTGCTTTGATATCAAAAATTATTTCCTGATTCTGACAAAGTACATTATGCTAAAATGGAGAAGGGTGTGCTTGAGCTGAAATGTTGGAAAAATCTATGACACCATTCTAACAACTCTTTGCTAGACACACATACACAACTACTGGTTCATTACACTTGGTGTGTTTTCCAGTAGAATTTCCATAGGAAGGTGGGAAGCATCCTCAAATGTTGTATAGTTAGCCAGGGGAGGCTTCCATTGGCCTTTGTTACACCTGCTTTGCCCAACAGAAAGGATTACTGTATTTCCTTGTCTTTACAACCCCCTGGAAGTGACTTACCCAAGCAAATAAATATTTTTAAAAGGGACAAATAGGGAAGTATGTAGACTATCTGAATTCACTGGGAAGTCTTAAGGCTCACCTTCTGTCCAGTTAGAACTCAGTGTTCCAATTTTTGTTTAACAAGATGTTGCATATTTTCTTCTAGCACTGGTTTCTTTACAATGATTTTACTTGGAACACAGATCAAAAGTTTTGAATACCTGATTTTGCTTCTGTTCTATTTTTGTTTCTACCTCAGAAATAAAAGTTATTAAAAAGTTAGATAATCATTGTTTTTTATATTCATTACCCTTCTCCATCACTTTTATCCCATTTCTCTTCCCTCTCACTTCCGAGAATGCTTTTCAAAATTTGTCCTCCAAAGATAGCCAGCAAACCACCAGAAGATAGGAACAGGCAAGGAAGGACTTTTCCCTACAGGTTTGAAGGGAGCATGAACCTAGCAACAAGTTGATTTCAGACTTCTAACCTCCAGAACTGAAAAATAAATTTATGTTGCGTTAAGCCACCAATTTGTGGAATTTTATTATAGCACCTTTAGGAAACTAATACAGATGCTGAATAAAGAAATGTACATATTCTTATTTCAGTGATATCTTGGGAATAGCATTGGCCCAGGGGAGCTTAGACAGAGGCAAGTGAATCCATCACCTAATTTCCCAACAGTGCATTATTTGGAAGCAATGTGTTGAAAGTGTACAGAAGCCTATATCATGGCCAGAAACCAGCTGGAGGAATTGGGGATATTCAAAGGAAACAAGGAGAATGATCAGGAAATGTCACTAGGGTACATAATGCCAATGTCCTTAATCTTTTTCTAATTCAAATATTGACTTCAATTTTAGTTTTTACTTCCAGGACCTGCTTTATTATAAATGGAATAGAAATGAATTAAATTTTTATAACACTTTTATGTGCATAATTAACTTCATAAAATTTTTCCTTTTAAAGCTTAGCAAATAACTCTATACAATTTTGGAAAAGTCTGTTCACCCCTTAGAGACCATGTCTCCCTTAACAACTTGCCCTAGTTCCAGAAAGCATCATTACTATTTCTTTGCTTTACTTAAAGAGCAGCAAAACCATTTTTTAAAAGGCAGATGTTGGCTGACTGATTGTATATTTGGCCACTTTGGTCATTAAAGCATCCTCTAATGAGAAAAATAACCACCATTAGTTGTTCCTTTGGGCTATGGCATTAGAAACACAACATTTTAAAGGGTTGTGTTTTCTGGGATGTAGCATGTCAGTCAAGTTAGCCAATTACATTTCCAGTTTGAATTGAGAGAAGTAGCTGGTTTATTTGTATGTTTATTTTATTTGCATTCTTTCTTATTCCAGAAGAAATTTAAAATAGTTGAAGAATTTCCTGTCCATCTCTAGTACTAACTAACTATGAATTTTGGCTTAAACTCATTTTCTTCATCTTCAAACTGGGGAACATAAGCTCTTAACAGCAATTTGTTTGTTAAGATTAAAAGGAAAATTTTATGTGAAAATACATTGTAAACAGTAAGTGCTACCTGAACACTTATTGGCATTACCTACTGGTTTTCCTAAATATCAGAGTACTAAAGAAATCAAACCAGTAAGTGCTTTTGAAAAGGGATTTGGGGTATGGTACTACTTGATAGTACTGGGTACTACTTGGCTTGGTGAAGGCCATATGGAGAACCCTGGTAACCTGGGAAATATATAGAAGGGTAAGGAGAAACAAAGAGGTGACTAAAGAGGAAATTAAACAATAACAAAAACAAAAAACTTGAAATCATAGAGCCACTTTGACAGTTTGGTAAGTCTTACATAGCTAAACGTAGCTTTACTATACATTTCAGCAGTCATGCTCCTAGGTAAACAAACTAATATATATGAGATGATGGATGTTAATTGTGGCACTTACTTCACAATATATATAGGTCAAGTCATTATACTGTGCAGGTTAAACTTAAACAGTGTTATATGTCAATTTTATCTCACTAAAACTTAAAAAAAAAAAAAAACTTATGTTCACACAAAAGCCTGCAAGTGGATATTTATAGAAGCTTTATTCATATTTACCAAAACTTGGAAGTAACCAAGATATCTTTCAACAGGTGAATGGGTTAATAAACTGTGGTACAATGGAATATTATTCAGAGATGCAAATAAATAGCTACCAAGCCACAAAAAGATGTGAAGAAACGTAAAGGCATATTACTAAATGAAAGAAGCTAATTTGAAAAAAAGCTACATACTATATGACCTCAACTATATAACATTCTAGAAAAAGCAAAATCAGAGAGATGCTAAAAAGATCAGCAATTACCAGAGGACCATGGAGAAGGGACAGGGTGCATAGGTCAAACATAGGGAATTTTTGGAGTGGTAAAACTATTGTGTATGATGCTCTAATTATGGATACAGTTGTTATAAAAACCCATAAAACTATGAAACACGACGAGTGAATGAACCCTAATGTAAACTATGAACTTTCATTAATGGCAATATATCAATATTGGTTTATCAATTATAACAAATATACTCATATTAATGCAAGATATTAATAATAGGGTAAACTGTGGGTAGTGTTAGTGTAAAGGAATTCTCTGCATTTTCTGCTCAATTTTTCTGTAAATCTAAAACTTCTCAAAAGAAATTAAGTTTATTAATCAAAAAAAAACCTTGATGGTTCACAGCTAGATTCATACTATATCTTAGATGCTGTCTGACGATTACATTGAGACTTTTCATAGACTCACAGGATAATACAGACAGAGGCACTTTAGTATATTAAATTTATATTCTAATCTTTCCCCAAACAGAATTTAAGTTAGCTGTGCAATAGGGCCTGGGTGCTAGTGCAGAGTGGTTAAGTAACTGTGTGGGTTCTTAAAGCCAGTGCTGGCCCAACTCTGCTAATGGGCTGCTCTGTCATACATTCCCCAAGGCAATGACACTGGGAACACCACAGAGTAGGCCTTTGTTTGTTCCCTGTTTTGCAGACAGGCTGCCCAAAGGCCTATAGGTATTAACACACAAATTGTCTGACCTCAGAAATGTGTTAAGGGTTTCATACCCTAATTCAGGCCTAAAAAATGTCTTTCCAAAAAGAAATCACTTTCATTACTTGAGTTGTACAGGGCATTTGTGAACAGCTTCAAATAAGTCCATTCAGACAATAGGCCTTTTTCTCTGCTACTTCAGAATATTTACTCTTTAATATGTTTCACTTTCAGCTCTGTTTGCTTTAGGTCATTTTATTTCTCTTTATTAATTAATTTATTTAATCTTTTATTCTTTAAAAAAGTTCCAATCTAAGGAATATGGTCTAAAAAATGCAATGCACTAAACAGAACTTCTGTTCTTCTTGGACTCAAAGACAGTGTTCTGGAGGAAGCTGAAAGCACTGGTCACAGCCTTCATCCTCATTCTTTCCTTAAGAAAGCAGCAAGCCATCCCCTAAAGAAACTGCAAAGTTTAGAACACCAAAGACTGACAGTAAACTGCTAGAGCTAAGAAGAAGTGTTCTTCCGTACAGGTTGAAAGGAGTATGAACCTACAAACAAAGCTGCAAAATTAGCTCCAAATAGCTGAGTCTCTTGAAAAACAAACAAACAAAAATGTATGGTCTCTGACCTACATATATTTCTACCACTGGCAAAATCTACCTGTTCCTTTGGAAAAGTTCCTACACATAAACCATACCTAGGAAAGACTCAGAGTCTAACTCTCTCACAGGTTTAATTATCTAAACAATAATTTTTCCAAATATAGTATATATACCACTATTGATATGAGAACATTTGATGTGAGGCATAAATAACAGTAGTACATGATAGTAATACAATAAATAATTGTGGTACATGACACCATTGATTTCATTGTGAATTATAAAAATATAACAAGCACAGAAAACTATAATTTTATGCATATAATTACTTGGGTACAGTAAAAAAGAGTATTTTCAAAGAGAAATAATATAAGTGGTACATGGCTAAGACAAAGTCACAGAGAAGCAAAATGAAATGATAAAGTTTGGGAAACACAGCTTTCAACAAACAAAAAAGGGCACATTAAGTTTTCCTAATAAATTGCTCTAATAACTGACATTTTGGCTCTCTATAAAAAATAAATCTAATTAAAAAAATAAATCCAACCAAGGGAAATGAAAGTCAAGGAGAGGCTGAATAGCATTGGGGCTATCTAGTAAATTCTTAAGACTGATTAAGTCAGTTTTTTAATCAAAATTTTCTTCAAAGTCAGGTCATGGCTAGAAGTTTAGAGTTCTTTGTAAGACCTCCATTCTTATGCCTTAATCTTTCAAAAGAGAATACAAATCCATGTGAGTGTCTCAACATTTCCTATTTAAAATTGCCAAGACAAACCGGTGTTGATTCATACATCTACTTTTTGCATTTTTTGTCCCACTTAATGGTATTTCTAGTGAACCAAGTAGAAAATCTTTCACTTTCAGTCACCATGGCTTATTACATCTACCAATTTAATATTTTCCAAGTAAATTTACTTCCGTTCATTGGTATTACAGTTTTCTAGGTCATTATTACTCCTCCCTCCAATTTCCACATCACCTTCTCTGGGGAACCCGCTCTTACACTTAGGTGCAGATTCAATGCCTTCAAATGTTTCCCTAAAGCACACATTTCTCATTACACCCAATTATTTTTTTCTTCTCTTCTCTTTTTTTAATTGTATTTTTTCCACTACCATTTAGTCCCCTTATACTCTCATTCCCCCCTGCAATCACCACACTGTTGTTCATGTCCATGAGCCCTTTTTCCTTTTTGTTTAATCCCTCCACCCCTTAGTTGTTATCCATATCCAATCACATATTTTTTGTCAGTTTCTCCTGTTGTTTTTATTAGACAAAATATCTGCTAAGGCTAATAACTTCTTAGCATTAACATTCTTCTACCCCCATTGATTGGTATTCATAGATTCCTAATAAGTATTTCTGAATGAATAAATAAATTAAAGCAATCAGTCAACAAATTATTTCAACAGCCTCCTAACTAGTTTACCTCCAAACTCAATACCCTTTCTATCCAGTCTCTGCTCTTAAATCAGAGTGCTTGTTGTAAAACACAACCTAATAAAATTATTGTTTTATTTTAGACTTTTTGGTTGAAGGTTACATAAAGTAAACTTCAGCTAACTGAAAAAAAAAAATTAAAGGGGACTTAACTTTAAGAATTGCAGCCTATAGTGTCAGTGTTCTGTCCATATCTCCTTGAATCAGTATCCATTGTTCATGGCATGCCTCCTGGTATGCCACCCTTTCAGCTGCCAGTACTAGAATCTATGTTCAAGAATTTCTCTCAGTTATAAGAACAGAAAACTGAAACTCAGGAGCAGGGTTATATCCTGGCTCCCTGCACCACTGATTGCAAATAAACTCAAAGGTGTGATCAACACTGCCTCTAGAATTTCCCTGTGTTATTGAGCCAGAGTTATCCTCCACTGGATTTGCCTTCATAATGCATCCTCCATCCCTTCTTGGTTCCATTTATTCCACTTCCTTATTTTCATGGAAACACTTCCTAAATAATACCCTTTTCATGAATTTATATCTTAAGGTCTTCATCTGGGAAACCTAAACTAAGACAAGAATGCATGGTGTCTACAGAACCCAAGGCTAGGAAAGCATTCAAATCTTGATAGGAGCTAAAAATAGAAATATAAAAGAAGACATGAATAAGTTCATGGAGTGGGTTCACTTTGCCTTAGACCTCTGCTTTTCTGTTGATAATTCTTCCATATTCACTTACCTATTTCCAAAACTGATTGACAGAATGTATAATTCCAGAGCTGCAAAATTGACATTTCCATCCCTACATTTTGGTGGTCTTCAAATCAAATTAAAAAGAAACAGTATCTGATTAGGCTAATCAGATTAGGAAATCTAGTCAACCATCCAAGGTTGGACATCTAGCAAACCAGCCAGCAAATCGGGCTCCTACAGTACAATCATACTGGACAGATTAAGCCAAGACTCACCAGACCAAGAGAGAATAACTGTTAGCTGGCCAGGCTATATATAAAAGTATCAAATAATACAATGATTCCCCATTTAAAATCTTTAAGTTATCCCTATTAATTTTTAGAGTAAAGTCCAATAAACTTTACCAAGGCATAAAGGGCCTTTATTATGTAGCCATGACTTTTGCCTCTATCAATTCAGAACCCATGTGAAGTGTTTATAACATACATGCTTTCTCCTAACTCTGATGCTTAGAATTTGCTGCTTCCTTGTAATGCATTACCTTTCATTACCTTACACACATCCTTCATGTCAGCAACTCCCATTAGGACTTCTGAATTAACTCAAGCATCGCACTCTCTGCAAGACCTCTGCTAGCTCCCTGAGTCTGGGTTAAGGACCCCTACTCTATAATTCTCTATATTATACCACGCTATAAGTGTTTGTCTGCTCAGCTGCCTCCTGGTGAAAATAGAAATTCTTAAAGTGCCTGGTATTATATAGATACAGAGCAGTTTGTTTGTTTGTTTTTCAGTAAAGTAAGAGAGGGAAGAAAGAAAGTAAGAAGCTTGAAAGAACCTTCGGGTAGACCAGAAGCTGATTCTCTTGAATCTAAGGAAGAATAGTGGAGAATCTTTGAGGTTCTTCAAAATGAACTGACCAAAAAATAGTGCTCAGACCTTAATTTAAACTCTTCTTGGGAAGGTAAACATGGAACTATATTTTAAAAGGTTTAGGTGGCATATTTACAAATCATTCTGGTTTTCTCCTTACTTTTTTTTCATGTGCCCATCCTGTTATGAATTTTTTCCTTTCCCCATAGTCTACCTGAATAAGACTTTTTGATCAATAACAAGATTCAGGCAGTCCCTAAGGGACCATTTTGTCTGCAACATAGATCTATGCTGACTTTCCTGTCACTACAAGTTGATACTGATTCTCACAAAGATTGGCTTCACTCTTGGAAATTGGCTTCTGTTTAATTACCTCATCTTTTGTTTACATGGCCTGAATTGGAAAACCCATAAATATATCCCTTTACGAAGTACTTGTAGATCTGAGATTATGTAAGACACTAATGATGGAATAGATCTGCAATGTAGAATCCCTAAATCCAAGGCCTAAGATAGGCATAGGTGCCTGTTTTCTCTCTGATCCTATAGGAAGTTATTCAAGCCTAAAAGAATTATTTTATAATGTGGCAAATAGGAAATGAAAAGCAAAAATCCTGACATTCTTAGCATTCTTTAAAAATCCTGTTAAATAAGACTTGGAGAGCAAAGTAATCATAGGTTAGTCACACTTCATTCATTCACTCAACAAACTTTTTTGAAGTGTAAATGTGTACATGAAATTATCATAGGCAGGCAATGGCAATAAAGCAGTGAGCCAAGCTCCTGCCTTCTTGAGGTTATAGTTTAGTGAGAGTGGCTGACCATAAGACAGACAAAAACTGTATAATTATAAATCACAGTACATGGAAGAAAAAGAAATGCATTGCCATGAAAATCCGTATCATGAGTGTCTAACTTTGTCTTAAGGACTAGGATAACTACCTAAGGAATAATGATGATATTGGGGATGGCAATAACATTTATTTAGTTCATATATAGCAATACTATGATGAGAAATTTACATATACTATCTTCCTTACTCCCAACAACTACCCTAAAAGACAGGTGGTTTATTATTCCTAGATGAGGAAACTGAGGTTTAAAATTTTTTTTATGACTTGCCCAAAACAACAAAGCTTAGCAGGGAATTGTCAGTTGAGATCTGAAAATAAGTAAGCTTCTGGCCATGCAGTGGGGTGTGTAGGGAAATGCATTCCAATAAAGAGAAGGATGGGTGCCAAGGCCTGAGGCTGGGGTGACTATGACATGGAGAACTGAGAGCAGCCCAGTAGGACCCCTGTTTGGAGCCTCATTAGCTTAAAGGTAAGAGCATGTAGATCGGGGTTAGCCAGCCCAACACAGGGTTAAGGATTAGCTTCTTTCTCCTCAAAACAATGGAAGCCAAAGAAAGATTAAAGTAGATGAATGACATGATCAGATTTATATCTTTAAAATATTATGCCGACACCATTGTGAAGAACTGGACAAAGCAATGCATTTTTAAAATTTTTGTTTAACATTGGAGGGCTTAGCAGCTGGAATGAAAAATTACATACTCCTCCCTATCTTAATCTAGTTTTCTGATAAGAACCACTCAGCATGTTTCTGAGGGGCAACATAACAGAAACCCACCCCTTCTATACCTTGCAAAATATATACTCAAGATACCATCTACCACATCATAGAATGCCCCCTGTAGAGTAACCATGTAAGAAATTTCTCCCAAAATCTAGGGTCAGAAAAGTCCCTGTTGCACACTCTAAGTGTGCATCCATACACATAATCTGATACTGTATAATACATTATTTGGAATTTTTCTGCAGTACTGACTTTGTCTCAATTACTATGAGACAAACTGGTCCTAGCCACAGGTATCATGTCTTTTAATTTTCTTATATCCATAGCAACACCCAACAGAATGCTAAAGTACATATAATCTAATATATATATTATAATCAGATAATATAAAAGCAAATCTAGAACTATGAAATAAGTCAATTTGGCTCTATGAGCAGAGATGAAAAACAAATATTGGTGCTAGAAAAGAATTACTTCAAATTCTTCATGGTACTAATTCCAGTCTCTGGAGACGAAGAACTCATCTTTTGGCAGCACAAATAAGTTGAAAAAATTGTAACCAACAGACACACATATCTCATTAATTAATTACAGTTGTATAAGTTCTTACTGGCCCAGCCATCTCCTGTTTGATTCTGCAGCAGACCCGTGCAATACAGAAAAATGATGCTTTACCTAAAAATGGGTTTCTTTGAGATAATTCCTATTGTTCTCATTTTAAAAACAAGAACTAGGCCTAAAGTTATCATGTATCCTCCTAAAATTCCCACAGCTAGTTGAATAGTGGAGCAGGGACTTGATCCCAGGTTTATCTATAACCTATGTCTGCCCACTGTACTTTTCTGTCTTTCTAAAATAAGATTTAAAATAAGGAGAGGGGATACAGAAAAAACTGACCCATAGTATTGTTATAATACATTGAACACAAAGAATTCACCAAAGAAATGAGGGCTACATGAAGCCAAAGGGAAGATAACAATTCCTTGGTTGCTATAGTTTTTGAAGAATTTAAAGTATTTACATGAAAACATTTCTAATACTTCGTAGCTCTCTAACATCCTCAAGAAGAACACAGGAGCAGACATTTTTATCATCCTAGCTGAACCTCATTTCTAAAAGCCAATTTAGGCAGAGAAGTACCTAATGTGAGCTCAGACCTATATATAGCACATGAAGTCCACAAGCTAAGTGAAGGGGTGACTTTTAGCAGGGAAAAGTTCAAAGCATCAAGTTCAAGGGAGCAGACTGAGGGCAGCTATCACATTAAAACCAAAGGGCCTCAGGACCTCAGTTTCCTTATTTATAAAATGGGGATGATAAGAGATTTAGTGATAAAGGAAATGATACATGTAACATACTTAAAATGATGCTCTGATCAATAATTCTTAACTATTATGTTGACCACAGAACAAGTAAGACTGACAAAATGAGATCCAAAAGTTAAGACCTGAAAGGTTCCCAAGAAGCAAGGTTTGTATGAAGACAAGAGTGTGAAGTCACAAAAGGCAAGTCAAGATGATACAGGAAAATAAAAATAAAAATAAAAAAAGAGTATCATTTCACAAAGTCAGCGCAAAGATGAGAACAGTCTTCTTCCCTTCCTGCCATTTTGATGACTCCATACCCCATGCATATCAGACTGTCAGAAGATAACACAACCTTTTTTAAACAGTTGCCTATCATAGTCAGTGGTATTAACAGAAAGAAAATTATGGTAAAATTTTACTAATAATAGCTAATGTTGAGTGACCACTTGCAATTAGAACTTTTAAGAGCCAGTTAATGATTAACTATGTTCCTTTCTCCCCTGTGATAACCAGGCGACAAGAGAGCCTCCAGAAGCCTGGGCCTTTGAGTGATGATAGGCAGAGGACCCTGCAGACATTTAGCACACACCAGAATAAGCGTCTGTCATTCTAAACCACTGATATTTGGTATGGTTTGTTACCACAGTATAGTCCAGCTCAGTGGTTCTCAAAGTGTGGTTCTAAATCAGCAGCACCAGCATCAGTTGGGAACTTATTAGAAATGCAACTTTTTGGATCTCATCCCAGACCCACTGAATTAGAAACTCTGGGGGTGGGTCCCAGATATATTTTAACCTCCAGGTAATTCTCAGCATGTTAGTCTGAGAATACTGACCTAATCTCTGTTCACTCTTAAGAACTTCCTGTAGGAGCAGAAAGGTCAATTATTATTTCAGTTCTACATATGAGGAAGCTGTAGCCCAGAAAGGTCAGTTGATCGGAAGTCACACAGTGATTTTTAGGTGTAGCAATCTGAATTCAAATCTTAGGGTCTTAACCATTTTGTTATCTCCACTGCTTATAGTATATAGTAATCTGACTTAATTAGAAATTCTAACCAGCAAGGATTAAAAACTTTATCATAGAAAAGTTTTAACAACTTTGCCTTTTATTACAACTTTGAAATATTTAGATTCACGTTGTCTAAAAAATAATGTCACATACAAAATAGTGTCACCTACAAAATGATTATAACAAGAAGCCCTTTGAGATCTGCTTTATGAAATAAATAATTATGGTTGAAGTTTGTGGGCAAATAAATTTCCAAAGGGATTACAAAGATTTTACTAAGGTTAGGTAAAGCTGTGACAGTTTTGCTGGCCTCACGTTTTTAAAACAGTCTTTCCTTAAGATTTTTGTCCCAGAATCATCTATGGACAGGCTAAACCTATAGATGTGGGGTAAATTAAGACTCATTCAACAGCAAAGAGGCCAGTATGGCTAGAGAGATGTGAATAAGGATGGAGAGATATAGGAGATGAGGTCAGAGACATAACAGGAGTCAGATTGTATAGGTATAGAATCTTAACAGTCTACTGTAAACTTTTTAATTTTTACTCTGATAGAGTATTGATAGGTGTTCTAGAAAAAAAAGATTCTGTGATAGAAAACCACAGATTAAGTGAAATTAAATTAGTTTTTAAATATTTTTTATAGTCTTTGCTAATGAACACTACGTCTGAGAAATTGAAAAAGTATGTGGCAGTGCTATTCATTGGATGGTGACATTGTAAACCATAGTTGAGAATATAGAAAGTAGATTAGTTTTGACCAGATGTGAAATAACAAATTGAGTTGACATGTACAATTTGAAGTCCCTATGAGGAATATCTAGGTGGAGCTACCCAAATGAGAGTTGAGAAATAAGAGTTTAGATCTCAGGCCAGGAATCAGAGATAAATATATAAATTTGAGAATCAAATCTAAATATGTATTTATGAAGTCTATGGTTATGCTAGCTAAGTAAAGAATCATTCATCCCATCTACAGAGGGAAGATTAGGGGGAATTTCCTACTTGAATTATTTCAGTGTGGATTCCTTGGAGAATGTTTCAGTTCTCTAACTTTGTCGTCTAGGCATTCAGTTAAGATTCCAACATTCACTTCTTAACCTATTTCTTCTTATATTGTGTAGTATTTGGGCTTACTGAAGTTCACCAACAAATGCAAGAAAGAAACAGAAGGAAGGGGAATGAGGAAGGGAGGGGAAGGGAAGAGAAGGGAAAGGAAGGGAAGAGAAGAGAAGGGAAGGGAGTAGAGTATAGGGGAGGGGAAAGGGAGGGAGGGAGGGAAGAAGGAAGGAAGGAGGGAAGGAAGGAAGGAAGGAAGGAAGGAAGGAAGGAAGGAAGGAAGGGAAGGAGGTAAGGAAGAAAGAGAAAATGTATCATTCATTTTTCTTCTTTGAAGATTGCTGTGCTTCTGTTTTATGTCATCATTGGGTATTTGAAAACCAAATGATGTGGCAAAGCTATATATCCAAGAGATGACTCACCTTTCCAAAATATTGAGAGAGAATTTGACTCACAATCTTAAGAATCACCTTAATTTCCCCCCTGCTTTCTTTTTCTGGAAACAAAAAGCTGGATATTTTGGTAATTGAGTAACTTGGATCTTTGCTTAGTTTAATGGCAAATTTGAGCTAATGTACAAAATTAGCAAAATGAATCATAGTGAACATTCTCTGGCCAGGCTTATTAAATTTCTACTATACAGTCACCCAAAGTCTTTTTTATGGGAATTGCGTCCACCTTCCAAAGACCATATGCTATACTCTTAACAGTACTGTAGTTCCATGAGAAATGATTTAACTACTGAACTTGATTGTCAAATTTAACCGTATCTGATTCTAGGGCTCTGAGTGTAACTGTGAATACTTAAACTTGATTCAGAACTATGAAGCATGCTTAGAACTTCAGTCAGTTAATCCTGCTGGAATCTTAATCTCTAAGGACCAAAGTCACGGAAATATGTTTTGGCTTAAACATGCAGACATTTTTCCATTGGCATAGTCCTTTGTTTTAAAACCATTTCCTTGAGAACTGTTAAAAAGCCTCAGAGATTTTTAAATCTGTATCTCCTCAACTAATGTTTTAATTAAATTATTGATAAAGCCATGAGATAGTTACAATGCTTTAGGTAAAGAAGACAGAATACCAGTTCACATTTTGTTATTCAACACAATGATATTTTCACATTTAAATATTTCATCAAACTTATTCTGAATATGACCAAAGTTTATTTAATGATATCACCATTAATAGCATATTACCACATTCCTCTTAGAGCCTAACAAAGCCTAAGAGAATATTTGCCAGCAGATAGCAAGAAGGTTTCCTTTTATTCCAGAAAGCTGATTTTCAGGAAGCATCAATTTTATTTTGCTACTTATAGAAAAAATTGTGTTTCACTACTAAACGTAAGTAAATTAGTCTGATCGGGAGTTTTATTAAGAGGGAAGTAATAACAATAGTTAATATTTATTGAGTGCTTGGCTATGTGCCCCGCACTCTCTCACAACAATCCATGAGGTAAATGCTTCTTAAATCTCCACTGCTATTCCCCAAAACAAGTGAGAAAATTAAAGTACATAAGATGAATTAAGTTGTCAATGGTCACAAATGGTAGAGCCAAGATTTGAACCAAAGCAGTCAGAACCTAGCATGTGTAATCCTTACTCTACACTACCAATCAAATACGAGGGAATGAAAAGCCAAGGGAAGAGCTTGTTCCACATGGAATGAGCTAAGCAGAATGGGTTTACAATAATAGGCAAAAGAAAAGGGAAATAAAGTCAGAATATGTAACAGATGGGATGCTACTTTTTTAAAAAGTATAATTGACAAAATGTTAAGCTATTTAAAATGTACAATGTGATGGTTCGATAAATGTATACATTTTAAAAGGGTTCCTGCATTAAGTTAACATATTTATCACCTCACATATCCACATTTTGTGTGTCTGAGAATATTGTATTTATTTATACAATAAAATAGATACTCTATTCTATAAATTTCAATTATACAATATAGTGTTACTAACTACAGTCTAAAAAGGCACCTAAATTTACAGCACAGAACACTGGTTTTCTCAGTTGTAATCTAAATTGGTTTAGAATAACCTATGGCATTCTTTTAGGTTAAAGTGTTTTTCTTTTTTGTTTCTTTGGGTATCAGCCACAATTGTAAATAGCAGAAGTCCCAAGTAAGTCAAATTTCCATAAAGATAGCACTGTACCGGTTATCTGAAAGGCACTTTATAGCAGAAATGACAAGAAAGCCTGCTTTGCCAAGAAGAGTCCGGCCACCCTTCTGTTGTCTCAGCTTCATTTTAAATTCTCCCTCCTTTCATTTTTATTGTGTCCCTGTTGGATGATAAATTTTATAGTCACCTAGATACAACCATGCTCTTCATTTTTCCATAATGTATAAAGCAAATGCTACCAAGACAATTTTCAATGTTTTAAGATACTTTTCATTGAAGAGTGATAGTTACCATGAAATGGTCCAATATTCAGTATGACCATAAAACATGATATTTAAAGCACTATTGTTCAAAAAATAAATATAACTACTTTAATAATTATGTTTTAGATTTTTAAAAAGGCCTATATCATAAGTACTGAGCAATTAAACTAAAATCTTCAATATCCTCTGGCTCAAATAGAAAATATTTTATATTTTCAAAGATAATTGCAGTAAGAGCAAGAAGACAGCTTGACATCGAAACTTTTGATGTTAATGAAATGAGGTTGAATCAATAGTCATTTTAAGTTCTTTTTAAAACACAACTATTTTGAAAAACAATTAGCTTTCAATAAGCACTCATGTGACGATGTGTTCATCCACATTTTTTCTTTGCAAAGCTTGATAAACATGCAACAGATTATTTAATTTGGTAGTTTTCTTGTGAGCCATTTTCTGATTTTTTAGATGACTTGTGTTACTTTCTCATTTGTTCTATTTTAATTTACATTATTTTAAATTCAAGTGGAGCACAGAAATAGCTGAGAGCAGGAGTCCCCTACCCCTGGGTCCATGGATCTGTAGTGGTCTGTGGCCAGCAGTTAGGAACCTGCAGCACAGGAGGAGTTGAGCGGTAGGGAAGCCAGTGAAGCTTCATCTGTATTTATAGCCACTTCCCATCACGAGCGTTACTGCCTGAGCTCTGCCTCCTGTCAGATCAGCCATGACACTAGATTCTCATAGGAGCGCAGACCCTACTGTGAACTGTGCATATGAGAGATCTAGGTTGCATGCTCCTTATGAGAATCTAATGTCTGATGATATAAGGTGGAGCTGAGGCAGTGATGCTAGCCCCGGGGAGTAGCCGCAGATACAGGTTATCATTAGCAGACAGGTTTGACTGCACAGTGATTAGCATGAATCCATCCCCCACATGCCGAGTCTGTGGAAAAACTGTCTTCCACGCAACTGGTCCCTGGTGCCAGAAAGGTTGGGGACAGCTAGCCCAGAGAATAGTCTAAAGGTAGTACATTATATTTTTATTTCTGTGTAACAAATTGTCATAAACTTAAAACATTATCTCAAAAGTTTCATGCATCCAGAGTTCAGGTACAGTTTAACTGGATTTTCTGATTAGTGTCTCACAAAACTACAATCAAGGTATAGGCCAGACTGTGTTCCCTTCTGGATCGTGAAGGTCCTCTTCCAAGCTGATGCAGTTTTGGGGCAGAATTAAGTTACTAGTAGTTGTAGGACTGAGGTTACTGTTTTCTTGCTGTTAATTATGGCCACGATTGGCTGCTTGGGGCAGTCCACAGTTCCTCGACACATGATCTTCTCACAGGCCCACTCACAAAATAGTAACTTACTTCTTCAAAGTTATTAAGGAAAAGTCCCACAAAAGGGAAGAGTCTATCCTGTAAGGGCTTTTATCTGATTATATCAGGTCCACCAAAGACTACCTCCCTTGCGATTAACACAAAATCAACTTTACCTACATCTGTGAAATCTCTTCATATTTGCCATACAAGCAATCTAGTCAAGGGAATTATATAGCATCACCTTTGCCATATTGTGTTGATTAGAAGTAAGTCAGCCAGTTCTGTTTGCAAACAAGAAGAAAAGTTTATACAAGGACAGGACTCATTGGAGTGTGTCTGCCTCAGGATATAGCCACCACAGATAGTAACAGAGTAGCCTCCATTTTCTTTGAAACTCCCTAGAGTACTTGGCAAACAAAAGAGGAAAATATGTGTTGACTTGAAAAGTTAAAAAGGAAAGTAGCCATCTGGATGTTCCAGAAGGCATCCCCAAATAGAAGCATGAGTGCTGGTATTAATAAGTGGTATGGCATCAAGGTTTAGACCTGCCAAGCTCATCATGTTTTAAAACTAATTTAGAGATTGAACAAGAGTCTTAATTTTTCCATCAGAAAAAAATTCTTCCAAGTAATCATGCAGATAAACCCTACCTTGTCCTCTACTTACCCATTTTGAAGAAAAATTCATTGCATAGGTGGCATAACTTTCTGGAAATGGAGGTAGGGAAGGAGGTAGTGTAGATATTCATAGTGACCAGTCAGAAAAGAATTAGTTACTAAGTCTGAGTGAGTCATCATTTATTATAGATGAAAATTTCAGTGAAGTAGTCTCCTAAAGATATATTTTTCTCTAGCCATTAGTTTATTATGAAAATAAACCAATATTTTGGTTTGTTCAGAGAGATACTGGAAAGATCTGTTTGTGTAGTCCCATCATTTCATGTTTTTGTAATTCAGATGATTATTTCTACTTAGTAGCATGTAAAAGTAATAAGTGCATTTTAAAAATATTTAAACATAAAATAGATGTTCAAAAGTACCGTGGAGGAATAAATTATGGTTAAGGGAAGAGACAACCATGCAATCACACTTTCACTTGTTCATGTGCTTCACATGTGTAGCTCTCTGGCAAAGAATACAGTTATTAGCTTTGAGGCATAAACTAAAACCATGTAAGTCTATTTTCACTGGTGTTAAAAAAAAAAAAAAAAAAAAAAAAAACCATGATCTGCCTGGGCTGGTGTGGCTCAGTTGGTTGGAGCATTATCCTGTAAAATAGAAGGTTGTGGTTTCAATTCCCGGTAAGGGCACATGCCTGGGTTGTAGGTTAGTCCCCCATCAGGGTGTATATGAGAGGCAACCAATTGATATTTCTCACTCACATCAATATTTTTCTCCCTTTCTCTCTCCTTCCCTTTCCTTCTTTCTAAAATTAATAAGCATGTCTTCCTTTGAAGATTTAATAAAATAAATTTTAAAAAAAGAAAAACTCATGATCTGCCAACACACTTCCAAAGTCATAAACTCAGGAAAACTCTGTTACTAAGCAGGAAATAGAATCATATCTCATCTGGGTCTTTATCTGTTCCCTTTGTAATGAGAATTTTGGGAAATAAACACCTTCAATTTATTATTCTATACCTATACAATCTCACAACAATATATAAAGAAAATGAATCCCCTTTTGAAATATTGGGCAATTTTCCTTGTGAATAACAATAGAGTATATGAGATAATCATAGATAACACATGAAAATTAGATTGCTGTGTCTTTGAAATTTTCCAAAAATTTCTAAAGAATCTCAAAACATTGCATCAAATTAATCACTGCAGTACCATTGCAAAGGCTACTATTTAAGGAAAAAAACTTATCATATCTAAGGTTATGTTAAATCTTACCAAATCCCTTGAAAAGGAAACCCATGAAGACTATACCAAAACTGAAGAAACTCCGGGCCATGACAAAAAAGACCTAAATGGTTGGGGAACTATAAAAAGAAGTAAAGATATTGTATTTACAAATTAAAAGAAGACATTATGGGTCATATTCATTATAGCTAAGTCCCTGTGACACTGAATTTAGATAGATATTTATTGAGCGATTTATTTTCCAGCATACATACCCAAAAGCTGAACTTGGAAAGCAAGACTCTGCAACCTAAACTTCTCTCTTATGTAAAATCTGAAAGCAAATTAGTAGCATCACCTATCACTAATTGTTTGCAAGAAGTTTGTTTATAATTTTATTTGGGTTAGGAACTATACTTAGTGTACTAGTTGAATTTTTTTTATGCTCACCCAAGGATATGCTTATTGATTTTAGAGAAAAGGGAAGGGAGGAAGAGAGAGGGGAGGGGGGGAGAAACCTTGATGTGAGAGACATATTGATCGGTTGCTTTGCATATGCACCCTGATCTGGAACCAAACCTTCAACCTAGGCATGTGCCTTGACTGAGAATTGAACCCACAACCATGCTCCAACCAACTGAGCCACAATGGCCAGGACAGTGTGTAAGCTGAAAAAATTGCTTACCACAGTAAAGATGAATGCTACTTCTTCAGAATCTTCATAGTGCTTCAGTCAAGGAAGACAAAGTTGGGATATTTGTTAAGATATTGAAGTCTGGTTTATGGTGCATCTTTCAATAAGGGGGCTTGGTTAGGGTAACTTTTAACATCTGTTTTATACTCAACATTGAAAAAAATAAATTTATTGTTTTTTTAATTGCAAAATAGGAAAAATCACCCAAAGGTAAAATACATTATGAAAATATGACTATACAAATCCTTCTAATGCCTTTCTAGATGATACAAAATATTAATTTATTTTTATAATAGACCTAGCTGCTGGTTAGAGAAAAATAAGAAGAGTCCTTCAATTGCCTAAGTAAGAACCTAAATGTTCATCTGTAGTAAGTAGGGCATTTCAACTCTTCCAATAACTGGCTGAGAATTAGTAAGTAATGTTTTGCTGGCTAGTCACTACGCACATCTATGCTACCTTTTTACCACCTTCATTCCCAGAAAGCATCTGCAACCTGTACAATGTATTTTTCTTCAAAACAGATAGATGAAGATAAAGGTTGATCTTATTGGAGATGTTTTTTTCCCTGATGGATAAATTTGGGATTGAGACCTTTATTGAGTCTCCAAATTACCCCTGAAATTTGGAGAGGGTCTCAGGACTATGGATGGCACACATTTCTCAAGACCAACACTCTATTCTACTTGAAAATGTCTTTTGGAACCATCCTAGAGGCCACTTTCCTTTCTAAGTTTTCAAATCAACAAGTATTAACTAATCATCTTTTGTGTGTCAAGTACTGTTAAAAAAATTGGAAGAAATAAATGATATAGTCACTGCCTTTGGACCATTCTCTGGTTATCTCCTTAAATTAGAAAATATATCACAAGAAAAATACCAAATAAAATCATTAGACATGGGTTTATCAAGTTCTGTAAAAAAAAAAAATTAGGATGAAAAATCATCACGTATGTAGAGAGCTGCTTGTTTCTTGAAATAGTGTTTATGAAGAACTTAAAATGACTGCTGTTTCAAATTCATTTTATTGACATCCTAAGTTTTGATTCATGAAGCTTTCTTCCTGCTCCTATAGCAACTTAGGAAGTCACTTCTAAAATAGAAAAATTTAATGAAGAAAGAGTATGTGGCAGATAATCTCAGCTGACATTTAAATACATATTTACCATTAGATGATTCAAACAGTAGAGTTAAGTGACTCAGAATACCTCCCATCCCAAAATAACTCTTGTTAACCACTTTTTGGGAAAATTTTTCCAGAAATAAATTCCAATCACATAAAAATATATGTGGTGCAATTCATTCTTTTCTTTAAAAAATGATAAATTTTGAATAGGTGATATGTTTCCATGGTTCAAAATTTAAGATACCAACAAGTAGAGACTGAAAATTCATCTCTCACCCTATTCTCTAACAACTCAAATTTCTGTCTTTGAGGCAATTAGTGAAACAGTTATTGTGTATACTTTCAGAGATATTTTATGAATGTTTACACAAATACATATTTATGTCTGGTTTAATATCATAAACATCTGGATATTACATTTTTAAAAACCATTCTTCTGATAACGAGCAAGTTTTCCTATAACTTGTCATCTGCTCTAGCCAAGCACCTAGGTGCTTAGTGTTAAAGATCTTACTAAGCACCTTGTTTTTCCACCTTCCTTTATATACTCAGGAGGAAAAGAACCGTGAAAATAAAACACAAGGCAACAAAACAAAAACCTTGCATACATTTTCCTTGTGATATCTTGGTAACACACAATTAAATAACTATGTAAAATATAGTACATTGATGGGAAAACTTGACTTGGAAGCATTTTCATATATATAAAAATACATAAATATAAATTAGTATATATGAGTAAAAGATCTGGATATTTTAGTTTTACACAAATTTTTCAGGTCCAAAGACTTATGTTTGCCAAAAAAACAATGTATCCCTACAATTGCATTAATAATAATATATATTTAGATAAACTTAGATTAGATTTGGAATTTTGTGTCTAGGCAAAATTTCTGGGCAACATGATTTCAAAGATAAGTTGGCAAAATCATATCCAGAAGAGGCTTGTTTGATTAAGTATCTCCTGGAGAAGAAAATGTAAATGAGCTTCCAACATGTGAAGGGTTCCCATAATGAAGAGTTATTTTATGGATTCTAAGTTGCTTTAGAACTGTCTGGTAGGGAGTAATCTATCCCAGGAAGTGACTGTCCTCAGAAACTAAAACTGTTAACTACAATTATGCCAAAGTTTCCCTAGAAACAAACAAGAAATATCTAACTCTTCCTGGGACAGAAAAGGAAGTAAGCAAAAAGAGAGAGAGCCTATAAAAGCATGGGTCTTGGGAAAACTGCAGTCAGGTAATATGGATGGGAAAGGGTTAAGAAGAAGGCTGGGACCAGAGCATGAAGGCCTAACAGGTTACCCTCCCACCACCACTACCACTACCATAACCTCTTTTTCTCAAGATCAGACTTAATCTTTCATCTTTTTCACTCCAAACATCTGCTGTCTTTGAAAATATGCCTAACTTCTCAATGTCTTGATTGTTTTCCTAATTGGAAACTCAGTTAACAGTGGGATTGTTAATAAGTGCCAATGTGAGGTTTGATTACCATGATATCCCACTACAATTTGCTTTTGGAAGGTATCCATGGGGATATTTCATGACATCTAGACTTTCCATTGTTGAAAAATGATTTTGACTTCACTGTGGCATAAAAATGGATTTATCTGTTAATCACACAAGCAAAAATAAAAGTGTGATAATCATCTTCAATGTGCCAGGACAATGTTTATGGCACTTTTAAGACTGGAAAGCCCACATTTAAAAGGCCACAAGCATAAGAGAAAATGAAGGGATGTGCTAAGATTATATGAAGGCGGGCTTTATCTCTGAGGAAAAGGCCTTTATGAGCAAAGTCTGTTCACCATAGAAGACTGAGAAGTCAACAGACATATTATACAAAGAGATTAAGGTGGACTCCAGGATGGAATTAGGAGGTATAACAGGAAGTGTTTATGTACAAAAGGAAGTTTTATAAATTTTGTAAATAATTTTGACACCGATCACAGCATTTTAATAAGTTTAACTTTATTGGAACATAAGTTGCGCATAAGTGGAAAAAATTCATAAATGTGGTGGCTCTGTGGTCACTGTTACTAGTATCTTAAATCTTCAAATTATGTTCTGCAGGTAAAATCTTCAACTTTAAAAGCTTTTTATTTTTGTTACTTATAGTTTTCAACAATATACAGCTCCAGCTCCAGAGGTCAGCATATAATTGTTTTTTTTTTTTGTTTGTTTTGTTTTTTTTTTAATGTTTTTTATTGATTATATTGTTACAACAGTTGTAATTTTCTCCCCCTTGTTCCCCTCCATCCAGCACCCCCCTCCCCCAGCAATCCCCCCCAAGTCCATACCCCTGGTTCGTAAAAATTAACTATCCCCCCCCTCTCAAATATTAGGACCCTTTGTAATCTTGTAAAGGACAATGGGCGAAGGTCTCAAGCTCCTCTAGCTGCTTCAAGCTGGACATGGTCGTCGTCCTACCTACCCTTGGGTCCAGAAAACCCTAATAAGAGTGGGGGTGTGGAGGGGAGGGTGGCCTTCCCACATGGGGAAGGATCGTGCAGACTCCAGGTCAGTTGGCTGTCTCCGGTCAATGGCGTGCTTGGTTTAACAGGCTGTAATTGTTTTAATTGTGCATTAAAAGAGACTACATGTACTTTTAAAATTTCAGGAATTAATTCATGATTTAAAAAATCCTACTTTAAATTATTGGGTAGTATATAACTCAGTAGATCTTGTTTGAAAATTATATTAAATCTATTTTAAATTTAAGGCATACTATAACTTAAAATAAGAAAACAATAGAAGACAGTATCAGCTTAGGGTTTTGCCACATGCCTCAGGAAAGAATTGTTTAGTATATACTCCGAGGTGCTGTTCAGCCAGTAATCCAGGTGTTTGGCCTGCATGACATCAATTTGTCTAAATATTTGAAGCCTTACAAAAATAATTAAGTTTTTCAGGACAAATGTATTCTGATCATTTTATTTTATATTGGTATCACTATATCTATAGAGATAGAAATTAAACTTTTTTTGCATAGAAATTTATCAAGAAACTTTTATTTGGCCATTTTAGTGCATACATAAATTGCATTCCAGTTTATTCTGTAGACCTAGCCTCTATTTCCTTTCCTTTTATTTTATTTTAAATTAAATTTATTGGGGTGACATCATTTAATAAGATTATATAGGTTCCCAGGGTAAACAACCAAAGTGTCTTTTGATAGATGATGGGATAAAGAAGATGCGGTACATACATACAATGGTATACTACTGAAACATAAGAAAAGATGAACTACTGCCATTTGTGACAACATGGATGAACCTTGAGACTATTGTGCTAAGCAAAAAAAGTCCATCAGAAAAAGCTAAGAACCATATGATTTCACTCATAAGTGGGATATAAAACTGAAACTCATAGACACAGACGACAGTATGGTGGATACCAGAGAAAAGGGAGTTAGGGGAGCTGTAAAAAGTAAAGGGGTCAAATATATGGTGATAGAAGATTATTTGAATTTGGTTGGTGGACACACATGTAATATACAGATCATTTCCTTTTCTTACATATAACAGAGAGGGTGTTTACTAAGCACTAAAGAGATATGGTGTGCTAATTGCTATAAAATTAATTTCTTCTTACATGAAATATCAGGTAAAAATTAGCATCCCTAATTCTTTTTTCATCAGGTCATTTCCTCTGGCTTTGGTGACTTCTATTAAATATTTAAGCAGGGTGCTTCATGTTCGTCAACAGTCAGCCACTGTCTAAAATTCCTGATGAAAATTCATTAGTGGCCTTCTTAAATAATTATGAATAAAATGTCAATTGACTTAAACTTCACTGAACCTGAGTTTTGCTCTTTGTCATCATTCCAATTTAATTTGACTTTTGCTTTAATGAGTTCCCTTCCTCTCAGGCACAATCCTGCATTCATTTCCTTTTTGCAGGACTCTCTATCAACGTTACTCTTCGCTATAATGTAACCAGAAGTCAGTTTGTACTTCATCAATGAAAGAAGTTGTTTATTCATTTTATAAGTGATTTATGGATGAGAAATTTAAGTAAACAGAAGGCAAGGTAAAAGTAAGAGAATAACAGTTCTGACCATGAATGCAGGTGCTGTTTAAAACTCTCCAGTACTTAGTACATAAAGAAAACTTTTACTTGTTGTAAGAGATTTAGCATGTTTTGCTTAAGTGGGTTTAGATTATTACTTGAAGAATACTGTTTCTCAGGTCCAAATTCCCAAATAAATATCTATATTCATTTGGAGGATAAAGAAAAAAGAAGGTTCTTCATTTAATGGCACAGATGGTACTTCAAGCATCTGTAACTGTCAACTTGAAATCAAAACAAGAAATCTTTTTGCATGTGACAAGCTGAAATCAACTCCAAATGATGTCCAAATTGGACAGAGTTTGGATTTTGTCACCATAGTCCCAACATTTCAGTTTAGATTAAGAACAGACTCATTTTCTACTGTGTCTCTGGAAGGGATCATTCCTCTTCTTCCAGCTGCTAAGAAAGAAATTATGACTTACAATAATTACTGTCACACAACAGCACCACCACAACAGATAGCTAGCTATCCAAAGTACAGAAATAAATTTTTCTAACTCTTGAACATATAAGCAATATAAATTTTGATTTTTAAAAATACATGTTAATATGTATCAGATAAAGAAATATATAATATAATGTATTAAACTCTACACATTAAAAAAATGTTTCTATTGTACTGAATAGGACTTAGAAGGTACCTGGGAAAAATTTTATTTGGATAAATATTTTCTTTTATATACAAAGAATTACTGCAATTACTTATCATATAATTAATATCTTAATTTATCACAGTGAATCTGCCAGCAAATTTTATGATAGATACATGGCTTCAGATAAAAAAAGGAGAGAAAAGTAAATTTGATCACTGTCCAAGAACACCAGCCTAGATTTAACACATAATAAAATTATTTTTAAAAAGAGCCAACAGCTGAAAGCAAAGTGAAGCTATTTCCATTAAAAGAGAAAGAAATGAATGATCTGAAACCTGAGGCAATAGCCAGAAAAAAATGGCCTGAAAGTCTTTGAAATCTTTGCTTAGGAATATTAGAACTACAAGGAATTCACCAATCTACCCATCCTTGTATGGAGGCAGGTACGAAGTGACTTTACTTCCATGTGCTTCTTCCTCTAACTCATTCCCATTTTGAAAAAAATATTAGTTATCATTGTATAAGACACCCTGGAGTAGTGGAAAGTATGAATTTTGTGTATAATCTTATGTGAATTATTCACTTCAAGGGTTGTAGGAATCTGAAATACATTATAAGATTCTAGCAAATCCTGAGGCCCCAAGAAATGTTTACTTACCCCTCCAGACACACCCCCATTTATTCTTTCATTCACTCATTAAATAATGATTAAATAAATTAAATAAATAAATTCAGAGGAACAACAATGTATCAGTAATGACGTGATATTGCAATGAAAAAATATAAACCCTGACATTTCAATAATTTAACAAAATGGACATTTCTTCCATAAGTTACAGTCTTGTTCATTCAGGTAGTGAGGCAACTCCTCTGCACATTCTTTCAGGATCACTGGCTCTCAGCAGCTATGCTATCTTCAAAATGTGGCTATTAAGATCACCCTGAGAGAGGCTATTCCAGTCAACCAGGAAGGAGAAGGAGAAGAGAGAAGTACATGATAGCTTTTTATAAACCAGCTCTGGAGTCCAGATTCCATTCCAGTCACATGACCATTGCTAATAAAGAAGGGTAAGGAATCTAGTCAGCTGATTGTGCAAAGGAAGAGAATCAGTTTTGGGTCTATAGTGGTCTCTGCCACATCAAATTCAGAAAATATATATATTTTGATGATTTGAACTAAAATTCCAAATCTTGAGCTATTTCTTAGTATGAAGAAAATTAATTTTTCTGCAATAATACTATTATTATTATAACTGGCAAACATAAATGCATGGATACTAGATGTCAGAGCCATAGGCTCAAGAAACCGTGTAAGAGGCAGTGAAATACAACAATTAGAAATGCAGACTCTCTCGGTGCCTGGATCTGCTAATTCTCGATCTGGGACCTTGAGTGAATTACCAGTCTCTTTTATCCTTAGGTGCCTTCATCAGCAAAACAAGAATAATAATATCACCTACTTCATTAGGGTGCAGTGACGATCAAATGAGTTACACATAAAGCAATCAGAACAAGTCTTAGTACATACTAGGTGTTCAATGAGTTCACACTGTTATTATAATAAAACACAATGACATTGAGCCTCTAATTTAATTTCTTGCTACAACCATTTTCACTTCTTTTAAGCCCAGGGAATTGTAAATGAAATGTAGAGGTTTCAGTTTCATTTCAATTAGCCAGTGGGTTCAGTGATCTATTCAGGTCCCTCTTCATTTATAAGGTAGAATGAGAACCTCTAGCGTGAGTGATGACCAAAGGCAGTAACAATTCCACTCCACCACTCATGTAACATATTTCCCATCTTAGCTCCACCCTCCTCACTAGGAAGAAATGTTAGACTGAAAACAGAGTTGAAGAAGGAAAATTGTATGGGTAAGTAGAGATTTTATGGCATTCCTTAGAGTCTAACTGAATGGTCGTTCAGATGTGGTCATGGGATGAAGGAGCTAGGGAAGTAAGTGTAAGAGTGACCAAGCATGCTGATGATGAAAGCCCTTGATCACACCAACAGGATGGAAAACAGGTCCAAACACAGAAGCTACTAAACTGCAGGTTCAAAGACTAATGTTTCCTGAAACTCCTGGAGATGCTTATATTAATGGCCAGTTATAGCTCTTTCAATCACTAGCAATCAGGTAAACCTAGTCTGGACTTTCTGGCCCTCTATCTGTTTGTTATGGTTCTTTATAATAGCTCTATTGAGATATATTTCATATACCATTAAACTCAGTGTTTTAATGTTTACAATTCAGAGTTTTTAATACATTCACGAATTGTGCAAACATGATTCCAGAACAGTTCATTACCTGAAAAGAAACCCCATATCTGTCAGCAGTCACTACCTATTCTTCTCTCCTTACAGGCCTTGGCAACCACACATCTACTCGTCTGTCTCTATGGATTTGCTGAATCTGGACTTTCATATAAATGGAATCATATGTGGCTTCTTTTGGCTAGCATAATGTTTTCAAGGTTCATCCATGCTATTGCATGTATCAGTACTTCATTCCTTATTATGGTCGAGTAATATTCTATTGTATGGATATAGCACATTTTGTTTATCTGTTAATCAGTTGGTAGATGTTTGGGTTATTTCCACTTATTGACTATTATGAATAATGCTGCTATAAATATTCATGTACAAGTTTTTGTGTGGACATATGTTTTCATTCTCTTCATTACCTAGGATTGGGATTGCTTGGTCATAGGGTAAATCTATGATTAGTTTTTGAGTCACTGCCAAACTGTTTTCCAAATCATCATTTTACTTTTCTACCAGCAATGTATGAGAGTTCTACTTTTTCCATATCTCTAGCACTTACTATTGTCTTCTTTTTTATTGTAGCCATCCAAGTGGGTATCATGTGAACTCTTATTGTGAAACTGATTTGCATTTCCCTAATGACAATGATGTTGAGTATATCTTGATATATAAATTGGCCATTTATGTATTTTCTTTGGAGAATTACCTATTCAAATTCCTTGCTCATTCTGCAATTGGCTTATTTTTACTTTTATTGGTAAGCTGTAAATTCTTTACATAATCAATATACAAGTCCCTTATCAGATACATAATTTGCAAATATTTTCCCCCATTCTGAAGGTGATCTTTTTACTTTCTTGATGATGTTGTTTGAGGTATAAAAATATTATTTTTGATGATAACTGCTGTATCTATTTTTTCTTTTGTTCATTATGCTTTTGGTTTCATATCAGAGAAATCATTGTTTAATCTGAGTTCATGACAATTCACCCTTATGCTTTCCTCTAATAGTTTTGTAGTTTTAACTCTTATATTTAGGTTTCTGAGCCATTTTGAGCTATTTTTTTTGTATACAGTGAAGTAGATGCCCAACATTATTATTTTGCACATGATGTCCAGATAGACATCCTGCACCATTTCTTGAAAAGACTTTTTCTTTCTTTATTGAAATCAATAAAGAAATCAACTGACCAGAAAAGTAAGTATTTATTTCTGGACTCTCACCTTGCCTTGAACAAAACTGATAAACTCAAAAGACTGCAGACAGAGAAAATGAATCCAGGGAATTCTCCATGTGAATATAGCACAACTGGCCAGCTTTGACTTCCCTGACTCTAAGTCCTTGGAGTGCTTGGTGGGTTTGCCAATGACAGGTGCATGTGAGACTGAACACTTAAATTTCACCATGCCTCCTTTAGGCCAAATAAAATGCCTTTCTTTCAGTTTTGGTCCCTGCCACTTGACACTACTACCCATGTCTCCTTGAAAGTTGACTTTGTTCTCCTCCTACTTTTCTGGCTGTCCTTCTTCAGCCTACTTCACTAACATCTTTCCTCCAACCATCTACACTTTAAAATTTGCCTTCCATAGGAATCCATCCTCAGCCCTCTCTTTTTATTTAGCGACTTTTGGTTGCCATCCAAAATCCATTTGTATCCTTTTTGCTATTAGCAGAACCTTGTATTTTTAGCTAGATACATTGCTCCAAAGCTAAATAACTAGAATTCCCAACTTCCACAGCAACTTGTTATAACTATGTGATTAAATCCTGGCCAGTAATGTGTAAGAAAAAGTATTGTTTGTATCTGGGAAGTTCATTAAAAAGCTGGGGTGTCCATCCTTTTGTGATTCCTCTTGCTGATAACTTGGAATCCAGTTGCCATCATGGACTCTAAGGATGAGGGCCATACCCTATAAATGGCAGAATAGGTAACATAAAGGAAACTAGGCCTTAATAACATTAGGGAGCTGCCATGAAAACCTTGGACAGACTACCTCTGGACTTCATTTTTGTAAGAGAATGGGGGGGTAGTTTTTTTCTTTCTTTGTGTGTGTGTGTGTGTGTGTGTGTGTGTGTTTTATCATTTTAAAGTCACAATCATTTTGAACTTTTAAAACTCTATGTAGTAGACCTAATTATAATTAATAAACCTCTTAAAGATCTATACACTAATCAATCATTAAACATTTATTACCTACTACCTATCAGATACTGTGCTTGGTATTATGGTGATGTAGTGTCCATCTATCCTCATGAAGTCCACAGCCTAACTGGGGAAACTAATACATATAATGAAACAAGACTCCAAATGGTAATTCCTATAATAATAATATTATAGAAGATGTGCAGTGTGCCAAGGCAATATAGGGAGTAAAGCAATTCATCCTGTCAATGGTCTTAAAAAATTTTGGAAAGTAATGTTTGCATGGACACTTGATAGAGTTTGTGACTAATAGAGGAAAATCATCTTAGAGGATATGGGAATTCACAAATATCTACAGGTGTGAAAATCTGTGGTTAATTAAAAAAATGAATTATTAGGTGTGGCTAGAGAATAGGTGTGAGTGTGTATGTGAAGGAGAGAAATAGGGAGAAAGAGACAGACAGAAAGAGACATAGAGACACTGAGAGCGTCGAAGCGCAGCAAAGAAAGAGAAGGAAGTCAGGGGAAGAGCAATAGAGAATGATGCAGGGATATAGAAATTTGGGCTCTTACATGTCAAATTGAGAGTTTGTATTTTAGCTTATGGATAAGGGGTAGTAAATATGTTCTAACCATTATATCAGCTCTATTTTGGCTGTTTAAATTACAATGTTGAGAAAAATCATGAATCTCTACTTGAGATAATCAGGCAACAGTGACATGAAGTATAAATACTTGAATAAAATTAAGAGGTATGATAGTTAATTTTATGTGTCAACATGGCTGGGCCACAGTGTTCAGAATCATAGTCAAACATTGTTCTAGATGTTCCTGTGAGGATGTTTTGAATGAGATTAACATTTGAAAGAAAACTTGGATAATTTCTCACATGTTAATAATAGTACTCTATCTTCTTGTTTTAGTCAGGTTTCTCCAGAGAAACAGAATCAAAAAGGATGCGTGTGTGTATATATATATATATATATATATATATATTCAGAGAAGGAAAACTCTGACTCCAAAAAACCTCCGCTGCCTTGCGGCATATCTCTTCAGGGGAAAGGCTAAGGGAGTAAACCCCGACAGAAAATCCGGAGCCGGAGTCCCTAAGGCGGTTTGACGTTGCAGTCAACACCGGCAACTCCTGCGGCGCACCTGAAGCCAAGCTGTATTGACTCCGTCTTTCCCTTGGACCCTTCAGCTGCGAAGAGAGGGGGGGTCTGCTGCATGGGCAACAGCAGACCCTCCATATCACCCTGCCCAGGCTCTGTAGCTTCAGCTTCACTGGAGAGGACACTCCAGCATCATCATAAGATGTCGATTCAACACGGGAGGAGACAGATACCGTGTCACTCCCGAGTTGGACTGCACAGCCATTCTCGGCGGTGCAGATAGACTCTTAAGAAGCTACACCATCATCTCTCGAGATGGACGGCTGCCGACGACGATATATATATATATATATATATATATATATATATATATATATAGAGAGAGAGAGAGAGAGAGAGAGAGAGAGAGAGAGAGAGAGAGAGAGAGAGAGAGAGAGAGAGAGATTGGATTATTTTAAAAATTGACTCATGCAATGTAGAGGCTGGCAAGTCCAAATCTGCAGGATGGGCCAGCAGGCTGAAGACTCAGGGATAAGCCAATGCTGTAGTTCATGTCTGAAGGCTCTGTGAACTGCAGAATTCCCCCTTGCTCAGGGGAGGTAACTTTTTCATTCTATATAGGCTTTCAAGTGATTGGATGAGGCCCACCACATTATACAGAGAAATCTGTTTTACTCTAAATCCACCTATTTAAATGTTAATCTTATTCCCATTTATCTCACAAATGATCACTGCCTCAAGCCTTCTAGAAAAAAATAAGTTTGGGAGGGAAGATGACTTCTCAGAAATTCTGATGGTTCTATCCTCAAAATTTAGGCAGCCTCCAACCACTTCACAGCCCCTCTGCTGGCACACTATAATGCAGATTACCATCATCTCTTCTAAATGCAGCGATATCCCCCGAATAGTCTGTCTTCTTTTTTTTTTCCCCTGGTGCCTCTACTGACTACCCTTATAGTCAATTCAAGTGAGACTTTTGAAACATAAATTAGATCAAATTACTCCTCTGCTCAAAGTCTTCAAAAGCTCCCAACCTAAGCAAAAGCCAACATCATCACAATGGTCCAAAGGCTATACCGGGTCTGACCTACCCCATTAACTCTATAACTTTACTTTCTCTTTCCAATCATACTGACCTCTGCCATTCTAAACTCACTTGGCATAATTCAAGGTCTTTCACACTGCTGATTCTGTCTGCTTGAAATACCCTCAGCCCAGAGAGTCACAGGCTCACTCTCTCAACTTTTGCAAATCTTGGAGTAAGTGACACTTTCTTTCCTTCCTTCTCTCCTTCCTTCCTTTCTTCCTTCTTTCCAAGAACAGTTTTATGACACCTTTTTTTTCTAAATATATTTTATTAATAACACAGGGGAACAATTTTTAACATTATTCCTGTTGAGTTTGATTTTTCAGCTGTTTTAGACTTAAATAGGCATGCTGATTTCAAAACTGCAGTTAGTTTTCTTGTATCACGTCAAGTTTTTTCTTGACAGCTTATCTTAATGTGACCACTCTAGGCTGGATTGAGCAAAGCATTAGTGCTCTCCTCTTGGCTGAGAGCAAACCTCCCTCGAGCGGGGAGGGGTGGGGGACAACCTTGGAGACCAGCGACAGGTTCATACTTGTCTAAGCTATTCAGTTACACATGAGACGGTGTGGTGAGAGGTCGTGTGCCGCTCTACACAGTGAATCATATTCTGAAGTGTAGTCTGAGTTCTTGTCTGTATACAAGGAGTTAGCAGAATTTTATTTATTTACATAAGTACTTATTTCCTTTCTTTCAGATCATGTCTGCCTCTGCTATTTCTCATCATAAGTGCCTAGACAACCCTGATTCATTTTGTTATATCTGTGGCAGTTTCACCATTCCCAGTCAAAGGACAAACATCAGCACATTTGTCAGGTAAGCCTATTTTGCATATTTTAAAGTATGATCAAGGTAAGTCTTGAGCCCCTCACAAGGTGTGCAAGCAGTGTGTCAAGAGTTTATGAATGTGGATGAAGGGAACACACGATAAATTGCCATTTGGTATACCTATGGTTTGGTGAGAGCCCAGAGATTGTTCAAGTGACTTGTTACTTTTGTATAGTGAAAATATCAGAATATAAGAAGAAAAATAAATGTAAAATAGAGTATCCTAGTCTACCATCAAGCTATACACCAGTGCGTCATTCAGCTGAACTCCCAATGCCAGTTTTCATTGAACTACCCTCTTTGGTGAACAACTAAGTGACTGCAATGATGAAGATTTTGAAATTGAAGATGACTCAGTTCATAAGGGATTTGATCAGCATGAGTTGAATGATTTGGCACGAGATCTGGGACTATCCAAAAAGGCTTCAGAACTCCTAGCATCAAGACTGCATGAGAAAAACTTGCTTGAAAAAGGAGCAAAGGCATCCTACTTTCGATCAAGAGAAAGTGCATTTCTGCAGTACTTTTGAAGTGATGGTGGCTTTGTGTATTGCCACAACATACATGGTTTAAGGGAGGAATTGTGAATTCCAATCCAGAACACAACTGAATGGTGCCTATTCATCGACAGCTCAAAGCAGAGGTGGAAGTGTGTCCTCCTCCACAATGGCAATTTATTTGGTACAGTCCCAATTGGCCATTCAGTTTGTTTTTGTGAAGAATATGAAGACATAAAGAGAGTCATAAGCACAGTTGGATCATCTGTGTTGACCTTAAAATGGTCTGCTTCTTTCTTCGTCAGCAATGCAGATACACCAAGTATCCCCGTTTTCTGTGCACATGGGACAGCAGAGCTCATGAGAAGCATTGGGCGGAGTCGAGCTGGCCTCCAAGACCTGACCTCAAACCTGGTGATCAAAACATTCTACATGAGTCACTTGTTGACAGAAAGAACATTATATTCCCACCTCTGCACATAAAACTGGTCCTCATGAAGCAATTTGTTAAAACTTTGCCAACTGATGGAGACTGTTTCAAGTATCTCATTTTAGCATTTCAAATTTATCATTTGAAAAGATAAAATACCTTAATATGTATGGTTGGTAGCAGAACTTTACTACTTGTATACAATTTGACTTACAGTAACAATATATAGCCTTTATATGAATAAAATAACTCTAAATAAACAGTATATTCAGGTAATTTTTTTTATTTTCCTTTATATGTACATTTTGTGTGATTTGGGGGACAAAGGGAGGGTATCCTATACCTTAAAAAGTTGACGTGATAGAGAAAAACTGGGGTCATTTTTGGATTCAGATGCCAAAATTTAGTAAGAAACAAGTGTCATATCTAACTCAATGAAAGTTGTGTTCTCCAGTGTTATGCTATTACAGTTGTCCCAATATTTTTCCCCTTTACTCCTCTCTGCCAAGTATGCCCTGTACCTGCAGCAATCCTCCACTTAGTTTATGTCCATGGGTCCTACATATATATTCTTTGGTTTCTCCATTTCCTATACTATTCTTAACTTCCCCCTGTCTATTTTGTACCTACCAATTATGCTTTTAAATCCTTGCATCTTTCCCCTGATTCTCCCCCTTCCCCTTCTCAGCTAATAACCCTCCAAATGATCTCTGTATCTATGTTTCTATTCCTGTTCTGGTTGTTCACCAGTTTGTTTTTTTAGATTCAGTTGTTGATAGTTGTGAATTTGTTGCCATTTTAATGTTCATAGTTTTGATCATCTTCTTTTTCTTAAATGAGTTCCTTTAATAGTTCCTGGAATAATGGCTTGGTGATGGTGAACTCCTTTAGTTTTACCTTGTCTGAGAAGTACTTTATCTGCCTTTCCATTCTAAATGATAGCTTTGATTGATAGAGTAATCTAGGTTGTAGGTCCTTGCTTTTCATCACTTTGAGTACCTTTTGCTAGTTCCTACTTGCCTATAAAGTTTCTCTGAGAAAACAGCTGATAGTCTCATGGGAACTCCTTTGTAGGTAACTCTCTGCTTTTCTTTCATTGCTTTTAAGATTTTCTATTTATCTTTAACCTTTGGCATTTTAATTCTGATGTGTCTTGGTGTGGTCCTTTTTGGATCCAACTTGTTTGGGACTCTCTGTGCTTTCTAGAATTCTATATCTATTTCCATCACCAAATTAGGGATGTTTTCCTTCATCATTTTTTCAAATAAGTTTTCAATTTCTTATTCTTCCTCTTCTCTTTCTGTCATTCCTATGATAGAGGCTTCTTATACTATTCCCATTTTTTCAAATTCTTGCTTCTTTTTGCTCTTCTGGTTGAATGATTATTTCTTCCTTATGTTCAAAATTGTTGATTTGAGTCCCAGCTTCCTCCCATTCACTGTTGGTTCCCTGTATATTTTTCTTTATTTCACTTAGTGTAACCCTCATTTCTTCCTTTATATTGTTGCTGTACTCAATGAGTTCTTTGAGCATCCTGATCACTAGTGTTTTGAACTCTTCATCTGATAGGTCAGTTATCTCTATTTTGTTTAGTTCTTTTTTGAGGGGTTTGTTTTGTTCTTTCATTTGGGATAATTCTTTGTCTCCTCAATTTGGCAGCTTCCCTGTGATTGTGTCTGTGTATTAGGTAGAGCTGCTGTGACTTCCTGTCTTAGTAGCATGACCTATGTAGAAAAGGCACCTGTAAATTTTGTGGAGTGAAGCCTTAGGTAACTGCCAGGATGGGGCAACATGCTTCACGGCTTTGTGGCTCTGCATTGGGGGAGGTTCAGAGAAAGGACAGTGCCATTGCCTGGCTTCTGAAGGTTTTCCTGGCACATGCCCCATTTCCAGTCACTTCACCCACTCCTTGTATATGACTGGTACCCTTCCAGGTGTTGCCCTGGTGCTGAATCCCAGAGTGGGTGGGTTTGCATACTTTCTAAGACCATGCAGAATCTGCTGAAGATCCAGCAGTTTCTTCCACCCCTCCAACCCCCACTGGTTTTTATAGCCAGGAGTTATGGGGATTTATCTTCTTGGCACTGGAATCCTGGGCTGTGGAGTCTGACCTGGGATGGGATCACTCATTCCCAAGGTATTACTCCTGATTTTTATCCACCATATGTGAATTTGGGACAATCTGTTCTGCCACCACCACCTCTCCACATCACACTGCATCTCCTCACCTCTCTCCCCATCTCTATGTCTCTGCCTCTCCTGTCCATTTGGATGAATGTGCCTTCTTTAAATCTTTGGTTTTCAGACTTCCATACAGTTTGATTTGCTGACACTTCTGGATGTTGTTTTGAAGTTTAGTAGTAATTTTCTCTGTGGTTGTACAAGGAGGCAAAGTATATCTACCTATGCCTTCATCTTAACCAGAAGCCTTATGATACCTTTTCAATGAAAGCTACCCCACCTATGATGGCACCCCTTCAATCCCCCTTACCTTGTGTTTTTTCCCTTTCCTTTCTGTTTCAATAGCACTTAGGAACATTAGAGGTGCTCACTAACTATTTGCTGGATGAGTACAGATTATACCCTTAATTTGAACTTTTTCCAAAGGTTTGACTCCATTGCCTAGTCAAGAACCCTTAAAGGGCCACAGTTTTAACTCCTGCTAAGCTTAAGTTTTGCTACTGCCTGCTTCAGTTGGACACAGAAGCAGTAAATGCAGTCACCTGTGTAAATGTATAAATTATGGGAATTCCAATCAAGAAAGCTTTTGGCCATAGGTAGACAATTCTCCTATAGCAATAGAAAATATTCTGCTTTTCAATTTTTGCTTGATGACTATCTAGAGCCAGCCTAAATATCTCTATCTTAAGACTTCTCTAAAAGTATCAGGTAGTGGACAGCACTGTCTCACATTCTGAATGTTTTGTACTTTCCCCTTCTTGTTATGACCTCCATCTGTAGGTGGTATGTCTTTCAAGAAGATAGCTTGTCTATGTTTTATTACATTACAGTGGTCACTGGTTCTCTAGACTACAGTATCTGCATTCCCCATTCATTATCCAACAACCTCCACTAAGCCATCGACACATTTTAGTTCTTATTATTGCAGCATTCTACTTTCAGTACCAAATCCTACCATATATTTAGAAATGTTTGGCTGAAAATAATAGGAAAAGAAAAAAACTGGCTTAAACAAAAGAAGTTTACTCATCTCTCAAACAATAGAATACATAAGAGACCATGCTTTTTCCAGCACTCATCTCCAACAAACTCAAAGTATAGCCTTCTTTCTCATGGTTCAAACAATATGCTACTTCTGCAAGATAGCTGGTATATGTTTTATTATTACAGTACACTGGTCACTGACTCTCTAGAGTACAGAATCCATACCACCCATTACTCAACTGCCTCTACTAAGCCACTGACACATTTTCGTTTTTATTATTGTAGCATTCCCCTTCCAGTACCAAATCCTACCATATAGTTAGGAATGTTTGGTTGAATATAATATAAAAAAAAATGACCTAAATAAAGATGAAGTTTACTTATCTCCCTTGCAATAGAAGACATAAGAGACCCAACCTTCTTCCAGTGCTCAGCTCCAGCAAACTAAAAGAATGGCCTTCACTCTCTGAGTCCAAACAATATCTCTGATATGCAGCCATATTATCCCTTTGCCACATGAAGAAAAGGGGCATGAAAAAAGCAACCCTATCTTTACCAAGTCTTCAAGGAATGCACAGATGATACTTATGCTTTTAAATTTTGGTTAAATATTATCACATGGAAATTCCCAGATTCAAGGAAGGCTGAGAGATGGAGTCTTTTATTATGGAGGAAATATGTTTAGTTAAAAATCAGGATTCTAGTTTGTAGTGAGAGAAAGAATAGGTATTGGTACATCTAGCAACTCTGCCATGAAAACCAATTCATTAACCTTCCAAGAGAGGGAGGTAGACTATAAAACGATATTCTAGTAATTAGGATTGGAAGACACTTCAAGCATTACTGAATATAATCCTACAACTCAGAATTATCTATCCTAGAGTATGTACTTAGACTCATAACACACTGCTAAAAGACCAATAATCAAATGAGATATGACAACCAACTGGACCTCTCCCATGCATTACAGAATGTAGTGTGACTCGTGTCAAACAAAATGATCAGACAGATTAAAAAGATGTTCACTTGAACTAAAATATGGGGAGCATAACATACAGTATTAAAACACTGCTCTTGACACTGTCCCCCACTAACCATTCCAACTTAGGAAAAAATGCTAAGCATCATGATCTTGGCCTTTGGTTAAAAATAGCCTTCTGAAATATTGAAAGGAATGAGTATTGCCATACTTTAAACCAAAAAATAAAGTTAAGATTCCTAAAGTGGCTATATAGTTTCAAAATATAAACTAACCACATGATTTTGAAAACTATGCTGTGGAATTACGGAGAACTGGCAGAAATTTTTTATTAGCTCTACTGTTACATTCCATATAGCTAAACTCAATTTGCATTTAAAAATCAAAGAAATTCCATAAGTCAAATAATTTATTTTCAGAGAATCATATCAATTGGAACGATCACCATTCTGGCAGCTGGCAGATGAGAAGCTGTGACAGTCTGTATCTTCAATTGGCTCACTTAGGCATGAGGCTGAGGTTCCCTTGCCAGTGTTCATGTTCCAGCTAACTATTCATTATGGTTTAAGGGCAACCCACTCAGAGAAAATGAGATGGGCTCTACAAATGCAGACAAGCCATGGAAAGATAAATGAATCTAAACTCTGTAACTGTCATTGTTATTTCAACTCAGGAATACAAACAAACCTACAGATTTCTGCCCAGGAGCATTTCTTAATCACCAAGGAGAAAATTAGTACCATAAGCTCAATAGAAGAGAAGCAGTAATATCCAAAGAAACTTTTAAAAGAGAAGAAAAAAATTTCTAGGAAAAGACTACCACTCTGAATTTTGATACTGGACCAAATCTTAAAATTGTGAGATATTAATTTGGGGTAAAAATAATTCAATTCCCATTGTGAAAACAGATCATTTAATTATGAAAAGCAGAAATTTCCAATGTTCATAGATTATGCCGGAATTAGGCTGGATTTTTTTTTTTTTTGTGGTATACTTTTGAGTACAGAGGACTCTTAGGTCAGTGTTTGTGTTAGTGTGTTCCCTCTCCTTAAAGCGAAGGAGAATGTTTAAAACATAAAACTAAAACTATGAATAGGAGAGAATACTGGCACACAATAAATATTTATATTATGGAAAATATTTGCAAGTGATAGTTTGGAGAAGTATATGCAATGTAACTGAAGGACAAAAAATCCCATGATTAATATGTCTAATATAAATTACCCTAGAAATTATTGAGAAACTCTAAGCCCAGAAGTAGGCAGAAAATATGAGCATACTCTTCAGAGAAGAGGGACTGCAAATCTTTAAAGACAGATATTGTCTCTGTTCTGCTCCCCAGTTCAACCTTTTGGGAAAAAAGTCAGGGTCAACATCAGCCTAGCCAGGAAAAATTATATACAGCATCAGAACAGTTAGTTTCTGCCCTTTTCCAATCCATGGTTCCAAAGGTAGCAAAAGTCTATAAAAAATACATGGATGTGCTATAGTATTTATCACTTATACTGCCTCGACAAGAGTTACCAGGAAAAGCAACAGACGGGCAGCACTGAGAAATATTCTCCAGAGTGCAGGCTAAACTGAATCCTTTAATATAGATTTGATTGTTTTCCCCACTAGTGTGAGATGAAAACTCCTCACTAACGTCTCCTGAGTTCTCACCCCAACTGAAGTAGAACTAATAAACCACATGTAGCTGACCTGCACTTTGGACCCAGTTCTCTAAAAAAAATACAGTCCTCTACAACCAAGACAGTAACATATTGTGATATCCCACAACACTGTCAACTAGTGATTTCGTATTTTTAAATGATTATAGGTTGATTTTGAAGCTGGTTTGGCTCAGTGGATTGAGCGTCGGCCTGCGAGCTAAGTGTCGCTGGTTCAATCTTCCAGTCAGGGCACATCAGAGAAGGAAAACTCTGACTCCAAAAAACCTCCGCTGCCTTGCGGCATACCTCTTCAGGGGAAAGGCTAAGGGAGTAAACCCCGACAGAAAATCCGGAGCCGGAGTCCCTAAGGCGGTTTGATGTTGTAGTCAACACCGGCAACTCCTGCGGCGCACCTGAAGCCAAGCTGTATTGACTCCGTCTCTCCCTTGGACCCTTCAACTGCGAAGAGAGGGGGGGTCTGCTGCATGGGCAACAGCAGACCCTCCATATCACCCTGCCCAGGCTCTGTAGCTTCAGCTTCACTGGAGAGGACACTCCAGCGTCATCACAAGACGTCGATTCAACACGGGAGGAGACAGATACCGTGTCACTCCTGAGTCGGACTGCACAGCCATTCTCGGCGGTGCAGATGGACTCTTAAGAAGCTACACCATCGTCTCTCGAGACAGACGGCTGCCGACGATAGGTTGATTTTAGTTTTCTGTTTATTTTTGAGTGAATTTTGACACATTTTAGAAAATGATCTATTTGATTTAAGTTTTCAAATTTTTTAACATTAAACTTTTTGTTGTATATTATGTAACACCTTCAATATATTCAGTTATTCCCTATTTTTATTTCAAATATTGTTAATTGCATTTGCTGTGATCAGTATTGCCAGAGTTCTGTTTAATTAGTGAAATTAGTCTTTTGAGTAAACTGTTTCTTTCTTTGATACTTTCTAGTGTACCTTTTCATCCAGTTCATAAATCCCTGATTCTTATTACTTCCTCCATTCTACTTTATTTATATATTTTAAGTATTTAAATTTTTTCTTCTGTATATTATGATGTTTGACATCTAAAAAAATAAACTTTCTGGCTGAAGAGACACTGACCTTCCTGGGACTAGATAATTTCTTGTTTTTAATTTTAAAAATTTATTTAAGTTTATTGGGGTAGTATTGGTTAATAACATTATATAAATTTCAGGTGTACTACTTTATAATCAACATCTATATACTCTACTGTGTGCTCACCCTCTGAAGTCTAGTCTCTTGTCACCTTGTATTTGATCCCCCTTACTCCCTTCATCTTTCCCCCATTCCCCTTCTTCTGGTAAGCACTCCTGGTTTTTTTGAGTCTATGAATTTGTTCGTTTGTTCCTTTTGTTTTATATCCCACATATGAGTAAAATCATATGGTTCTTGTCCTTTTCCATCTGACTTATTTCACTTAGCATAATACTCTCAAGAACCATTCATGTTGTTGCAGATCGCAAGATTTCATCTTTTTATGGCTGAGTAGTATTCCATTGTATATATGTACCACACTAAGAAAGCAAAGGATCCAGCAAAGAGCATGCCCTTGGTATACCAACTAACTAATCTGAGCCAAACCTTCTCCACCTGGCTCTCACAATCCAGGGCTATATTCTTCTGCTTTCATTTTCTCAGGGCTGGATGCTAGGCAACTAGTGATTAATCCTATAGCTCAAAGTCTATCAAAATTATTCACACAAACCAGTTTTAAACTCTTTACCTTGCCTCACCTTGCCTGTCCTATGGAAACCCCAATAAAAGCAGTGACCTAAACCTTCCCCTGGCTTCTGCTTCTGCCTCCTGACCATCCTGGTATCTTTCCTACGTGGCCCTGCATGTGCGATTCCTTCTGTCTCTAGGACCTGTGAGAATAAAAACCTTTGTTTTTTCCCAAGCCTCTCCTCTGTCTCTTCTTGTATCCCACCTGACTATCTCATAAAAGACTACAAAACAATTTGGATTCATTTTAATTTTATTTTTCAAATTCTTTCAATACATCCTTAGCTTTTCATTATTTAGATTTTATTATTTTTTAATGTAAGCATCTAAAACTATACATTTCCTTCTAGCCACAAGTTCAAACTGCATTCTACAAGTTTTGATATGTAATAATTTCTTCACCATTTCTTTCTTAGTATTCTTTATGAAGCTCTCTTTTTTGTTTCAAGTATATAAGACAATATGAGTTTGAAACTATATTATACTGATACATTGACATTTGTTCCTAATATATGGTTAATTTTAATAATCATTGTATATGTACATGAGAAAAAAATTATGTTCTAATTGGTGGGTGTAGAATTCTTTAAATGCTCTTAAAGGAAACTTATTATTATTCGAGTCTTTTGTATCCTTTCTAATTTTTGGTCTTACTGATCTATTAGTTACTTAAATATGTTAAAATCTCTCATTATGGGTGGGTTTGTCAGTATCTTTTTATAGATCTAGTTCTATTAACTTTCACTTTTTTGAGATTAATATTATTCAATACATGCAAGTTGGTTATTCTATCTTCCTATTAAATTAAAACATTTGTAACTTTTGTAGCCCTAATAATGTTTTTTGCTTTCATGACTATTTTGTTTAATATTAAAGGAGCAGTCTCAGCTTCTCTATTTAGTATTGACTGTTATATATTTTTTCAACCTTTGCAACCAATATATTTTATATCCTGTGTTTTATTTGTGACACTTATAAATAATAAATAACAAAATATATTTTATCTATTTTGAAAAATCTCCACATTTAATTGGCAAGTTTATTTACATCTTTGAAACTGTTAGTATTGTTAGATTATACTGACTTTTAGAATTACAATTGTATTTTATATTTGTCTTTTTTATTTATGCTTCTTTCTTTCTTCTTTTTAGCCTTCTTTGAAGTTTCCTCTGAGTAGAAGTATTTTTATTCCTTTAGGACAAAATCTAAGTGTTTAAGATAAATATACAACAAATTGTGATATTTATCTATATTTTTACTTTCTTCTCAAATAACACATGAGCTTTAGAATGCTTCAATTTTATTATCACCTTCTTGATTTGTTATTCCTGCCCAGCATTTTAATTATATAATATTCCTTTTATTACACAAACAGAACATTTTTATTATTTTATATATGTATGTATGGGCATATATATGTAAACATGCATAATTATTAGCTTATTAGTTTAGATTTACACATTTCTTCAGATTTTCCTATTTATCTCCTGTTCCTGCTTGAGTCTCAACCTTCCTTTCTGATGATTTCCTTCCTTCATAAAGTCAGTCCTCTTGAGGAGTGGTTGAGCTTGATATATAAATCAGGTTTCACATTTATTTTCTTTTAGCACTTTTACAACATTATTTTGATCTCTCTGGGTGCCATCGAAAAGTTTGATATGATACCAACCATCTTACCTTTAAAATTAACTGATTTTTTTTCTTACTGTTTTTAAAATCTTGTCTTTGTTTTTGTTGTTTGAGTTTCCCAACATTGGTCTCAGCTTCCATAATCTGATGATAATATCATCGATCAGATCTGAAAAGATAAGCTTTCGTGCTCAGTCTTCTTTCTTTCTGAAATTATAATTAAACTTATGATCTATTTTCTTTGACTATCCTCCATGTCTTTTTCTTGCTTAATTATTTGGTATTTCTTCATCTCTCTGTGTTGGAATCTGGGTAATTTCTTTAGATTCTTTAGGTTTATCTTCCAGTGCACTAATTCTCTTATTCACCTGTGTCTAATCTTCTATTAGTCCACCCATTTAGTTTTTAATTGCAAAGATATATTTCTAGAAGTTCTGTTTTTTTGTTTTTTTTTTTTTCAGATCTTACTAGCATTTTTTCGTAAATTTTGTTCCTTATTCACATTTTTTATTCCCTTTTCTATTCCTTTAAGGATTTAATTTTTAATTTTTTTTATTGTTTTATTACAATTGTCCCAGTTTTTCCCCTGTTGCTCTACACTGCCCCGCCCACCCCCCATCCCATAGTCAATCCCCGCCCTGTTGCGCATGTCCATGGGTCATTCATATATGTTTCTTGACTACACCCTCCCTCTTCTTTCCCCTCTTCTCCTCCTTCCCTTTCCCCTCTGGTCACTGTCAGTCAGTTCCTTGTTTCCATGCCTCTGGTTCTATTTTGCTCATTTGTTTGTTTTGTTCATTAGGTTCCTGTTACAGGTGCGAGCCTATGGTATTTGTCTTTTGCTGTCAGGCTTATTTCATTTAGCTCTTTAAGCACTTTAAATAAAGTTATTTTATTTCTCTATCCAATAATGTCAATACCTGACTTTCTAGAAGGTTAATTTTTGTTTTGTTTTACTTTTCCTTTTTTATGCCCTTCTTACTCCAGCTTGTATAATTTGTTTCCTCAGATGATTTGTGCTTTTTGCATCATGAGTTCATGTTTAGTTGTTCTCTAACTGTGGAAATCCTGCAAGACCTCATCTGTATAACCATCAAGGGTAGATTTGTTTTTGCTTCTGTCAAGATATCCAGGACACTAGAAACCCAGACAATAGTTTTAGGTTAATTTCTAAGACTGACTTTCCTAAGCCATGAAGGAAGTATAAACTAAACAACTGAAACTACCAGAGTAGACCACTAAGGGGAGATTTTTTTTCTACCAGGGCTCAGGCTTAGATTATTAAGTTTCTTTGTCATCTCTCTATTCTGATAATTTTTTTGTTTTGTTTTGTTTTTTCTGCTCCTCTCACCTTTCATTTGCAGTGTCCCATTTCCAAAGTCTATGTTCTACAAAGGACCAAGTCTTCTAAAAGGGCAAGTGACCTAAGATCAGTTGCAGATAGAGCATCAGTTACCACCTTCAGATAGGATCCCATATACACCTAGAGGGTACATAATCTACACCAGGCCATTGAAAATTCTTGAGGTTCTTTTACCTGAAAGAAATAAGTTTGCATTGGTGATAGAAGCAGTAAACCATGAAGCTTTAAAGCTACTGATATCCATGATCTACTTAGTGTAGATTAGGATAGTCTTTTGAAGGAGAGAACAAAACTAAGGTGCAGAGTAGTACAGAGATGAGAGGTGGTAATACACACAGTGTCCTTGGAAATGTAAAGTTCCTGCTTCTACTTGTTCTTGACTCAGATGATACAGCTGTGTCTCTGCTTATCCCAAGATTCATTAATCCTCTTCCTTTAATTCTTTCTTTCATTGCTAAAGAACCAAGTACACTTTTAATAAAATTTCCTTTGGCATTACCCAGTTCACGTTGCTCTTGATATCTGCAATCAGTGGAGTCATGACTAATACACAACTATCTTGTTTTACATACCTTTTTCTTTTTAGCACCCTACACCGCCTACCTACTGCATGTCAATAGATATCATTGAATTGAATTGATCTAAATAAGATGGGCACATTAGCTCCACGTGTACTGAGAATTAACTCTGGGGTTGGTCCCAGACTTCTTCCAGTTAATGCCACTAATATGTTTCAACTATCAGGATCAGAAGAAATAAAGCAAGCCAAGAACTGATTCAAAATACTTTGAACCCCCAAAATGGACAAAAAATTATGCTCCCTTCCACCACAAAACTCACACTTCACTGAGGAACTGTAAGAACTAATTATCTGAATATCCAACATTTTCCTGAAGTCTCTGAAGAGAAAAGACCCCACAGCTGTGAAACAGAAGAGAGAGCACACAGTTAAATCACTGACTAAGTGACACAAGCAAAGTGAAGTAATGAGGCAATTGATTGGGTATTTTATACCAAATTTTGATATTATATAAGAATATCTTGTGCCTCAAATTAGTCATGTTTTCTGTCATTAATGACCAAATCTTATTGCTTTTCACCTCTTGATTGCACAGTCAATGCAGTAGCTCACTGATAAGAATGGAACTAGGGGTATTGAAATGAAATCTTTGTGCTATCTTGAAAGCTGGCTCTCATGTAATAAACGTGCAATAATGAAGGCTTCATTCTCATTATTTCTCTTCATTCTTAAACTTTAATTATAAACTGCATCCTTGTCTAGTGGTCCTATATAGACTTATCTTCACTCCAAATATTAAGACCAAGGTTAATACCCTATATAAATATATTATTCCACTAAATTTTGAAAAGTAAAGAAAAAGAAGAAAATATCATGAAATCCAACATGTTTCCTTTTGAAATATCACTTTGTTTTTTAACATAATAACATTTTTATTTAAATCACAGATTATGTATTCAAGATAAAGTGTCCCCATTCCTAAAGCATTATCTTCCCACCTCCTTTCTTAAACTTCAGGATTTATCTATGCTTTTGAAAAAATACTAATCTTCTGGGAGATCCTCTCACTGACTGTTTTAGTCTTTTGTCTTTGAGAAATAATCTCCTTGCCAGTGGAAGTTTCTAAAGGGATTTTTCCAAAGGAAACAGCACAATGAAGTGACTGCACAGGCAATTATTCTAGGAAAACTCTCTCTACAAGTTGGCCAGACAGGATGAAATTGGATAATTTTCTTTAAACCCTAAAGAGAAGAATAAGAGACACTTGGGAACTAAAAGGGGTGAGTTGCCAAGAAGAATTTCTCCACACAGAGGAAGGAGTGGGTGAGGACCGAAGCTGAGGACAAAGAACGATGTCTCTGCCTGCCCACCCACTTTAACGATGCCTTCTCTAGACCAGGGGCTTTGCTTTGTTCTTTCCTTGGTTCTCCTTGGACTTCAGCCTTGTTTTTCAATGTAGTGAAAATAACCAGAATGAATAAATAAATAAGTGCCCTTCTTGGAAGATGTTGTGTTAATTAGTCAAGGCATTAAAAGCCCAGCATATGTGATATATCTGACCCACTGCAAATATAACACACCACTAAAACCAGGGAAGTCTACTTTTGTAATGAGCAAAAATTTCTTGGCTGAGTCCTTCAGTATTTTATCAGCACACTCAGAAGTAGTTCCTGTAAGTGAAATCCTTGCCATGAAGAGTTTTTAAATTTGGAAAACAACTTTAATTTCCATGAGGAATTATCATTGAGAATTATAAATATTATTAGCACCCAGAGAGACTGTAAATCCTTGTCTCATTTTACAAGTAAGAAAATGAAGACCTAGAAAGGTCTTCAGGTTCCCTCAGCTGGTCAGTGGCAGGGTCATACCCAGAACCTAAGTGTCGGTGACTCACAGGCCACTGTTCTAACCATCTGATCACCATCCAGTATTCTGCTAAGTAGGTTATAAAAATAATAATCATTTATGCATATCCAATTTTAAATTATTTCTCTGTGGCTACTAGGTATAAATTCATGAATTGCAAAGTTTGTCATCTTCTCTCAGTGGGAAGTGTTGATAAATTTGACTTATCTTAAACAGATTTTACCAATTCAGTGTCTTCACTATAGTTTATTTTTTCTATTCAAACATTAAAGTCAAATATCTGACCATTATAAATTCAGAAAGAAAGAAATAGCACCTGGAGTACTATAGTTATTCTAACTGCTAGGAAAAATAGAGAGTAAACTGCAGTAATTTATTTTTTTTTGCGTTTCTATTTTTTCTTTTTTTTTTTATTATTGATTATGCTGTTACAGTTGTCCCAATTTCCTTCCCCCCTGCTCCCCGCTCCCTCTAGTTGTCTCCCCCCTTAGTCCATGCCCATTGGTCCTGCATATAGTTCTTTTCAACATCTTCCTGTCCACTCCTCTCCCTCCCACTATGCTTCCCAATTCCTGCACCATCTCCCTCCCTCCCTCTCTCCCTCCCCCTCCCCGTTGACCTCCCCCCAAATATGCTCCCCTTACCTATAATTCTTTTTCCCTTTTCGTTGGCTACTTAGTTTGCCCTTGCCTCTGTTCCCTAGCTTCTGCTGTTGGTTGTTGTAATACAGTTTTCTTTTTAATGTTCACTGTCCTGATCCTCCTTCTTCTAAACAAGTCCCTTTAACATCTCATATAACAGTGGTTTGGATCTAACAAACTCCTTCAGTCTTACTTTGTCCTGGAAACACTTTCTCTGCCCTTCTATCCTGAATTAGAGCTTCACTGGATAGAGTAATCATGGCTGAAGGTTTCTGATTTTCATTACTTTGAATATTTCTTCCCAGTCCCTTCTTGCCTGTAAAGTCTCCTTTGAGAAATCCGCTGACAGTCTAATTGGGACCCCTTTGTACATGATTCTTCTCTTCTCTCTTGTTGCTTTTAAGATTTTCTCTTTATCTTTAATTTTTGACATTTTGATGATAATGTGTCTTGGTGTGGTCCTCCCTGGGTCCAGCCTATCCAGAACTATCTGTGCTTCTTGGACCTATAAGTTCACCTCCTTCCCCAAGTTTGGGAAGTTCTGCTTCATTATTTTTTCACATAATTTTTTAATTTCTAATTCTTCTTCTTCACCCTCTGGCAATCCGATAACCCAAATGTTCATTCTCTTATAGCTGTCCCAGAGGTTTCTGAGCCTCTCATCACATTCCTCACTTTTTGTTTCCTCTTTCTGCACTGGTTGACTGTTTGTTCCCTCCCTATGTTCCGATTTGTTGATTTGATCCATGGCTTTCCCTTCCTCACCACTTGTCTTATATGTATTTTTGTTCACTTCAGCAGGGCTAGCCTTCATTCCTTCCCTGTCTTGATTCAGCCCCGCTGTTAGGTCTTTAAGCTATCTTATGACTATAGCTCTGAACTGAGCTTCTGAAAGATTCGCTGTTTGTTCCTCAGTCAAGGCTTTTATTTGTTTTTCGTTAGCTGTGTTATTGGTATTTCAATCATTAATTCTGCCATTCTGACCATTTTGTTTATCTTTCCCTTTTGGGCAGGGTGTTGTGACACCTCCTACGCTGTATTGGGTGGAGCCCCGTGTGCTCGTAACAACCTGGGGACCTTTTTCACCACCCTGTGGCACTTTGCGTGGGGGTGGGGGTCCAAGATGGATTCCCACTGTTACTCTCCGCTGGCTAACAGGGCCACCTCCCAACGGGGTCTGCCCTCTCCAGCGTTGGAATCTCGAGCAGAAGGATTCAGTCTGCTGCCAGGGCCAGCCCCAGGCGCTTCTCTCCTCCCCGCAAACACAGGTGTCTGATCACCAGGTCCTGCCCTTTGCTGCTACAGCTGCCGCCTCCAGCACAGTTTGATCTCTCTCAGCTGCAGGCTCGCACTTCCTACCCGTCCGGACAAGCACCACTTATTTATGACTTCATACGTTGGACTTCCATGTAGCTTTATTTTCAGGAACTTCTTATTATTTTTAGTTTTGCATTAGCTGTAATCCTTCTTAGTTGTAGAGGGAGACAAAGCGTATTGGTCTATGCCTCCATCTTGGCCGGAAGTCTGCAGTAATTCTTAAAGTTAGTCTTAATAAACAGGTTGACAATGAAATAAATGACACAATATAAAATTATTTGTGATATATATTCCTGAACAAACTTGCAATCTATGAAATAGGTTTTTATTGGTACTATTTTTCCTAAATTAAAATAATTTCTAAGAAGGTCTAAATGGGAAGCAATTTCAGATTAGCCTTCATAAAAATATATGTCTGAATCTTACAATTGAAAAAGGAGAAATAATACTACTACTAACCTAAGTGAAATAAATAACAAGAAACTCAGAATTAATTTTTAAAAATGGCATATTTGGGTGTTTTTCACTGTTACTAATGAAAAGCATACTATATTTGTGTAAACAATACACTCAAAAAAGTGGCCTTAAACTTTAGACATGTAGCAAATGAGAAATTTCCCTGAAAATGGTAAGCATTTGAATAACAGCTCAAAAGCTGCTGAGTGTGGAACTTGAAACTGAATATAAGCAGGCAATGAGGAAATCTGAGGGCTAGGCATGAGAGACACCAAAATTAAAACCACAGTCTTTACACTTACATTGCCTGATATCTAGTTGGCAGGGAGAAATGTAAATGTAACCCATATGTTGATCAGGGTTACTGTGTCTTTTGAGAATTCCTATAAAATAGGACTGATTCTACTGGGTTCGTATTCTGAGACAAATTGCTCATTCTGATATTTTGTTCTCATCAGACTCTCTATCTGACCACCATTCTCTGTCCTGGACTGTCTACATTTCAGGAGAGTCCTGTCTTTGAATTCATCTGAAACATCACTCACACAAGGCATCTGTATGTGGAGTACTTTACTGAGGGTGTGTGGCAGTGAGGGGAAGGAGTGTTATATTGCAAAATCAAACAGCAAAGGCCTTAATCATGGAATTGGAGAGATCCCCGTACTCAAAAGTGTCATTTGGCCACTTTTCTCTGGTCACTTTATCCAGTTTACCATTTTACTCTGGGTCCCTTTCCTTATCTTTCTCTCCTGCTTACCCCTCAAGCTCCAATTCTTCTTAACATTTTTAAGTTTCTTTTTCCCTTTATTTTACTGGCTTCTTCATAGTATGCCTTCATATCTCCGCTTAAGGCAATCTGTTACAATGTTTTCCTGAATAGGGACAGCTGCCTCCCTAATACAAGCTATCAATCAGGTGTTTAAAGAACAAAATTCTCTTGCAACATACATGATATGTTATAATATTCCTATAAAACTCAGCCAGTACAAGCAGTAGTAGTTGCAAAGTGACAAAACAATAATGGCTCCAGTTATTATCCATAGTAATAAAAGTTATCAGTTATCTCTTTTTCACACAGCTATTACGAAGATAACTGATTATAAGTATAAACTGTGAGGTTCATATTCCAATGAAACATTTACTATTCAACACCTAGCCTTGTCTAGCCATAGCAAGCCTTCAAATAATTTGAAAGTCACTCTTTTAGACTTAGGATAGGGAGAGATTAAGAATGTTTTAGGAACAACAACAAAAAATTCCCATCAAGATGACACTTTAAAAACATTTAGCTTTGAAACAGACCACCATGGGGGTATTCTAGGAGGAGGGAACAAAATAGCAAAGGTATGTAGGAAAATGCACACTGAATCTATATTGAGGAGTAGTGGTGGATAAAGGTTGAAAAGGGACTTGAAGGCAAGATAATGATTCTGGATTTAATTCAACATATTGAAGAAAAAATAATTTCTTTTATGTGTAAAGTGCTGACAAACAAATATCTTTGTTTGCATAACCTCATCATAATATCATCAACAACATGAGATATAACAGTCTTTGCTTTCTGCTCTTATCAAGAAATACTTATAAGTTGTTATCAGCTTGGTACTTCACACTTTAAGGAACTTTGATAAGTTCCAACTCATTCAAAAGAAAAGGGTAGTAAGGAAGCCTGGAATTGTGACACATGAGGAAGGACAAAAGGAACAAAAGTGTTGACCATATATAGTAGAAATTGCAAGGGTCCAATGTGATAAGACTATATATAGCATTCTAGAGAACATGGTTTAGTATTTTTGACCTTGGAGTATACTCAGTTCCTGTATATGGTTGCTACTCAATAAAGGTCTGTTGAATGAATAAATGAATAACTGAATGGCCAGCTGTCATAAAGAACAGAAATTAAATTTGTTCTTTGCATCCCCAAAGGGCAGAGAATGATGGAAGTTGCAGAGATAGAGATATAAATGGTAGCTTGACATAAAGAAAACTTTTAACATGTACAAACCAACAACAATGAATGGAGCTACTCCAGAGATGGCCAGGTTTGCACTCACATACTGGGGTGAGCAAGCTCATGCTTGAAAGAGGATGACTTAAGCACTCTGACACTTTAGTTTGGTCAAAATTTTTGAATCATTAGCATGATATAGATATCATGACTTCTAACCATTTTGTTAATATTACTTGTGTATGCAGTAATAAACTGTCCTGCAAAATTCTTTTCTTAAATTTATTTTCATAATTGCATTTTGCTGTGTTTCATGAGATGCAAATTAGTGAGAAGATACCATACATAGAGGCAACTCCACTGCCACCATACACACACATTAGAAGAAATTTCCAATATATCAGCTGAAGATGTCAAGTCTTATCCACAGTTGGGTGGCTTCACCAGAAAAGGAAGCTATAGCATATCTTAACACACTTTCCTTTGCCCCTAATATTCCTGAAAGGGGCATGCAAATGTTATTGAGATTTTCTAGCAACATCATGTCATACCTTTCCCTTTCATATTTTCACTTACTCCTCTATCTTAGAAGAACTTTTTAATTAAAGTTATATTATGTTATTTACTACAACCAGTCCCCCCACCTTATTCTTGAACTAAATTTAGTACCAAAAAAGGTATAACTTCATCTTGGGGAGAAAGCAAAGTCACTATTGAGTTGTGACTGAATAATAACTCTGTCAAGGATTACCACAGTCCCCCCATACCTATTACATTGCAGAGTTATAAAAATAACTTAATTCATACATGGTTCATAAGAAATTAAATTATCAGCTTTGGAAATATTATCTAGTAATTTCTTAATTCACCTATTATCTTTGATAACTCCTAGAAAATATGGACAAAAGGAATCTTAGGGGACTTCCAGCCAAGATGGAAGTGTAGGTAGACATCTCCTTCCACAACCATAAGGATAACAGCTACCTCAAAACAAAAAACAACCAGAACCACCAGAAAACAGAGATATAAAGAAGCAATACTCACCCAGACAGATAGGAGAGATGGAGCTGAGGCAGAGAGGACATGGTGTGGTGGCTGTGGTAGCAGCAGTGGAAGTGACAGCAAGGCAGTGGTTGTCGCTGGCCCTCAGAAAGAGCAGTCACACATTATAAAAGCTGGGAGGGATACCTGGGGAGCAATCCCAGTCCCAGGCCAGGCTGTGCAGCTCACTGTTCCTGCACCGGGGAAAATAAAATCACATTGCTTCTGGCTATGAAAACCAGTAGAGGCTGGGGCAGCAGAAGAAACTGTCCACCTCTCAAGAGAATCTGTTTAAAGGCTGCCCAGTCCTAGAATGTCCACAAACCCACCCACTCGGGGAACCATCACCAGGGCAATAGCTAGAGGGGTGCCAGTTACATATGGGAAGTAGGTGAAGTGACAGGAAAAGGGGCAAGTGTTCCTTCTCTGACCCCTCCCCCACATAAAGTACCACACATGGTGAAATGAATCACCCTGAACTGACAAATACCCAAGGCTCCACCCCTTATAACATAACAGGTGCGACAGCTCTACTTAAGATACAGAGGCAAACACAAGAGGCTATCAAGTTGAGGTTAAAGAGAAGTATGGCCCAAAAAAGGAAGTGGATCAAGGCTCTGGTGTGAGAACTAAATAATGAGTAGATAGACAACCTAACAGATGCAGAGTTCAAAGAACTGGTGCTTATGATGCTCACAGATTTAACAGGCATAATTGAGTACAGCAAATGCATAAGGGAAGTAAAGGCTATATAGTAAGTGAAATGAAGAAAAATCCACACAAAACCAATAATGAAGGGAAGGAAGCTGGGGTTCAAATCAACGATTTAGAACATAAGCAAGAGATAACAGTCAACCAGTGCAGAATGAAGAAATAAGAATTGAAAAAAATGAGGAGAGGCTTAGGAACCTCTGGGACAATTTTAAACATACCAAAATCTGAATTATAGGGGTGCCAGAAGGAGAAAAGGAAGAGAAAAAAATTAAAAACTTATTTGAAAAAATAATGAAGGAAAGTTTCCCTAATTTGGCAAAAGAAATAGACATACAAGTCCAGGAAGCACAGGGAGTCCCAAACAAGCTAGACCCAAAGAGGACCACACCAAGACACATCATAATTAAAATGTCAAAGGTTCAAGATAAAGAGAGAATCTTAAAAGCAGCCAGAGAAAAGCAGAGAGTTAACTACAAAGGAGTTTCCACCAGAGTATCAGCTGATTTCTTGAAAGAAAGTTTGTAGGCAAGAAAGGACTGGCAAGGTATTCATTGTGATGAAAAGCAAGGGCCTACAACCAAGATTGCTCTACCCAGAAAAGCTATCATTTAGAATGGAAGCACAGATAAAGTACTTCCCAGACAAGGTAAAGCTAAAGGAATTCATCATGACCAAGGTTTTATTATATGAAATATTAAAGGGACACATTTAAGGAAAAGAAGATGATCAAAACTATGATTAGTGAATAGTAAAATGACAACAAACTCACAACTATCAAGAAGTGAGTCTAAAGAACAAAACAAAACAAACTAAGTAAACAACCAGAATGGTAACAGAACTGTAGATATAGTGATCATATTGAGGGTTATCAGTGGGGAGGGGTAAGGGGGAGAACAGGGAAAATGGTGCAGGGATCAAGAAGCATAACTGGTAGGTACAAAATAAACAGGGAGTATTAAGAATAGAATAGGAAATGAAGAAGCCAAATAACTTATATGCATGACCCATGGACATGAACTAAGGGAGGCGGGGATTGCTGGAAGAAATGGAGGTACCAGGCAGAGGGGCCAAAGGAGAAAAAATTGGGACAACTGTAATAGCATAATCAATAAAATATACTTTAAAAAATGATTTATCAACTGATGAAAGGGTAAACAAAATGTGATATAGCCATAAAATGGAATATTATTCAGCCATAACAAAGAATGATGAATTTTTTAAAAAAGGAATCTTAGGGTTTACATAATCATGAGACTAAATAAAGAAACCCTAAGAAAGAAATAACAAGGTAAAGAACCCTAAGAAGAAAAAATGAAGGAAATATGGAAGAGTTTTGTCTTTGACAACAAAAACAAAAATGTCTTGCTATGGAATGAATGTTTGCACACTGGCAAAATTAATATGTTGAATCCTAATCCTAAATGAGATGGTATTAGAAGACAGGGCCTTTTGGAGGTAGTTAGGTCATGAGAGTGGATCCTTCATGAATTAGATTAGTGTGTTTATTGCTCTTTTCCACCATGTGAGGCTGCAGTGAGAAAATAGCTTTCTGTAAACTGGGAAGCCAAACCTCACCAGACACTGAATCTGCTAGCACCTTGAACTTGAACTTCCCAGCCTCCAGAATTGCGAGAAGTCAATGTTTGTTGTTTGAGACATTCTGTCTATTGTAGTTTTGTTATATAATCCTCAACAGAATAAGTCTACTTTATAATGCCTTGATAACTATACAAAAATAATAGTAACCTAAATCTACCTAATGACAGCTATCCTTCCAAACACTGTCAGAACAAAATCCTTACCATTTTTGAAGAAAATATAAAGTGCAATAATTTAACTGACTACACTGGACATGCTTAATAGTAACAACTGAATCTAAAAGAACCCAAAACCAGTTTTAAAATAGATAAAAACTGGGTGTTAGAGTATTTATTAAGGAGATTAAGGCAGTAGATTTACATGCCAGCTGTGGTTTTAGGACTTATGACCCTATTTTTATGGCATAGAGTTACTAAATATTTATTGAATACCTACTCTGTGCCAAACACTATCATGACTTTCCTTTAGTCAATAAAAACAGGACAAATCCCTATCCTAAGAAGCTTCTTAAAACTATATTTGATCAGTCCTTTCCATTTTAACCCAAGCAATCCCTTCTTTGAGAAATTATTAGAGCATATGTAACTCTAAAAAATTTTGAAAAAGTAAAATTCTAACAAATATAAATCTAATATAATAGTTTTGACTAAATGTCACCCAAAGTCTTCCTTTCAAATTCAATACAAATTGCTCTCTCTTTCTCTCTCTCTGTCTCCCCCTCTCTCTTCTCTCTCCTTTTCTCCCTCAGATTTTCTTTTTTCTACACCCTGTATAAATTTTTACTTTTATAATGAGCAGAAGAATGAACTGGGATGAGGGAAGGTGGGAATAGATTTCACCACAGAGGAACTCCAACACATCATAGCCATAAGTTAACAGAGAGGATAATGATGAATAATACCCAACCATGAAAACAGTAAAGAAGATAATGTCTGAAAAAGCAACATGTTACCAAACTTTCATTTGATCTTAAGTAGCATCAACACAACTCTAGTCCAGAGTCAAAATATGCATCCCAAGGAGCATTAGGGCTGCAGGATGAAAGCAGTTGCCAAGCAAAGATTCAAACAAACAAAACTGCTAGTCATGGAGGGATAATTTCCATAGTGATATGTAAGTTAATGAAACACTGTTGAATATCAGACTTCTCAAGAAGTCTAGTGAAAGTTACATATTATAACTTTACAGAAGAAGCACATTATTTTCTACAGATATGAAATGGGTTTGACTATAGAAGCATTTTCTTAAAGGAACACCTTGCCAAAGTTTCCAGGAAACAGATTCAGGTGTTGGGCAGCTAAAGAAAATGGGGTATTTAAAGCACTCACAGGACTTCTGAACAAGATGGCAACATAGTCAGACATAGCTTACCTGTTTTAACAACGACATCAAAATTACAACTAAATTGTAGAACAACAGTCACTCAGAACTCTAGGAAATCAAGTTGAATGGAAATTTGACAACTACAGAATAAAGAAACCACATCAATCCAGGCTCGTAGGAGGGGCACAGACGCAAAACATGTGGTGGATAAATAATTGGGATAGATATCTTGGGAGCAAGGAGTCCCGGCCCCACACTAGGCCCCCCAAACCAGGGTTCCAGTGCAAGGAAGATAAGTCCCCACAACTTCTGGAGGCAAAACCAGTAGGGATTGAGTCACTTGAAGAAAATTCTGGAGTCCTGAGCAGTTCCTCTTAAAGAACCCACACATGGACTGACCTACTCAGACTCACTCCCTCTGAGCTGCAGCACCAGGGTAGCAGCTTGAAAGTGACATACAGGGAGAAACTGAAGTATCTAGCATCAAGTTAAGCAGAAGCCATTTGTGCCTTTTCTAACACCTTCCCACACAGAGCCAGCAAGCTGGTGCCATATCTGACACTCCATCAATCTTGCTAACACTGTTTGACCCAACTTGTAGATCCCCAGATTCCACCCCACCTAAATTATGGGCTTACCCAAGCTGCTTTTCCATATGAATGGCTGCTCTTGACTCATGCTTCACAACTTTCTAAACCCTCTCAAACAAGCAACAGCAGGCCCTAGTGAGCCCCAGGCCCAGCACTAGCAGCAGCCAGCCTAGATTCACAGCATGGCTTTGCATGGGAACTCCAAGACCAGTACAAGTAGTGGCCATTTCACATTGCTTTACTGCTCAGGCAGGGTGGCCCCAGGCAAAACACAGTGAGGGGTTGACTTTGGCCTGCACCACCTGAAAAACTCAAGGGCCAACGCACCCAGTGAACAGCTACAGACCATTTCAGAGCACCACCACCTTACCCCTGCACAGCTGATACTCCTCAGAGGGCTGAGGTTGGTGGTCAGTGGTCAGAGTCAGTCCTTGTAGATAACTGACCTGGGTAAATCACTCTCATTGGTCTGCCAACAGCAACCAAGGCTCAACTACAAGAGGACGGTGTACTCAGCCCACAAAAAGGGCACAACTCAAGTACCCAGCATGGGTGATAGGGGAGGCTGTGCCATTGGGCCCTACAGGACACCTACTACATTAGGCCACACTACCAAGACAGGAAGTCATAGCAGCTCTATCTAATACATAGAAACAAACACAAGGAGGCTGCCAAAATGAGGAGATAAAGAAATATGCCCCAAACAAATGAAAGAACACATCAAACTCCAGAAAAAGAGCTAAATGAAATGGAGATAAGCAATCTATCAGACACAGAGTTCAATACAATGGTCATAAGGACACTCAAGGAACTTAATGAGGACCTCAACAGCATAAAAAAGATCCAGTCAGAAACAACAATTTATAAGGAAACAAGAGTATGTTGAATAAAGCTGAGAATCAAAATGATGATTTGGGACATACGGAAGCAAAAATCAACCAATCAGAACAACAAAAAGAAAAAAGAATCCAAAAAGTGAGGATAGGATAAGCAGCCTCAGGGGCAACTTTAATAGGTCCAACATTTACATCATAGGAGTGCCAGAAGTAGAAGAGAAAGAGCAAGAAATTAGAAATCCATTTGAAAAAAAGAATGAAAGAAAAATTCCATAATTTGCGGAAGGAAATAGACATGCAAGTCCAGGAAGCACAGAGATTCCCAAACAAGCTAGTTCCAAAGAGGTTCACTCCAAGAAACATCATAATTGAAATGCCAAAAGTTAAAAAGAAAATCTTAAAAGCAAGAGAAAAGCAGTTAGTTACTTACAGGGGAGTTCCCATAGACTGTCATCTCATACAGCAAAAGAAGCTTGGCATGATGGAAGGGATTGACAAGAAATATTCAGTCATGAAAAGCAGGGACCTACAGCCAAGACTGCTCTACCCAGCAAAGATATCATTTAAAAATGAAGTGCAGATAACAAACTTCCAGGCAAGAAAAAACTAAAGGAGTTCACCATCACCAAGCCATTATTATATGAATTGTTAAAGGGACTTATTTAATAAAAAGAAGGTTAAAACTATGAACAATAAAATGGCAAATAATACATATGTATCAACAGTTGAATCTAAAAAACAAACTAAATAAACGAAAACAGAGACAGAATCATAGATACGGAGAGGAGAGCATTTTGGTGGTTGCCAGATGGGAGGGGGTGTGGGGAAATGGGTAAAGAGGTGAGACGATTAAGAAATACAAATAAAAATATACATATAGTAGATATGTGTGTAGACACACAAATACATGTATACATATACACACATCAATTTACTATACATTTTCTTTTTAAAATTTATTTATTATTCTTTCTCTCTTTTTTTATGCTTTCTCTTGGATAGTTCAAGTTTTCTTCTATAGTTTTATTTTTCTTGTTTTATTGGTTTTTTTAAATTTTTTTATTATTGTATTTTCTTATATTACCTTTTAGTTCCCTTAAACCCCTCTTTCTCCAGCAATCACCACACTGTTTACCCCTTACTACAGAGACCTGCAAAATCATACTGTGTGAACTGTACCTTATTTTCTTAAGGCACACAATTATTGTTAGTGAATTCTGTGGACTCTCTCTTATAAATATTCATATTCTCTTTCTTTTTCTGCAGTTCAACTGCTGCCCTATGTTAGAGGTTCCTTTTATCTTCCAGTTAAATTATTTCAACAGCAACAGCTTTCTCAATGTATCTCAAAACTTGTAGACACTTATCTGCAGAAGAGTGAGGGCAATGGGTACCTATAAGAAATAGAAGGACATAGTGAACCCTTCTGAATCTGTTGGCTCATTTGTAAAATGGAGATAATACAAATAAATTATATTAATTATGAGGACCAACACTTGTTATAATGAAAAAAATTTTGCTAAGTTAAATTATTTTTTCACTGTAACAAATAATAAAAATATTTTGGGCATCAAAAAATAACTCTTTTGCATGAATTGACCTGTCCCATCAAGACCCACAAATTATAATGTATCTGTTCATCTTAGTGACGTTGAATTGTGTGTTTTCTCAATCCTGAGATCTTGTGTATTATAAGACATACCAGAAATTTAATGACAGCTCTAAAAAAGAAAAAAAAATACGAAAAAAATACAAATAGATAGCTTCTGAATAGCCATGGGGATGTAAAGTACACTATAGGATATGGAGTAGCCAAAAAGGTTATACACATGATGCATGGACTTGAACAATGGTGGGGGGATTGCCTGAGGGAGTGGGAGGTGCTAGGTGGGGGGGGGGCAAGGGGTGAAAATCAGAACAACTAACAGCATAATCAATAAAATATCATTTTAAAATAACAAAAATCACCTATAACAGTGCCTGGCACAAAGCAGGTGCACACTGAAAAGTGATGGCAGTCGTTGTGACAGTAATGGAGGTTTTGTCACTGTTACCACTGAACAATGGAAGTCATAGATTTTATCATGGGTGGCCCACACCTGAAATACATGTAAAGTATTTCTGAAAACAGAAGAGAAGAGAGAAGGGGGAACTAGTAAATTTTGAGTACCACAACATTCCAAGCATGCAAACATTATCATATAACTATTACAACCATACTACATGGAAGGTTTATTTTCTCAGTTTTATAGATGAAGAAATTGAGGCTCAGAGCATGTGAGTCGTTCCACAGCTGAATTTAAAATTAATTATCCTTTTTCAAATTGTATCAATTCCTTAAAAAAACTATTGCTTTTATATATTACAGAGGGTTTTTTATATTTGCCTTACATTATGCCAAATGAAGTAGTGCAAAAAGGATAGTGTTAGAGAATAAAGCAGAGCTAAGGGTGAATTTCATCTCTGCTATTTATTTACTGTGTTACTTTGGGCCTTAGTTCCTCATCATGAAATGTAAAGCTCTCTCTCTTTCCTCCCTCCCTTTCCTCCCTCTCTTTTCTTCCTTCCTTTCTTCCATTTCTCTCTCCCTCCCTCCCTTCTCTCCCTCTGTCCTTTCTCCCCTCCCTCCACATAATACCAGTAATATTTGAGTAAAGCAAGTGAAGGGAAGAGTGAAAAGAGGTATGGTTGGGGGCTAAGCATGATTATGGAGGACATTCTAAGCCATAAGAGGAAGATTGAATTGTATATTACATATAAGGAGAACAACTCATGATTTTAAAATTAAGGGAAGAACATTATCAGATGTTCATTGAGAAGATCCTCTTTGCTGCTGTTTGAAGAATAGATTGGGGCATCTGTGAGGGATATAGGCTGAGGGAGAAGAGTGAAAGTAGAGAAAACACTTAGAGGTTGATGTGTTCAGAGACGAGAAGAGATGGCAGGGGGTTTGACTAAGAGGTCGGCAACAAACGTGAAGTTAAGAATAGAGTGTCAGATGTGTTCAAAGTAGAATCAATAAGACTTGGTAATATACACAATATCTAGTTTGCCAGAAAGGAAGGATTTTTGATGTTTGGCTTAACTTTATAAAACACGGTGCTTTTCCCATTAAAGGTTAACAGTAGGGATTTGAGAAGGACATGGAAGGAGAAAAGTCAAGAATTCCATTTTGGATCTGTTAAGTTAAACAATCTAAGACACATTCAAGAGAAGATGTCAGGCAGACATCTAACATGAGAATAAGGATCTCAGGGGAGAGATGTAGGTTCCAGTGAAAATGTGGGGTCAGCACAAGAGGGCTGGGAATTGATGAGACCACCTAGGGACAAAGGTTAGAGATGGAAAAGATGACAGCCTGAGACCAAATCTGAAGACCTACTGAGGCAGTTGGAAAAGGAGCCAGCAAAGAAAACAAAAAAGAGGCTGAGGAAGGAAAGAAAGCAAAAGAGAACACTGTTGACAAACTAAGAGAGCAAAGCCCTACTAAGTCGATAGAGATGGGAATACAAAAGTCTTGAATCACTGAAGGTGTTAAATGGAGGATATTTTGAAATATTGGCCCTTTCTTCGTCTAGGGTGGGAGGCAAAGTACAGATGATACCCTGGCCCGTGGTAGGAGAGGGACACTTCCTCCATGGTAGATGGATACAAGTGTGGATTGGTTTAGAGATGCCAAGATGGGGGAGTTCATGTCTGATGCTGACAATTTTCCCAGTCAAGAATGATGGTCTTAAATCAGATCAAGTCTGAGATACAAGAAACCAAGTAAAACAAGGACCAAATTTCAATATGCATGAGTCTCTGTAATAAGGTACCCCACAAAGTGAGGACTATTTGTATAAATGTGTAAATGAGCATAGTGGCAACACAGATTGTAAAATTTCAAAATATACTACAATATAAAGACAAATGAGCTTTCTTTTTTTTTTTTTTTCAGATTTAATGTGTTTTATTGATTAAAATATTACATTTGTGCCACTTTCCCTTCCCTCTGCTCCCCTCCACCCGGTGGCCCCCTCCCTCCAGTTGTCCCCCCCTTTTAGATTATGTCCATTAGTTGTGCATACAGTTCCTCCCAACCTCTCTCCGTCTATTCCATTCCCTCCTACCATGATCCCCAATTCCTATATCATCTCCCTCCCTCTCCCCACTCCCCCTCCCTGTTGACCTCCCCCCAATATGCTTCCCTTACCCACAGTTCCTTTTCCACTCTCGTTGCCTGTTTCGTTTGCCTTTGTTTCATCTCCCTAGCTTCTGTTTTTTAAACCAGTCCCTTTAACTTCTCATATAACAGTGGTTTGGATCTAATGAACTCTTTCAGTTTTATTTTGTCCTGGAAACACTTTCTCTGTCCTTCTATTCTGAATGACAATTTCGCTGGATAGAGTATTCGTGGTTGTAGGTTTTGGATTTTCATTACTTTGAATATTTCTTGCCAGTCCCTTCTTGCCTGTAGGGTTTCCCTTGAGAAGTCAGCTGATAGTCTAATTGGGACCCCTTTGTACATAATTCTTTTCTTCTCTCTTGCTGCTTTTAAGATTCTCTCTTTATCTTTAATTTTTGACATTTTGATTATAATGTGTCTTGGAGTGGTTCTCCCTGGGTCCAGTCTCTTGGGAACTCTCCTTGCTTCCTGGACCTGCAAGTCTATTCCCTTCCCCAAGTCTGGGAAGTTCTCCTTTATTATATTTTCACTCAATTTTTCAAGTTCTAGTTCATCTTCCTCATTCTCTGGCAAACCAATGATTCTTATGTTGGGCCTTTTATAGCTGTCCCAGAGGTTTCTGATCCTCTCATTGTTGCTTCCTATTTCCTCTCGCTGCATTGGTTGACTGCTTGTTCCTTCTCCATATTCCAGTTTGTTGAAATGAACTCTGGATTCCTCACCATCTGTCTCGTATGTGGTTTTGTTCCTTTCGTTATGAAAGTTTTTCGCTTCTTTCATATCTTTTTCCTGCTCTTTTGTGAATTCTGTAAGCCACCTGATAACAATGGCCCAGAACTGAGCCTCTGACAGGTTTCTTATCTGTTCATCTGTCAGGTTCTCTATCTGCTGCCTGGTGAGCTGCACCACCGGGATCTCTATATTTGTCTGCCACATTTTGACAGATGCGTTTTGTTTTCCTGGGCTGGCTGTCGGGGGCGGTGCCTGTGTACTCATAATGACCCAGCGACCGGCGGGCGCCGTTTGGCGTCACAAATCAGCGACCGGCCGGCGCCTGCCTGTCCGCGACCTATTTCGCAGCCCTGTGGTGCTTTCTGTGGGGGCGGGGGTCCAAGATGGATTCACACAGTTATTCAGCTAGGAGACCGGGATCCGTCCTCCCGCCCCCCTGGGCCTCACTGTTCAAGGCGATGCTGCGGCTGCTCCCCAGCGCCGGAGTCGCGCACGCCAGGGGCTTGATTGGAGTTGCCCACGCCAGGGGCTTGATTGCCTCCGGGATTTTTCGCCGCCCCGCCCCGCCGCTCCGCAAACAGCTTTGCCTTCTTTAACTCTTACCTGCCCAAATGGCACCGCTGGTTTATAACTTCATATGTTGGGCTTCCGTGTAGCTTTATTTTCTGGAATTTCTAGTTATCCTTTGTTTTGAAGTAGTTGTATTCCTCTCTGGTTGTAGAGGGAGACCTAGCGTGTCCGTCTAAGCCTCCATCTTGGCCCAAGACAAATGAGCTTTCTGTCAAGCTGAGCTTATTAATCACTTGACCGAACAAAAGAATGGATTGTTAGTTGCTTTGAGGGCACCCTTTTTAAAAGTGGTCAGTGCCCCAGAAGAAAGAAGTAATAAATGAGGTCTTATCTTCTTCCTTCCTCCCTTTCCACTGTAACTTTTACTTTGCTCAAGGCCATGGTCACACTCACAGTGCAATGACAGCCTAGAGACAATGAGCCTCACAATAATTAGTAGAGACAAAGAGGAAAAAATTGTTTAATTAAGTTAGCTTCTTAATCTGATCACACCTGGTAATTGGAATATAACAAAAGTTCAGCTGAGACACCTGTAGAAAAATCTACCTCCAAAATGGAAGTGAAGACTTAGTTTGAGCTCCTGGTGAGCAAAGGACCATTATTAGTGATACAACTATAAACTGTGGAGAGCTGATGTGTATTTTATAAATGCCAATTCTAAAACAATAATATACACAACAGGTTTCACAAACTAAAGTCATGCATAACTGTATTAAGCTTAGGGAGTGGGTATATTTATACATTATTCATAGTTTCTCCTAATTTTTCCATCCCTTCCTTTTAGTCCTTTGGGCTCTAAACTGACTTTTAAGAAAAAGTCATCAAGCCCAGGGATGGACACCTTCTTGACTGAAATTGCCTACGGTTCCTCCTCCAACAACACAGCCAGATCCCCATTCTCTGGTCTGAGTTACAGCTGGTGTCTTGATCATGCTCCTCTCCCAAACTGAGGAGATAACTCAAAACTGAATGGAAAAAACTGAGATACCATTATATACCTATCAGAACGGAGAAAATCCGAAACTCTACCACCACCGAATGCTGGCGTGGGTGTGGAGCAACAGGAAGCTTCCTCCTGCCCCCATTCATTTCCAGAGAGACTGCAAAATGGTAAAGCCACTTTGGAAGACACTTTGATAAATTTTTATGAAATTAAATAAACTCATTACGTGATCCAGCAGTCATGCTTTCATATTTATTCAAATGAATTAAAAATATATGTCTACATAAAAACCTCCACACAATGTTTATTGCTGTTTTATTCATAATTGTCAGAATTTGGAAGTAACTACGATGTCTTTCAGCAGGTGAGTAGATAAATAATCTGGTATACACATCAATGGAATATAATTCAGAGCTACAAATAAATGAGATATCAAACCATAAAAATAAATGAAGGAATATGAAAATGCATATTATAAGTGAAAAAAGATCATCTTCATGACATTCTGGAAAAGGCAAAACTATGGAGATCATAAAAATGATCAGTGGTTGCCAGGAGTTAGAGGAAAGGGGGGAATGAATAGTAGGGGTATATGGGATTTTTAGATAATGAAATTACTCTGTATGAAGCAATGTAGATACATGTCTTCAGACATTTGTCAAAAGCCACAGAATGTACAATGCTAAGAGTGAACCCTAATGTAAATTATGGATGTTGGACGGTTATGATTTGTCAGTGTGGACTCACTGATTGTAAGAAATGTACCACTCTGGTAGAGGATGTTGATATTGGGGGATCCTGTACTTGCAGGAAGTATATGAGAACTCTATTACTTTTTGCTCAATCTGTGAACCTAAAACTGCTCTAAAAATATAGTCCATTTGTTTTAAAAATGGATGGAAAACTACTCTTCCAGTAAGAACTTATCAAATTAACTGAAAATTCCTAGATCTCTCTCACATATGAGGATTAATGTTGCCACTCTAAAACATTTGTATTTGAGTCTCTCTCCAGCTGAGTTTTTATTTTTTTTAAGAATCTTTAAACCTTATTCTTTAGTGACCCTAATTCCCCTGTGTTTTCCCCCATATAGTGCCAATTCAAATAGGTTATATCACACTCTCAAATAGTTTTAGGATAAACCATGTTTTGAACAGTATAGCAGTTATAATTCATTGGGTTTACATTTTATAATCTCTAAATTTAAAAAATCACAGGTGAAGAGACAAATGCTATAAAGTCCTACTTTTGGATGATTTTTCAAAGTTTATTATTTAAGTCAGTCTTTATTTTGAGAAAGTGACTTCAACAGGTCATGGAGGGCTTGAATTCAGACAGAACAAGCCCCAATTCCATCCCTTACTGCCATGCTAAACAGGAAGGAACGCATAAAACTGTCGGGCCATTTCACTGAAAGGTCTGTATTAAAGGTTTTTTTTTTTTTTAAAGAAACATTTCCAGTAGTCTTCTGGAAGGTTTTATTTCACTTGTTTGCCTTATAAAGTCGTGCTTGGTCATCTTATTAAAAGACAACCTTGCTATAGAAAACAGAAGCTTGCTCCATGAAATTATGCATCAACAAATATTGATTTGCACCAGATTGGACCCTGGTTTTAGAAAGGCAAAGCTATGACCCAAATAGTCCTATTGATTCAGGATAGAAGAACTGTGTCTTCTGTCTGTTTTGACTCTCCAGGATTTCCCTAACATTTTCCTCATCAAAAATATATCAGTCTGTGGACTGAGGTGTTGAATGAATGAGCCAGTAGGTGTGAAGTGCTGGGCAGGAGTGCAGAGCTCTTTGCATTTCTCTGTCAAGTTCTGCCTGTCACTGGCAACCTTGCTTTGTCTTTCCTCTCCAGTCACTGCTCTGGCTTCAGGCTTCTATTTTTCTTTACTATGCTTTCACTCAAAGGCCATCTTCCCTAGTACGAGAAGAAAATAGACCCACTGTTTTATCTTCACATTATGGCAGAATCAATATAGATGTGGCACAGTTTGGAAATGTAGCAGTGGCTGTGTTGGACTATATACAGCAAAACTTCATGAAACATAGTTGCCCCCTCAGTCTACCATTCTTTATCTTTTTTGCATTAAGAAAAGGAAAGAGGCATTTATGTTGCAAGGAGTTAGTACTGTGAGAATGGAATGTTACAAAGGTTCTATGTAACATACTCACTAAGAAGAGTCTTTTAGGGCAGAGAAGATAGGAAGACTTTTTATTTTATTTTATTTTATTTTTGAGAAATGATGACTAAACTGAGACTCAAAGAATGGGAAGCATTTAACTATATGTCAGATGTAGGAGCATTAAGATGTAAGATGGGTAAGGCTGGAAGGTGTTTTATTGTCCCCATTCATCATCTCAGGAAACTCAGTCAGAAAGATGAAGTAACTGTCTCAGGATCAAACAGTTGTTAACTAGCAACACCAGGATTCAAACTGTCCTCAGAGGGGATCAAAGTACCTAGGTTCAAACCTTAATAAAAGTTACTTCACCTCACCCTGGCTGGGTGGCTCAGTTGATTGGTGCACCACCCCAAAAGGTTGAGGGTTCCGTCCCCAGTTGGGAACTTATCAAATTATCTGATTCCAACAGATTACCTTGTGTTGCATTCCATGACAATCTACTTTAATGATGAAAACACTTTTATTATTAACTATCCTGGTTCCCCCTACCCCTATTTAGTTCCTATAGGCCAAGGTCCACCTCAAGTTGGATATGCTAATGTAAGTACAAAATCCCTGGTAACCTTCATTCTTTAAGAAGTTCAAAAAAAGGGGGGTGAAAGTTTGCAAACTCCATTCTTCTGAGGCAGCACTGCCTCTGCTAAAGGGCAGAGCTCCCTTGGCACTTAGTTTCAAGGATGTAGAGCTAATGCCCACAAGATTACTAAATGCAAGCCTGAGGCTTTCCACAAAATGCTACAGTCTGTTGTTTGTTTCCCTATAGATTCTCCCTACAGCTTATTCAGGCAGAGGATAATATTAAAATGAAAGTGTGCACTGTCTCTGGGAAAATGTATCCTGAATCTTAAATAGATGCTTAGAGGGCTCAGTTGGACAGAATAAATTGTATTTAAGAGGTTAATTTGAAGATTATTTTTTATTTTTACTTTTTCAAATTAGGTAATTAAAATCAGCCCATCTATGAAAGTTTACAAGTTTGTTAATTAATGAACTATTCTTCTATTCAACTACCTACATATCATCATAAATACCTGAATGAGCAATAAGACATGGTATGTGCTATAGAATAAGCTACATATCCTACCTGTTTAAAATATAAATTATTTGTTTAAATAAAAGTTAGATAAACACCCTTTCTCCTACCCAAAGACTAACCTTATGCTTGTATTCATACTAGAGGTTTCATTCACTCCTGTTTTGTAAGGGTTTGGCTCCTGCAGGTGACCTCTTTTTCTCCTGCTATTAGCCAGTTCCCCTCTCCTGGATCATTGCCATCAGCACTCCAATCTTCTATATCAGCTATAAAATGTCAAAGAGCAAAAGGTCTCCCCTTGATCCTGTCCATCTCCAGCCTCACTCCACTGCTACTCATAGCAACACTTCTCTAAGGAGTTGTCTATTGCCCCTCTTTTCATTATTTCCCACCCATTCTCTCCCGATTCCACTCACAAGCAGGCTTTTCTTCTTACAGCTTGGCCCTGATGAAAGCAGTCTGATTAAAAGCAGCAATGGTAGGCATAATGAATCCGGTGGTCCACTTGTGGTCCTCACCTTACTGCACCTTCCAACTTCATTTACCCAATTGATTACTGCCTCCCATTCACCACATTGTCTCAGTCACCTGTCTATATACCACTCCATCCCTTCACTTGTCTTAATGATTCTTCTCTTGTTGCTCCCTCTCTCTTCCTTAGCTTCATCAGAGCCCAGGTTCTATCTACACCCATTCTCTGGGTAGCCTCATTTAGTCCCTTGGTTTTAAATACCAGCTATATGCTGATTACATCTCAATTCATATCTCCATATAGTAGGTACCTGACCTCTCTACTTGAATGGCCAGTTGAAAGTCTGAGAAGTCTCTACCCTTCCAGCCATTCTTTATAAAATAACACTTCCCTTACTCACTGACTAGACCTTTATTCTGTTTTATTTTTCTTCACAGCCTTATCACTATCTAAAATTATGTACTTCTTAACATATTTATTATAATTCCCCCAAATTTGAATGTAAAATTTGAATGTAGTAATAGGGCAGCAACATAATTGTCTTATTCAAGTTTTTATCCCTAGTGACCAAAACAGTAACCACCATAAAACAGACTTTCAACAAATAGTACTTTAAATAAAATAATAAATCAGGCTACAAAATTATTAATAATTGTTTTTTATAATATTCCTAAGTCATTATCAAATCAATTTTAAAATAACTTAATGAGAACTGGAAATATTGTACAGATACCTATGTCCAAAATAATTTAACAAAAGTTCATTAAACTCTGAGAAGACTTGAAAAAAAATTAAATATATCTATCTGTGACCATTCAAAAAATAGTGGGGGGTTGTATGGGAATGAACACAGAGGGAAAAATGCTCTGGAGAGACTTGTCCTACAAAATGCTAAATACATTTTAAAGCTGTAATGATTGATAATGTAGTACTACTAAACACACATCACAGGGATAAACAGATCAGCTGTAAAATCTATGAAAAAAGCCTGGCATGTATAATACTTGATATTAAACATCACAAGCCAATAAATTAAAGACAAATAATTTTTAAATGGTATTGGGCAAATAATGTATTTGGGAAAACTCCAATCAGGCCCTAAAGCAGTAGCACAGTACAACAGTAATGCCAACCTTCTGGACCATCCAAAGAGGTGAATATTAGAAGTCAATTATAAAAAAGCATGACAGAAATAGGAGTAAATTGTGAATGGATGTTGGGGGTTAGGAAGGCCTTCCAACACATGTTGTTTGTAGGGGGGAAAAATCAATAACAATGACAACGTTAAAGAAACAAACACTTTTGAATGTTAAGATATATAAACAATGGAAAACACAATTCTCAAACTAGAAATATCTAGTTTTTTTCTTAAAGACTAACAAAATTAATATTTTAGAAAACATAAATCACCCCTACAAACCAGTTACCTCATGAACAAAATAAGAAAAATAATGTTTACTTCGCACGGTGGTACCTGACAAGCACTTGGTGGATATTCAAAATAAGTCATATATCTTATTAATAATACATTTAAAGGAAAAATACTATCTTTTAATAGGAAAGGGAAAATGACAAAAATAAGAGGTTAACAAGTAATCAAATTAAATAAATGCAGATTAGAGACTGGCTTTGGACTTCCGGCCAAGATGGAGGCTTAGACTGACATATTCTGTCTCCCTCCACAACTAAGTAGGAATACAACCACCTCAACACCAAAGACAATCAGAAATTCCAGAAAATAAAACTACACGGAAGCCCAACGTATGAAGTTATAAACCAGCGGTGCTCGTCTGGATGGGTAGGAGGGGCGACCGAGTGGAAAAGTCGGGTGGTGCTATCTGTGATAGCAACGGGGATAGTGGCAGGACTGTGAGAAATGCCAGGGGAGCAATCCAGGCTGCAGTCGAGACCCATCAGCTTGTGATTCCAATGCTGGGGAAGGCAGACTCTCATTTCCCCTGACTGTGAGGCCCAGATGGCATGGGGATGAAGGAAGAGACTCCTGGTCTCACAGTGGAGAATAATGGCAGGAATCCATCTTGGATCCCCGCCCCCACACAAAGTGCCACAGAGCAATGAAAAAGGTCGCCAGTTGCTGGGTAGTGATGAGTGCATGGGGCTTCACCCCCTACAGCCCTCCCAGGAAAAAAGGTAAACAGAAAACTTTCAGGATGAAGCAGACCATTATTGAAATCCTGGTGACACAGCTCACCAGGCAGCAGATGAGGGACCTAACCAATGAGCAAATAAGAAATCTTTCTGAGGCTCAGTTCAGAGCTATAGTCATAAGATGGCTTACAGAATTAACAAAAGATTTGCAACAAAACAAGGAAGGAATGAAAGCTAGTCATACTGAAATGAACAAAAACACATATGTGACAAGTGGTGAAGAAATGAAAACCAGAGATCAAATCAACAAATCTGAATATAGGGAAGGAACAGTCAACTAGTGCAGAAAGAGGAAACAAAAAGTGAGGAATACAAGAAGAGGCTCAGAAACCTCTGGGACAGCTATAAGCAAATGAACATTAGAATTATAGGATTGCCAGAGGGTGAAGAAGAAGAACTAGAAATAAAAAAATTATGTGAAAAAAATAATGAAGCAGAACTTCCCAAACTTGGGGAAGGAAATAGACTTACAGGTCCAGGAAGCACAGAGAGTTCCAGAAAAACTGGACCCAGGGAGAACCACTCCAAGACACATTATAATCAACTTGTCAAAAATTAAAGATAAAGAGTCTTAAAAGCAGCAAGAGAGAAGAATCATGTACAAAGGGGTCCCAATTAGACTGTCAGCAGATTTCTCAAAAGGAACTCTGCAGGCAAGAAGGGACTGGCAATAAATATTCAAAGTAATGAAAATCAGAAACCTACATCCACAAATACTCTATCCAGCAAAACTGTCATTCAGAATAGAAGGGCAGAGAAAGTGCTTCCAGGACAAAGTAAAACTGAAGGAGTTCATTAGATCCAAACCACTATTATATGAGATGTTAAAGGGACTGGTTTAGAAGAAGGAGGATCAAAACTATGAACATTAAAATGAAAACTGTATCACAACAACCAACAACAGAAGCTAAGGAATTGAAACAAAGGCAAACTAAGTAGGCAACGAGAGTAGAAAAAGAATTATAGGTATGGGGAACATATTGGGGGGAGGTCAGCAGGGAAGGGGCAGGAGGGAAAGGGAGGGAGATGGTACAGGAATTAAGAAGCATAGTAGGAGGGAATGGAGTAAATAGGAAGAGGTTGAGAAGAACTATATGCACAACCAATAGACATGGACTAAAAGCGGGGGACAACTGGAGGGAGGGATGTCACTAGGTGGAGGGGAGCAGAGGGAAAAGAAATTGGGACAGCTGTAACAGCATAATCAATAAAACATATTTAAAAAATAATAATATAATAAAACTATGGCTTACCATTTTTATTGGGGAATTTTAAAAAAAATACTAAATGTTCAAATGCTGTTTATAATGTAAATTGATACAACTTTTCTCAAAGCTATTTGTTCTATACTAGCCAAAGCAATCTGTAAATTCAATACAATCCCTGTCAAAACTCCAATGACTTTTTTCACAGAAACAGAAAATAAAAATCCTAAAATTCATATGGAACTACAAAACACCAAATAGCCAAAGAAGAAGAGCAAGAAGAACAACAATTTCTGATTTCAAATTATATTACAAAACTATAATTATCAAAACAGCATGATGCTGGCATAAATATAGACACATAGACCAATAGAACAAAATAGAGAGCCCAGATATATACCCACCACACACAGGTGCCAAGAACACACAAAGAGGAAAACATTGCCTCTTTAATCAATTGTGTTGATAAAACTGGAGTGCTCACAAGCAAAATATTATAATTGGACCCTTATACCACTTGCAAAAATGAATTAAAAATGAATTAAAGACTTAAATATAAGACATGAAACTGTTCCTAGAAGAAAATGGGAAAAGCTGATTTATACTGGTCTTGGCAATGGTTTTTAGAGGGCAAGAGCATGCTTTGGTGTTACCAAACAACAAGTTGGGGTCCTGCTGCCCACTGCCACCCTCTAGGCAAAATTCCAGAGGCAAAGCCTTGCTATAGGAGTCTTCTTTATTCAAAAGTAGTCACTTAATCCTATCAAGTCACAGCTTTAATCACTTAACCCTAAAACCTGAGTTCTCCTATCATTCCCCCTGTTAGTTTTAATGATCATATTTCTATAGGGTTGGTTTACAAACTAAAACAACATAAGACATGAAAGCCACACAATTTTGAAAGTATGGCAGGTTTCTGCCTCAGAGCCTGTCCCCTCTAGAGCATCCAAAGAATAAACCTGCAACCCTTTGCCAGACAAGCTTGATCCTAAGCTATGCTTAGAGTTCCTTCCCATCCAAAATACCATTGGAAAATGCAGGCAGCTGCAGCACAATCACCCAGGCATCCATGAGGAAGAAGAGCCTGAGAATAAGCCTGAGAGCCTGAGAGCCTGAGTGCCAGAGCCTGGGCCAGAGCCTGAGCCTGAAGAGAGCCAGCTCAAGATCCAGAAAAGCTTGTGAGCCAAAGAACCAGCCCTCTTTTTATTTCCCTTGGCTCTGGAGGCATTCAGGTTCTCAGCCAATCCCATCCTCAATTGCTTTCCATTGCCCCAGCAAACTCCTCCTACAGCCCCTCCTATTTCTCCCCAGTGATCTTAACTAGATCTCTCTGTATTATTGGAGGGTGATGAATGTGTTTATGGACTCTTGATGGTGATGGTTTCACAGGTGTATACTTGTCCCCAGGCTCTGTAGCTTCAGCTTCACTGGAGAGGACACTCCAGCATCATCGCAAGATGTCGATTTAACACGGGAGGAGACAGATACCGTGTCACTCCCGAGTCGGACTGCACAGCCATTCTTGGCAGTGCAGATAGACTCTTAAGAAGCTACACCATCGTCTCTCGAGACAGACGGCTGCCGACGACTTGTCCTCAAACTCATTGACTTTATATATAAATATATACAGCTTTTTAAAAATGTCAATCAGACCTCAGACCTCAGTAAAGTGTGTGTGTGTGTGTGTTAAGTAACATACTGTATTCATCTAAGTAAAAGGTACAGCACAATTTATGTACCACTAAAAAAAAAAAAAAAAAAAACAAGAAAACAAGCTAGCAACATGATATGCCATCATTTGTAAAATGCATGTGAATGGCAGTAAAAGGTGGGCAACTTAGAACCAATGAGACATGTTACAGCAAGAATATTAAGGTAAAAACATCAGTCTCATTCACCCAGTAAGTTCTAATAATAGTTGTGCTGAGTTGAATGGTGGGAATGGTGGCCCCCAAAAGATATGTCCACATTCTGAATGTATGGAAAAAGGACTTTTGCAGATGTAATTAAGAGTCTCAAAATAAGATCATCCTGGATTATCCAGGTGGACCCTAACTTCAATGACCAGCACTCTAATAAGAGGCATATGAAAGAAGAGGAGAAAATCATGTGAAATACAGGGAGAAACTGGAGTTATTTGGCCACATGATAAAGACTACCAGGAGGAGCCACGAGAAACTGAAAGAGTCAGTGAAGGAAGAAATTCTTCCCTAGAGCCCCACAGGCCTTCCAAGATCTTGATCTTGGACTTCTAGCCTCCAGAGCTATGAAAGAATAAACTTCTGTTGTTTAAGCCACCAATTTTGCAGTAATTTGTTATTTCAGCCCTATGAAACTGATATAGAAGGATATTCATAATACTTTTAAAACAGTGAGAAAATGTAAATGAACAAATAAAGAATAAATAAAAATGTGAAAAAGGAGATTAAAAGGAATTGTACCAAAATGTTGATGCTGCTTATATTTGGGTGAAGTGATCATAGAATATTTATGTTTTCCATATGTTATTTTCCAAATTTTCGGCTATAAGCATAAAAAACTTCTATAATCAGGAAAAAGAATAAATAGTATAAGTATATAACACTGATAAAAGGCCTTTTAACAAAGAAAATTGTTCTACATCTTATGCCTTTTTCTCTTCTAAACTTTGCCTCCATAATTACATGAAATACATATTGCCAATTAAAAGCAAAGAAAAAACATTCTTTAAAATTTCTCTAATGTAAAATTTTGAAAGGATCTGCTTATACATCTTCTTTCTTTAAACTGTGTTCACTTATTAATGCATGCTCATAATTCTTCTTGAGCCTCCTTTTGTTCATCTCCTCCCAAGTCTGGTCTCTAGGCATTCCAAGGTGGTGATGTCACAGGTCACAGATGAAGAAAGGAAAGTTAGTAAGTAGTTGATAAGTAATTACAAGTCACAGCTGGCCTCAGATGTAGGTCTTTAGTCATGACTAGGCAAAACCTCTTGGATTTTACTCAGGGAAATTATTATCCCAGGATATGATTTCAGAGGCAACAGTGAGGTTTCCCATCTTCCTCCTGCCTGGAACTCCTAGCTTCTGGACCTGTACCTTTAGAGGTTTGTTTCTCAGACTAAGACTCTCACTCATGTTAAAATACAATGGTCAGGGAGTGGATCATTATTTAAACTTACATTGTTACATAGCAGTATAAACTAATTTTAATCTGTTTCCTGAGAATCATTTTGGAAAGCAGAATAGAGAGGTACTATGATGAAGGTTAGGAGCTGGTAAGTTGGAACTGAATTGGTAGGATGCAGGAGAGACACATTAGAGACATCAAAGAGCCACGCAAAAAAATAATAATAATAATTTCAAATTCGACTGTTGTGCATTTTGTTAAAAAATTAACAATTGTATTATCCATTCTATCCTGGAAAAAGGAAATTACATTTTTTTTCTTTTTCAGTTCTTATGCTTTTCTTGATTTTAATAAGTGGTAAAAGTGTCCTGGAGAATATTTCCTCCTATTTATTATTTTTGTATGAGTTTTTTCTAAAATTGTTCTAGAATTTAGGTATGACCCCATACTTGCAAAAAAGTATATTCTAGCTATAAAGTACACACTAATAATATAATATTATGAGTTAGGCATTGAGATGGCCATTTTCAGAATACAGATGGATTTGGCAATGAACTCAATTATAGAGTCTCAAAATCATCTTCTGATTAGGTATTGAACTGCTCAAAGCTACAATTTTCTCTTCAATTAATTTTGATTAAAGACTAATGATCTCCTCTGACTTAAAATATTAACTTACACCTACACTGATATGAGCTTCAAGATAATGTAAAACCTAAAATTTTAAGTTGAAAATAAAATACTCAGTTCCTTCATTTAGGAACAATCTGGTAAAAATAAATATTTCAAACTTTAATAGATTTATCAAACATAAATTTGTGTCACTAATTTTAGCACTAACCCCTCTAACCCTTGTATATAAGGTGACCAACTGGACTTGGTTTACCAGGCATTTTCCTAGCTTTAGCACTAATGGCCCTACACACCATAAAAACAGAAATGGTTGGTTAAACTACCTATATGGAACACATCAATACTTGGAAACCAAAAGACTGCTGTAACTTCATTGATTAGATACTAATTCACCTAGGTAACATTTACATCAGCATGTTGGATAATAAAAGGCATATTTCAATTTACATTTCTCATATTAGGACACAATAGCTTTTTATTAAGCCATTGAATCAAGATAATCATATTTTTCTGTTCTACTACACATAAGAAAATTATGATGACTCACAAAATAGCATGTGCATAGATTTTTTAGAGCATGTGGAGGTAAGGTGCTCTGTTTTAGTACCAAAGACAAGAAACTATTGTTGCCATTTGAATTTTCTAAGAACGCTGGCTGGGGTGGGGTGGGGGGAGTATACTCATGTTTGTGAAGCCAAAAGAAAATATATAATTGCATAATAGTCTAGTGAATAGGGGAGCTCATTTTGGGGTAGCTGAGTAATTCTCATTGTCCATATAAACTACTTTGAATCCAAGACATATTCTTCATAACAGCCCTGCAAGTCACACATTATTATGTCCCAAGGCTCAGTGAAGGTAAGTAATTTGACCAAATTCATGCAGCTAATACACAGTACAGATAGGCTTGAACACAGGTCTGCCTGTGGTCTTTCTATTACACCACCTTTTTTTTTTTTTTTTTTTTGCCCAGTATATCCTAAGGGTCTTCTGAGGAAAAAGCACCATTTAAAATAAATAGTACAAATCTATAATGTATGTATAAAATTGATAGCAGTCACACTCTCCATCTGAAAACTCATTAGTTGAACAGTAAATGGTATGTGGATGGATTTACATTTTTAGTTGGATTGCATTACTGCTGTGATTGTTCTTGTTTTTCTTATTTTTTAGTTATGTAATGCAAGAGAGTTTCTCTATGGAAATTTCTCAATGAAGAAAAAAAGGGCGTTACTGAGCAAGAGATAAGAGTTAACTGCTAGACCCACACATCCTACTCCTAAAGTTGTTTTCTATGCTCAGATCACATGTTCCTAGAAAAGGAAAACCATTCTGCTACTGGGTATTACGCACATACAAAATTCACTCCAGTCTCAGAAGCAGTGGTGGCCACTTGCCCATTTTGTAAAAGCACAAATGTTTCCTCTTCTTCCCCCAACTTCAGAAAGTGATAAATCTAGTCAGAGATCCCAGGTGGTTCCCAGTAGAGCAGAGTAATTACGGGAGTAGTTTGTGGAGCCAGACTACCTGGGTTCAAATCCCAGCTGGGCCATTTGGTCAAATTACTTTATCTCTGGGGCTCAGTGTCCTCATCTATGAAATATAAATGATCAATTTCTCTCTGAGTTGTGCGATTACTTGAGTTACTACAGACAAAGCATTCTATATTGTAAGTGCTCCATTAGTTTAAGCTATCATTCTCCAGCCAAGGGCTTACAGCATTCATAAAAAGCCATATACTGAGTCTCAAATCCACAGAGCTTAGTACTAAGCACTAGAACTGCAACAGGATTAAGATATGATGATGATATTTAAGAAAACTATAAACCAATTTAAAAAAGGAGAAATGTAAGTTTAAAACAACAAATAACAATACAAGTAGGACAAGCTACTGTGCTAAGTGCTGCCATGAATTATCAAATTTGACTGATGACAGATAATATTAAATAGATACTATTATTCAAAGATGAAAAATCCAAGGCTCAAAGAGGTCACCCCTGCTCTTAAACACTATACATCCTGTTTCATTACATATGAAGGACTGTGACCTCAGTTTCTTCAATTCCAACATCCCCCTGAAGTCAAAAGAGCAAGTATGAAAACCTTGGAGATCAAATGGAGGAAGAGAAGTGTCTGGAGAACAGCCTGAGAAGCTGGCTCAAAAAGGTCATATGCAAGGATCACACAGGCCTTTCAATTGTTAGTGGTGGCCTGCCTTAAGCTCAGGTTCATGCTCAACAGTCATCCTCTTTCTTTCATGGTACAGAGTTCAGGAACACAGTGAGCTCTCCTTAAGTCCTTCAGCTTTTAATGCTGCCATTGCCCATTCAGTTTTTTGAATATTGTCCCCACTTCCTAAAATTGCTGAGGAGTTAGATGGGGTCTCCCTTCTTGCCATTCCCTCTCCAATCTCCCCCAGTTCTCACAGCTCCTGGAAAACAGCTAATAGTTCCTATGTCTTTAAATAGTTAAATGCCATTCAATTTGGGATAACAGAGAATAACAAACAATGAACAGGACAAAGTAAACAAATTTAAGAATCTTACAAAGGTCTTATTGTTTGGTCCCTGGTTGATAGTTGCTGGCTTCTTTTTGAGAAATTAACAAGGAGGCCTTGTGTCTTTGTTTTTCCTCTGCAAATCTGCAGAAGGATATTGATCAACTTCTCTCACCTCTTTTCTTCCTCACTTTCCTAGACATAAATATCCTTTTGAAGGAATAAGCCAACCAACAAACAGACCAAACTGTTTGTGGTAGAAAACAGAATAAGTCAACTCTATCTGAGATGGAAGTAGTTGCATCCTGAAGGCTTTGGATGAGTCTCAGAAAACTGTTTCTCCATCACAAATGTCCTCCATGGACATAAAAGGCATAACTGCTTCTAAAAAAACAAATACTTTACAACTAAAAATCAAGCCACAGAACCCTGAAAGAACTGCATATTGAGCAGCTGCATATATAAAACATGGTCTCCAAAATCTGAAGTAGAAAGCGTCAATATTAATTTTGATAATCCATAGGGACACCAAAACCACTGGAAAAAAAATTAAAAGCATCACTTAGCCTGGATCTGAAAAGCTGATTGTCTCTACATGCTGAAATTTGTGGATAGCTTTACTTTCCTATTCACTTTGGATATTTTTTATTTATATTCACTGTGTTTAAAATAGTATTAAGGAAGTTAAAATTGCATAGATATACGGAGATGAAAACCTAAATCTGATAATGATTGTAAATGTGTTAAGCTTTGAAAGCTGAAGGAAAGAAGAATGGCTTCTCAGTCCTGAAACCATCATTTTTCTGAGAATGATCATGCTAAACACTTATACAATTTGTTTTTGTAGGAAAGAGATTAGTAAACAGTTTCATTTTCATTAGAAGTAAAATCTCAAACCATCTGTACTTAAGAAAACTGTATTTACACTTAATTTTATTTTACTAAAGTATAGAATATTATGCAAAGTTTCAGTTACCTTGGTGACAGATTGTCACAAAAGATTAACATCTCACAAAAAGGAGATATAAAATGCTTTCAATATTTTATATTTATTGAGCTCCTAAAAGCCTTCCTTAAATGTTTCCAAATGTACTGTCGACAACAAAGATTTTAAGGAGAGTATTTAAATTTCAGTGGTGATTTTCTTTAATTCAATGCCCCATGGTTATACCACTAATTGCCCAAATGACTCATTAATAAGAGCATACCTAAATATTACCAACATATCTATTATTACTCTCCCATAGTACATGATAAAGACACTAATCTAGAATATGAAGAAAGTAAATGTTCTTCCTTTTATATTCTATCAGAGTCCATTTAATAAAAAGGAGGTTTAGGAGGCCACTCTTTTAAAATACACTGTTTTTATTCTATTGATAAACAGCTTATTAAAGAAGAAAAGTAAACATTGGAGAGTCTATATTAGGAAAAGTAAATTGGTTTATAATTCACATTATTACCACAGACTAGGAGGGGATCATTCAAACGAAAAGAAAATTCACTGCCATGACCAATATGGCTCAGTTTGTTGGGCATCAAACTGAAAAACGAAGGGTCACTGGTTCAGCTCCTGGTCAGGGCACATTCTTGGCTTGTGGGTTCACTTCCCGGTCAGGGCTCATATGACAGGCAATTGATTGATGTTTCTCTCTTACATCAATGTTCCTCTTCCTCTCTTTCTCCCTCCCTTCCCATCTCTCTAAAAATAAATAAAATATTAAAAAGGAAAAGAAACTTCACTGAATAGAATAATTGAGGAAAAGAACAAGGACAAATAGGCAGGTAGGAGGGTCATCTGTACTTCAAAATTTGTCTCTTTATTATTATTTGGGTTATTTAAAATAATATGTAGACTTCTGGCCAAGATGGAGGACTAGATTGACACATTCCATCTCCCTCTACAAGTAAGAAGGAATACATCTACCACAAAACCATAAATAACCAGAAGTTCCAGGAAATAAAACTACATGGAAGTTCAATATATGAAGTTATAAAGAAGTGGTGCTCATCTGGACAGGTAGGAGGGGCAAAGCCAGGGCAGAGAGGTCAAGCTGTGCTGGTGGCGGCAGCTGTGGTGATGGTGGCATAATTACGGTAAGCACAGACACCTGTATTTAAAAAGAGGTGAGAAACACCTGGGGACCACCCCCAGCTGCAGACCAGACCCATCAGCTTATGATTCCAATGCTGGGGAAAGAAGACCTCGGACTGTGTAGGCCGGACTGGGTAGGATGAAGGAAGATGCTCTCAGTCTCTCAATACAGAGTAAAGGGCAAGAATCCATCTTGGACCCCTTCCACCACAGAAAACACCACACCGTGGTAAGAAGGGTCACCTGATAGTGATGAGTGCATGGGGCTCCGCCCCCTATAGTGTAGGAGGTGTGACAACCCTGCCCAAAAAGCAAAGGTAAACACAAAACTGTTCGGATGGCAGAGATCACGGTAGAGATCCCAGTAACACAGCTGACAAGACAGCAAATATCTGATCTGAAGGATCGGCAGATAGGATATCTTTCTGAGGCACAGTTCAGAGTTTTGGTTATATGAATGCTTACAGACCTGAGAGCAGATCTTAAACAAGATGGGGAAGGAATGAAGGCTAGTCCTACTGAAATAAACAAAAACACATATGAAAAAAGTGGTGAGGGAAAGAAAACCAGGGATCAAATCAACAAATTGGAACATAGGGAAGGAAAAAATAGTCAAGCAGTGCAGAAAGAGGAAACAAAAAGTAAGGAAAATGAGAGGCTAAGAAACCTATGGGACAGCTATAAATGGGCCAATATCCGAATCATAGGGTTACCAGGAGGTGAAGAAGAAGAACTAGAAATGAAAAAAATTATGTGACAAAAATAATGAAGCAGAACCTCCTTAACTTGGGGAAAGAAATAGATGTACAGGTCCAGGAAGCACAGAGTCCCAAAAAAACTGGACCCAGGGAGAACCACACCAGACACATTATAATCAAAATGTCCAAAATTAAAGATAAAGAGAGAATCTTAGAAGCAGCATATGAGAAGAAGAGAATTACATACAAAGGTGTCCCAATAAGACTGTCAGCTGATTTCTCAAAAGGAACTCTGCAGGCAAGAAGGGACTGGCAGGAAATATTCAAAGTCATGAAAAGCAAAAACCTACAGCCATGATTACTCTATCCAGTGAAGCTGTCATTCAGAATAGAAGGGCAGAGAAAGTGCTTCCAGGACAAAGTAAAACGGAAGGAGTTCATTAGATCCAAACCACTGTTATATGAAATGTTAAAGGGACCCCTTTAGGAGAAGAAAAGATCAAAACTATGAACATTAAAATGAAAACTGTATCACAACCACCATCAACAGAAGCTAGGGAACTGTAACAAAGGCAAATTAAGCAGGCAACAAGAGTGGGAAAAGAATTATAAGCATGGGGAAGAGGGGAAAGGGAAGGAAATGATACAGGATTTAAGAAACAGAGTAGGAGGGAGTGGAATAGATAGGAAGATGTTAAGAAGAACTATATGCATAACCAATGGGCAAGGACTAAGAGGGGGGGATGGAGGAAGAGGGGTCACTGGGTGGAGGGGAACATAGGGAAAAGAAATTGGGACAACTGTAACAGCATAATCAATAAAGCACATTAAAAAATAAAATAAATAAAAATAAAATATGTACTTGTTGAATTTTTAAATGTTTCCTTGATATAGCTGCCACCAATATTCTGCTATATTTCCTTCCCAATTCATTTCTATGAATTTTAACTTATTTAATAAATGTTCCCTAATAGTAGAGCACACTATTTATAAACATATTTTAGGTGGTAAAACATGTTCAAATGTTGAAAGTTTCATAATTTGCTTTTTCATTCATCTAATTTAGAACATTTATGTCTTTAAATATTCACATGCTTAGCCCCTGCAAAGCAGCTGGTACAGTGTGGTCAGTGTCAAACAGTATAGTCAGCCAGCCTGAGGGTCAACCCCACCCACTCACAGGCAACTGCAATCAAGACTCAACCACAACAGTAGTGCTCAAATAACCCAATAAGAGATATTCCTGGTGCACCCAGTCCAGGTGATCAGGAAGACTGCACCACTGAGCTCTAGGAGACATCTACTACATAAGGCCACCCTACCAATGGTAGAAGACAGAGCATATCTACATAATATGAAGAAACAAATACAGAAAGGCAGTCAAATTGGGGAGACAAAGAAACATCCCCCAAGTGAAAGAACAGGCGGTAGCTACAAAAACAAACAACAACAACAAAACCTAAATGAAAAGAAGGCAAGCAATCTCTCAGATAGAGAGTTTAAAACAATGATTATAAGAATGCTCAAGGAACTTAAGGAAACAATGGATGAACACAGTGAGAACCTCAACAAAAAGATAATAAGCATAAAAAAGGACATAGAGACCAAAAAGTCAGAAATGGAAAAATGCAATATCTAAAATAAAAAAACACACTAGTAGGAATCAAGAGCAGATTAGATGAAGCAAAGGATCAAATCAGTGATTCAGAAGACTAGGTGACAGAAAACACCCATTTAGAGAAACAATAATTCTTTTTTAAGTGAGGATAGTTTACAAGACCTCTGGGAAAACATCAAGCATAACAACATATGCATCGTAAAGGTACCAAAAGGAGAAGACAGCAAGGGATCAAGAGCCTGTTTGAAAAAATAATGGCTAATAACTTTTCTAACCTGGTGAAGGAAAAAGACATAACAAGTCCAGGAAACAGAAAGTCCAAAACAAGCTGAACCCAAAGAAATCCACACTAAGATATCTCAAAATTAAGGTGGAAAAGTTAAAGACAAAGAGAGAATCTTGAAAGAAGCAAGAGAAAGACAGTTAGTTACCTACAAGGAAGCTCCCATAAGACTGTCAGCAGATTTCTCAACAGAAATTTTTCAGGCCAATATGGATCAGCATAAAATATTCAAAGTTATGAAAAGCAGAACCTACAACTAAGACTACTTTAACCAGCAAGGATATCATTTAAAATTAAAGGAGAAATAAAGAGCTTCCCAGATTAAAAAAAAAAAAAAAAGCTAAAGGAGTTCATTACCAACAAACCTGTAGTACAAGAAGTGTTGAACAGGCTTCTTTAAGAAGAAGAAAGAAAAAGAAGACAAAAATAAATATCAATAATAAAAATGTCAATAAATACATATCTACCTATAAATTACAATTTTATGTGTAAATGGATTAAATGTCCATCAAAAGACACAGGATAGCTACATGGATAAAAAAAAAAAACGAGATGCATACACATGCTGTCTATAGTAGACCCACTTCAGATAGACAGACACACACAGACTGAAAGTAACGGGATGATAATAGATATTTCATGCAAGTGGAAATGGAAAAAAATGTTGGGGTAGCAATACTTGTATAAGTCAAAATAGACTTTAAAACAAAAGTTATAGTAAGAGATAAAGAAGGATCAATCCAACAAGAGGAAATAACCCTTGTAAATGTTTATGCACCTAACATAGAGACACCAAAATATATAAGGCAAATGTTGATAAACAGAGAGGAAGACATTGACAGTAATACAGTCACACTAGGGGACTTTGACACCTATTAACATCAATGGAAAGAGTTTCCACACAGAAAATCAATAAGGAAACAGCAGGCTTACATGACACATTAAACCAAATGGATTTAATTAATATTTTAAGAGCGCTTCATCCCAAAGTAGCAGAATATACATTCTTTTCAACGACATGAGATTCCTCCTCCTCGGCAGCCGTCCGTCTCGAGAGACGATGGTGTAGCTTCTTAAAGAGTCTATCTGCACGCCGAGAATGGCTGTGCAGTCCGACTCGGGAGTGACACGGTATCTGTCTCCTCCCGTGTTGAATCGACATCTTGTGATGACGCTGGAGTGTCCTCTCCAGTGAAGCTGAAGCTACAGAGCCTGGGCAGGGTGATATGGAGGGTCTGCTGTTGCCCATGCAGCAGACCCCCCCTCTCTTCGCAGCTGAAGGGTCCAAGGGAAAGACGGAGTCAATACAGCTTGGCTTCAGGTGCGCCGCAGGAGTTGCCGGTGTTGACTACAACGTCAAACCGCCTTAGGGACTCCGGCTCCGGATTTTCTGTCGGGGTTTACTCCCTTAGCCTTTCCCCTGAAGAGGTATGCCGCAAGGCAGCGGAGGTTTTTTGGAATCAGAGTTTTCCTTCTCTGATGTGCCCTGACTGGAAGATCGAACCAGCGACACTTAGCTCACAGGCCGACGCTCAATCCACTGAGCCAAACCAGCCAGGGTTATAACTGGATTAGTGTCTTTTTAAGAGGGGGTATCAGAGAGCTCTCCTTGTCTCTCTACTTCCCCTTTTCCATGCTGCATTACACACACCGAGGAAGAGGAAAGGCTATCTAAAGCCAGAATGAGAGCTCTCACCAGAAAATGAATCAGATGAACTTTGATCTTGGAATTTTAGCCTCCAGAACTGTGAGAAAATTGTGTTTCAAGCCTACTAGTTTATGATATTTTGCTGTGTCAGACCAAGCTGAATAATACACTGTTTCAGCAAAGTTAAATATCAGCACCAGGCTAATGCCTAAAACATATCATGCCTTTACTTCTGCCATTTTTCATTTCTATTAATTCATCTGTTTGTGAACAATAATGATATTACTTGTACTAGGCACATAATTTAAATGATCACATTTTAATGTACATCTATTTCTTACAATCACACATGAGATATACCCCAGGAAAGACCACATGTTAGGCATTATAACAAATACCAATAAATTTAAGAAAATTAAATCATACCAAGCATCTTTTATGACCACAATGTTATAAAATTAGAAATCAATTACAAGAAATAAACTGAAAAACACACGAATACATGGTGGTTAAATAACATGTGACTAAATAATGAATGGATTAATAATGAGATCAAGAAAAAAATTTTAAAAGACCTTGAAACAAATAAAAATGAGAACACAACTCAAAATCTATGGGGCACAGCAAAAGGAGTCCTAACAGGAAAATTCATAGCATTACTCGCCTATCTCAAGAAATAATAAAGATCTCACCCTGGCTGGTGTGGCTCACTGGATAGAGTTCTGGCCGGCAAACCAAAGGGTCACAGGTTTGATTCCTAATCAGGGCACAGGCCTGAGTTGTGGGCCAAGTCCCCGGTTGGGGGTGTGTAAGAGGCAACCAATCACTGTATCTCTCACATATTGATGTTTCCCTTTCTCCCTCCTTTCCCCTCTCTCTAAAAATATTTTTTAAAAGAAACAATAAAGATCTCTAATAAACAGTCTAACTTTACATTTAAAGGAACTAGAAAGAAACAAAGCCCAAAGTGAGTAGAAAGAAGAAAATAACCCAGATCAGAGCAGAAATAAACAAAAATAATTTCTAAAAGTATAATACAAAAGATCAATGAAATCAAGAACTGGTTCTTTGAAAATATAAACAAGATTGACATAGATTCAAAATTTCTCAACAAAATATTAGCAAACCAAATTCAGCAATACATTAAAAAGATAATATACTATGATTAATAGGATTTGTTTTGGGGGTGCAGGGTGGTTCCATATCTGCAATTCAATTAATGTGATATACCACATAAGCAACATAAATCAATAAACAATAAAAATCATATGTTCCTATCAATAGATACTGAAAAGAGCATTTGACAAAATCCAGCACCCATTTACGATAAAAACTCTCAGCAAAGTGGGAATAAAAGGAACATACCTCAACATAATAAAGGTGATATTTGAAAAATTCACAGCTAACATCATATTCAACAGAAAAAAATGAAAAGCATTTTCTTTAAGATCAGGACCAAGACTGAGATGTCCAACTTTCACACCTCATAGTCAACATAATACTGGAAGTCCTAACCACTGCGATGAGACAAGAAGAAATAAACGGCATCCAAGTTAAAAAGAAAGATGTAAAACTGTCTTTATTTGCAGATGGCATGATACTGTATACAGAGAACCCTAAAGATTACACCAAAAATCCTACAAAACTGATCAATTAATTCAACAAAGTAACAGTATACAAAATAAATATTAAAAAATTGATTGCCTTTTTATATACCAATAATAAACTATCAGAAAGGGAAACTGAGAAAACAATTGCATTTACAATTGCATCAGAAAAATACCTAGAAATAAATTTAAGCAATGATGTAAAAGACCTGTACTTGGAAAATTATAAGATACTGAAAAAAGAAACTGAAGAAGATACAAACAAGTGGAAGCATTTACTGTGTTCATGGATAGGAAGAATTAACATCACTGAAGTATCCATACTACCAAAACAATCTATAGATTCTAAGCAAATTCCCTTCAAAATAACAATGGAATATTTCACAAAACTAGAATAAATATTACAAAATTGTATACAAAAACATAAAAGACCCCAAATAGCCACGACAATCTCGATAAAGAACCAAATATACAATTATACAAGTCAATATAATCAAACAACATAATACTGACATAAAAACCGACACATAGATCAATGGAACAGAATAAAGAGTCCAGAAATAAACACATTTTATATGGTCAATTAATATATGACAAATGAGGCAAGAACATACAATGGGATAAAAATGGCCTCTTCAATAAATTACTTTGGAAAAACTGGACAGATACATGCAAAAAATGAAACTAGACCACCTTTTTACACCATATACACAGAATGTATTCAAAACGATTTAAAGACCTAAATATAAGACTTGAAGCCATAAAACTCCTAGAGAAAAACACAGGCAGTAAAATCTGACATTTTTCTCAGCAATATTTTTTCAGACATATCTCCTCGGACAAATAAGACAAAGGAAAAAATTTAAAAAATAGAACTACGTAAAACTAAAAAGTTTTCGTAAAGCAAAGGAAATCATCAACAAAATGAAAAGACAAACTACTGAATGAGAGAACATATTTGCCAATGATACATCTGATAAGGGGTTCATATCCAAAATTTATAAAGAACTCAGACAACTCAACACCAAAAAACCAAACAATCCAATGAAAAAGTGAGCAGAGGACCTAAATAGACTCTTCTCCAAAGAGGACATACAGATGTCCAATACACATGAAAAAGATGCTCAATGTCACTAATCATCACAGAAATGTCAATTAATACCACAATGAGGTATCACCTCACACCTGTCAAAATGACAATCATCGATAAATAAACAGACATCAAGTGTTGGTGAGGATGTAGAGAAAAGGGAATCCTTGTACACTATTGATGGGAATGCAGATTGGTGCAGTCACTATGAAAAACAGTATGGAGGACCTTAAATAAATTAAAAATGGAACTGCTTTAGGACCCAGCAATTCTACTTCTGGCAATATATCCAAAGAAACCTCAAAGACTAATTTAAACGTATATGTGCATCCCCATGTTTACTGCATCATTATTTATAATAGCCAAGACATGGAAGCAACTCAATTGCCCATCAATAATGAGTGGATAAAAAGTGGTATTACATATATACAACAGAACATTGCTCAGCCATAAAGAATTAAATATTACCATTTGCACCAGCATGGATGGATTTAGAGGGTATTATGCTAAGTGAAATAAATCAGGCAGAGAAACACAAATACCTATGATTTCACTTATATGTGGAATCTAAATAACAAAACAAACAAACAAAACAGAAACAGAGAACCTGGTTCCTAGATGGAAGAGGGGTTGAGGGGTGGGAAATACCTGATGGGATTAAGAGGTACTAATTAGTAGTTATTAAATAGCCATAGGAGTGTGAAGTACAGTATGGGGAGTATGGTCAATAATATCATACTATGTGCTGTGCCAGGTGGCTACTTGAAGTATGGGGCCATCGCTGTGTAAAGTATATGATAATCTGGCTATTACGTTGTACATCTAAAACTAATATAAAATAGTGTTGAAGGTAAACTGGTATTGAAAAATAAAATTTGAAAAGATCTGATGTACATATTGCAATATATAGTATAATATGTTTATACATGTAACATATGTGCATATTATAGAAACAATAGAGTTTAACTTACTTATGATTATAAGGATTTCAGGCTATGTATCTGGGCTGTTAACACTGGTCCCAGGTATGGGAGATGACTGACCCTTAATTTTTGTATTTTGAAAAGAGTCAAGTAAAAAAAATTATAATAACATTTTAAAGTGTGTCTGTATCAAATGTCAACCAGAAAAAATGGAATATAGGCATATATGCAGTTTGACCAAAATTATAATTTTAAATGCTTATGCATTTTTAATAAAAGAACAGAAGTTTACCAAATTTGAATGATTTTTTCTTACATCCTTTTTTTTGTACTTTTTCTGATATTTTAAAATATAAATGAATTAGTTTTATCATGGAGAAAAATATTGTATACACCTTATTAAAATATTTAAAAAGCATGCCTGGTTTTTATTCCAGTCTGTTGCTCTTTAGCTGTGAACTAGTTTAAATTAATTGATCTCTTTAATCCTTATTTTCATCATCTGTAAAGACAATTAACAATGTATGCTCTGTCTACCTATTGCATTATATAAGAATTAAATAAAAATCTTGTGAAAGTACTATATAAATCAAAGGTTACTGCTTTCACATTTGAAAGGAAACTTTACATAGCAGTGTCCTTTTTCTTGGGCACAGACCATCATGTGCATAATACATAAAATGAAGAGTTGGAAAAAATATCTTTAAATTGATGCTTCCAATATTTAGACATTATTTGCAATGATGATTTATTGTCTAATAGATAGGTGGACAATGCAGAGTAAATTACAGAGAAAATAGAACAAATCAAAAGGAACCCCAAAGCACATCCATTCCCCAGCACTTAGAGAAGCTAGGATGAGAAATGGTGTGGAGTTACCTTGGAGACTAGGGTCAAGGAAAATCACAAGAAAATTACTTTTCAGTTACATTCTGATTAGCCTCTAGCTCATCTTTATGTCACTGAAGACATGCACTTGCTCTGAGGGCTTGCTAATGGCTTGCTAACAGGGTAGGAGGAAAGAAAATGTAGTGCCAAGATCCTGGGTTTCATTTTGCTCTCAAATATTTTTTTTTTCTAAAATTAACTTTACATTTGCCTTTAGCTAGATAAATCTAGTTCCAATCTTGGCTCTGTCACTTCATGGCTGTATTAGTTTAGGTAAATCCTTTCATGCTTTTGAGCCTATTTCTGAGTGTCTGACACACAGTAAATGCTCAGCAGAGGTGGCAGTCATTGTTACACTCTTACAGTCTATATGCAGGTCTCAGCTAGGCTAACGGGGCAATAGGTGGATTCGTGGTCAGTTGTACTCCTCCTCATTCTATATAAGAATACCTCTATTCATGCAGATGTCCAGTATTTTCATATGCATCAGGTAGAGTAACTACCACCCTTACCCCATGCTCTGCTAGTATGGTGTGTTATGGTGAAATAGCAAAAGTCATTGAGCATCACTGTGCTCAGCCTATAACATGCATAATCTCACTGACTCTCCACAATCTATTAGGTGGAAACTGTTACAAATGATGAAACTGCAGAATGAAGATGGCACTGGTACCACCCAAGGTCATCACCACATCAGAGCTGCACTAAATTGAGGCCTTTCTGACTCTAACGCTGATGCTCTTTCTCATCACACAGCACTAGTACTTGTATCCAAATCCATCTTGATGAAGTGGTTCTCTTCTGGTCTAGGCAAGCAGTTCCCAGCCTTTTCCTGAATAGCTCCTCTTTAAATATATAAACTATGCAGATATCTATTATATCCCTCCCCAGTGATGCTTGTAATTTTAATTTCCTTTGAGACAATACATAAGAATAAATGTCATCTTCTGAGCAGATATGCTTTCATATAAATATGTATGTTATAAAGCATTACAGCAGGTATACACATTAAAACAATAAATTTACTATTGTGTGGGGGATAAACCATTTACCTAAACCAGCAGCCCTCTCAGTGGCATTCACTACCTAGTTCTTTCTTGTTCCTGCCCAAACTTATATTTGATCTATATCTTCTTTTAGATGTGCAGCTTAATCTATGTTTTGTATGACTATACATTTTAACATTCTCATAGAAATGGAAATTTAGATATTCTTTTATTTTTCAGTATATGCTCACATATAACTTCATAATGCATGTACAGTATTCCCTCACTTATCATGGGTATTACGTTCTAGATACCCCCGCGATAGGTGAAAATTCATGATGTAGGAACCTTACATTTATTTTAGTATTTATATATATTTTAAGGCTTTATAACCCTTTCTACACACTTAAAAACCATTCCCAGCCCCTTATTAACCTTTTCCACACTTTTATAAACACTACTTATGTTCTTAAACATATTCTACACTCTTAAACCTACATAACTTTAACAACATACATATACAGTAAGTACCACAAAATCTTGTGATATAGCAAAAAATCTGTGATAAATAAATTAATATTTTTTAAAATCCCGCAATACAGTGAGGCCAGGATAAGTGAACCGTGATACAGAGAGGGACTACTGTACTTAGTATACATCAGGCACTGAAATACAATAGTGAGCACAATTTTAATGTCTGCCCTCAAGACTTTGTAGTCTGTAGGAATGCATGGATAAGGAAGTCAACTATCAGTTAAAATACATTCTGGAAGTACTATGAAAGACAGTACAAGGTGCCTTAGAAGGCTGGAAGGGGGTATCTAATTCGGAGTATCAAGAAAAGCCTCCACGACTTCTGGCCAAGATGGAGGCATAGACAGACATGCTGTGTCTCCCTCCACAACTAAGAAGGAATACAACTACCTCAAAACTAGAAACAACCAGAAGTTCCAGAAAATCAAAATGCATGGAAGTCCAGAAAACAAGGATATAAAGAAGAAATACTCATCCAGACAGGTAGGAGGGGTGGAATCCAGGCGGAGAGGACACGCGTGGTGGTGGCAGCAATGGCAACAGCAGCAGGCTGGTGGAAAGTGCAGCTACACATTTTAAAAAGTCAGGAGGGACACCTGGGGAGCATTCCCAGCCCCTCACCAGAGCAGCTCACTGTCCCAGCTCTGGGGAAAATCAAGCCTCGTTGCTTTTGTCTGTGCAAACCAGTGGGGATTGAGACAGAGGCGGAAACTGCTGGTCTTAGCAGAGTTTGCTTGTTTAAAGGGCCCCCACGGACCTAGAATATCCACAGACCCACCCACTCTGGGAATGACGGCCAGGGCAGCAGCTAGAGAGGTGTTAGTCTGGTGTGGAAGTGGGAGAAATGCCTGAAACAGGGGCAATTGCTGGGAAAGCAGCATTGTTCCCTCTCAGACCCCTCCCCCGCATACAGCGCCACAACGTGGTGAAACAGGTAACCCATTACTGACGAATCCCTAAGGCTCTGCCCCTTACAACGTAGTAGGAGCAACAGCTCTCCCTGGGACACACAGGAGACTTCTGGCCAAGATGGAGGCCTAGACTGACATGCTCCATCTCCCTCCACAACTAAGAAGGAATACAACCACCACAAAATCAGCAATAACCAGAAGTTCCAGGAAATAAATGAAAGTCCAACATATGATTTTATAAAAAAGTGGTGCTCATCCGGACAGGTAGGAGGGGTGAAGCCAGGGAGGAGAGGTCAAGCTGAGAAGCACCTGGGGAGCACCCCCAACTGCAGACCAGACCCATCAGCTTGTGATTCCAAAGCCAGGGAAGGCAGATTCCCATTGCCTTGGACTATGAGGCCCAGTGACGGTGGGGATGGAGGAGGAGGCTTCCAGTCTCTCAGCAGAGACTGAACGGCAGGAATTCATCTTGAACCCCCACGCCCACAGAAAACGCCCCGTTGTGACGAGTGCACAGGGCTCCCCCCACCCCATAGTGTAAGAGGTGTGACAGCCCTGCCCAGGAAGCAAAGGTAAACACAAAACTGTTCAGAATGGCACAGATCATGATAGAGATCCCAGTGATGCAGCTGACCAGACAGCAAATTTCTAATCTAACGAAGCAGCAGATAGAAAATCTTTCTGAGGCACAGTTCAGAGCTTTGCTTATAAAAGCGCTTACAGACCTAATAGCAGATCTTAAACAAGACAAGGAAGTAATGAAGGCTAGTCCTGATGAAATGAACAAAAACACATATGAAACTAGTGGTGAGGGAAAGAAAACCAGGGATCAAAACAAAAAATCGGAACGTAGGGAAGGAACAGTCAACCAGTGCAGAAAGAGGAAATGAGAAGTGAGGAAAATGAGGAGAGGCTCAGAAACTTATCGGACAGCTATAAGAGGGCCAACATCCGATTCACAGGGTTGCCAGAAGGTGAAGAAGAAGAACTAGAAATGAAAATATTATATGAAAAAATAATGAAGCAGAACTTCCCTAACTTGGAGAAGGAAACAGACTCACAGGTCCAGGAAGCACAGAGAGTTCCAAAACAACTGGACCCAGGGAGAACCACACTAAGACACATTATAATCAAAATGTCAAAAATTAAGGATAAAGAGAGAATCTTAAAAGCAGCAAGAGAGGAGAAGAGAATTACATACAAAGGTGTCCCAATAAGACTGTCAGCTGATTTCTCAAAAGGAACTCTGCAGGCAAGAAGGGACTGGCAAGAAATATTCAAAGTAATGAAAAGCAAAAACCTACAACCACAAATACTCTTATCTAGTGAAGCTGTCATTCAGAATAGAAGGGCAGAGAAAGTGCTTCCAGGACAAAGTAAAACGGAAGGAGTTCGTCAGATCCAAACCACTGTTATATGAGATGTTAAAGGGACTTATTTAGGAGAAAGGATCAAAACTATGAACATTTAAATGAAAACTGTATCACAACAACCAACAACAGAAGCTGGGGAACTGAAACAAAGGCAAACTAAGTAGGCAACGAGAGTGAAAAAAGAATTATAGGTATGGGGAACATTATGGGGGAAGGTCAGCAGGGAGGGGGAAGGGGGGAAATGGAGGGAGATGGTGCAGGAATTAGGAAGCATAGTAGGAGGGAATGGAGTAGATGGGAAGATGTTGAGAGGAACTATATGCACAAGCAATGGGCATGGACTAAGTGGGGGTGGACAACTGGAGGGAGGGATGTCATTGGGTGGAGGGGAACAAAGGGAAAAGAAATTGGGACAACTGTAACAGCAAAATCAATAAAACATATTTAAAAGAAAAGAAAAAAGAAAAGAAAAGCCTCCAGGAGGGGGTGATGTCTGAGTTATGGCACCTAAAAAGGATAGGAAACAGTCAAATGAAAGTACAAAGGAGGAATGAGTAGGCTATGGATGAGAGAAGGGATGTGGATTTAGGGAACTGATAAATTTTGGTACATGACAAAAGTAGAATGTGATAGTTAAAGTGTCCTAAAATGTGCCTGGAGACCTAGGCAAAACACTTAAAAGTCCCTGTTAAGGAGTCCAGATTTCATGTCATCTGACTGGCATGAGGAAGAAATATTATGCCTCTTCAAATGGCCCAATGTAGATGCCATCCTAATCTGCCTCGTGTAGCGCCAGCTCTGTGCCACTTCTTATAAATCCAAATCCTACTGCTGCATAACATCAGATTATTTTTATTCATCTGGTGCATCCACCCATCCCCTGGCTGCTGTGAGGGTTGGTGGAAAACAGTTCACAGGTGCTCTCCTCCTCCAGAAAATTGTCCTGAGCTGGAAGAAACCCCTTCACCCAGGGAAGATTAAGATACGCACTACCTGACAAAGGATCTCTCTTTCACCATGCTTTCATCAGTCTCCTTTGATCCTCCACTCCGCTAGGCTGAACTTTAGTAATCCAGTTTGAGTAAGAATCCTGCTCAGTGGGCTGGGCAAGGCAAAAATCCCTCACCTCTATCTCATCAAATCCTTCATCCCCTACCCTGAATATCTTATCACTCTAGTCTGCCTTCAGCAAGAATTCTGTTGAGTCACTGTAGCAAGAATCCTTATTTCTTAGTAATTTTCTACCCATTGGTCTCCTCCTTACTCTTTGGTTATAAACCCCATTTGTCCTTGTTGGAGTCAAAGTTGAGTTATTTCCCCTTTGCTACAAAACCCCACTGCAGCCCCTTCCCTTGAATAAATTCCATATTATCAAATTTAACAAGTGTCATAGATCATATTTTATTTAGCACACCTCATGACTGAGTGATAATAGTATGGGATCAACTTGTCAGTGCAGTTGTCAACATAAGAAATATCCAAACCTGTAGATAATTTTTATAAGAGTTTATTTGAAAAAAAAGTTTATTTGAGACAAATTGATGACATATGCCAGGGAGCAAGATCTCAAATGCTCTGGAAAATAACGGTTTTGCAGATTTCTTTAAGCATTTGAAATTAAGAAGAGGACCTAAGGAAAATTGGAGAAAGCAAGGCAGGTAACAAATTACAGGATAGTTAACAAAATTATGTGCTCTCTTGAGGATAAATAGCCTCTTCAGTGGGAATTACTTCAGGTATTTCAATGGTGTGTTAACCTAGATGTACAAGAACAATGGACAGGCTGGCTTAAAATCTTTCACTAAGGAAGTTATAAGCCTGCGACGTGACTGCCCACTATGACCTGCTCAGTTAGGAATTTATGATCAGATCACATTCTGAGGTTACTTTCCACAGAACCCCTTTTCTTGTCCACACAGTTAAGGGTCCAAAGCCTCCCCCATGCATCAGACCAAAAACCTCAAGCCACATCCTTACTTCCTTTTCTCCTTCTTTCTGGCCAAGCTCTGTTTCTAAAGAACACACCAAAAGCATGCACAAAAATTAAAGAAAAACTTTATGAGGTAAAATCGATATAAAGGATATTAAATTAAGTAAAGCTATCTTTAAATAGATGATTCAGCAAACAGTTTATTCATGTAATGCAGCCTCTTAATATGGCACCATAACTGAGAAACCTCAGTCCAGAAAACAAAAACTATTTCAAACTTACATATTTTTGATATTCATCTTTGCAATATCAAACAGAGGCTATGTGGACCACATTAAGATTTCATAAATTCCTTCTCTCCTCAGCCAACTTTCCTTATACCAAAGTTGCTTTCCAATCTTTCAACTTAAAGATTCTCTAACCCCTTCTACTTCAATCACATCCCAAATGATCCTTCTTGTCTCCCCATTTCTTCCTGATTGTAAAACATCAAGTCAAAAAATACCCCTGTACCACACACCCTCATAAGCTAAGTAGAACCATGTGGCAGGTGAGGATAAGTGAAATGCTAGAAACAGGGATATATTCATAATTTCTTTCTTTATTGTCGAAGCCCTTCCCAGATTTTTGATTGTTTACTTGAGGACTAAGTCCTTAATGTTTTTCTCTAACATTCTTTCCATTTGATTTTCTTAGCAAGTTATTCTCTATCAACACAGCAGAAGCACAGCTAAACTGCTAAAAGAAAAATGAGGAAAACAAACAAAATAAAATAGATTAAAACTAAGATGTGACTTCACCCTTATCTCTCTTTGCACATACCTTGAGGCAAAATGCCTGCCAAGACAGCCTTCCTTAAAGCATATGAATTGGGACAAAGCAAAAATATAGGAAAATCAAGAATTATCTTCATCAAGAAAAATGATTAATAGTATCTACCTTCAACCAATGTGGCAATTTTGAGATTGTTAATAATGTATTACACTCCCACAATGACATTCAGATGTACATGAAGAATCCTTCCAGATGTGCTGCCAAGAGCTATCTATACTTTGCTACAGTGATCCACCAGAACTAAGAAAAGTTATTAATATCTTATCCCTGGAAAATATATCTCTGAAATTCTTTCTTTAGTTGGTAGTGGCACCAGCAGTAAGAGCAGAGCCCCATATATTGCGATGTGTCAGCACGGCCCTCTTACTCTGAATGTACAGCACTGTAAAGTAGAGCTTGGCTCTCCCAAAGCCCTCAGGAAGCCCACTTTCTGTCAGGTGGGTTGCCTTTCTATTTTATTAGATGCAAACTAAGGAAAATTCGGCTTTAAGAATTCTATGTGCATATGTCGGGTGTCTGATTTATATGTTTTTCTAAGCAACTTTAAAAAGAAAATATGACCATAGGTTTCTTTCTTTCTTTCTTTTTTTAATGGCTGCAATGCCAGGTTTTATTCCAGAGAGTTAAAGCAATGAGTGTCTCAGGCTACCTCACCTTCTCAGTCTATTTAATCAGGATGAGATCAATTTCCCCATGAAGTTGTGAGTTAATTGAACAAGGTCTCCATCTTATTCACTGTTGTATTCCAAACGTCTACATTATAATCAATTAGTGTTTAATGTTTTTCAGCTGAATTTCTTCAGTTCGTATAGTAATAAAGAAACTTTTCTCATACATCCAGGATTTACTCTGATAAATTGGTGCCTGATAATGTATATTACACTTGTGTCCTCATTAAAGACATTACTATAAAATAAGATTTTATAGTTTCTGTGTATGAGAAAACACATATTTTATTTCCTCAATATTTCCTTTCAGTGACAACACCTTACACAAGAAATATACTGCTACCAGATCAAATAAAGCTGTTAAAAACTGGAGTCAACATATAGTTCAATATGAACATATATTTTTGTATTATGTTGTATTCCTTTTAAGTTCATAATTATGAATAATGAAATTGAAGAATGAGACAGAATTTCATTAGAATAGTTCTAGTCTCAGTTAATAAGTATTGTAAAATGTCTATTTATTCCCTACCTATTTTATGCAGATACAACATCTTCTGGTGACCAGAATGTCATCTTATTGAAAAATAAACTTAGAGAAAGAACTAAACTGTATAATAGCAAATTCAACCTAAATTGGAAAACAGCCCCCACCCCCATAATAAGCAGACTTGAAGTTTCTACATGAAACTGGTGCTGACTCTGCATAAAATAAATACCCCAGAGGAGAGCAGAGAGTGTGGGAAGGAATGAATCCCAGAACACACATGCTGAAAAAGACTATTCCATGTTGAAAAAAATCAAGAACATAATTGATATGTCTTTAAGATATTTCATCATAGGATCTTTCTTAGAATGTACACATTCTAGATAAATTCATCAGAGTATCAAAAAGGAATATTTTACTGCTACCATCTGGCATTTTAGAGAATTTAATGGTTTAAAAGTCTGGTGAAGGCAACAAATACACACAAGTTTGATAACTTCTTGGGCAATACAATGTAGAATTTACTTCTATGTAGAATTCTCAGTGTAGTCTTTCAAAGGTATTCATGATTGAATACAAGTAATCTTGACTGAAGTCAATGTTAACATTTAACAATTAAATAGCTGATGAACTTTACCTAGCCAATAGGACTGTATTGTTATTTGTATCATGGGAGTTAAAGGAGATATCTCTAATAGAAAAGGCTACCATAATATGCAAATAAAAATCTCTTGCCATAGAGATTAACAGAATATTGGTAATGCAGGCTCAATTCTGACAAACGAAGTCCTGTACAGGTTGAGTTACATCAAACTCAGCTCTTCCAACAGGATTATAGACATAGCGCTCCCTTGAGAGCATGTACCATTTAAAATACCTTCTGTTAAAGAGCAGAAACTGTTGTAGTACCACGTGGTAACAAGTAACTTTGATTCTTCACATAATAAATTTCAGAAACTACAATATGTCTGGAGGGCCAGAATAAACTGCCTTAATATTCTGTAACATCCTATAAATAATGAAAGAATTCAAAGACACACTTGATAAAAATTTTCAAAATAAAAATAAAATAAGATTCTTTGTTACTGTTGTTAGATCACCATCATTGATGAACGCTAAAGTCTGTATAATGAATATACTATGGGAAACCTTCATGGAGAAGATTTCAAGTTATATGCTACAAAAGCCTTTTGAAAAAGAGGAGGTTTGTACTAATCTGAATCAATTCCTTAAGAACAGCTGAACAATAGACACTATTAATAGATTTACTGAATTTTTTCAGCACCTAGTGTAGAGTTTGTGATAAATAAAACATTAATAGATATTAGTTTAGTTGAATTGAAATCTACTTGGAGATCAGTATCAATATAGTTATTTAACTTATTCAACTTAATTCTAGACACTTATTTTTCTATTGAAGAGAAAAAACTAAAATGTCACTAAAGTGTTCAATCACAACATCATTGAACCATTTATACATATTCATATAGGGTGGACCAGACAAGTCATGTTAAGATTAAATTCCAATAGAAGATAAGACTTCATGGAGTCTACATGTGGTTGTGAACAAAGCATTTGAGAAACTTTAGTCACATACAGGTTATTCTGATGGCCTGGAATTGGTTCAGATAATCGGTCGGCAGCCGTCCGTCTCGAGAGACGATGGTGTAGCTTCTTAAGAGTCTATCTGCACCGCCGAGAATGGTTGTGCAGTCCGACTCGGGAGTGACACGGTATCTGTCTCCTCCCGTGTTGAATCGACATCTTGTGATGACGCTGGAGTGTCCTCTCCAGTGAAGCTGAAGCTACAGAGCCTGGGCAGGGTGATATGGAGGGTCTGCTGTTGCCCATGCAGCAGACCCCCCCTCTCTTCGCAGCTGAAGGGTCCAAGGGAAAGACGGAGTCAATACAGCTTGGCTTCAGGTGCGCCGCAGGAGTTGCCGGTGTTGACTACAACGTCAAACCGCCTTAGGGACTCCGGCTCCGGATTTTCTGTCGGGGTTTACTCCCCTAGCCTTTCCCCTGAAGAGGTATGCCGCAAGGCAGCGGAGGTTTTTTGGAGTCAGAGTCTTCCCTCTCCGATGCACCCCGACTGGAAGATCGAACCAGGGACACCCAGCTCGCAGGCCGACGCTCAATCCACCGAGCCAAACCAGCCAGCTTACTTAAGTAAGCTGGTTCAGATAATAAAGATTTCAAAATAGAGTAGCACTTTACATACACCACTTTGAGTTTAAATGTGAAAATACATGGTATTGGTCAAGAATCTGCATTGATTCTGCAGGTCCTTTCTGGGGGAAGAACTTTACAAATGGCCTAGACTTTTCTTCTCCGAGACTAGTTTGAAGTGTTCCTAGTTCCAGTAGTATATATATACACATTTTTTTCCCAACAACATGTCTAGATTTACTTCCTTCAGGTTGGAATCTGGACAAATGAATCTCCTGCCATTATCATGCCCCATCAGCCCCAGAAAAATGATCACAGTGAAAGAAGAGAGCAGAATATTCTGTATATGTTCAGGCAGACAGAGTTTGCCAGATTCATCATTTCCTAAAATGTCATTCCATATTCACTGCTAGAAGTCATTCCTGCTGATGAACTAAGGAGGCAATATATTTTGGCTTTCATCTCCAATTTTAATTCCTAAGCAAACAAAATATATTCTAGGTGCTGGACAGTAGATTTTACTCTTCCTTTGACTTATTTTATTTTTTTTTTAATGTTTATTTATTTATTTATTTCCACCACCATTTATCCCCTCATAAGATTTTCTTCTATGGTATAACACTAAAGTCAGTTCTCTTCTTGTATTCTCAACTTCCACTCAGAGAAGCTCACTTACTGAGCAATTTCAATATTGCCAAAGATGTTAGAGCAGAAATGAAATAGGGGATTTATATATAGTACATGTCATGGCAAATAATCCTCAAATTCTCCCTCTTCTCCAAAGATTTCATTGCTTTAATGGCACTTGCATTCAACCTCTCTGTCTGCCTTAACCTCAACTTTACCAAATAATTCAAATCTGCCCCCACACTCTTATATTACACTCACCTCTATGCAGAGCAAATAGAAAAATATATATAAACAAATGATTATAACAATTTTTGCAAAAGGCAGCAAAATTCAGCAGAAGGCAGCATAGAAACGTATAGCTCTTAGGAAAACACCAATGGCTTCATTCAGGCACTTCCTTGGTGGGGTATCACTCTTTCCATTCCACATATCTAAAGTTATTCCGAACTTAACAAACTTTCTCAATGAAGTTTGTCTCTCAGTGCAGATTCTCTCCATATTGTTTCTATAGGAACTGGGCACCTGAGCTGGTATGGTTTTGTACCATGGTAATTGAGATCTAGGGGCCTATGTCTTTAAGTTACAGAGAGCAGGTGGGCAGTTTAGTCAAAATGTGAGATTATCTTCCCCATAGAAATAAAGGAGTTGCCTCATTGGGTTTAACTTTCCCAAAGTCATCTGGGACTAGACCACATCAGTGTCCCAATGAAAAGAGAGTGACCTTGTCTCTCTTGCAAATAACCATTAACATGATCTCAACTGATATCAACTAAATGCTTAAGGGTTTTAATCTAAGGCTGGCTAACAATGGGGGTTAGGTTTAAGAGATTTATAAATAATTATAGAGGTCAAGAATGAAATACTTTTGTTTATTCTGCATCTCTCATAGTGATTTACTCTTTTAGAATTTAGTAGCTGCATTTCTAATATGATTAGCTCAAAATAATAATTGCTTCAGTGAAGGATTTACATTGAAATCCTTTTTTTTTTTTTCCCTGCCTGTTGTTTGCTAGACCAATATGGAAGGTATAACATTTATTAGTCATTTGGACATTCATCTCCTGAAAAAACCCTTCTGTATTAGGATGCTTAGTTGGACTTAATGACCAAATGTAGACCACCAAAAGTGAACATATTTGGCCTCAGCTAAGAGAATAGACAATTCTGCATATGCCGAAATTGTGAGATACAACTAGACAATTCTATACAAGAACATTTTAGACATAAAGTTCCATATAAAATAAACAATATTGTAATGTGAAGTTTCTTAAAAAAAAAAAAAGTCCTGGCTTATTCTTTCAAGCTCACATATAAAATTTGAAATAAGATATTCTCTTACATAAGTCTAATAGACTTGTGATGGTAACAAAAGACTATAGTGATACTGCTAATTAGTTAAGAATCATTGGAATGACGTATGTATTGCAAAAGAAGACAAGGAATTTCACCTTTTAGCATTATGACTCATAGATTGTAATTGCTTTTGTAGGACTTTTACCCTTTCCCCAACCTTCATTTTACTAGCACACATATAACAAAATACAGCAGAAGGTAGCAGAGAAAGGTAGCCCTGTTAACATTGATTTCTTGGAGACACTCTATCTTAGAATATAATTGGCTCTAGATAGCAAAGTATCAAAAAATATAGGATTGTGTCCTCTGATGGGCCCTACCTCCTAGCCTACCCCCATTCCCAAATCCAGGACCCTAAATGATTTTTTCATTCCAGTTTAAAATAGTCATGACAAATAATAATCTTTCCTCCTAGAAGACAAAAGCCAAGCAACAACAAAGAGCTTGTTATTAATTACCATTTTCTAATTAATCCTAAACTGGCAGAAACAACTAATCTTAAAATAAATCAAAGTATAAAATAAAGGGAATAATATACAGAAGGGGGGAAACGTTTATTCTGTCCAAATGCACAAGAACTTTCCATAATGTCATTAATGAAGAAAAGAATGAACAGTTGCTTTTATTTCAGTCCCTAATCAAATATTATGTTTGGAGGGACATATCAACATGAGAAATATCCTACCGTATCTAAGACCAAATCATGTGCTTGGAGTCAGCTGTGGTCTCAGCATGAACCTAATACCTGGAATTGAATTAATACGCTAACCATGATACACTATACTTGAACATAACTGATGTCTTCTAGCTAAAATTAGCTATATTTTGAGTTTTAGTATTCTATGTACATATTGTATATATCTTGCTTTCCAATCTTTCATAAGATGTAGAATCTTTTCTTCGTATCACTTTTTTTTTTTTTTTTTAAGTTTCTCTGCGTGTTCTTCTTCAGTTATCCTGATGCATGGAAAGATGAAAAGTCACAATCTCATTTCCCTACATTCTTTTTTCTTTTCATAGCAAGCTAAGTCAACCAGTACATATTAAATACCTATTGTGTCAGGGAATTAATATCAGAGAGTGAGGCAATTAGAAAGGAGTTTAATTAGGCATCCACTTGCAATACTTATAATTGGGTTCACAAAGTCACATATTATGTTATTTCTGAAGCAAGCTACTTTGTTGAATACTCTATTCAGAGATAACAGAAACAATCAAATGAACTTCTTCCTCTTAGAACATATGAGAGGATTTTTAAGAAATATCAATTTATTTCAGTTATTTCATTTCATTGTAATTTGGTTTTGAATTCTTGGTTTTGTAATAAAATCCCATAATCAACTCTGCAAGATACAGAAAAAATTCCTTTTACATGCTTGGTCATGCCATGGTCCCACCTACCTGGGCTGTCTTTGGCTCTCTAACATTAGATCTTGAGATATGAGTCCTTATTGTGAATGAGCTAAAATGAAGACTAAATAAAAATGAGGTTCTTCCTGTAAATGTGTGTATGAGACCTGTCCAGAAAGTATCCAGCCATGTACTGTACTACAAAAAATAGGGACATTTATTGAAGAAGATACAAGATACAAGAAACGATGTACATAGGATAATGAAGCCTCAGTCCCCTTAAAAGCAGGTACCTTGGGGCCTCCCAATTGCAGCACAATGTTCCTTCTGCTCTGGTAGCAGAAGCCATGAAACAAATTTTTGCCATTGACATGTTTCATGCCTAGATCCTGAATAAAATCTTGGACACAGGAGTTTTTCTTTTTTTTTTTTAAGTATATTTTATTGATTATGTTGTTACAGTAGTTCAAATTTTTTCCCCTTTGCTCCCTCCACCCAGTACCCCCCTTCCCTCCAGCAATCCCACCCCACTTAGTTAATGTCCATGGGTCGTGCATATAAGTTCTTTGACTTCACCTTTTCCTATATTATTCTTAACTTCCCCTGTCTATTTTGTACCAACTGATTATGCTTCTTAATCCCTGCATCATATCCCCATTTCTGGTCCTCCCACCTCCCAGGTGATAACCCTCCAAAGGATCCCCATACCTATGATTCTGTTCCTATTCTGGTTTGCTTAGTTGAATTTTGTTTTTATTTTTTAGATTCAGTTGTTGATAGTTGTGAGTTTGTTGTCATTTTAGTATTCATAGTTTTGGTCTTCTTTTTCTTAACTAAGTCCCTTTGACATTTCATATAATAATGGCTTGGTGATGATTAACTCTTTTAGCTTTACCTTGTCTGGGAAGCACTTCATCTGCCCTTCCATTCCAAATGATAGCTTTGCTGGATAGAGTGATCCTGGTTGCACGTTGCCTTTCCTCACATTGAATACTGCCTGCCAGTCCCTTCCTGCCTGCAAAGTGTCCTCTGAGAAATCAGCTGATAGTCCTATAGGCAACCCCTGTAGAGAACTCTCCACCTCTCTCTTGCTGCCCCCAGGACATTCTCTTTCTCTTTCACCTTTGGCATTTCAATCATGATGCATCCTGGTGTGGTCTCTTCTGGGTCCAGCTTGCCTGGGACCCTCCGTGTTTCCTGGACCTGTATGTCCATCTCCTTCACAAAATTTGGGAAGTTCTCTTCATTTTTTTCAATTCTTACTTCCTTATTCTGCAATGATTGATTGTTTTTTTCTTCTTTATGTTCCAAATCATTGATTTGAACCCCAGTTTCCTTCCCTTCACTATCGGTTTTGTGTGGATTTTCCTTTGTTTCATTTAGCATAGCCTTCATGTCCTCTCTTATGTGTTTGCCATACTCAAGCATATCTGTCAAGCCTGTGAGCATCTTTATCACCAGTGTTTTGAATTCTGTGTCTATTAGGTTGTCTGTCTCCTCATCTGTGAGGTTGGCTATCTCCTCGTTGCTTAGTTCTCCCACTGGAACCTTGATCTGTTCTCCCTTTTGGGCCATACTTCTTTGTCTTCTCACTCTGGCAGGCTCCTGTGTTTGTCTGCCTCCACATCCCAGGTAGATCTGTCACTCCTGTTATGTTGTAAGGGGCGGAGCCTTAGGGATTTGTGAGTACAGGGTGACCTGTTTCACCACGTTCTCGCACTGTATGTGGGGGAGGGGTCCGAGAGGGAACAATGCCACCTGCCCAGCACTCACCCCTTTTCCAGGCACCTCTCCCACTTCTCAACTGGATTGGGGCCCCTCTAGCTGCTGCCCTGGCCGTCGTTCCCAGAGTGGGTGGGTCTGCAGATGTTCTAGTACTGTGGGGGCCCTTTAAACAAGTGGACTCTGCTGAGAGACCAGAAGTTTCTGCCCCACCCCAACCCCTACTGGTTTGCACAATCAGAAGTAATGAGGCTTGATTTTCCCCATTATGGGACCGTGAGCTGCGAGGTCCGGTGAGGAACTGGGAACGCTCTCCAGGTGTCCCTTCTGACTTTTTTAAATGTATGACTGTGCTTTCTGCTGACCTGCTGCTGCTGCCACCACCACACCATGTCCTCTCTGCCTCAGCTCCGCCCCTCCTACCTGTCTGGATGAGTATTTCTTCTTTATATCTTTGTTTGCTGGACTTCCATGCAGTTTGATTTTCTGGAACTTCTGATTGTTTCTAGTTTTGAGGTAGTTGTATTCCTTCTTAGTTGTGGAGGGAGATGCATCGTGTCTGTCTACACCTCCATCTTGGCCGCAAGTGTCTGACACAGGAGGTTTTTGAATCCCCTGATCAGCTTCTAGTTCTTACAATCTCAGTCACCCATCTTTTTTGATTGCAGCCCATTCAGGTTCAACATTCTCAGGTGTTCTGCTTGTTGCAGGGCTTCCCGAATGTGGATCACTTTCAACAGATCCTCAACCATCTTTGAAGCATTTGTGTCACACTTTTATTTGCATTCTTCATTGCATGGTCCCCCAAAACCTTCTAAATCATCCAAATAGTTTCCACGGGGGAATGTTCAAGCTTATCACAAAATTTGATGCAGATTTGTTGCTCTACTCACTCAGTCATTTGGCATATGATGGCCACACAGTGCACATGCTCATTCAATGGCATCTATTGCCCCCAGTGATTAGTACAGTGAAGTCGTCATTGTTCATGCATGCTCATTCCAGATCATTCTCCTTTACTGCCAGGTTACATTGATGTCACACACAACTGTTTTTTATTATATTAATAATGGCTGGACTTTCTCCAGGCAGATCACACATTGTACGGGAATCACCCTAGCAAAATTTTCCATGCAGGATTTAATTGCTAGAAAGCTTTTTCTTCTATATGCCAAACCTCTTTTTTATCCTGTGCTCTCTGAATAAAGCATATGAGTCTGCTGACACATAGAGTATAGCCAATACTAAACTGAATTTTTAAAGACATTATAAATGAAACAGAATTCACATGTCTGATTTATTATACACTCTTTACATAATAAATCAATAGACTTAAAGAGAAAGTATGGGCTTCAAAATTTTACTTGACAATATGGAAGATAAAAAATGAATCTAAAACATCATCCCTGTTTGCAAGGAAATCACAATCTCTTTGAAAGAAAGACTTATACAGTAAGCAACCACAGAGTGTTCAGATATTATATTAGCAAAGCTAAATTATCAGTGCTTTCTTTGATATAGAAATGTCTAAGAGGCATTTCAAACTTTAAAAAAACCAAAGCTGAATTTCAGTTCTCATACCCCAAAACTTACTTTCCCATAGTCTTCTCCTTCTAAGGTAAGGGTAAATCCATCCTTCCATATGAAGTCATTCTTGATTTTTCTCTCTCTTTTTCATACTCCACACCAGGACCAAAAGCAAATCTTGCTGAATCTACTGATAGAACATGCACAAGATCTAGCCGTTTCTGACCAACTTCACTGCTAGCACCTTGGACCAGGTAGGTTACCACTATTTCTCATCAACATTACAGTTATAGCCCCCTAACCATTATCTTCTCTTCCTTCTTGTCCAATATGGTTTAATCTCAACCTAGCAGACAGAGTGATTGTGTTAGTATGAAAATTAGATGATGCCTCAATGCTAAAAACCATCCAGTGGTTTTTTGACCCATCAAAGTGAAAATCAAATGTTTTACAATAGTTTACGAGGCTGGTCAGGATCTAAATCCCATCACTCCTCTGATCTCATTTACTATAGCACCTCTCTTTCCTTCTAACCACAGTGACCTTCTGCTCTTCTTCTAACACAAGTGACATACACCTACTTGAAGACCTTTGACTAGGGCCTCTGGAATGCCAGCTCTCTTACGGTTTGTTCCTTAACCTCTTTTAAGTCTTTGCTCATGAATTGCCTCCTTAGTGAGTGCTTCTCTGATCATCCTATCTAAAATACAGTTCTCCACTAGCCCCTCCAGCCCTTCTCTAATTTATTTTTCTCCAAATTCTAACTACCTCCTAAATTATAAACACTGCAATTGTTTACTTATCTTGCTTATTATTTTACCTTCTCTACTAGAATATAATCTCCTTTTACTTTTAAAAATTATTTATAAATTTATTGGAGTGACATTGGCTAATAGGATCATGTAAGTTTCATATGTACATTTCTATAATATGTGATACATATATTGCACTGTGTGCCCAACACCCGAGGTCAAACCATCTCTTTCATACACTGATGTATTCCCTATTTCCAGTACTCAAAAAAGTGCCCATCATGTAGTAGGTGTCAAATAAAGATTTGTTAAATGAATGAGCCAACTTAAAAATCTTAGAAAGCCAAATTAGCCTTTCTCCAAAAATTTTTCTTTATTTATACTAAATCACCATATTGCGTAATTTTCTTTTTTTTTTTTTAATTTTTTTATTTTGGTTTTTCAATTACAGTTGTCCCCTTTTCCCCCAATTTCTCTCCCCCACCCAACCCACCCCCTCTCCCACAATCATATCCCTCCCCGTTGTCCATGTCCATGAGTCTTTCATACAGGCTCTTTAATTAAACCCTTCCCTTACTTATCCCCCTTCTCTCCCTCTCCCCTCCCCCCTATTGACTGCTATTCTGCTCTTTGTTCTATTTAGTTCCTTTGTTTGTGTTGTTCTTTAGTTTCCTGTATTGGGTGATATCATATGGTATTTTTCTTTCTTTGCCTGGCTTATTTCACTAAGCATAATTCTCTCTAGTTCCATCCATGTTGTTGCAAATGGCAGGAGTTCCTTCTTTCTTTCTGCTACATAGTATTCCATTGTGTAAATGTACCACAGTTTTTTGATCCACTCATCTACAGATGGGCACTTAGGTTGTTTCCAGCACTTAGCTATTGTAAACAGTGCTGCAATGAACATAGGGGTGCATAAGTTCTTTTGAATTGGGGTTTCAAGATTCTTAGGGTATAATCCCAGTAGTGGAGTCATTGGTTCAAAAGGCAGTTCCATTTTTAATCTTTTGAGGTAATTCCATACTGTTCTCCATAGTGGCTGCACCAGTCTGCATTCCCACCAACAGTGCAGTAGGGTTCCCGTTTCTCCACATCCTCGCCAGCACTTGTTGCTTGTTGATTTGTTGATGATGGCCATTCTGACTGGTGTAAAATGGTATCTCATTGTGGTTTTTATTTGCATCTCCCTGATGGCTAATGATGTTGAGCATTTTTTCATGTGTCTATGGATCTTCTGTATGTCCTCTTCGGAGAAGTGTTTGTTCAGGTCCCTTGCCCATTTTTTAATTGGGTTGTTTGTTTTCTTGATGTTGAGTCGTATCGGCTCTTTATATATTTTGGAAATCAGTCCCCTGTCTGTGATGTCATTGGCAAATATGTTATCCCATATGGTTGGTTTCCTTTTCATCTTGCTGATGTTTTCTTTTGCTGAGCAGAAACTCTTCAGTTTGATGTAATCCCATTTATTTATTTTTTCCTTTATTTCTCTTGCTTTAGGAGATGTATCCGTGAAGAGATTGTTACGTGAGATATCTGATATTTTCTTGCCTATGTTTTCCTCTAGGACTTTTATGGTGTCACAGCTTACATTTATGTCTTTGATCCATCTTGAGTTTATTCTCGTGTGTGGTGTAAGTTGGTGGTCTAGTTTCATTTTTTTGCAGGTCCCTATCCAGTTCTCCCAGCACCATTTGTTAAAGAGGCTCTTCTCACTCCATTTTATGTTCCTTCCTCCTTTATCAAAGATTAGTTGACCATAGAGGTCTGGGTTTATTTCTGGACTCTCTATTCTGTTCCACTGATCTATATGTCTGTTCTTATGCCAGTACCATACTGTTCTGATTACAGTGGCTTTGTAGTATTGTTTGATATCTGGTGTTGTGATTCCTCCTGCTGTGTTCTTCTGTCTCAAGATTGCTTTTGCTATTCGGGGTCTTTTTTGGTTCCATATAAATTTATGGAGTATTTGTTCTAGGTCTGTGAAATATGTCATTGGTATTTTAATAGGGATTGCATTGAATTTGTAAATTGCTTTGGGTAGTATGGCCATTTTGATGATGTTGATTCTTCCCATCCAAGAACATGGTATTTGCTTCCATTTATTTGTTTCTTCCTTAATTTCTTTCTTCAATGTTATGTAATTTTCAGAGTACAGGTCTTTTATCTCTTTGGTTAAGTTTACTCCTAGGTACTTTATTTTTCTTGTTGCTATAGTAAATGGTATTTTCTTTTTTGTCTCTGTCTCTGCTATTTTATTGTTGGTGTACAGAAATGCCTTAGATTTCTGTATATTTATTTTGTACCCTGCTATTTTGCCAAATTCACTTATTATATTGAGTAGTCTTTTAGTGGAGTTTATAGGATTTTCTAGGTATACTATCATGTCATCTGCATATAATGAAAGTTTTACTTCCTCTTTCCCAATTTGGATGCCTTTTATTTCTTTTTCTTGTCTGATTGCTGTGGCTAGGACTTCCAACACTATGTTGAAAAGGAGTAGAGAGAGTGGACAACCTTGTCTAGTTCCTGAGTTCAGGGGGAATGCTTTCAGTTTTTGTCCATTGAGTATGATGTTGGCCTCAGGCTTCTCATATATAGCCTTAATTATGTTAAGATATGCTCCCTTTATTCCCATTTTGCTGAGTGTTTTCATCATAAATGGGTGTTGTACTTTATCAAATGCTTTTTCTGCATCTATTGATATGATCATGTGATTTTTGTCTTTCATTCTGTTTAGGTGATGTATTATATTTATTGATTTGCGAATATTAAACCATCCTTGCATCCCTGGAATGAAGCCCACTTGATCATGATGTATGATCTTTTTGATGTATTGCTGGATCCTGTTTGCCAATATTTTATTGAGGATTTTAGCATCGATGTTCATCAGTGATATTGGCCTGTAGTTTTCTCTCTTTGTTGTGTCTTGACCTGGTTTGGGGATTAGGATAATACTGGCTTCAAAGAAAGAGTTTGGGATTTTCCCCTCTTCTTGGATTTTTTGGAACAGTTTGAGGAGGATAGGAGTTAGTTCTTCCCTGAATGTTTTGTAGAATTCGCCTGTGAAGCCATCCGGTCCAGGGCTTTTGTGTGCCGGGAGATTTTGGATTACTGTTTCAATTTCCTTTTTTGTTATTGGTTTGTTGAGACTTTCCACTTCTTCTTGATTTCGTTTTGGAAGGTTGTATGTTTCTAGAAATTTGTCCATTTCTTCTAGATTGTCAAATTTCTTGTCATACAGTTGTCTGAAGTAATTTCTAACTCTCATTTGTATTTCTGAGGTATCAGTTGTGATTTCTCCTCTTTCATTTCTGATTTTGTTTATTTGTGTCTTCTCTCTTTTTTTCTTGATTAGACTGGCTAGAGGCTTGTCGATTTTGTTGATTTTTTCGAAGAACCAGCTCCTAGTTTTGTTGATCTTTTGGATTGTTTGTTTAGTCTCTATGTCATTTAGTTCTGCTCTGATCTTGATGATTTCATTCCTTCTTCTTGCCCTAGGCTTTGTTTGTTGTTGTTGTTCTAGTTCTTGTAGCATTGTGGTTAGGTTTTTTATTTGAGATTCTTCTAGCCTTTTCAGATATGCCTGTATTGCTATAAACTTCCCTCTCAGGACTGCTTTTGCTGTGTCCCACAGGTTTTGGGTTGTTGTGTGCTCATTATCATTAGTTTCTAGAAATTTCTTGATTTCTTCTTTGATGTCATTGTTAACCCATTCATTATTTAATAGCATGTTATTCAATCTCCATGAGTTTGGGTGTCTTTGATTTTTTTCTCTGAGGTTGATTTCTAGTTTCAGGGCATTGTGATCTGAAAAGATGCTTGATATGATTTCAATTTTCTTGAATTTGTTGAGGCTTGTTTTGTGACCTATCATGTGGTCTATCTTTGAAAATGTCCCATGTGCACTTGAAAAGAATGTATATTTTGCTTCTTTGGGGTGAAAAGTTCTATATATATATCAGTTAGATCCATGTGGTTTAGTGTGTTGTTCAATGTCTGTATATCCTTGGTGTTTCTTTGCTTTGATGATCTGTCTATTGTTGATAATGGAGTGTTGAAATATTGTGTAATTTTCATCTTCTTAATAAAATATTATCAATGTAGCAAACTTTAAATTTAAAATTTCTACAGTGATATGTCACATTAGCTTTCTAGAAGTTTGTTTTATTTTCCTTAATATACTATGTTCTATTTTCTTAAATACCTTTTTCTATCTTCATTTTTGTTATCTATTTAGTCCAAAAAATGGGGGTAGTTATTACTCCTTGGGCACTATATCTATGAAGAATAAGACTACTTGATTCCTTGGGCACTATATTTATGAGGAATAAAACTATTTGCTGCTGAAACAAACAACTCTCAAATCTCTGTGCCTTAACCCAATAGCAATGTATTTCTCATGTACATTATGGTCTGATAGGTCTTTATGGTGGATTCCATCCGTCTTCCATTAAGTGACATTGCCTTCTAAGACATGTTGCCAAGGAAAGGAAGAGTAGTTTGAAATGATTATGCAAAGCATTTTATAACCATGATTGCAAGTGGCATACATTACTTTCCCTATATCCCTGTGGCAAGAACATAGTCGTATAACCTAATACAACTGCCCAAGAAGCTAGAATGAATAGATTCCTGTGTGACCACACAGAGCAAATCAATCAGGACCTCAATGTCCAAATGAAAGAATTTTCCAGAAAAGTTCCATCCATTCATCCAATACTCTGACATGAAATTTTTGGTCATTAACTCTAGAAATCATGAACAAAATCCTGAGGATTAAGGAAAAAGATGTAACAGGAAGAGTGAGACAGAGAAGGGAAGCATTGGAGTGGCTCCACAAGAAAAATTATGTTTCTCATATTTTGCATCAGCTTTTGCTAAAGAATCTCTAAAAAGGCAACTAAATAAAACATAGCACTGGATAGTCAAAAGTTTGTCTAAGCTTCCTCTCAAGTGAACATTTCTGTCCATATCAAACAAGATCCTTAGTAAGTACTGTAATTCCAAATTGTCTGTGGTGAAACTATGAGAGAAAAACATGTACTAGAGTTATCAAAGTGAGAAAACATAAGGGAAGCAGGTGTTTGGCCTGGAAGAGGCATAGTTTTAGATTGAAAAGACCCCATGAGAACTGTAACATGCCTGTGAGACAAATGCTTATGTGAGCTTTTGTCACTGGAGCTTGGTTGAAGGCCAATTGTCATCCATCAGGGACCAGATAAAAGTTCCTGATTCTGGGCAGATGGAACTAAACAAAAGAAATTCTCAGGGGCACAAAAACAAGATTGAGGAAGAAGTTATTATAAGATTTTTAAATGGTGACCTGGTACATAGTTTGTCAAAATGATGCTGAAATCTTCCACACAATACAATATGCAGATGATGGATTATAGAACAGTATGATTGAAACCTATATAATTTTATTAATCAATGTCAACCCAATAAATTCAATAGAAAAAGTTTAAAAATTAAAATAATAATTTTTAAAAAGAAAATCTTCTGAACTTGTAACCTGCAGGTTGGCTTAAGAACAGATATACAAACCCTACTTGCTTCACCTGGGAATCTCCAAGCCCAGCACAAGTAGCAGTTATCTCAGATTGCTCTATAGCTCAGGTAGGGTTGCCTCGGGCAAAACACAGGTGGGTGCTGACCTTGGGTTGCACCACCTGAGAAACCCCAGAGTCTGCACGCCCAGTGTATGGGTACAGAGCATGTCAGAGCACTACCTCCCTGCCCCTGCATAGCTAATCCTCCACAGAGGGCAGAAGTTGGTGGTCAGTGGTCACAGCTGGCCCTTATAATTGACTGGCCTGGGAAAATCCCTCCCATTGGCCTGCAAATAGCAATCAAGGCTCAACTACAAGAGGGTGTACTCATCCCACACAAAGGGTGCACCTTGAGTACCCAGTGTGGGTGATAGAGGAGACTGTGCCACTGGACCGTACAGGATATCTACTATATTAGGCCACCCCATCAAGATACAGAGTCAAAGGAGCTCTACCTAATACATACAAACAAACAGAGAGAGGCTGCCAAAATGAGAAGATAAAGAGACATGGCCCAAATGAAAGAAGAGATCAAAACTCCAGAAAGAGAGCTAAATGAAATGGAGATAAGCATAACATGATCAAGGAACTTAGTTAGGACCTCAACAGCATTAAAAAGATCCAGCCAGAAACAAATGATACACTAATTGAAATAAAGAACAATTTATAGGGAAACAACAGTAGAATGAATAAAGTTGAGAATCAACCAAATTATTTGGAACATAAAGAAGCAAAAAACAACCAATCATAACAATAAGAAGGAAAAAGGAATCCAAAAAAGTGAGGATAGTATAAGCAACCTCAGGGACAACTTGAAGAGGACAAAGATTCCCATCCTAGGGGTGTCAGAAAGAGAAGAGAAAGAATAAGAAATTTGAAATCTATTTGATAAAACACTAAAAGAAAACTTCCCTAATTTGGTGAAGGAAATAGAGAAGTCCAGGAAGCACAGAGAGTCCCAAGCTAGATGGATGCAAAGAGGCCCACTCCAAGACACAGCATAATTAACATGCTAAAGGTTAAAGATAAAGAAAGAATCTTAAAAGCAGTAAGAGGAAAGCAGTTAGTTACCTACTGAGGAGTCCCCATAAGACTGTCAGCTGATTCTCATAAGAAACTTTTCATGCTAGAAGGGATTGGCAAAAGGATATTTAGAAATGAAGGGTAGATAAAGAGCTTTCCAGACAAGAAAAAATAAAGGAGTTCATCATCATGAAACCATTATTATATGAAATGTTAAAGGAACTTATTTAAGAAAAAGATCAAAACTCTGAACAATAAAATGGCAATAAGTGCATATCTATCAGCAATTAAATCTAAAAATCAAACTAAGCAAACAAAAAGAACAGAGAAAGAATCATGGATATGAAAAGTTTTTTAATGGTTTCCACTTAGAAGGGTGGTGTAGGGGAATGGGTCAGCATAATCACTAAAATATTCTTTAAAAGATGAAAAACATAAAAATATAAAAGAAAGAAATTTCTGAATTTGTAACCTGTAGGCTGGCTTGAGAACAGATTTACAAACCATATAGACCTTTATAGAAAAAAATTATTCAAGACAGACAAAACAAGGCATTAGATAAACAGGTAATAGGTGCGCAAAAAAAAAAAAAAAAAAAAAAAAGCCAAAACTTCACTAAAGTATGATGCAAATCTGATCAAAAACCAAAATCCCAAATAGGGACTTATTCATAAGAAAACAAAATAAACTCAATGTGAAGGGGCTTTAAGAAAGCACTGAAGTGCAATTTAAACAAGATATTATTAGTTTATAAAATATGATTGTTCTCCCTTCCAAATAGGTAAAAAAAAAAAAAGAAGAAGAAAAGAAAACGTGAAACCCAATGCTGGAGGACTTTGATGAACTACCAGAGCTCTATTCTGCATTAACTTACCTCCTAACCATGGTCAGGTTGGCTCTCCCAGCAGACAGAGATGAAAGGAGTCTCAGATGTGTGCAGTTATTAGAGAAATGAAGATGGAATAATAGAGTAGCAACTGACATTTGGAAGTTGGCCTGGAACTCATAGCTAGGCCATGTTGTTTTCCTATTGGACATAAGCAAACTCACAGAATAAGAACTTCATACAAGGTTACTCTGAGACTATAATAAAACAAGAACAAGCAAGGCCACCCCATAAACTTATCTAAACAAAGACAAAAACAAGTTTATTGTGGCATCCATAAAATAACAAATACTTCTCTTGTCCAAAAAGATTGACTACTACTGCTTTACATATTACAGCTTCATACTTATCCTAGTTTTCCCTTTCTATACGTAAGATTTATTGAGGAACAAATCATACAGTTAGCTGTGCTTTCTAACAGCACCTATTCTAGACATACTTCCTTAGTCACATCCCCAAGCAGTTTTCTCTAACACCCTTTCACTGAGTGTATTAGTGTCCCATGGCTACCTAACAAATTACCACAAATGTAGTAGCATAAAACAATAGAAATTTATTCTCTCAAAATTCTGGAGGCCAGAAGTCTGAAATCAAGGAGTCAGCCAGGCTGTACTCCCTCTGAGGCCCTAGGAGAAAATACATTCCTCATGTCTTCAACCTTTTGATAGCTCTTGGCATTCCTTAGCTTGTGGCCTTGTGGCTACATTACTTTAATCTCTGTTTCCATGGCCACATCACCTCCTCCTCTGTCTCATTTAAGGCGACTTGTCATGGGATTTAGGGCCCATCCAGATAATCTAGGATGATCTCCTCATCTCAAGATCTTTAACTTAATTATGTCTGCATAGACTCTTTTTCCCAATAAGGTAACATTCACAGGTTCTAGGAATTAGGACATAGGTATATCACTTGGGGAGATGCCACTCAATCCACTACATTGAGAGATCTCATATTCTCTCTTACTGCAATTAATAATAAACCCAACTTGTTCAACTACAGGTGTCTTCCTGGTGGTTGTTGGCTAGAGGGCAATTATAAAAGATAAATTAAAAGAGGATTTGGTGAGTACATAGTTGGGACACAGGTATGATGACGTCAATGTCCAAATGAAATGATATTCCTGCAAAGTTCAATCCTTTCATCCAACTGTTCTGGTAGAAATTTTTGGTCATCATCTCTGAAAATCAAAGCTGACAATAAAACAGAGTCTTTTCATGATTCAGAGAGTGATAAGGAATGATCAAGAGAAAAAGGAAACAGAAGGAGAAAGAACACAAATGATTCAGCCTGAAAATAATTAAGATTTAGAGCAGGTGGGTTGGAATACAGTACTCTCAATCATGTGAATAACACTCCATTCTACCTCCATTCTTTCCTTTATCAGGTGATCTACCCTGGCCTCTTCTTATAGTTCCTCATCAAATCATAGATTTACTATAATTCAAAGGCTAAAAATGCTTTCTGATTCTTATGTAACCTCTGTCTCAGTTGAGTTATGCTACACATATAGAATTCAATTAGTTATATGAATACACTTCCGATATCCTTTTTTCCTTTGATACTATTAATATACTTTATCTTAGTTGGAAAATTCTTTTGTAGGAAGAAAAAATCAAGCAAAGTTCATTAAAAGTTTGACCATCATACTTATTATTGGTTCAGACAAGTCATCTTCTTTTTGAAAAATGTTTATGTGAGAATAGACACACCCCAAAGACTTGTGAACTGAAGAATAACTCCAAACCATTGCCTTTAATCCTCACCTGAGGGGCTTTTGAAAAAATTCTGATGTTAGGGATCTACTCCAAATCAATTACAGTAAATCAGACTCTCTTGAGGAGGAGCCCAAGAATTCTTCTTTTAAAACCTCTCTGGGGGAATTCCAGGATGTCTCCAGAGTTAAGAACTATGGCTCCAAATGGAACAGGTGTGATATTACAAATTAGTTGCCTCATCTACTATTACTTATTTTTGAGGAAACATGGTAGAAACATAAATATACAAAATTTCTGTCAAAAACATCTGTAGCAGCCATAATTTTTTGCTAAGGAACTTAAATAATTGAAAACTATAAATTCTACATTGTGGAAGCACTGATGTAATAAATTTCAGCAATATTATGGCAAATAATTAATTTAATTGCCCTCAGGGTTTGTGAAGATATGAAAGATATTTTAAAACTTCAGGACTTACTACAAAATCAGTTTTAATCCAATGTTTAGAAAACTGTCCCTTTTTAATGTCTACAAGTGCAAGAGTCAAACATGAATTTATTTTTTTTGCCATAGTACTTCTCCTAGCACTACTTGAAATAGCAAAAAACTCTTAAGATTTCTGTTATTACAAATGAAATTCTCTCATGCCAGCTGGGTCTACAGGTCATTAAAAATATATATCTTTATTTTACAATAAAGTGGTCGAATCAATGAAACTAAAATCTGGCTTAAGGATCTAGTTAATTCACCAAGAAGGTTTTCTGATTGATCAAATTATTTCTTCTATTAATCTTACCAGATGAACTCTTGGATGAAGCTGAATGACAAGTATGATTCTGCCAGGAAAATCATTATGGGCTCCTTTCTATTTCTGCTCTAGCACCATCTTCAAATAAAGAGGAAGAGTCACTAACTTGAATTCACCTTATGCCTCCTCATATGAATTCATTGGGGTAAAACTCTAGATCTCATCAGCTGAAAACTGAAAAATACACATCACTTGTAAGGCCCAGAAGAGAGCTTAACATTAATTCCTTTTCTATTGTATGTATAAGCAAATTTTTCTCTTCAAAATAATTAAGTGATTATGCTACTTGATCTCCTTCTCATGCCAAGCAATAAACGCAGTAGAGTTTAACTGAAGGTTGAGAGCCTGGTTTGAATACTGTGTTTGTCTAGTGCAAGTTGCTTAACTTCTCTGCCCCTCAATTTAATTTACTATATAATGGAGATGATATAATAATATTATCTACTCTAGAAGGCTGAGAAAATTGCTGATGACATATGTATAGCATATATAAATATAGTGTCTGGCACACAGCAAGTAATAGGTACATGGGTCCATGTTCACATGGTTATTGTGCACTAGCCAAACTTACTGAGACCAGATCTCCTCTTCTTTCCCAAGAGAGAAAATCTCATATCTCAAGTCACAGGAACAGGCTGATAACCTCTGGCCTGCTGTAAACCTGCAAACTTCTTTTTTCACCTGTGCCCATCAATTTTGTCTATTTGAGCAATTGTCATGTAAAAAAACAAACTGGTTGACTCATAAAACCATTTACTGTTTTTGTTTGTTTGTTTTGTTTTGTTTTTTTAATGTTTTGTGATCAAGAAGAGACCTAGCCTAAGGATAAATAGTTAAGTTAGTTACATTCAGGATCACACAATAGTGGAAAGCGAGCTCAGCTCAACATATGAAAAATGTTGTTACTTAGAAAAACCAGTGCACAATTTATGGTGTGGTAGATGAATGATATCGATTAAGGAAATAAAACTAAAGTATACTGTGAAAAGTACCTTTGGTTTTCAAGAAAAACACGATTTCTTTTATTTATATTTCATAGAAAACCAAAATTAGAGTTGCTATATTAAATATCACGTTTGCCTCTTTCTTGTTTTGATTTAAATTTTGTTCTATTTTGCATATATATTTTCAAGATATTATTTTGCATATATATTTTCAAGATATTATTACTTATATTGTTTTCTTCTATCAGCAACTAATGTTTAGCAAGTATGAGAGTTGTAATTTATCGCTGATTTAGACAATTATTGACTTGGAATGAATATTTCTTTTCTTATTTCTCCCTTAAGATATGGGAATTATTTTTCAATTATTGACCAACCCAAGAGTTTTCATATAATAATGTTCTTTTATACATACTATACTGCAGTTTCCCATATTGATTAGTTATATAAGATTAATTTTAATTTTAGGCATTTTATTTATGGTATTTGTTTATATCCTTTAAAATATTGCTTTCCTAGACTTAACATAAAATTTCTCTACCATTCCTGTACTCATATTCAGATCGCTATTATTTTTACATAGTAGCTTCCTTAAACCTCCACACTTGTCTGTCATTTTTTCTAGAATTCAGTTGCTCAAAGCTGACTACTGAACTACAGAAACTGTAAAACCATCTCTACCCTGGTCCATAAGTATCCTTCTTTAACAGGCCAAAGTTACATCAGTCTAAATTTATTGACACCACATATGGCAAAATCATTTGCTCTCTGGTTTCATCTGTCTCTTTTGGCAATTCAGTAGCCTAAGTTTCTTCTGCCAATAAGACACTCGAATTTTGGATTATTATTTTTCAAATTATTAATATACTTTGCATTTTTTCATGTTAGAATTCATTTTAATTCTCAGTTGCCCAAAATACCAATCTATACCCTCACTTCTTTTTTTCCAAGTTTGCTTATTCATTTCTTAACAATTATTTTCAGAAATAACACTAAAATATTAATGAATAGTTTTTTTTTAATTTCAGAGCATATTTCTCTTGAAATTTTGTAGTATATATAAAGCCAGTATTTAAGTATTATATATGCAAGCAAAATTAATTTTTGAGTAAAATAAAAATAACGGAAACTAAGAGATGAAAACTTTATTCATCCCATTTTTTAAAAGGTAGTAGAATTAATGTAAAAAAATGAAGAGGATCTTAAAATCATACTTTACTTAGAACTTTCCAAATAGTATGAGGGATGCTAAATCTATCTGCAAATATTTAGGAAGATCATAGAACTTTTGATATGAAAGGAACAGATATTGAAACTCATAACAAGTCTATACCTGCCTCCTCAGATGTTTAGATTGCTATTTTAATTCCAATGTGGTTTTAAAACTTCTTAACCACCTTAATGGCTACCCATGAACACATACATTTTTAATGTGTCTTTTCAAATGTGACACTTGAAACCGAACACTTGATTCTGAATGCTCCTTCATTGGTATTGTGATCAATATAGTCAATTGGCGGTGCCAGGCCACCATTTGCAAAGTGAATAATGATCCCTGGAGTTATGTAACATAAGATCCCAGATTAGCACTCAGCAATTATTTCCACTCTGCAAGTACGCTGTCTAGTATTCCAGTGACTGGAAAGCTTAAAACTCCACTTTCCAGACTTTCTTGCAGCTAGTAGCTTGGTCTACCGATTAGAAGGGATCATGAGATATGTGGAATGCACAAGTGAGGGAAAGGCCAGCTTATCTTCAAACTGCTTTTGGCTGTTTTCTGCTGCCAGCAATGTTTATAGAGATTTCGGCATACAATTACCAACCTCCTGGGTGTTGAGAGACAATTGTCACTGAGGCAGCTATGCTCCCCATACAGTGCTTCCAGGCAGTTGCCCCAATTGTCCCTTTCTGATCCTAAGATTGCAGTTGCAGTCGCATATTTGTGAACTTGTTCTTTCCAATAGAGATTTTCTGATTCCCCATCAGCCCCACCTCCCCGTAGGTAAATCCTGTGGTATGCTGTGAGTCATTCCTGGGGGACCAGCCTAGCATCTGCTTTCCAGCCCTTCCAACAATTAACATTATAATTCACAGTTTTTTAAATCATTTTCTGCTTAAAGTACATAATACGTTTTTTGTTTCCTGCAATAAGCCCTGTTTGTCATAAACACTAAATATAATGATACTATTGTGTACCCCAACCCAGACTTTTCACCTCTTACACAGAAAATATCACACTGACTTACTTATATATGTCTGAGTTATATAATGAACATGTTCTACTAAACTCCCCAGCCTTCTCACTCTCCAAATGGGCCCACAAAGCTCTGGTGTCCAAAAGCAAACTTCTGAAGATCACAGGTGCAAGCAGTTAGCAGCGACACACAGAAAAGCTGGGAGACAGAGCTGGTAACAGGGATCCAAGGGGCACTTAAAGTATTCATTACACAACTTTTGAGTCATGTGAGAATTGATAAGAGTTGAATCTGTACTTTAACCAAAGTGTTGATAAATATGTTGTCTAGCACTGGGTCCATCCTAGCGAATTCTATTAAACAACACTTTACATTGTGAAGAGAAAAGTCATATCAAAAACTCTCTTTCCTTCTAAGATAGTCACAAAGTAGGTAGCCAAAACTGGGAAAGTAATGAGAAATGATAAGTGTTATCCCCAAAAACAAACTTTTGTCTCAGCCCTAAAGACTAGGATGATTATTCTAAAATTGGTACAATCAATGTCTAGCTTCAAGACCATATTAAGAAAGGGTTAGACATTTTATGATATCTCCTAAAGGCTCAGAAGAGTCATCCCTGAGGCTGCCCTTTTACAATATGCCTATTTGATAACCCAGAGAATGAATGAGAAATATGCTCTCAAGTTTACAAATGTTACTAAACTAGGTCAGTGGTAATACTCAAATTACAATTCAAAATGGCCTTGATAAGAAAAATCTTGCAAAAACATTTACATGTATTATAGGCATCTGTTATAATTTGGATAATACACACCCACCCACATGCACACACACAAACACCTGTGTGCAAAACAAAAGCAAGTAAAGTATATGGCAATACCAACAACATTCTTAAGAGATGAAGAATTTTTTTAAAAGAGGGTCCAAAGCAGTCAGTTAAAGAGTCACTCTGAATATAATTTAAGTTCAAGTTGCAAAAAGGAAAGCTAGAAGAAATCATTATTATCTTCAGATTCCTAAAGGGTTATTTTATGACTATAACCATGAGAGAGTAAGTAGAAATAAGCCAGTTTAATTAAGACATAAGGAGAAAAAAAAAAATCTTAGCTTTTTGAGGTGGTAAATGGATCCCCTTGAGGATGGAAAGCGAGATCTTTTGGTTTCATCTGGTCATTGGCTAATGATGTTGCCCAGTTGTCTTCAACTTGCTCCTCTCTATCCTTCTCTGCCTGCTGGCTGCCTTAGAGACTCATCTGCAATGAATAACATCAACTTGCCTGCACTCTGCATTCCCTTTTTATGCTCCCACCCTCATGGTGCCTCTGGCTTCCAGTGAGATTTCAGTTCAACCAAGGTGGAGCCTCAGCAGGAGATCAAAGGGAGAGAGTAAAGCAAAGTCAGGGTATTTAATTCCCTGACACAGCACTCTGCAAACTACATATATTATTCTGAATATTAATTTCCTTTGAAAAGTACTTTTAAAAAATCCTATAAATAACAATGTTTCCCATTTTGCATATACCTCAGGAAACTTTATGAAGGCCTTTCTACAGTAATCTTGAGATTTCTTAGCACAATAGCTATTTTTATCTTGGATATCTGCATAAAAATGTGAAATACTTATCTTTAAACTGTTGGTTTAATCTAAACCAGTGTAAAATGTTTTATGGCCTAATGTCTCCATCTTTTTTTAAACTTTCTTTCCAAAATAAATATGTCCTGTGGCTCTTTGGTCTCACTTTTACAATCATCAGCTTTCATTATTGGCTTTTCCCCATGTGGAAAGGAAATGGATCTAATTCCTCACAAAACGAAATTTTAAAAAATGTATTTGTCAGTGATGTGACATTAGCCAAAATGGATGATTCTAGATTTTGGCTTCATGATTCTGGTTCTGGGTCAAAATGGATTTGTCCGGCATCTATTTGGAAAGGGATTAATATGTGATTGGAACATTGTGAAAGGCAAGGCTAGTGACAGTCCTGGCCTTGTTCCCTCCAACATCTTGAATCATCATTGCCTGGAGAAGAGTCCATCAATTGCCTATGGTAATGAATGAGTACTTTGTACTGGAGGGTTTTAGAAAAATGGGGACAAGGTTGGGAAGAAAGGGTGAGTTAAATTATAATAATGTAGGAATTCTGCACTGGACATTTTACATTGGTGATATATTTAATCACCTTAAGTATTGAAACTACTAGGTGTTAACCAAGCATGAAAAAGGTGCATATTATCATCATATCCTCTAAAGAATATAAAAATTATTTTACCTAATGAAAAGGAAAATCTCAATTTGCCTTTTATAGTCATCATATATATTGATAGTACATAGATTACTAATATTTCTCAGTACTTCTTATAAAATCTTCTAGTTCCCTAGGTTCAAAGGTAAAATGTATATATTTTGGGAAATTAAATATATAAGAATATTTTCCTTAAATAAATGAAATACTGAAAATATTAATCACCTTTCCTTTTTACAATAAGCATGTGCATGTTTTTTCATGAAACACATAGAATGTTGTATTGGGTGGCATTAGAAATATAAGAAATCTTGCTTTCCAAAAACTTATAATCCAAACAAATATTTTTTATCATAAATTTCACAAGTTACCTTGCTCTCTCAAAGAAAATACTCTCTGCACCACAAACATACCAAATCCAATGAACCTGCCTTTTTTACAAGGACTGAATTGCTACAGAAACCCTCCTACCTGGGTTAGTGAGGATGGCGCATTTAATGTCTCCGGGACATTCTCTGTCAAGGTAGGTGATTGTCACTCATCTCTAGCATGTAACAGCGAGAGCAAACTCTTGTTAGTATGTCAAATGGTTTTAAATGAGGTCAGCACAGGACATACATCAGTCTAAAAGAAATCATGATTAAAAGATTTAATTTATTATGTTCACAGAGAAGATTTATGTATATTACAAAATAATAAAGATTTCTAGAAAATTCATATTGATAAAGGAAACCTTTTAGAACAGTTTAGGATTATTTAGAATTTATTTAAAAATTTAGTTTCTCTTCATAACTTTTCCATTAATCCTCTATAAGGTCTCTTTCAACTAATAAACTGATTAAACCATTTAGAATAGGATTAAATCAAAAAATAAAAGACCAACATCTAATTCTTAAATAAAAATTACACTTTCCAAATTAATTATTTTACTGTAATAATACTTTCTTAGTATCTGCATTCTTTATAAAGTGTACAGTGAGGATCTACCTATATTTTATCTTACTTAAAAGTATGCAAGTTGATAAAATAAACATAAAGAAAGTCAATATGGTGACGTTAAACTGGCATGTCCAAAGATCACTAATTTCATTTGGCTGGGTATTTTTTGAAGATAATATTAAAAAATAAATGTTTAAAAACACCTATTTCTACAAACAAAGATATACAATCATAAAGCCAGAGAAATAATTGTTTTCAAATATTATCTAAACAACGCTGCTACTTTCAGTATTCTGTCATTACACATAAAATGTTTATTTCATTGTATAATTTTCTTATATAATTACAAAATATGTATTTTCATTCAAGACAACTTGGAAAATACATATAATAGATAAAATCTTACCACATAAAATTAAAACAAAACTATATATCTTACACATATTATACCAAAACTACTATGTCATAGACTAGGCTGGCATGAGGCAAAACTTTGAAACAGAGTTTTCTAAGGTTTAGTAGTCAATTGTCTTCTTCCCTTACTAATTCTTAGGGATCTCCTATATCTCTAATCTTTCAGCCATTTGGGGTTTTCTTGTCTGTATTACTTCTAATAAACTCCTGAGCTCCAAATAGTATTTGCATTGCTTACTGCATAGTCCCACCCAAATCCAAATATCTCACTGGTATATCAAATACACAATAGTGAACTCATCACTTCTCTTCAAAAAACAAACAAACAAAAAAACGTTCTTCCTCTTGAGGTTCCTAACTCTTGAAATAACTATTTCCATTTCTAAGACTAAATATCTCAAAGTCATCTTTTACTTTCTCCTTCCCTTTATTCTCCTCTTGCAGTCATTGTGCAAATTTTTGTGTCTGTCTCTAGAAACTACTCCCATCTATTCACATTTACTTCCTTGATTCAGGCATTATTGTCTTTCATGTTATTCAGCGGTAACATATATACAGAAAGATGCACAAAATGTACAACTCAAAGCATTTTTGCAAATATCCAGCACCAAAATCAAGACACAGAATCTTACCAATACTCTAGGACTCCTCCAGTGCTCTCTCCCAGTCACTAACCCCACAGTAGTAACCACTATCCTAATAGCTTAGATTATTGTTTGCTTATACTATTAGGATGGCCTCTGAATTGAACATTCTGTCTCTAGAATCTCTCCTACTCGATATTAGTGACCACTACAACTTTCTTTCTTAGACCCACATCTGTCCATGGGATTCTACTGCCTCAAATTTCCACTGGTTTTTCAATAGATCTTAGAATAAAATTTAACCTTTCAGTATTGCATTCAGTGACTCCCCCAACCCCGCATCCCATTTAATTCTCAATATCTACCAAGTCTAACTAACCCTTTTGTTCCTCACATATTCCTTAGAAGGTTTAAGCACTGACTAATCCAAAAGGAGATAATACTAATGGTTGAATATCAGTCACTGTCATAGCAAGGACATTATGGTTGATATTTGGGGATGGGCAGGTAGTATTGTAAAAAAGAAGTGCTTAAATCCTATTTCCTCCTTGATAAGTCACAGGGTTGGTTTTAATAAGCAAAATAAAATGTTGGCAACTGGGTAAAGAGGGGCAAATAAAACTATTTTGTTCATTTCTTCATCCATTTATTCATTAATCATGTAGAGGCACATTCATAGGGGAAGGTGAACATGCAGATGTTGCCACAATGTACATGGTCTTCACTTACACAGAAGTCTCCATTCTTCTCCATCTGTGGTTTGGCACCTATGGAAATGCTAATTTCATTTTAAAATAAGCAACTTCTTAAAAGAGCCATATTCATTTGCAAGCCTGTCTCTTGCCAGATATTCAAAAGCAGGTGTAATGGGGTCAGCTACCTCTGAGATATAAACAAAAGGTTTTGTGTGTGAGTCAGTATAACCTTTACTGGCAGAAAACAGGATAACCAGAGCTGAAAGCAGCAGCTTATGTATTTAGTTAGTCCAGCATAATGAATAAGCAGAGTGTAAAAGGTACATTTTCACTAAATGTAGATTAAATGTGGGCCTCGTGGGCCTCCTTCTTAATATTCATAGGTAAAATGTGTTCCCCAGTTTTAATTTTTTTTTCATCATGGATCCATACCTCATGGACAGATATATTCAAAAAAATATCACATTTCTCTTTCCAAAGGTGAGAGTTCCTCACCCAACAAATTCATCACCTAGATAAATAGATTTTAATGAGTCCTTCAAGCAACAACAAACTTTCTTTTGGCAAAGTATAAAAAGTAATCTGTTCCTATGTTTGGAATTATTTAAAATACTTTCTTCATGCATTTTAGTGATTCTTCTTTAACTCTTTTGCAACTTTTTCAAAATAAAATTCTTTAGAAAGTATTTTTTTCCTTTTTAATATCTTTTAGGAGGAAGATTTCCTATTGTAAATGGCCTTCAGCAAATTTCAGAGAATACTAAGCAGTGTTTGTTTTCACTTGTGTATATTAATACTTAGAAATGTCCTCGAAGGTAATGAACTTAACTTGTCTTGGCATAAAGTATACAAACTGTGATGAGTGCAGTCTGGGAGCTCTAGTCTGGTTTTCTGCACTTAATTGAGCAAACAATTTTTCACTTGCAAATTTTTGGCATCAGAGAAGAATAATTTTGGTAGCATGACATTTATCCCAAGGGAATTCAAAAGAGAGTTAATTTCCAGCAGCGGCATTAGGTTCCATTTTGTTTTCTCTATAAATGACTTGCATGATGTAGACCAGCCCCCACTGCATTTATCATCTGTTGAAAAAGTGAGCAAACTGAATGTTATGTATGTGTGTACATGTATGTATATGTTAAAAATGCTCAGGAAAGAAGCCCATGGTCAACCACCCCTCAGAGTTCTCTGAACTGATACTAATGTATCATGAGTAACCAGATGCACTGAGGGTTTCTCCTGCCACAATTTTAACAGCCCTCGCAGGTCATTGAGGTCAATATGTGATAACAAAACATTTCTCAAATAAGTCAGTCTCATCTTTCCCTTCTGCTCATGCTGTTGATTTCAATGATGTCGGAGATCTGGTCCTAGGATTGAGACAACCAGAAGACTTTCTGTGAGCCTCTGGTTAGTGATCAGAAAATGAAAGCCCTGCTGACGGATCCTGGGTAGATCCAGTTAGGTTTCCTTAGTGTTTTCTGAGGTCCCAGGAAACTTTTTTTCCTGCAGATTTACCAGAGATGTTATTTTCTGTTGATTCTCTCTCCTACAAAAGAAAAGTTAATAATTAGGCTTTCTACCTACATCTTTTGTGATGCACTTAGCAACACAGAAACACTGTCAAAGGCTTTTGCCTTGATGCATATCTTCTCTGTATCAATGTCATAAATTTGTAGCCTGTCATTCATTTTTTTCAACATAAACATATTACCGAATTGAATTTATTGAAAAACTACATACACAGAAAAGTGCTCATTGTAAGTGTATACAGCGAACACACCATGTAACCACTCCCCTTTAATCATTATTCCTCTAAGAGTAACCACCATTCTGATTTCGCTAATACCATAGATAGTTTTACATGATTCTTGAATTTTATATAAATGCCCTCAGAATTTATGTAATCTAATGTGTCTTATTTCTTTTACTTAATATTCATGAGATGTATCTTATGTTGTTGCCTGTTTTGTAGTTCATTCATTCTCATTACTATATAACATTTCTCTGCAGAAATAAACCATGATAAATCCAATTTATTCTTGAAGAGCACTTGGGTTGTTTCCAGTTTGGTGTGCCTATGAATAATGCTGCTGTGAACATTCCTGTGCATATCTTTTAGTATATACTTTTTGGTGCACATTTGTACACATTTCTGTTGGATATAAGCCTAGGAGTGACACTTCTGGTGACAGGGTACACATATGTTTAGTTTTAATGCCAAATAGTTTTCCAACAGGTTTGATCAAATTTACACCCCAGCCAGCAGGGTCTGAGCATTGGTGTTTTTGGTGTTTCTCATCACTGCCATTTTGATGGATGCATATCATAGTTTTAGTTTTCATTTCCCTGATGATTAATAAAGGTGAGTAATATATAATGGTAATTCTCTTTGTGAAGTTCATGTTTATAACTTTTGTCCATTTTTCAATTGGATTTCTGCCTTTTTATTTTATATTTTGGTTAAAAATCCTTTGTTCCTTATAGTCATTATACATATCTTTTCCCATTCTGTGTCTTGCCTTCTCACCCTCTTCACAGTACCTTAACGAACAGAAGTCCTTAATTTTAACATAATACAATGTACCATTTTTCCCTTTACAGTTAAAATATTTGCCTACCTCAGTCATCACAGATATTCTTTTATGTTTTCTTCCAAAATATTTTAATTTTATTTTTCATATTTGATTAATTTTTGTATGCTGTGAGGTGATGTTCAAGATACATTATGACCTACTATTCTTGACTGAGTTAGATTAGATTGACAGTCTTTTTTTCTTTTCTTTTTTCTGTATGCCCTCCAAAATATAAAAAGGAACATTGACGTAAAGTTTTGATAGAAAATAATTTAATAGTATCTGACCTAGGAAAATGCGTCTCAGAAACATAGAAACTATGATGGAATTAATAAACAATCCCCCCCAAAATGGGTAAAAGAAAGCAAAATATTATAATTCAAGTAGAGAACTTTATTTTTCTTTCTAGTTCTGCAATATCTTTTGAACAAATAGAACAGGAGAAACTACAATTTTAAGATGACAGAAAAAATACACTGGACAAATAATTTCAATATTGAAATTGCATTGTCCCTGTGACCTGCGAGAGCGTTAGCTGCATTTACACAAATGCTACCCTCAGGCCCAGGTTGTGAATGTCACCAAGTTTTCTTTTGGTATTGCTTTATCAATCCATATAAAAGTTACCTTTTTAAAGTATAAATCCACATATGCCACACTCAATAAATGTAATTTCCATGTTTCTAGATAAAATTCATTTTAATTTATTATTTACTATTTTATTTGCTTACTATTTTACTTACTTTGTTATTTCAGAAATCATGCAAGATGTCTGATTCTAATTAGAAAGGAAATGTTTTATAAAACATTCAGTCTTGCTCAGCACTGTCCAACAGAGCTCTCCGCCATGATGAAAATGTCTTACACTGTCAAATCTAGTAGCTGCTAGCGACTAGAGTACTTGAAATGTGTCTAATGAGACCAAGCAACTGAATTTTCAATTTTATTTAATTTTAATTCATTTGGATTTAAATGTAAATTCCCACTTGTGGCTAGAGGCTACTATACTGGTACAGCACAGTGTAGATATAACTCATCTCAAAAAATGTGAATTTCTTAAGAGATTATCCCCATGGTTAAGAAGGAGAATGAATACACTGAGAAAAGGTAGCACTAATCTCCCAAATGATTAGTCACATAGGGATTTTTGCAACTAAGCAACTACTTTCAACGTAAAGATAGAATAAACAAGGATTATATTTCCATGTGCACAAACACATGAAAATTTTTGTCCAGGTTGTAAAAATTCAGTGGCAGACTGGAAGGCAGTATGCCTTCTTGCTATCAATTACTGTTCTCTCTATATGTAACCTATAGCTACATTTGCAATAGGGTTGGCAAGGTTCCTACCACACACTCCACAGGTTAAAAATCAAGGATCACTTTACGCAAGTTTCATGAGTGAGATCAACCTAATTTTTTAAGAACATTAATCAAAAACTACTTGAAAAACAACTACTCTAATTCCAAAGCCCTTTAAAGTGTATTCTGTATTACAAGTTAATGAACTATTAAAACATCCAATATACTTTAATATTGCATATTTAAGTATACTTTATATTTAATATATTTAATATATTGATATTTACATATATATCATCTCCTTTTATCATTATAATTTAATAGTATCCTAAAAATTAGTCTTGAAATTATAATCTATTTTCATTAATGCAACTAATTTTTTTATTATAAGGCTTATAATGCCTTATATATGACAATTTAAATGAATTTTAAGTATTAATACTCAGCTTCAAAACTGCTTTTCTGATTATAACATCTATCTTCTAAAACAGCAATAAGCCCAAATTTACAAAATGGATGTTTCTTGCTAGAAGGAAAATAATTATTATATACATGAGTGTATTGGTGGGGGGTATTCCATTTTATATTGCATTGTTTAGCAAAATAAGATGCTGTGTTTTTCCAAAGAGAAACCTACATCCAATAGACATTTTTAAATCCTCAAAATCAATAGTTTTAATACTGAAACTCCTCTTCTTATGCAAATAATCATGTTTATTATGCAGCTAAAACAGGATAAATTTAATAATTAAACATTTGATTGGTTCCTTTAGATGTACAAAATGTAACTTACAAGCACCTGCGTCAAATCCTCCTTGCACCAGTCCTGTTTGAGCCTTTTGGCATTATGAAACTCTATTCTCTAAGCTGACACCTGAGTCCCAAGAAGAGGGCTTACTGGAAGCAAGGAAGGGAGACTCCAATTAGCAAAAAACAGTCAGTTTTGCAATTCCTTTCTTCTTCTTGGTAGAGAAAATCAGTTATGTCTGCAGATGATATTTATTTACCCAGTCAGGCAGCCAACCAAGCATTATCAGGGTTAGGTATTACCCCATTAGAGTGTGGCTATTCAGTTAAATAGAAAAATGTCATTTCACTTGTACCTTTATGGCCTGTTCTATCCTTCCTGGGACATGAATTGTCTCTTTGTCTAGCATATCCATGCTGTATATGCTACCTGCCTGTTAGTCCCTTAGTAGCTATCTTGGTAATCAGATCGATTGCCGTGGTATCACAGTGTTTGTGTTCAACTAACATGTACAGTAGCCTAATGCGACGTCACAATGCCTACCTATATCACTCACCAAACTTCGCCTCATCACACAGGCATTTTATCATCTCACATCATCACGAGAAGATGGGTGAGTACAGCATATTTTGATAGACAGAGAAAGACCATGTTCACAACTTTTATTATGGTATATTTTTATAATTGTATTTTATTTTTAGTTATTGTTAACCTTCAACTGTGCCTAATTTATAGATTAAACTTCATCATAGGTATATTATAGGGAAAAAACAGCATATATTGGGTTTGGTACTCTCTGGTTTCATCATCCACTGTGGGTCTTAGACTGTATCCCCAGCAGATAAGGGGAGAGTACTATATACGAACTCTGGTTGAATTAAGGATTTTACTATACTAAAGTAAGCCTAGACTTACTTTTTGCATGTTGGTAATATCAGATGAATAACTTAATTACAAACTAATGAGCTTTGCTGGCTAGGCTTCTTTTGGAGGTAAGGAAACTTCCATAATACTATTATTTCTTCTTTACACCAGGTAATTTAAGTTTAACTCACAAACTCATGAGGATTAAATCCAATATTAAGTTTTACAGTCTATTTGTATATCAAATCATTGCTAAAGCTCCTCCTTGCCTGTGAAGAAAGACTGACATCAGTCCTGGTCACTGTAAACTATAGCAAGGAGATACTGGATGTGTCAGCTACAGATTTCCTGAGATTTACATAATCTTTAAGAATGTTGAAAATCCTAATGAAAACTGTGTTCCAACTCAAATGACTGCCTGAACCACCTTGTGTTATTGCATAAGAAACACTCTCATGAGATAGCAGAGCCAGATGTTTGGAAAAAAACTTTATTTAGTGTGATTCTCCATTGTTAGAATGGTTTTCATCAAATTAATATTCAGAAATATGTAGATGTTTTGATGATAAAGTGGCTTAGCTGTGAAGAGCAGAAAAGGTAACTGCTAAAGCTAGTTCTTAGCAATATTTTTCAGTGGAGGAAATGTTTTCAATAATTTTTAGAAACTTGCTTGAATGAAGACTATCTGACAAATTTCAAACAGAAAACCCTAGATAATCTTACATATTGTGTTTCAGATTCAATATTTATTTCACTCACAGGTGAGTGAGATAGTTATTAATAGTTACAGAATGTACCATGGAACAGATTTAAAGATTTTTAAAGACAATAGATCCAATTTTTCAGAGATAATCAGGAGGAGTTTTAGTAAGTAAGCTCCCTTCTCCTATCCTATCTGCCCAGAATCTAATTTAAGGTTTTAACTGTGCCAGTCAATGACTTCCTCAATCATATACTTGAAGAGCTTGAATGTTTGGTGGTTCCTTTGCTGGTGCCTACTCCTTGCTTTCATCCAAGTACACCCATTTATTTCTATAAGATAGCAGTGTCCAGAGTGACAAGAACAGATCCAGCCAAGTAGATATGTATGCTGCTTTGCCACAATTTATTGGAGGTGGGACAGAAATGGAGGCAGTTAATAATAAGCAGATCACCTGCTTAGATTCTGGGCATCTTGTTCCCTGACCATTACATGTTGTACTTTTAAACATTTATGTTACTGTGGGAAAATAAAGAAAACATTTTGAAAATTTAATGATTTTATTAGTATCATGAATATGGTATAGCAGAATGGAAAGGTTCAGCCCTTAGCAGCCAGCTCTCTGACTTTGAGAAAGTTAGCCTCTTTGTAAAATTCCAGTGCTATCCTTCAAAATTTAAAGGCTGCTCTCAACTAACACTAAATTGTTTTAGAAGTTAGAACTTAAAAATAATTGTGTTACCCTTTCATACCTCAAAACATTTTACAAACTAAATTTCAATTTAATATTAAAACTTTATGGAGAAAATAAAATTATATTTAAAAAAAAGCTGTTTTGCAGTCAACTTAATAGAAGTTATTCCCTCCTCTAAAGTAAAATATGCTCAAAATAGAAACATTAAATTTTCTCTAAGTATTAGAAATTGCTCCCTTTAAACCCATACAGATTTTATAAATAAAATTAAACATAGTAGAAATTAAGTATATATTTTTAATCAGCAGGTGTTCATTACAGTGAACTAGAAAATGAAAATAAATAGTACATGTATTTATACTAAGCCTTGTTTTTCTCTTTTATAAATTCAGTATAATGACATGTATTGTACTGGATTCTTGGGATTAAACAAGATAGAGAGATAACAATAGCCCAGAATCACACCATTGCTAATTATCAGAAAGTCAGTCAATAACAATTTCTTGGATTTTATCAATAAACTATATTACTGTACTTTTTCTTTTGATCCAACTACTATCTGAGTTTATTTAAATAGGAAAAAACATCAAGTACCTACTAAGCTAATGGTTAAGTAAAACGAGAGAAGTAATGTCACTTTCTCTTCAATAAAAAGGGGGATTTCTAAAATTTTCCTCCATATATCTTTCCAAGTAAAAGTTTCCTGAGATTTTAAGTTCAGGACTAAGGATAGATATTATTAGTCAATAATATTTCTTAAATCATAGCACATCAATTTAAGGAGAGATCTCAAAGGGCCTTTCTTTGGGTCTATTCCCTATTATGTTACTACTTCATATATCTCTTTCTGTCTTACCTTTCTCTTTCAGTCTGATGTCGAAAATTAGAGGCAGCAAATAACTCAGAAGTTACAAACTCCTCTCCAGAGGTATGGGAATTACTTTTAATTAGTTAATATTGTACAATCTTCTGTTCTCTCTTCCAGAAATAGGGTAGAGGGTTGCTACACACAACAATAGACAAAACAAATAAGATAGAAGATTTAAGTGTCAAAACTTAATAATGATGAAAGTTTAGGCAATTTGTCCTAAGCACAAATTTTTTTCATAAAATAAAATAAAAATCTACCTTTCTGGCTTATTATGTAAATTAAATAAAAGCATATGTAAGTTTTAAGATTCAGACACACACTAGTTTTTATTAATCCCAAAATTTTAGTTTGGAGGTTAAAGTTGAGTCAACTACCTCTAAGCCTGTTTTTTGTTAATCAATTTTCTAGGTATAATTTACATATAATAAAACCCAGTCTGATAAGTCTGATAAGTGTGTACATTTATGTGACTAATATTAGCCAACAATCAAGACACAAAACATTTCTACCACCATTCAAACACTTCCTGATACCTCCCTGAAAACAGCCTTACCAAGCAAAGCCTCAGGCCACCATTGCTCTGCTTCTCTCTCTTTCTAGATTAGATTTGTTTCTTCTAGATTTTCACAGAAATGCAATAGGTACTCTTTTGTGTCTGGCCTCTTTTGCTCAGCATAATGCCTTTGAAATTCATCAATGCTGGTGTGTCAGTCAGTAGTTTCTTCCGTTGTATTAATGAATAATCTTCCATTATAGAATATATCAATATTTGCTTATTCTTTCATTATTTGAAATTCTGTGAAATTATGGACACATAATTTCATTTCCCTAAGGGTAAATATTGAGTAGGATTGCTGACTTGTATGCTAAAGGTACATTTAATTTTATATGCAACTGCCAAATCATTTTCCAAAACTAGTTGTTCCATTTTATATTCCCAGAGGGAATGTATGAAACTTCCACTTGCTCCATATCTTTAACAACACTTGCCACTGTTAGTCTTTTTAATCTTAGTCATTCTAGTGGATATGTAATGGTATCTCACTGTAATTTTAATTTGCATTTTTGAATGACATTTCGAGTGATAGTTGACCATTCTTTTATCTTCTTTTCTGAAGTGTCTGTTCACATCTTTTGTCACTTTTGATTGGGCTATTAGCTTTATTACTGAGTTGTTATAGTTCATTATAACCCTGGACACAAGTTTTGTCAAATATAGGTATTGTGAATTTCTTCATCTAGTCTGTGGCTTGTCTTGTTATTTTCTTTATAAAAGAAGAAGTTTATGATTTTGATGCAGTCCAATTTATCAGTCATTGTTATGGTTCATCCTTTTAAATGTTTGATGTAAAAAATATTTACCTACCCCAGCTTTATGAAGAATTTCCCCTATTATTTCTTCTAAAAGTGTTATATATTTAGGCCTATAATTCCTTTTTGAATTTATATATATTATAAATATATATCATATTTCTATCAGCTTCGTGTGTTTTTATATGGATATTCATCACTATTTGTTGAGTAGACTACCTTTTCAATATTTTATTACTTTGGTAACTGTCAAAAATCAATTAATCCTTTATATGTATATTTATTTTCAGACTCTATTCTGTTCTATTGCTTTATACATCTATCCTTTGTAAGAGACCTTGAAATCAGTATTTTAAGTCTCCAGGCTTGTTCTTTTTCAAATATTCCTGGTAATAGTCCTTCTAAGGTCCCTTCTATGGTCTCAGATCCATATGTTAAGAAACAGTTTAATGATCTATTTTGACTTTTTTTTAACTGACAGCATCGTCGGCAGCCGTCCGTCTCGAGAGACGATGGTGTAGCTTCTTAAGAGTCTATCTGCACCGCCGAGAATGGCTGTGCAGTCCGACTCGGGAGTGACACGGTATCTGTCTCCTCCCGTGTTGAATCGACATCTTGCGATGACGCTGGAGTGTCCTCTCCAGTGAAGCTGAAGCTACAGAGCCTGGGCAGGATGATATGAGGGTCTGCTGTTGCCCATGCAGCAGACCCCCCCTCTCTTCGCAGCTGAAGGATCCAAGGGAAAGACGGAGTCAATACAGCTTGGCTTCAGGTGCTCCGCAGGAGTTGCCGGTGTTGACTACAACGTCAAACCGCCTTAGGGACTCCAGCTCCAGATTTTCTGTCGGGGTTTACTCCCTTAGCCTTTCCCCTGAAGAGGTATGCCGCAAGGCAGTGGAGGTTTTTTGGAATCAGAGTTTTCCTTCTCTGATGTGCCCTGACTGGAAGATCGAACCAGCGACACTTAGCTCGCAGGCCGACACTCAATCCACTGACAGCATAATTGTATAATTGTATAATAATAAATAATAATATACTTACAATGTGTCAGGTACTATGGTAAGTGCCTTTTAAAAATACCTGAGTTAGCCCTGTCTGGGTGGTTCAGTTGGTTGGAGCATTTTCCCATGCACCAAGAGGTTGTGGGTTCTATTCTTGGTCAGGGCACATGCCTACATTGTGGTCCAGTCCCCAGTAGGGGCGTGTATGCGAGGTATGTGATCCATATATCTCTCACATCAATGTTTCTCTCTCTCTCTCTCTCTCTCTCCTCCCAACCTCCTCTCTCTTCTTGGGTAAAAATTTTAAAAATAAAATATCTAATTTGTTCATCATAAAAAATACTACAGGTTGAAACAAGATGGCGGAAGAGTAAGTGGAAGCTACACTAACTTCCTCCCAGAACTAGTCTGGATTTACAACGCAATTTTGGAGAAATCATCTGGAATAACCAACCGAACACCAGCTGGAGAGAAGTCTTATAACCACGGAGAGAGAGAAAAGGCCGCTACATCACAACGTGACCGGTAGGGAGTGCGGAGACGCGGAAGGGCTGGCTGGGCTCACACGGGTGGCAGCTGAAGGGACTGAGAAACAGCTCAGCAGCCGGGGGTTCCCCCTGAGAAGGGCAGGGTCTAAATCCCCAGCTGAACTTCCCAGTCTACAGCAACAGAGTGGAAAGTAAAATAGTATCCAGCTGAGAAAAGCGAAAAGCCACAGGGTTTCTTGCTAGCCAGAGAGAAACAGCCGGAGAAAAAGAGCTCTTAAGTGGATCACATACAAAGATATTTTGGTCCCCACTTACCCTGGGCTCAAGCGGAGGAAAGGCAGAGAGGACTGGAGATGCTTGGGGAGAGTTTGGTGTGGTGGCTTTGAGGGGAGAGCTGGGGAAGCAGCCGGCCGGGTCCCAGTGCTGACTCATCTCCACACTGCAGGCAGACCATTCCCGGCCAAGTGGCATCAGCCTGAGGGGAAGCAAAGGCCCTGCCTACAGGAATTAAGCTGCCACACCCATAGTCCTTAAGCCTGACGGCTAATCACAGATTGAATAGATTATCAACTAAAGGAGACAGACAAAGGCAGTAGATCCCTGGAAGTCTCCAACAGGCTGCCTAGGCCCAGACTGGTACAAGATCTGACGCCACCAGGGGCAGATCCAGGAAGTGCAGATCATTCTAAGAAGCACCAACAAACAATAGGAGTCACAAAAATGGGGAGACAGAGAAACAACCCCCCATCGAAAGGAAAGGCAGAGTCCCCAGAAAGAGTGCTAAATGAAAGAGAGGGGAGCCAACTATCAGATATGGAATTGAAAGCATGTATTATGGAGAAGCTCAATGAGCTCAGCGGAAACTGCAAAGAACTCCAGAAGAACTATAAGGAACTTACTGAGCACTATACCAGCATCAAAAAGGACATGGAAGCTATCAATAAGAGCCAGGAGGAAATGAAGAATATGATCTCTGAATTGAAGAACACAGTAGAAGGAATTAAAAACAGGCTAGAGGAAGCAGAAAATCGGATCAGCGAGCTGGAGGACAATGTAGACAAAAACTCACAGACAGTGCAACAAAATGAAAAAAGGCTGAACAAGACTGAAGAGGCTCTAAGACAGCTGCAGGACAACATGAAACGTAATAATATCCGTATCATAGGAATTCCAGAAGGAGAAGAAGAAGAGCAAGGGATAGAAAACCTCTTTGAAAAACTAATGACAGAAAACTTCCCTAACATGAAGAGAGAAAGAATCATGCAAGTCCAGGAAGCACAGAGGGTCCCAATGAAGATGAACCCCAACAGGCCCACTTCAAGACACATCATAATTAAAATGCCAACATTCAAAGACAAAGAGAGAATCCTAAAAGCAGCAAGAGAGAAACAACTAATAACATACAAGGGAGCTCCAATAAGGCTATCATCAGATTTCTCAGCAGAAACACTACAAGCCAGAAGGGAATGGCAAAATATATTCCAAGTAATGAAAAACAAAGGCGTACAACCAAGAATACTCTACCCAGCAAGGCTCTCATTCAAAATGGAAGGTGAAATAAGGAGTTTCCAAGACAAAAGAAGGTTAAAAGAATACATCTCCACCAAACCAGTATTGCAAGAGATGCTAAAGGGTCTGCTTTAAGAAGATGAAGAAACAGAGAGAGACAGAGAGGAACACGAGTACAAAGGGGGAAAATGACAATGAATAAATACTGAAAGAAAGAAGGAACTTCTACCATTTGCAACAACATGATTGGAACTAGAGAGAATTATGCTTAGCAAAATAAGCCAGGCAACAAAAGAAAATTACCTTATGCTATCACCTGTTAAAGGAAACTAATGAACAACACAAACAAATGAGCAAAATTGAACCAGAGGTATGTAAACGAGGAATAAACTAACAGTAACAAAGGGGGAGATGGGAGGGAGAGAAGTGGTAAAAAGGGGAAGGGTCTAGTCAAGGAACATGTATAAATGATCCATGGACATGGACAGCTGGGTGGGGACTGAATGTGGGAGAAGGGAGGGAAAGGGTGCAGAGAAGCAAGAGGGGGAAAAAAGTGAGACAACTGTAATGGAAAAACAAACAAACAGAAAAATTTTTAGTGGGGGGAAAAAATAAAAATATAAAGAATAGAAATGCAAGTTCAGTGAATATTAGAAGGACAAGGATTTTCCTTCACACTGTATATACTTTCTCCCTATCTGATCCCTCCAGAATTTGGCATTCTAAAGAAGTAAGTAATGACCTAAGTTTCTTTGCATAAAACTAATAAGACCAGTTGTCAATAGCGATTTTTTGACTAAGACTTTGACTGGAATGTCATGCCTAAAGGAGACATGCTTGGGCTTTGGTTGTTACCAAAAAGCCCTGAGCAACTGGGACTGACTTTCAAAGGTAATAAAAGTCCACGAGATAAAAGGCCTGGTACCTTGGATGGATAAGTGGTCCATAGCAATCTTTCCAGGGAAGGAACGAAGGTTGTTTTCCTGAAAGATTGCTGGAAGGGACCTTAAGGCACAATGGAAAACCAGGAGGACCTGGAAAAGACAGGTGTTTACAGGCAAGGCTGAATGCCAGGTATGTGGCTCAGCTTCTGTGCCCTGAAGGGCAGACTGAAGGTCACCCTAAATGTTCCTTGCGTAAGTTCCAGCAAAGCAAAACTAAAGATCATAAGTGATCATTTGCTGCTCTTGTTGTGTTTATGCAAATGAACAGGATAAATTAAAAATGGACTTAATGCAGTCCCTTTAATGACAAGGAGGGTAATCCTAGGGAGAAAAATCAAGATTCAAGGAAGATCACAATGCCCAGTGGCAGACTATAAAGTAGTGCAGCTAACCGTCTTTAAAGTTTCTTTTCATTTAAAATTTGTTTTCATTTGAAAGTTAAACTATGTCTGTGGCATTATCAAAGATGTTTAATTTACAGGCAAGAAGAATGTCAAATGCCTTGCAACTGGATGTCTTTCCGATAAGACAGTCCTACAGATCTATAAACTTGTGTGTGGGTTATGTTACATAAATTAACATGTGTTTTCTGTTTTCAAAGGGCATAAGCCTACGATCTCATTACCTGAGTGATTGTCTGTACGTATAGGCCTCACTTAATCCTGTCTGCATTGCTGCCTCCAGAGACTCAATGGTTTGGCTGAACTAAGTGGCTGGGTTGGTGAAGAATGGGGTGGTCTGTGGGCTTCACTTTAAAACTGGTTTCTCTTTCCTATCCTAATGGCTTGGATAGAAAGAGCCCAGAGGCCTGAGAGGGGGGAAACCTAAAATATTTCCCTCAGTCCAAACTAAGTATAATGGGCAAAAGGGTTTTGGACAGGTGAGATGTACCTGGAATACCTTCCTCTAAAGAAGCCCTTCTTTTCCCTAATGTGGGACATTGAAAAATTAATACCTGTCTTTTGTCATCTAGTGGTTACGGATTGAATGATGTCCTTTAACCCTGTTGCCCCCAGAATACAACAAGGATGCCAGCCTGTTAAACCAAGCATGCCGTTGTCCAGAGACAGCCAACCAACCTGGAGTCTGCACGATCCTTCCCCTTGTGGGAAGGCCACCCTCCCCTCCACAACCCCACTCTTATTAGGGATTTCTTGACCCAAGGGTAGGTAGGACGACGACCATGCCCAGCTTGAAGCAGCTAGAGGAGCTCGAGACCTTCGTCCATTGTCCTTTATAAGATTGTAAAGGGTCTTAAGTCTGAGAGGGAGGGATTGTTATTTTTTATTGTTCAAATATTTAACTAATTAATTAATTATTTTTTAAAAAAAAGAAGAAGAATATATGAAAGCGTGAGCAATGGGCATGGACTTGGGGGGGGGAATGTCGGGGAAGGGGGGTGCTGGGCAGAGGGGAGCAAAGGGGAAAAAATTGGAACTATTGTAACAATATAATCAATAAAATATACTTAAAAAAAAATACTACAAAGGAGACATTACCAACACCATTTTATGAATGTAGAATATGGACTCTGAGAAATTAAATCGTCAGCAGCCGTCCGTCTCAAGAGACGATGGTGTAGCTTCTTAAGAGTCTATCTGCACCGCCGAGAATGGCTGTGCAGTCCGACTCGGGAGTGACACGGTATCTGTCTCCTCCCGTGTTGAATCGACATCTTGCGATGACGCTGGAGTGTCCTCTCCAGTGAAGCTGAAGCTACAGAGCCTGGGCAGGGTGATATGGAGGGTCTGCTGTTGCCCATGCAGCAGACCCCCCCTCTCTTCGCAGCTGAAGGGTCCAAGGGAAAGATGGAGTCAATACAGCTTGGCTTCAGGTGCGCCGCAGGAATTGCCGGTATTGACTACAACGTCAAACCGCCTTAGGGACTCCGGCTCCGGATTTTCTGTCGGGGTTTACTCCCTTAGCCTTTCCCCTGAAGAGGTATGCTGCAAGGCAGCAGAGGTTTTTTGGAATCAGAGTTTTCCTTCTCTGATGTGCCCTGACTAGAAGATCGAACCAGCGACACTTAGCTCGCAGGCCGACGCTCAATCCACTGAGCCAAACCAGCCAGGGTAGTATAGTAACTATACTATAGACAAACGCTCCATGCATGGGGCAGAAAATGAATCCCAGTGAGCATTTTTATAGTGAATAGCTATTTGTCTTAGTTTCCAAAGGATGGAATATCTGTCGTATTCATTTTGATGTCTTGCCTGAGATGAAAACACGTTCAGTAGCCTCTCCTGTATTTTTTCATAACCATGGAAAACTGGTTATTAAATTAAATACCTTGATCAATAACACACAACTGAAAAGTGACAAATGTGCAACTCAATCCAATCCACATTGGTTTAATCCTATTCCACATAAACCTCGCTTGTTATGTACATCAATATCCTGCTCTTTGATTGACTCAGTGCTGTGATCTATAGGTTTTTCTTACTTTTTCATATCAACATAGAAATCACATGGCTTAGTTCAATTTATAATTAATACATTTCATGATTAACTTCATGAAATGAGAAATAATTAAAGGTAACAGAGGAGTATGCTGGAGGGGGAGAAACAGGGAGTATCACTCAGGTAAATGTCCTGGGGAAAAGACAAATCTTAAATCTGGACTGAGTGAAGCTGTACTTTCAGTCATAAGCTGCTTAAGGGGCACTTATAAAAATAACAATGTGTTTATAGAAAAAAATCACGAGGCCTAAAAAGATTAAACATCTAGAACAAAGGTACATTTCTCTTTCTCAACAAAAGCTTTATCTCAAGACAACATTTAGTCTAAAACTCATGGGGACTTTGGTTATTGAAAGAGAATAAAATACCAGCAATTCCAAGTCTTAGTTTTTGAATGAATTGTCTGCTACATGAAGATATGTAGTCATGAGTTCAGATGATGCTGAAGCAATCAATGCAACTATCATTATCAATGGGTGACTAGAATCTGATGTCAGGAATATGACACCCTAGAAGCATAAAAATCCATTCACTACAGAAGTCAGCGTTAATGTATGTACACAAATAATGCTGTTTTTTAGATTATTCCACTATTCTCCCAACTGTATAAACATAATTACCTACAACTGCGGATTCCAATTTTTTGTACTTGGTGATAATATTTGAAGCAGGAATGACACAATCAGATTTTGAGAAGGAACATTAGCATGGAGATGTAAATCCAAGGACAGCATAAGGGGAAGGTATAAATTATTCAACTAATGAGCAGTAATACAATGCATACTTACCACTGAACTAAGTTTAAAAAATTTTTTTCAACTAGATTTCCCACAAGATGGCTTTTTAAAAAATATCATTATTAGTATATTGTAAGCTTAAAATCATATGCCACCCTTAGTTAAAGTTGGAAGGTAAAGCAGCTTTGGGTCTTTTCCAAAATTCTATAAGATGAGCTAAATTTTTATCCAATAGTTCAGATTTTTCAGATGCAGCTGACAGAGCAGAGATGGTTATACAAATAACAAACAAACAAACAAACCAAGTCAAAATTTAAATAGTAGGAGAGTACATTTTCCTTTAAAGCCTACTTCATAGCCTTTGATATACTAACCTAGTCATGATAAAATACTCCTGAAACTATAGAGTATAATTAGGATACTACATCTAAATGCAAAGTTAGTGCCTCTTCTCTAATTGTCATATGAGGGAAACCAGTTCATTAATTTCTGTAGTATCTCAGGCATATAACTAAAGGAACAAAATGATCAACCTTATAAACTGTATACTATTACCAAACCATGTTACTTTCTCTTATTAACTACTTTTAATGAGTTCATATTACTTCATGTTTACATTTTATATATAAAATATATTTTGTGTAGCCTATGAGACAACAAATTTAATTACCTCCATGCACTGAACTACTTGCCTAGGACCAAATATTTGATTTGGGGACTGGTATTTCTCAGTATTTAAATGTTTTCCATGTTTCTTTCTTTTCTCTTTAAATATCCCCATTAGGAAAAATAGCACTTACAGGTATTTTACAGTAAGCAAAATTTCATCATCATTAAAGAGACCCATGTAATAAGAAACATGAGTAAGACAAAAGTCCACTGTTTCCTTGACACACAAGGAAAGAAGTAAGTACAACACACCTGATGGCTCCTGCAGAATACAGGAAAACGTTTTCTTTAGAAACAGTGAAACCTGTATCCCCTAGAACTGACATCTGGAAGCTTTTCGATCTGTGCCACTTCAGGATAGTCATCATGTCTCTTCACTCGACAATGTAATTGAAACCACAGTTAATAATAACACATTCTATATGTGATACTATTAACTATTCTTTTTATTAAGTAGAAATTGGATGGCCTGTGTAACATGATTGAAAACTGCTTACAGAACCATCTGTCAACCTTATTTTGACATGGTGGGGAAAACAAACAATATGTTAAACTAAAGTGGAAAGACAGTAAAATTCCATTTTCGGTCTGCTTTTCATCATTTTGAATACACGCTAAATGTAACCTCCTTTGCAGTACAAATTGCTACTGCTTGCTATATATTTATGAAGGCAATTTTTTTTCCAGAATCTTAGGTGAGAACATCCATCATTAACCTCTGTTACCTGTCTTACAATTAATAGCTGCCCTCAGTGAAGAGTAAACTCAGCATGGGGATGATTTCAAAGTTTGGCACTTGAAATAGCAGATACTCTAACCCTCCTAGTTTCTAAGAGGATGCTTGAAAAAAGTTTTATTAACCTCAAAGTCAGTGCAAAATAAACAGATAACTTGTAGGTAAAAGTAAAGATATAAGATCATTTCTGACCATAGCTAGAAAGGACTTCAGGATCCTTTCATGCCACCTCACACTTCACAGGTGAAGAACTTGAACTCAGGTGACTGAGTGACTCCCTTAATTAATTAGTGATAGAGCTGACCCCAAAATATATCCTGACTCTCACTTACACATACTCCCCACTAAAAAAAAACACTATCTTTTTTGGAAGCAAATCAAGATTCCTCCACAACAACAATAAAAGGTATTGTTCAAGAAAAAGCCTTTTGTAATAATGCCAACATTCCATGTGAGCCTCACACCTTTCATTTAGCCCTGCGTGTCTCTGTTTCAGCTCGTCTATTAAATGTACAACAGGAAAACAATTTAACTCAAAGGAAAGAAAGATAAAAACTTATTGCAATAATGGATTACCAACATGGGTTTTCTGGACACACAAACATTTCCAATCAAGGAGTCTCACTTGCAATCAAAAACAGGTGTCAGATCAAATAGCTTCATTTTATTAATATTAACCAAGAGAATTTCCATTTATCTTAATCACCTATTTGGGCTATATCACACATGTCACACTCACACACATGGTAATTACACTAATGGAAAAGTGGCTAATGTGATAACAATATAATTAAATGTTTCACTGATCCAGAAGTATCAGTTCAAATAACTGAAAAAAAGATTTTAAAAATTCTAAGTTAAGTTTGAAGAAAATCATGCCACTTGAGTAGCTGAAGTCAGTTTTAACTACTAGAATTCAGCATTAGGAAATTTTTCATGAGAAAAGTGATATCTCAACTGGTAATTTCCAATTGCAATTAAAATACTACAGCTGGAAAAATATACATATTGGAATTCATAAAATTCCCATGAAAATGAGAGAGGAAATCTTTTCCTCGCTTAAAGTAAATGTGGAAAAGACATTAGGTACTGTCATAATCTAAACTGAAGCCTGGTATCTTTACCCTATTATTAATGTGGAAATAGTGACTTAACAGGTAAAAACAATTGCACAAGATCAGTCTTCATCTTGTAAAATACTAGAAGTTAAGCATCCAAAAAGAGCATTAAAATAAAAAATAACATTAGTACTACTAAATAGTTGACATTTATATAATCATTCTTTACAAATATGAAAGAGGAAGTGACATGTTAAAACAAAAGAAAATAAATGTCTCCTTGAAAAATAAGATCTTGTTGACACATAAGATATGGTATGTAACCATAAAATATGTGGAATACATTTTTTATCATTTTTTATTGCTATTCTATTACAGTTGTCCCAATTTTTTCCCCCTTTGCCCCTCTCTGCCCATCCCACCCCCACACTGCCATTGTCAATTCCCACACTGTTTTCCATGTCCATGGGTCATTCATAAATGTTCTTTGACTAGTCCCTTACCCTTCTTTCCACCATTATTTCCCCCTCCCCCGTCCCCTTCCCCCTCTCCCCTCCCCCTCCCCCGTCCCCTCTCCCTTCTGTTCACTGTCAGGCCTGTGCCCTGAGAGGGAATCAAAACTGCAACCTTTTGGTTCACAGGCTAGTGCTCAATCCACTGAATCACACCAGCCAGGGCTGGAATACATTTTTGGTTAATATACCATGAAAGCTTGGATGAAAAAGTCATTAATTATTTTCTCAATAACCCCTATTTTTGACTATACATCTCTCAGGAATCTACAGAAAAGTTCTTTTTTAATTTTTATAAAAATATCTTAAACTCTCTGAAGTAGAAAGATATCACAAAAGATTAATAATTTATGAGTATGTGAATACTACTCAATAAACCTAGTTATGAACATCCCCAAAGAAAGAAATAAGAACACAAAAGCACATATCTTGGATGACCTCTTTACCAAACCTCAGAGAGAAAGTGGAAGGGAAAAATTGATATAAAAAAAAAGAAAACTTAAAAAATTTTAATCATGTAACTGACTCGTTTAAAGATTTTTTCTTTCCTCTAGTAAAAACTATTTATATTTTACACAAATACCATATAAATAAGGCTATTTCATTTTTTGCATATTATTTTTCATATTCCTTATTCTACTATCTTCCCGATCACTAGGCTATAGATTAGCTATAGTAACTTTCAATTTTGCATTTAATTTTGCTGAACTCTTTTAATCTTATTTCCATTTTGGCAAAAGAAAGTTTAATTTTATTTTCCCTTTTCTCAATAAAAGCATATCTTATCATGTTGGTAGTGAAACTGTTTAACAGGAATTTCACTTTGGGGATAGAATTGGAGGAGATGATCATTTAATAATGCCTGACAAATCTCCTCCAGTAGGCTGGGATTTCTAGAAGAAAACTCATCTAACTTCTTTTTATTCTTTAGCTAGTAAGTATTCAAAAAATGTTTGTTGAGCACCTATTTCTTTATTTTCCAAAGACTACTTACCTAATATGATTCTGATTATTTGACTATAAAGAAAAGTCATGTGTGTTCCAAAGCAGTTGCCATCTGTATAACTTTTCCCAACCGTTCTTTTCTACCACACCATCTGGGAGGGACTGGAAGCTGACACACCAGTTTGATTGTCATGACTTACCTATACTCCACCAACCTATTCAATCAAATGATTGATTTTGGTGCCTCTAATTTTGTTGCAAGTAGTACCCTAAAATGTTTCTTCATACAGGAAGAATTTGGTGGGCATACCGTTGGGAGAATTCTTCTTGAGAAAACAGCATTAGCATTTTCCTAAGAAACTTCAAGTTTCACAAAGGGACTGAACACAGTAGAGAAATTCTCTCTCTCTCTCTCTCTCTCTCTCTCTCTCTCTCTCTCTCTCACACACACACACACACACACACACACACACACACCTCTGATTGTTCAAAGTAGTTTTATTTGTAGTAGTCAAAATCTGGAAACAACCCCAAAATTTGCCAGCAAATTTGAGATATGGTTGTACAATGGAATACTACACGGTAACAAAAATGAACAAAATATAGCTGCCCACAATTACACAGAAAAATTTCATAAATAATAGTGTAACACAAAGAAGACATACTGTATGATCCCATCTACATACAATTTTAAATAGGAAAAAATATTCTATGTTTCTAGAACTTAGATTAATGGTAGCCTTTGGGGAGGAAGAGGAGATATAAAAATTAATAAAGGAGACCTTAAGCAAGATTGGAGTCGAGAGAGCCTGTGGGGGTAGGTCTCACACTCTACCACCGCTAGGTTGCCCCAAAGAGGAAGAAACTCCTTACATCTCCACTGGAAAATGTATCAAAATCTACCATCCCAGCAGGAGGAAGGAAAATTTTCTCCTCCCCTGGCCCTGGCTGGACCAATGAGAGACTGTTGCAACTCAGCCAATAAAATGCCCCTACACTTTGAACTCCTAGTTTCCTCCAGTGGATTTTTGTTTATAACAGCTCCTCTCAACTAAGAAAAGAAAAGAAATTATCTTTTCTAACAGTTTACAGATTGGTATGTAGAAACAAGATGTCCCAACAGGAAGGAGACAAGACACCTGGGGCTGAATACCCTAAGGAGAGATCTCAGCATAAGTAAAAGTAAACTCAGGAATTTTTTTTTTTTTGGTCTCAGAAGCCTCTGTCAGTGGCTGTCTGTTACAGTTTCCATCCAATGCAAAATCAACATTTCTGTGAAGAATGGGACACATCTGCTAACCTCATCTAAAAGGCAGGATTACATGGTTCCGTTTGTGTCTCAGAAAATGGCTCATTTCTAGATGTATCGAGAAAGTGTGAGATAACTTTTAGATGGAATTCTACAGAGGATTATATCATTTTTTACTGAATAATCAGAATGGTCACTTTTATAGCAAAATACCTTTGACTTTGAAATAAATATTTCAGTAAAGGGAACATGAGGTGCTTAATCACATGTAACAGGAGATGGGTCTGCTATATAGGTGGTGAGATAATGCAGGCAAATGAGGAAGGGCCATAACCTGTTTCCAAGGCTGAGTCAAACCATGGACCGATCAGGAATTTCCTACTTCAGAGAAATATGTGAAATTGTTTTTGGGGGTATGATACATCTAAGTATGAATTGATGCTGCCTCTTACGAGCTCTGAGATCTTGGAGAAGTTATTTAATCACTACAAACTCACTTTACCCATCTGGAAAAAGAAAATAATATCCATCCCAAAGGGTTGTAATAAAAATTAAATGAGATTAAAGGAAAAGGCAGGTTAAAAAAGCCATTCACCAAAATATATATAGTAAAATTTCTCTCTCCTCCTTTCCTCCCTTCCTCCCTCCCTCCCTTTGTCCTTTTTCCTTCCTTGTTCTTCAGAAACAAAAATAAATAAATAAATAAAAATTCTTCATGTGGTTAGATGTATTAAGCATCACGGGTGGTCTGGGTTGTCTAAGGCCAGGGCCCGGCTTTGTTGCCTAGAATATAGAAACAGAGACTGGAGAGGAATATAAATGTTTAAATGTATGTTGCAGACAAAGGGAGTAAGAAAGTACCTTTGAGACCCTTGCTCTATCTTGTTTCATTAATTTCCCTGCCCCCTGGACCACTCCTCTCAGTTTACAAACACCCTGTTATTTCTTCCATCTTAACATAACAACTCTTACTTCCCACTACTACTACTGCCTATTTCTAAGTCTCCCTTTATAGCCAAGTTCTTGCCCCTGTCCCTCTCCCTCTCTCTTGTTCCTCTACTCTCATTCTCTCCTGAATCCATGCTAGTTCAGTTATTTTACCACTACTCCTTTTAAATTGTTGTTATGAAAATTACCAATGATTGCTACTTTGCAAAACCAGTGGTGAATTCAGATACTCATCTTGGTCTTGGTAACATTTGATGCTGTTGATCACTCCCTTCCTCTTGAAACAACGTCTTCCTTTGACTCTCAGGACACACACTCACCTGGTTTCCTTCCATGTCACTGGCTGCTTGCTCAGTCTTCTGATTTGGTTTCTCCTCACCTCCTGACCTCTTACAGTTTACAAGACCCAGGATTCTGTTCTTGATCCAGTCTCCTGTACCTTTCATCAGTGAGACCATTTAGTTTTGATATTAAATGTCATATATATTGGCTGATAATTTCAAATTTGAGTCTCTGACCCAAATTCCTCCCCTGTGATCTATACTTTTTATATCCAAATGCCTATTTCTAGCATCTCACTTGATGGCTCCAACTTAACATGCCTAACACCTAACTTCTGGTCTACCCTCCAAAACCTGCTTCTCTACAGTTTATCTCATCTCAGGGGATAGCAATCCCATTTCAGTTGCTTAGGTTGAGTCCTCCTTGACTCCTCTCTTTCCCTCATTCATTACATCTCATCCATAGGCAAGTTGCATTGGCTCCACCTTCAAAATATATCCAGAATCTGGTTACTCCACCCACACTGCCACTACTCTGGCCCATGCTGTCATCATCTTTCAGTTTATTTTAGTAGCTTCCTTCCTAGTTCTGTGGCCTCCTTGGAATGTACTGACCAAAAGCCAGAGAGATCCTTTTAAAATGTTGTTTGCTCAAAACCTTTTAGAAGCTTCCACTGCACTTTCAAATTCAAAGTATTTACCTTGGCCTTATGTGATCTGGCCTCACGTTGCCTGCACGTGCGCACGCACACACACGCGCTCGCGCGCGCACACACACAGCCAATACTCTATCCTTCTTCCTTGCTTTTACTTCTCCTTATCGTTCCATACTTGTCTTACTTGTTTTGTTTAGCGTCTTTTCCTTCATACATACACAAGAACAAAAACTCTGCGAGGAACGGAGTGTTTATTTGTTCTTCTCACTAATATATCCTTTGTGCTTAAAAGAGTGCTGGCACATAGCAGGTGCTCAAAATATATGTATTGAATAAATTAATGAATTTGTTATCATGAGAGCTCTACATATTTTTATACCTGAATGACCTGTTCATGTAAATCAATAATACCCTGTTATTAGCACATCTCAAATGAAAAGTTTACAAAATGAAAATAAGATTAAGCAATTAAAATGTTTCATGTCTTAGTTCTTCCAAAAATGTTTCTTATCAAAGCAAAGAAGCCAAGTACCTGATTCTCTCCCAGAGGAGAGAAGACAAAGCAAATATGCTCGGAGCATGAACATTAACAGAATTGGGTGCCCTAGGCTGTCTGGGAACAGAATCCAAGTCCTCTCTCTCCATTGCCTCTAATCCTAGAATGCCTCAGTCTTCATCCAACCTGTCAGAGCTTCTTTTCCTCCATCTATTTTTTCCTCAGAGATTCTCTATATTATTTACATACATTATTTCTTTCAACTGGGTGGACACAGAGCATCACATCTCATTGGATAAAATGACAATAATGGTGGCTGCAGTAGAAGCACCTAATGAATATGCAGCATTTGTATCAAGCACCATGATAAATATTTCACACAAATTATGTCACCTAGTGTTAACAATAGCACCCAGAGGGAGGTACTAGCACTCTAATTACACTACATAAAACAACTCCTCATCTCAACACAGTAAATGACAGAGCTGAACACTATAAGTCCTCCTAACTACCAGCTAATACAAATCACCTTCAAATTTATTAAAAATGTTAACTTTCAGGGCACTTCCCTGGAGGCTCTCATTCATCAGGATCTGGGTGGAGCTGAGAATCTGTGTTTTTAACAAGGGCTCCAGGCAATTCTTTTTGTAAGTGTGGGAAAGACTATACTCATTATTCTGCCTTTCAGTTGAGCAGTTTGATAATTACAAATTGGAAATGACAAAGAGAACTGCTGGTTTATAATGTGCTTCCTACTGCACTCTCTCCACTAATCAAGATGAAAGCCCTTGTCAACTGTTTTGTGTTCAACAATAGGATGTCACAGATGTGTGTGTGTGTTGTTGTATTTAAAATTTCATTTTTTTCCTATATTGACAGCAGTCAACTAGATATCTCCAGACACATTTCGCTCCCTCCGATTAGGCCTTTACGAATGTGATACTCAAAATACTTGTATGATTCTAAATCAGGTAAGTTTTCAGCAGAAGTTGTTTACATCATGTGCACCTTTTCGCACCTTGTCCTCTCCCATCTGGGTGTTGAGCAGTGAGACACATCCATTTCACTCCCAACCCTGTTACAGATGATGAATCAGTCAGAGAAAGCATGATAAAAGGTCTGTGGCTATCACACGAAAGCAGTTTCTTTCCTTACTGTGGAGACAAATAAAGCAAATGGCAAAATACACAACTAACTATATGAATGCATGGTACTAATTACACAGAAACATAATTAAAATAATGGTCAGAGAAGAAAGTAATTTGGTGTGTTGCAAAGAGCATTTCCCACTTCTTGTTTGATAAAACCTCAGAACCTTCATTGATGAAAAATGTCATTGAAATAAAATATACCTATGGAAACCATTCTGAGGCCAATTGCTGTATATGGACAAAAATACTGGGGTTAAAATGGATTCATCACAAGGAAAGAACTCATAGCTAAGTAACCTTCTCACTTGGCAGCTCTTCTTATATGTTCTAATGAGTTGCATTCTAATCGTTAACGGAAGACATTGACATAAGCTAATTTTGCTCTTTGTCTTCTAGGCATCAGATCTGTCTCTGAATGATACATGCTAATGAAATGAATCATGAAATGTTTCTCCTATTAATAACTGACCCAATGTCAATTCTATAAACTAACCACATATCAACTTTTTAGTATGTTCTAATAAAACATCTGTATTACATACACACAATTCATGATTAAGAAAGATGGTACTTGTTCTCTATGTTCTTTTCTTACAAACTACATTTCATAGTCTCTTAAACAATAGACTATAAATACAAGGTTCCTTCAGTTCTTATCTTGGCTACCAAATCCCTTGACCTTGATTTTGTATTTGACAAGTTGCCTACCCAGTCTGTCTCAATTTCCATTGGTAAAAGTAAGAATAACATTGCAAACAGGTAACTGAGAAGAGTTTCCAATAAAGAAATTCAAGGAGTTTTCAATACTCATATTTGCATGGGTTCTAATTAATGAATAGCACTAGGTTGGGCCCAAGGATTAGATTTCAAAAGACCAATGGAGCAATAGTAGGGGTGGACAGTGAGCTCCATCTTTGTAAAAGCACATGTGGATTGAAAGTTGCCTTAAGTCTCAAAAGCCTTAATACAAGCAAGATCAAGGGAGTCATAATATGAAATTATAGAGAAAGAGAAAAAATTTTAATAATATGTTGTGGCATTATACATATACATAAAGTGTAACAGGCATAATCAGAAAAAAAATAAAATTTAATAAAAACAGTTCCTTTGAAAAATAAAGAATATAATATTATTATAATCTACCTGCTAAAAATCAGTGATAAAATATTTATTAATAATCAAGATTTTGGCTTCCTTCATTCTTCCATTTAATTTGTATGTATCGAACACCTACCATTTGCTAACTGCTGGAGAAACAACTACAATGTGGAGCTGAGGTCCTTACCTTACTGGAATGTACTCAACAAGTAAAAAAAAAAAAACAGTTCTTTTTAAAATTTTAAAGAATTTACCAGTGGCTAAAAATATTAAATGAAAATATACAAAAATAGTTCCTACCCTTAGCTATTGGTATTTTAAGTGACAAAAGCACATTAATATGCAGCGCTTGGCTGAAACACACTTAAAAAAACAAAACAAAACAAAAAAAAAAAAAACGTGATTTTTCTCTTTAACCCAGAGAAAATTCTAAAAAAGGAAAGTGTTATTTATTGCAAACAGTTGGTCAAAGGATGAGGTACAATGGATGCTGCCATGACAGTCAGAGGTCATCTATATGAAAGAAAATAAGCATGATTTCCATAACACTTGCAGCAGTGACATTTGTGAAACACACAACCAAAATAAATATGTAGCATATGAGTTAAGAACACGAATTCTGGAGTCAGACTCCGTCAGTTTGAATACTGACTCAGATACTTAGAATCTACATAACCTTTTGTCATATAAACTCTATTACAATTCTCTCACCTGCCAAATGGAAATAGTTGAGTCCACTTGTGGTAGATGGGAGAAGTGCAGATAGTCCTTTACTCCTCCCCATATCCATACCCATTTTGGTTCCTCCCACCAAAAGGTGCAGTCTGTTCCCCTCTCCCCTTGACTACAGGCTGACCTTCGACTTCTTTGGTCAACTGAATTCATTGGAAGTGACACTGCACCAGTCAGTTCCAAGACCAGGTCTCAAGGAAAGTTGTTCTCCTCCACCCTCTCCTAGGCACCTTTCTGAATGTGATGCATCCATCATATCAACATGCTGCTGAATGATGAGCAATCATATGGACCAGAAGCAGTGAGTCAGCACATGGGTCCCAGCTGAGACTCCAGAGATATAACAAAGCTTGGAAGAGATTATCAAAGCTTTGTACGTGACCTGCAGCAGACAGAAGACACATCAGCTGATGCACAGACTAGTGAATGATATTTAATGATTATGGCTTGAAGCCATTAAGTTTTAGGGTAGTTTCTTATACATCAAAAGCTAACTGATGCACATCAGATAGGATCAATGTGAGGATTAAATAAATCCAAAATAGTGCATGGCACGTAACAGCACTATGTAACTACTTGCTGTTGTTATTAAAAGAGATAAATTTCAAAATTGAGACAATTTGCCTAATGACCTCTAAATCAAAGCCAGGTGGACTTCTTGCTTGCTTTGCATGTTAGTGATGAGTGGTGGTACAGTGACTGCGGACATGGCATCTAGCAGTCAGGCTCCGGTCTCTGGGGTCTCAACTTTCTGTGCAAGTGATCTGCATCAGAGAAGAATGCTTGGCTAAACAGCTTCAAAGTCACTTACTTATTGGTTTGGTGGAAGGAAAAATAAAAACACATAAAATAAAGGATCATGAAATCCAACTAATTAATCATCATTTTTACTCATGATTCTTTCCAATAGTCTGGTGATTCTTTTCACTCCTACTAATCACTTACAGGCAACTTCTCAAAGTGAGCAATTCAGAAGTAAACCTGGGAAATAATTTTATGAATCTATTTATAATACTCAGTAGTCCCATATTCCTCTTTTCCTCAAGCCAGCAGCATAAAGATAGTACTGTTTGGAGCCAGAAATTCATAGTATTCTCTTGTGTTTAACAAACAATATCATTTTTAATAGTTCCTTTAGCTATGTCACAATTAGTTTGTTTTTTTTGTCTTAAACTTTAACTCCAACAACTTATATGTCCTTTTCAGTCCATTGTGATGCAGGAAAATTGTTTTATGCATGTACATAAGATAAAGTGTGAATATCTTGCCCAGTCAATTTTAAGAATTTCAATGCAACATTCTCATTTGCCCTTTATTAAACTTAGTTCTTGGGAATTTCAAGACCTTTTACATTATCCAAATATCCTTTGGTAACTGCCACCCACATCTTTTTATTTTTTTATGACATTGGTACTTTTGGCTAATGTTCTCTTTAGTAAGTAAAAAAAAATTATCAAAGAGAACACTAGTGTTTTTCTCTGTCTCTCTTTTTCTCAGAATGTAAGTGAATTTGAGAAACTATACGTTTTATTTTTCTACTCAAATGTGTATACTTGCTAAATATAGAAATTTCACATGCAAATAAAGAAACTTTGATTTAATTGTATGTTAAAAAAAACAGGCAAAATTATTTTATTTTATTTTTTAAATCAGTATCATCAACTATCATTTGAATGTACAGAAAAACAGCTGTTTCACTTCATACTAGATTCTATCTTCAAAAAGCTGCAGGTCATCATACACACAATATCTTTACTGCCCAAATGACAATGTTATTTGGAATTTTATAGAGTTAGCATAAAAAAACAATTTGTTACATTGGCATTTCAAATAATCTGAGCACTAGAATATTATTATTTTTTAACATTTTTTAAAAACTTGTTTTATGGGATTTACAAACCAGCGCATGTCCTCACTCCAGAATCCAATGTGATTATACCACATTGAGATACATTCTTCCACCCATTGTTAAGGGAACAGTCTCAGGCAAACATTCAGAGGGCAACCTTTCATGGGTTGGTGAAGAGTTTGAAGGTTAAGCAAGAGTCTTCTTATACTAAATGAATTAAATTAATAAAAAAACTGATGTTCAAAGTAGTTAATGATTTGCACAAAGTCACACCTCAAAATTCAGCAACACAGCAGGACTAGATACCAATTTTTCTGACATTTCCTTTGTAGAAATTAAATAATATAACAGTAGCATGTTAAAGAGTTATTAATTTAACACAGGTGCCAGCCTGCTATAGACCATTTTTGCTCAAAAATCACACTTACACTAATTCTTTTTTAATTTTTCTGACCACCCTATCAGATATAATTTAGTGTCTCTGTTTTACAAATTATTACCTTGATGCTCAAAGAGATTAAAAGAAAGGTTAGGTTGAAAAAAGACCTATTACAGATTATCTCCTGCCTTGTAAAATAATTCTTCATTTTGCAGAAAGAATTCTTCATTTTGCAATGCAGAATTTTATTCAATGATAGCTTGCTTAGTACCAAAAATTAAAAATACAATTCAATGTGCCCATAACATTTCAGGCAAGTTTTTAAAGTACAAAGCAAGTGTTCCATTAGTACCACCAGTTCATCTGGATTTCATCCCTCATTTTGCCTTAAGCTTTTATGAACATAATTTTGAGGTTCAAGAATAGTTGTATAACAGAATAGTTTATTTTTCTTTCTACATGTTTTGATTTTATGTATGTGTGTGTGTGATTTTGTTTTGTTTTAATTTGAAAGGATTTACAGTCTTTTAAAGGGTGTGGGCCTACTTTGAACAAATCCAATCACCCCCAAAAATTATTGCATTTATTTTTTTAAAAACCTACTTCAGGAAAACAAAAAGACACAAGAAAGAAAAAGGATAGGACAATTAAAAAATAATTCACTGACCCTGGCTGGGTTGGCTCAGCGGATTGAATGCTGGCCTGTGAACCAAAGGGTCGTCAGTTCAATTCCCAGTGAGGGCACATGGCTGGGTTGCAGGCCAGGTCCCCAGTTGGGGGTGTGGGAGAGGCAGCCACACACTGCTATTTCTCTTCCTCTCTTTCTCCCTCCCTTCCCCCCCTCTCTGAAAGTAAACATATTAAAATTTTGTTTAAATAAAAATAAATAACTGGAAAAAGTGCAAAATTTATCCCATGAAATTCTAACAATTTTGAACAAATATGTGGCCTGCAGCCTGCAGCTGAGATAGGTCTCACAAGCAGCCTGTACTTCTGTCAATCTCCTGGCCTAGGAGAGAAAGCCTCAGCAGCCTCTCCTCTTACAAGCTTGCAGCCAAAAGGATCAGGTGGAGAATTCCATTGAGTTCATTATGCAGGTCCTAAAGGAAGCACAACCTGAAATGAAGCGACAAGCTTCATGGAATCATAAAGATGACCTATGGCAAGCACAGGTTCTCTGGTTTTTCCTTTCCTGATAGTTGAGTATAGTTTGCGTTCCACAGGGCTGAGGTACAGAGCAAAGAAGGCTCACACAAAGACGTTTATAGAGCACCACCAGAGGAGTTTCCCATTGTTTTGACTGACCATGCCAATTGTTTCATTTATAATCCTAGTAAGATTTTTATCAAACTTAGTTAAGAATACCCTAGTGCATAAGATGATTGTCTAGGAAAAAACCAGCACATGAGCACTACATGCTATACAAAAAGAGGAAACTAATCATCAATGAATTCAATCCAAATTATTTTAAAAGCTGGTAATTGAAACAAAAGGAAACAAATTATAACAGCAGTATTACAAAGGGAAATATATGTTTGTTAAGCATTCCAAGAATGTGATATATATTCATGGTTTGTAAAATTTCTTTTTTTTCCCCAGTAGTTTATAAACTGCTCATGCACTTGGGTTAGATACTGGCATACTTCTTCATAAATACAGCCCAGTGAAGCAGGTACAAATATCCAACATTTTTGCTGACTATAGCTCTTACATCTACTTGTAGGGCATTCACAGGCATGTGAAGATATGAAATTTATTACATGTGATGACTAATAAAGTTAGAAAATCTGGGCCTACAAAATAGGAGGTCTGTCTAGAAAAACTCTAGCCATTGTTGATATAATGAGAACGGTTTGCACAACATCCATGTAATCTGGCAGCTAAGGAGAGTGGACTGGAATGTGCTACTGGACTAGTCAGTGGGGGTAGTAGGTGCTGTTGAGTGAACATGTGTACTGTGTGGCTGTAGCATTAAAAATAACTGAGCAAGCAGAACAACCAATCTGCATCAAACTTTGTGTTAAGCTTCAACATTCCTTTGTGGAAACTATTCAGATGATTGAGGAGGCCTCAGCTATGGGCAACTGGTGATTGGAAGCTTCAGCACAACATTGAGCCTGCTCATGCATCATGTCTCGTGCAGAGTTTTTTGGTGAAACATCAAGTCACCCAGATGATTCAGCCCCCCCACTACAGCCCAGATTTGGCACCCTGCAAGTACTGGCTTTCCCCAAAACTAAAGTCACCTTTGAAAGGGAAGAGATTTCAGACCATCAGTGAGATTCTGGAAAATACTATGGAGCAGCTAATGGAAAGCTGGAGAACTGTGTGAGGTCCCAAGGTGCCTACTTTGAAGGGGACTAAAGCATCATTGTCCTATGTACAATGTTTCTTGTATCTTCTTCAATAAATGTCCCTGTTTTTCTTAGTACATGACTGGATACCTTCTAGACAGACCTAGCATACTCAAATACTTTAAAAGAATGCTGCTGGACCACAGCTAGACAGAACACTTTTGAAATCCAACTAAAAATTCCTCCCATTTCTGAACCAATTAAAAGATCACAACTAGAAACTCATGAAAGTAAACAGATTTACAAAAAGAAAAGTAGGGTCTAAGGTCTTTCCTATTTGTAATGCATTTACCACAGAGACATTTATGATTAAGAAAATTTATCTGAGCAAGAATGTATTGTATATAACACAAGTTAAGAACTTACATAATAGCTACCTTTATTAAAATAATAAGCTAACTAATTATAGCAAAAACTCTCAAAGAGGATGTTTCCTAAGAAACAAATGCAACAAATTCTCTGCAAATATAACAGTACTAACTTTGTCTTTTATGGACTTAAACTATGCATATGTAAATTGCAGAATTTTTATAGGTAATCTAACTTGGAAATAAGCTTTTTTATTGGAATATTGAAAGGTTTGTAACAAATGGGGAAAAAAGCAAAAAATATTCATAAGATTTTATGTTTCACATCACTTCTGTCTTCAGCGTCTTGAGGCACCAACATGTTTAAGTCAAGCTAAGGAGAGAAAAATCAATTAGCAACTACTACAGAAAATGATTTAGCAACCAGCTTTAAAACTATATTGCAGTTATTAATTATAAATTTGTTTTTTACAGACTGTTGTTTCTTTTTCTTGAACTAAAACTGACCATAATTAAGCTCCTGACTCATTTAGATGATTAAAGCAAGGTGCCTTCTTGTTTTAAGAGTTTAGAAGATAAAAAACTCTACTATCTGGCTTGGTCTGAGAATAAGGGTCCTATGGATTACCCTTTTCAAAGTCTTAGAAGGCACTAAAATTACATTTAGTGAAATTTGGTGATAGGGGCAAAGACAGACTCAAAACCATTATAGAAACTTTTGTTGCTCTAGAATCTCAGCCATGAGCATCCCTTGCCATACGGTGCTGCAAGTGCGCGGTGGAGCACAGGGAAGAGTTCTAATCAGCAGAAATCAAAATGAGTAATCCCCTCACACTCTGTTCTGTAAAAGTTGAATAATCTCAACCTTATTTCTCAACCTTTAAATCATCTTTAATATTCTCCTAAGAACAACATCTAATAGTTCTTCATTCTTCTCTGGCTTCTTAGTTTTAAGTTACTTGATCGAATGTCAAAGGAAGCTGTTACTAGTCCTTAGACTAGAATTCAGAATAATTGCAGGAATACATATACTTTTAAAAATCATGATAAATGAAAGCTATATTAATCAAAGCATTTTGCTCTAACATCTCAGTGGAATGGGTTACTAAAAAAGAATTATTTTACAAGTATTTTATTATTTATAGAAAACAATCTTTCCTGAAATACATGTAATAAATTTAATTTATTTATCTGAAATGTTGAGGAAAAGCAAAGAATAAAGTGATTTAAAATGTTCAGTAGCTATACTCCTGCTTTAGAAACATCAATTAACTTATGAGTAGAAAAATGCCTTACTTGAATGCACATCTATTATTGATATGACCATCTGAAAGGACATGTACACGTTTTTTTATTAACACATACGCCTATGATGACATTTTGCTATACATGATATTTTGGTGGTACAATCTTTAACCCCACTCTCAGGCCTACCTGAATAGAAAAAGGAATCCCTTTCGGTAGCATGTCACCTAGTCTATTTTTAAATGTTTTTGTTTGTTTTTTTCCATTCCCAACTTCAGATGCCCTTTCAAATACTCATGGACCAGGCTAGAAGCCAGAAGGAATTTTGAAATGCCTGTTAGGATAACTAGGGTGGGGAGGCAGAAATGAAAGGGAGACAGGTAGGTTTAATCTACTCAGTCTGGAAACCCATCCAGCCTCTCAGGTTCATCTCCAGCCAGCAGCTTAATGCCCAGATTTAGTTACATGGTGTCTAACTACACCACTGGCCTTTTGTTGTCCTCAGTCAAGCTTAGCAAAGCACAGGAGTGTTAATATACATTCACAAATTCTATGATACTCCTCCCATCATAAAGTAGAGCCTTATTCCCAAAGTGATTTACTTCTAAAAAATAAATGTGGCATAAATGACCTGGTATGACTTCAGAGGCTAGATTAGAAAAAAATATCATTGGGCTTGCTCTCTTCCTTGATACATGCAACTTGGGAGCCCTAAACTGCTCTGTAATAAGCCCAGCTAAGCTGAAGCTGCCTCCCTGCAGGCATCACATGGAAAGGCCACACACAAAAAAGAGAGAGGTGGAGAAAACCCCCCGCTATTTTTGTCTCCAAGTGTTTGAGTTTTCCCAGACAACAGCCAACATCAACTGCCAGACCTGTGAGTGAACAGTCTTCATTCAGATAGCTCCAGCTCAGCTTTCAAGCCACACTGATAGAGCAGAGACAAGTTTTTCATGCTGAGCTTTACCCAAACTTCAGTTTTGTGAGAAAACTAAATATTGATATTGTTTTAAACTACCAATTTTGAGGTGGTTTGTTTACATAGCAACAGATAAGTGAAACGCAGACCTTACCTCTAGTCATTGAGAAAATCAGCTTCACTTAGAAAAGTAGCTAAATGTGTAGTCTCCAAACTTTTTTGATCACCCACAATAAATGTTTGTTTATTCATTGATGTAAAACGTATATGGCTACATGAATGTATTATGCAAAAATATAAACAGAAGGATCAGCTAAAAATAGAAGTTCTGATATTTTTCTCCCTGGATTATCACATGCAGCCAACTTTAAAAACTTCTAGAGTTGGTATGTGAATAGTTTAGATAACAGCTCTGAAGTTCTGGGTGATTAGGCAGTCCACTAGTCAGGAACAGATTAAAAGTGTTAAGGTTTGAGGATGCATACTATTTATATAATCTTTTTTAAAAATCACCTTAGCAAACAAAGACTTTTAGAATAAAAGGAGGCCTTGTAAATTTTAGATAAAAATTTCTCATCTCTGGTATCAGTAATGCAAGCAATTTGTTATCAATATCAGTTATAATACAGCAATTCATGAAGCAATTCTTTTTTTAATAAATTAGATTAAATCCCAGAAAGTCGCCATAATAGTATCTACCCAGTCAAATTCAACGGTGCTTCCTGGAAACAGTCAGCATTGTGCACTGGTCAAGATCGCCACCTTGAAAAGACAATATAGCCTGGTGGTTAAACCCTCTGGAATAAGCCAACTGCACCCCACTTACTGACTGTGTATTTATGGGCAACTTACTTAACTTCTTTAAACATTAGCTTCCACTTCTGCAAATGTGGATAACAATGTCATATAACTCATAAGGTTGTTAATGAGAATTCACTGAAAGACGTGAAGTTTTAAACACCATGCTTGAACTGGAAGGAGTGCTTAGTAAATGCTAGACATTGATTTTTGTTATATTTTTATAGAAAAAAAAGAAAGAAATTTAAAATTTTAAATAGTCAAAAATATATGTCCTGCTTATAAATGTTATTCTTTCAGTCAAGTTCAAGGCAGAAAACTAACCCAATCCCAATTCAAATCTTATGCGCACATAGTCCCCCACTCCTCCACCCAGCCCACTCTCAAATTATTTATAAAAGGGGTAACTGAGAAGTAGAAAAGCAAAATGACTTGTTTCAAATAACAAAGCTTATTAAGGCTGTACCAAAATTACAGAACTAGATGTAAAACAGAAATACCAGTGTATTCTGGAGTAAGAAGATGTGATTCAGCATTTCCTCTTATATATAACGGGAGTCATAATACACATCTCAATGCTCTTGTGTAGTGAAAATTAAAAATATATGTAATATATTATTTAATGTAAAGTAGAAACATTATTAGACGCCATAGTTTTTAATTTGTTTTAACACATTCTGCACTAATATTTTTCAACTATAAGTGCTAACATATGTGATTTGTGGAAGCAATTTAGTTGATCAAAACCAATATTTTACAAAAATTAAATAGAATAAAAGAGGATAGACTAGACAAGTAAATAGTATTTATTTCTAATAATAAGTTTCAAAATTGTTTTGTGAAAGTTTTGAAGAACAATACATACGTAATGATGTAAAAATGTTTTTTTTTTTCACTGGACATGTTTAAAGCCACTATGCCAATGGTTCGTAAACTTCTCTATAGAAATATAAATGAGCAAGGAAAGCAGGTTCTGTAACAGCTTTATGGGAGTTCCTGATATGTGGAAAATTGAGACTCTCTGTACAGTACTACTTTATGACACAAACAAGTGAGAAAGAGAGGTATATGTTCATACATGCTCTATGGGTTCCTAACAATCGAATTTCCATTGTATCAATAAGATTTGGTCAGAAAACTACATATTGAGAAGTGCTTCAAATGTCTTTTGAAGAAACTAACTGAAAACTTCCAAATACTTGATTAAGTCACCAATCAAAATGGAACAGGAGCTGATCCATGAGTCCCTTAAATGCTCTCTACATATACTACAGAGCACTATGTTGTCTAGTCATGAATGAAATCAAACACTGGTCTATTCTTATTTTCCCAACTGTAACTCATAGTTTGGAAAGAAGCTGCCAAGTATCTTTCATTCTTCTTCCATAAGCATTATCAAGCACCTACTATATGTCAAGCTCTGTATTAAGAACCAGGGGTGCAATGGTGAGCAAATTGCTAGTGCCACTAGAACTGTTTGGGCATATTCATCCCAATAGAGGCAACAATGTACAATATGCATTACTTAAAGTACTGATGCTTTAAAGTTGTTAGATTTAAAACATGTTATAGCTGTTAAAATAACTTTTATGTCCATTATCCCATTTAGTCTGTATTGCAATGATCTGAGTTAGAGTTATTTAGTATTACGACATTATTACGTTGAGGAAACAAAAAATTGAAGAGGTTAAGTACCTTATCTAAATAAATTAAATTGTACATGGTGGGTCTAGAGATTAAACCTAAAAGCTTGATCCCATATTCTTTGCTCTTTCAACCATCCATCCTTACTGTTGCTGATTCCTCCCATTCCTGGGCTGATGATAGATAGAGATGAGGAGCAGAACGTGAGGCTCAGTGCATCAGGCCCCCACAAAGCCTACTTGTTTTCGGTGTTTCTAATTATCTGGTTGCATAATAGGAAACAGAAACTGCTCCAAATATTTCAATTATAAGAAATTTAAATGCAGAAAAAAGCTACTTACAGAATCTTTGAAAGGGCTGAAGGAGGGGACACCAGAAGGACTTTTGGTTTAAAATCACACCATAACATGGTGCCTCTGCTGAGGAGAGGAGGGGTGCTGGCTGAAGAGATGCACTCCCAGGTGTTTGTAGTAGAAGTGAGAAACCTTTAGGTGATGTTCCAGCTGTGCCGTGTTGGCATGAGCAGGAGCAGGAAACAGAAACCCACTTTGGATCATTTCTGAAGCTGAATTCAGAACAATATTAAGTAAACATGAGCACTCAAGATGGAGGAAGAGTAAGTAGAACTTTCACTCATCTCCTCCCAGAACAAAAATGGAAATACAACTAAATTAAAGAATAATCACCTTGAGTAAACAATTTAGACTAGCAAAAGAGGAATCTCATAACCAAGGATTTATAGCAGCTTGTACACTCTGGCTGGGGGTTGAGCCTAATAGTCAATCAGCCTGAGGGGTGATCCCACACACAATGAGGCCAACAGCAATCACAATTATGACAAGAGAGCTCAAATAACCCACACAAAAGACATTCTTAGAGCACCCAGATCAGGAGATCAAGGAGACTGCACTATTGGGTCCAACAAAATACCTACTACATAAGGACAGCTCATGAAGACTAGGAGTCACAGCAGATTTATCTAATACATAGAAACAAACACAAAGAGGCAGCTAAAATGGGGAGACAAAGAAAGAGCCCAAATAAAAGAAAGAAACAAACAAAAAAAAGAAAAGAGAAGGAATCTCCAGAATAAGAGATAATGGAAATGGAGACAAGCAATTTATCAGGTAGAGAGTTCAAAGTAATGGTTAAAAGAATGCTCAAGGAACTTAATGAGAACTACAACAGTATGAAAAATAACATAGAAACCACAAAAAAAAAAAACCAGAAAAAAAGAATACCATATCTGACATCAAGAAAGAATACACTGAAAGGAGCCCTAGCTGGGTGGCTCAGTTGGTTGGATTATCATCTCATATGCGAAAAGGTTCTGGGTTTGATTCCTGGTCGGGGCACATACCTAGGTTATAGGTTTGACCCCTGACTGAGGAGCATAGAGGAGGCAGGCAATGGGTGTTTCTCTCTCACATCAATGTTTCTCTCTCTCTCTCTCTGTTCCTCTTTTTTTAAGATCAATGAATATAACCTCAGGTGATGATTAAAAAAAGAAAAACACACATACATACATACTGGATGTATATATACACACACACACATACATACGTACTGGAAGGAATAAAATGTAGGTTGGATGAACCACAGGACTGTCTGTGATTTTGAAGACAAGGTAAAATAAAACACCCAACCAAAGCAGGAAAAAAAAAAAAAAGAATTAGAAAGAATGATGAGAGTTTAAGGGAACTTTGGGACCATATGAAAAATAACAACATCCACATCACAGGGGTACCATAAGGATTGAGAAACTATTTGCAGAAATGATGACTGAAAACTTCCCTAACCTAGTGAAGAAAAAAGACATCCAAGTCCAAGAAGCACAGTGAGTCCCAAACAAGATGGACCCAAAGAGGCCCACAACCAAGACACATCATAATTCAAATGCCAAAGGTTAAAGACAAAGAAAGGATCTTATAGGCCACAAGAGAAAGTTAGTTAGCTACCAGAGAACTCCCATAAGACTGTCAGCTGATTTATCAACAGAAACATTTCAGGCCAGAAGGGACTGGTATGAAATATTCAAAGTGATGAAAAGAAAAGACCTACAGCCAGACTACTTTACCCAGCCAGGCTATAATTTAAAAGTGAAGGAGAAAAAGAGAACTTCCCTGATTAAAAAAAAAAAAAAAAAGAAAAGATAAAGGAGTTTGTTACCGCCAAACCCATATTACAAGAAATATTAAAGAGTCTGGAAGAAGGAAGAACATGAGGAGGAGAAGAAAAAAGGAGCAGGAGGAGGAGGAGAGGAGAAGAAGATGACAATGACAAAAAACAACAAAGGAAAACAGAGAACAAGTTAAAAGAATAAAATGGCAATAAATATGTGCCAATCAGTAATCACTTTAAAAGTAAATGGCTTAAATACTCCAATCAAAAGACATAGAGTAGCTGAATGGATAATAAAGCAAGACTCATATATATATACTGTCCACAAAAAACACATCTCAGAACAAAAGTTAGATACAGACTAAACGTGAAGGGAGAGAAAAAGCTATTTCATGCAAATGGAAATGAAAAACCTGGGGTGGCAATACTCATATCTGACAAAACATACTTTAAAACAAAGACTATAGTAAGAGACAAAGAAGGATTCTACATAATGATAAAAGCAGCAATCCAACAAGAGGATATAACTAGTAAACATTTATGCATCCAACACAGGAGCACCTAAATATGTAAAGCAAAACTTGATGGACATAAAGGGAGAGATTGACAGTCATACAGTCATAATAAGGGATTTTAACAACCCACTGAAATTTTAAAAAGATCTTCCAGGCAGAAAATCAACAAGGAAATGGCAGCCTTAAATAACACACTGTAAAAGGTGGATTTAATTGATATCTTCAGAGCATTTCACTGCTAACTAGAGAATATACATTCTTTTCAAGTGCACATGGAACATTATCTAGGATAAATCACATGTTGGAACACAAAACAAGTATCAATAAACTTAAGAAGATTCAAATCATAACAAGCATCTTCTCTTACTATAATGATATTAAACTAGAGAGCAACCAAAAGAAAAAAACTGTAAAACATAAAATATCATAGAGGCAAATAACATGTTACTAAACAATGAATGGGTTAACAATGCGATCAAGGAAGAAATCAAGATACCTTCAAACACATGAAAATGAGAACTCAAGAACCCAAAATCTATGGGACACCGTGTGAAAGCTGTCCTAAGAAGTAAATTATTAGCATTATAGACCTAGCTCAAAAATTAGAAAGAAAAAGATAAACAATTTAACTTTACACTTAAAGAAAATGAAAAAAGTATAACAAAGACGTAAGTGAATAGAAAAATAATAAAGATCAGAGCAGAAATAAACCAAAGCCTAAAAAAAAATACAAAAGATGGACAAAACCAAGAGCCAGTCCTTTGAAAAGGTAAACAAGATGGACAAACCTTTTTTTTATTTTTCAGTCTACTGATGTTTTATTTTCTTTTTTGTAAGTGTATTTTATTGATTATGTTGTTACAGTAGTTCCCATTTTTTTCCCCTTTGCTCCCCTCTGCCCAGTACCACCCTTCCTTCCAGCAATCCCACCCTCCTTAGTTCATGTCCATGGGTCATGCATATAAGTTCTTTGGCTTCGCCATTTCCTATATTATCCTTAACATCCTCCTGTCTATTTTGTATCAACTGATTATGCTTCTTAGTTCCTGCACCATTTCCCCATTTCTCCCCCTCCCCCTCCCAGCTGATAACCCTCCAAATGATCCCCATACCTATGATTCTGTTACTATTCTGGTTTGCTTAGTTGGATTTTGTTTTTATTTTTTTAGATTCAGTTGTTGATAGTTGTGAGTCTGTTGTCATTTTAGTGTTCATAGTTTTGATCTTCTTTTTCTTAAGTAAGTTTCTTTGACATTTCATATAATAATGGCTTGCTGATGATGAACTCCTTTAGCTTTACCTTGTCTGGGAAGAACTTCATCTGCCCGTGCATTCTAAATGATAGCTTTGCTGGATAGAGTAATCCTGGTTGCAGGTTGCCTTTCCTCACATTGAATACTGCTTGCCAGTCCCTTCCTGCCTACAAAGTGTCCCTGAGAAATCAGGTGATAGTCTTATAGGGACCCTACTATAGGCAACTCTCCACCTCTCCCTCGCTGCCCCAAGGACTCTGTCTTTATCTTTCACCTTTGGCATCTCAGTCATGACACATCCTGGTGTGATCCCATCTGGATCCAGCTCGCCTGGGGCCCTCCATGCTTCCTGGACCTGTATGACTATTTCCTTTGCAAAATTTGGGAAACTTTCCTCATTTTTTTCAATTCTTGCTTCCTCATTCTGCACTGGTTGACTTTTTTCTTCCTTATGTTCCAAATCATTGATTTGAACCCCTGTTTCCTTCCCTTCGCCATTAGTTTTGTGTGGATTTTCCTTCATTTCACTTTGCATAGCCTTCACTTCTCTTATGGTTTGCCATACTCAAGCATATCTGTCAAGCCTGTAAGCATCTTTATCACCAGTGTTTCGAATTCTGTGTCTGTTAGGATGTCTATCTCCTCATCTGTGAGGTTGGCTATCTCCTCATCGCTTAGTTATCCCACTGGAATCTTGATCTATTCCCCCTTTTGGGCCATACTTCTCTGTCTCCTCATTCTGACAGGCTCCTGTGTTTGTTTGCCTCTGCATCCCAAGTAGAGCTGTCTCTCCTGTTATGTTGTAAGGGGCAGAGCCTTAGGGATTCAACAGTACAGGGAGATCTGTTTCACCACATTGTGGTGCTATTTGTGGGGGAGGTGTCTGAGAGGGAACAACTCCACCTGCCTAGCACTCGTCCCTTTTCCAGGCACCTCTCCCACTTCCACACTGAACTGGCACCCCTCTAGCTGCTGCCCTGGCTGTCGTTCCCAGAGTGGGTGGGTCTGCAGATGTCCTAGGACCATGGGGGCCCTTGAAACAAGAGGACTCTGCTGAGACTGGCAGTTTCTGCCTCCACCCCAACCCCCACTGGTCTGCACGGTCAGAAGCAATGAGGCTGATTTTCCCTGGTTCTGGGACCATGAGCTGCGAGGTCCAGTGAGTAGCTTGGAATGCTCCCCAGGTGTCAGTCCTGACTTTTTAAAACATCTGACTACTCTTCCTGCTGGCCTGCTGCTGCCGCGGCTGCTGCTACCACCACCACACCATGTCCTCTCCGCCCCTCCTACCTGTCTGGATGAGTATTTCTTCTTTATATCTTTGTTTGCTGGACTTCCATGCAGTTTGATTTTCTGGAACTTCTGACTGTTTCTAGCTTTGAGGTAGTTGTATTCCTTCTTAGTTGTGGAGGGAGATGCAGGATGCTGTCTACACCTCCACCTTGGCCAGAAGAAGATGGACAAACTTTTAATCAGACTCATCAAGAAAAAAAAGAAAGACCCAAAGAAATAAATCAGAAATGAATAGAGGAGAAGTGACAACTGACGCTACAGAAATACAAAGGATTGTAAGGAAATATTATGAACAACTATATGACAACAAATTGGACAATCAGAAAGAAATGGACAAATTCCAAAACAGAATCAGGAAGAATCAGAGAGTCTGAATAAACAGATTACAACTAGTGAAATTAATGTATTAATCAAGTAACTCCCAACAAATATAAGTCATGGACCATTTAGCTTCACAGGTGAATTTTTACCAAACATTCAAAAAAGAATTAATACCTATCTTTCTCAAACTATTTCAATAAATTCAAGAAGAGAAAAAACTCCCAAGATCATTTTATGTGGCCAACATTATCCTAATTCCAAAACCAGATAAAAACATTACAAAGAAAGAAAATTATAGGCCAATGTCTCTGATGAACATAGATGCTAAAATCCTGAACAAAATCTTAGCAAACTGTAACCAGCAATACATTAAAAAGATCATACAACATTATCAAGTTATATACATTCTTGGGATGCAAGGTTGGTACAGTGGATAAACGTGATACGGCACAAACAAAATGAAGGATAAAAACTACATGATCATACCAATAAATGCAGGGAAAATATCTGATAAAATCCAGCATTCATTTATAATAAGAACTCTTAGCGAAGTGGAAATAAAGGGAACGTATTAAAAAGGCCATATATGACAAGCCCACAGCCAACATCACACTCAATGGATAAAAACTAATTACATTTCCCTTAAGATTCAGAACAATACAAGGATTTCTGCTTTCACCACTCTTATTCAACGTAATACTGGAAGTCCTAGCTACATCAATCAGGCAAAAATAAAAATAAAAAAAAAGGCATCCAAATTGGAAAGGAGGAAATAAAAACTGTCATTATTTGAAGATGACATGATATTGTACATAAAAAATCCCCAGAGGCTCCATCAAAAACTATGATAGCTAATAAATAAACTTGAAAAAGTAGCAGGATGCAAAATGAATTTTCAGAAGTTGGTGGTAGTTCTATATACCAATAACAAACAATCAGAAAGAGACACTAAAAAAATCCCATTTACCATTGAAACAAAAAATAAGGTACCTAGGAATAAATTTAACTAAGGAGGTAAAAGACCTGTTCTTGGAAAACTATAGGACACTGAAAAAAGAAAAAATCAAGGAAGGTAGAAATAAGTGGAAGTATACACCATGTTCATGGATTGGAAGAATTCACATCATTAAAATATCTGTACTACCCAAAGCAACTATATAGATTTAAAGCAATTCCTATTAAAATACCAATGGCATATCTCACAGATCTAGAATAAATATTTCAAACATGTTTGTGGAAACAAAAAAAGACTCCAAATAGCCTCAGCAATCTTAAGAAAGAAGAACAAAGTTGGAAGTATCACACTACTGGATATCAAACTATACTACAAGGCCACTATAATCAAAACAGCCTGGTACTGGCATAAGAACAGGCATACAGGTCAATGGACTAGAACATAGAGCTTAGAAATCAGTCCTGGCCTATATGGTCAGTTAATATTTGACAAAAGAAGGCAAAAGCATGCAATGGAGTAAAGACAGTATCGTCAGTATATGGTGTTGAGAACATTGAACAGGTACATGCATAAAAATGAAACAAGACCTTCTTATACCACACACAAGAATAAATTCAAAATGGATTAAAGACTGAAACCATGAAAACCCTATAACAAACACAGGAAGTAAAACTTTGGACACTGCTCATAGCAATACTTTATCTGATTTTTCTCCCCAGGCAAGGGAAACAAAAGAAAAAATAAACAAATGGGACTACATCAAACTAATACATTTTTGAAAAACACAGGAAACCATCAATAGAATAAAAAGACAACACATGGAATGGGTGACATATTTGCTGATACATCTGATGTGGGTTTAATATCCAAAATTTATAAAGAACTTATACAACTTTACACCAGGAAGATAAACAATCCAATTACAAAATGGACAAAGGACCTGAATAAATACTTCTCCAAAGAGAAAACACAGATGGCCTTTGTACATATGAAAAAAGGCTCAACATCACCAATCATCAGAGAGCTGTACATTAAAACCACAATGAGATTACACCTAACACCTGTCAGAATGGCTACCATCAATAAATCAACAATCAAAAAGTGCTGGCAAGGATCTGGAGAAAAGAAAACCCTAGTGCAATGTTGGTGGAAATGCAGACTGGTACAGCCTCAAAAACAGTATGGAGTTTCCTCAAAAAATTAAAAATGGAACTGCTTTTTGACCCAGCAATCCCACTTCTGGGACTAAATCCTCAGAATCTCAAAACACCAATTTGAAAGAATATATATGCCCTTATGTTCGTAGCAGCATTATTTACAATGGCCAAGATCTAGAAACTGCCCAAGTGTCCAATAGTAGATGAATGGATAAAAAGGCTATGGTACATTTACAATGGAATATTACACAGCCATAAAAAAGAAGGAAGTCTTGCCTTTTGCAACAGAGTTGATGGGCCTGGAGATTATCATGCTAAGCGAAATCAGTCAGTCAGAGAAAAACAAATACCATATTATTTCACTTATATGGGGAATGTAATGAACAAAATAAACTGATGAAAAAAAAGAAAGAGAGGCACAGATACATGGAACAGACTGACACCTTTCAGAGGGGAGGGGGTAGAGGGGGACAGGATGAAAGAAGGTGAAGAGATTAGCCAAAGAACATATAGGCATAACCCAAAGACATGAGCTATAGTGATGGCCATAAGGAAGAGGGTGTGGGACTAGATGGAGGTGGGCAAAGGTGGGGGGGGAAATGAGAACATCTGTAATGTATCGACAATAAAAACAGAGTTAAAAAAATCACACCATCACAGCTGCAATCTAGGGTTCAAAAAATTATTGTTTTCACCAATACACACATCTACAAGAACTTGCTTGGAGGCAACATAGTGACATAAAAAGGCCTCTCTGCCACATGTCATGCAAGTGCCTACTAGTGGCAAAACCTGAATTGCAGTCAGAGCCCTAGCTGCAAGGCAGTCTGCAAAATGGAGTTCTTTGTCTTCTAATTCCTGGGATATATGGCGAAGTACAGAAAGATGGGGAGAAATGTCAAGTACCAATCAACAATATTCAACACTCACTTTTCTTTTCTCAATACTTTTTCTGTGTCTTCTATCCTCTCCCAATCTCCTATTCCTTCTTTAGATCCAATTCTATCTCTATGACATGCTGAAATAATCTCTCAGTGGTCTCTTCCTTACTTCTAATGACAATACTGCATTGTAGAATGCAAACCTTGACCACCTTCTTTCTCTCTTTCTGAGTCAGCACCCACATGTTGCCAGATATCACTCCATCTTTGGAATTTAATGAAGCACCACTCTGTAGGAAATGAGACCTGTTCTCCTTCATAGCCACTTAGTGGCCAGATGAGGCAACTATAAATGCAGACAAGGTAATTCCTCAAGAAGTGAATCTTGATCAGTGGGAAAAGGGAGGCAGGGAGAAATCATGTGAATATATTCCCCCTTTCTTTCTTTTTTCTGTGTACTACTCCAAGGTTGAGTGCCTCCATGCAAACCTTCTGAAAAACTCTCTCCTTCTAATGGCACAAGCCTGATGAATAACTTTTGTGTTGTGTTGTTTTGTGGCACCCTACGATGCAGTAGCCAGCATGATGACACACTGCTGCAATGAGTCACACTTGTTCCTTACACCAACGTCCTGTGATTATATCTCACAAGTCAACTATTAGGATGATGATGATAATCACTGCCTCAGGCTCTGCTTTCTGGAGGGCCTGGGGTAACTGACAGAGATTTGGCACTATTCACATCTGCAAAGCAGGAATTCTAAACAGAGCTGTGGTTCAGAAACACTTTATAAAAGTTATAGATATTCTTGTCTCACTTGATGCTTACTAAATACAAATAGTTAGGAATCAGACATGGACATGCATGTGTTTCCTTAAGACCATTTTAGAAGTACATAAGCTACTTCTAGTACAGACCTAGAATCCAGGTCCAAAGATCTAATCTTAGACTCACCTATACCCTTAATAACTCTAAATTATCTACCAAGTGACAAAGAATTTTGTTGACATAAAGTATCAAGAAAGGCTTATGGCATCATTAAGCAAAAGTCGCAAACTAGGAGAAAAATGCTAAGGAACACATTTAGGGTGCACAACTAAACAGGTGTGAAAAGCCTACAGCACAAGAAGACTAATTAACACTTATGAAGTTACAGAAGTTTATTCAGAGTTTTGTAAGAGGTTAGCATGTCTCATTACACTCTTTACCTTTCCTTTCAGACATTTTCTTTAAAATTTAAAAAAAAATCAAAAGCAGCCAGCTGGTAGCATGCATTGTCAGTAAAAAGTGACATAAGTCAGGCTAATTGATCACTTTTTAAAGATTAACTGGCCCATTTTCTGTAATAGAACATACAGAAAATAGGTTTGACAGCACTGAAGTAGTTTATTGAATTCTGACTGCCAACTTAAAATTCAAATCATGCTTATTTTTCATAAGGTAATCCACTCACAATAGGCAATTTATGCAATCTCATCCTGTATGAAAAGCTCTGATGCTCTTCCTGAACTTTCTACCTGCTGTGTTGCTATGATGCACCTGCCTTTTGGATAGATGGTTTATAGCAGAGGGGTTGTAGAAGGACCACAACCTGCCTTGTGTGTCTCGGACAGAAACTGACTCTCCGTGTAATCACTGAATGAGTTTTAAAGGCTTTATGTCTTATGTACAAGCTGCATTTCTCTAAGTCTCATTTTTCTTACCTTAAAACAGATAATATAATGCCATTTTAACCTAAGTATCAGGATTATTATTATTAAATTAAAAAGATAATTATTTTATCAAATTGAAAATCTACTACTGATATTACACATTATATCAATATGTAAGGCCTGCTATAGGCAACTATTCACATTGTAAAGCCACATTTTTTACTTTTTATTTTTTAGTGTTAACACTACCTCAGCTGGTGTGTAACCTTTCTCCTGCTCCTAAGTATAGAGGACAGAGAAACTGCAGCATAGACAATCGACAGCCAAGGGTGAGAGGTAGAGAGCTTAGGGAGGTTATGGGAAGAAAGCAAACAAGGGGAAGTTCAAGACATGGCTTAGAATCTTCCCTCTTCTCCTTTCCAGCTGAGTGGCTAATTCTTCTTAGATTCCATTTCCTCCTCAGTGAAGTGGGGAATATAATGGCTACTAGTATTGTTTGGTGATTAAGGAAGCATTGTGACCCAGAGTAAGAACACTACACATGTCAGGTCCCTTCCTCTAGGTAGCCTCTAAAGATCACACAGTGCAGGAGAAAAACAAACTAAAACAAAGAAAAGAAAAGAAAAAGACTTATGGGGTCAAAATTTTGGAACACACATACGCTGGTAAAAATAATATTAACAGTCCATTTTTCTTTTCTGGAAATGAGCAAATGGTTCTCTCTTTATATGCCCCTCTTTTATAGATAAATTCAAGTGGCTCTTAAAGCCTTAAGTTGATTCAAAGCATGTAACCTACTTTCTTTATAATGGGAACTTCATAGGAAATTCTCAGTACTTTTTATGAAATATATCTTATTGTCTCACTTTTCTTGATCAAGCTCTCTCTCAATCTCCCTTCTTTTGAGAATCACCATGGGCTTAGTCGGTTGGGACTAAGGACAAGATCCAGATAATTCAAATAGGTTTTAATTTATACAAGTGTCAATAAAAAATTTGAAACTAATTTTTAAATGATATTTTGAAGTCTGGGATCCTTATTGCACCAAATATCTAACTTAGCAATTATAAAAAAGCACATAAAATCAGAAACTTTACTGGGACATTATGTATCGACATGGCAGGCACAGAGTCTGACAACAGGACAGAGTTCTGAAAATGGGACACTCCTGTAAAATCAACAACTGGTCACAACAGATATAATGCCCCAGGGCAAGACTGTTCTGAGAGGTTTGACCAGCTAAGGATGCCAATGGAAATTCTGACTGTCTCATTTGAGGAAGGTCTGATGAACGGACCACCCATTATACATTTGCCTTCTTCAAAGAGCAAAGCACATTTCCCACCTAATGACTTCCTACCCTTACTTAAAATATGAGACAGACTTCAGTCTTTGTGCACATTGTCCTGAAAATGTCTCTTGGGGATTCCCTAGTGCTGGGAGATATAGCAGGTAATGGAAAAAAGAGAGTGTAGTCACTGCCCAGCACCGCCATACTCCTCACTTTACAGCTGCCATGTTTGGTTTGGAACAAAGGGAACAGAACTGTGGGTGCTAGATATGCTTCCTAATACTCTTGTCCCTGAGCACCATGCCACACAAACGCTGTCACAAGCTGCCCCACTGTCCTCAGCTAGCGGCTCAAGCTCAGGAACCAAAAAGAGGTTTGAATAGCGATGCCCTAAACATCCCCAACTGAGGCCTTCTCTGCTATTGTTTAGTGCTCCTAAGTTGCTTCAAGACCAGAACCCACCTGGGTTCTTCTCTGTGCTCCTTCAACGAGCAGGCCATCTCTGAGATTCCTCTCGTATTGTTAGGTGTCCGTCATCACTCCTCATTCTTTTTACATCTTTAACCCTTTCCCAATTAAATATTTTACCTCACCTCTCACTTAAATCAAATGGAATTCATTCATTCATTCATTCACTCACTCAAATTTAACAAGCCCCTCCTATGTATCAGGTACTATCTCAGACATTAAGAACACAGAGAAGATTAAGACCAAGTTTGATGGCAAATAAACCATTAATTAATTAATTGTTAATTAATTAAAAATACAATGTCAGGTAGTGACAAGTATAATGGTAATATACACCTAAATCAGGATAAAGGTTCAGGGAGTAACTTAGTAAAAATGTTTTGGAGAAGCTATTTTAAGTAGAAGGGTCAGGGAAGACCTCTCTGAGAAAGTCCTATTTAGACAACAAATAATGATAATGATAATATAGTGAGGGAGGAAGATATGCAAAAATTTGGAATAATGCTCTCCAAGGAGATAGAAAAACCAGGAGATACTCTGAAGTGGGAATGAGCTCAGCCATTCATATTTTGGCAAATTTCTTAATTTCACTGCCACTTGTGTTTTACTTATTTATATCTCTGTGTCACTTTTCAATTAAATCTGATAGTGAAAATAAGCCAGTTTTGAATAAAAACTTGTAGATATTGACAGAGTATCAAACAAAGGGCATGAGAAAGTATTTGTTAAATGTTTTGATGATGATGAAAGCTGGGGATTTCACCCATGCAGTCCAGGGGAGGTGCATAAATAATCAGGACAGTTATAAATGTTAAGTAAGATCTCTACCCTAACTAAATAAATACCCAGGCTGGCACAATTGGTTTTATACAAATTAGGAGGGATAAAGTCTATGGTGCATTTGATGCATCTGAAGCATTTGAGAAAAAAATTTTCTTTTACACAATTTGGGAGGGGATGAGGTTTGGGGTGCATTAAATGGACGGTGCCATTGATGCATTTTAAGTATCTGAGAAAGGGACTTACCCAACTCTGGAAAAAGCAGCAAAGACTAAATTGTAATAACTTCAAGATGACATTTAACCAGAAGTGGTTACATAAGAAACATTCAAGGGAATTTTAATGTGCTGCAGCAAACAGGATTATAGGGCAATAAAATTTCAAGGTGCATTCTAGTTAAATCCTAAAGAGTTTTGCAGTGGTTTTGAAAAAAGAACACTAGTGTCCATAAGCTCAGGGAGAATCTTTGCTTCCTTCGGCAGAAAATGCAATACATTTATCCCTATCCTTTGTGGCAAAACAAGCAAATGGCCAGTGCCTGTCCATACAAGGGCTACCTCTGGGGAGTTCTGCCTCTGAAAGCTCCCAAGAAGGCACATTTCAAGGACTATTACCCTCGTCCAGACTCTCCATTAGTCTACAGGGTTCTTTATGGTGCCCCATGTAGAGTTAAGCCTCATGAGTAATTAACCCCAGGGTAGCTAAAAAATTAATTTTCGGCAAGTAAGTTCTACTTGCAAGTGGAAACTTCTAAAGGACAATGGACTAGGCCTCTCATTTCTTTTGGATCTCAGAGTCTAGCACAAGGCTAAACACATAAAAGCTACTCAGCAAATATTTAATGAATGAAGCATGCTCCAAAGGGTTTGCTGTATGGGTACTCTGTGATTGCAGTGGTTGTTTTGTTTGTTTGTTTGTTTGTTTAATTTTTGATTTATTTATTATTTTTTCTATTAACATTGTCTCTCTTTTCCCCCCATTTTACCTAGCCCACCCCTTCTCCCACAATCAATCCCCACTTCGTTGCACATGTCCATTGGTTATTTATACTAGTTCCTTAACTAAACCCTTCCCCTACTTACCCCACTTCTCCCCCAACTCCCCTGGTAACTATTAGTCTGCTCCTTGTTTACAATGCAGTGTTTTGTAGTACCTAAAGTTAGATAGTAACGAGTTATAAACTGTTCTTGACTCAACTGTAGTAGGAAACTTTTTCAGCTGCATTCTGCAATCCTATATACATTACAAGGCTGCCTGATAAAATATAGGACTCCCAGTCAAACTTGAATTTCAGATAAGAACAGATAAGTTTTAGTATAAGTATGTCCAAAATATTATACGGAACATACTTATACTTAAAAAAAAACCATTGCTTATCTGAATTTCAAATTTAATTGAGAATCCTATATTTTTATTTACTAAATCTGGCAACTAATTCAGCTGTTAGCGCTTTAAACTGATTGAATTTGTCTTTCTTTTTTTTCTGATAATTGGACTCTACAATGAAGATATTTTACTAGTTTTTAATTATTCCCTATTAAAATGAAGAACATATGAACTATGATCTTCTTGACCTTATTTGAAGAGATGCTGAGAAAGAAACTCCAAAGCATACGCAATTTAGGATTAAAGCACAGAATGGTTATTATCCATAGTGCCTACGAGTGTAGTTCATTAGGCTGAATTTTGCTAAAAAAGAAAATAAATAAAAGAGTAGGGTTTCAGCTGTTTTCTAATGACATGGCCAGATGATGCCGCAAAATCTTGGCATTACTGATAAGTACGCACTGTGCTGGAAAATTAATAGTTTCTGAAGGGGATCCTGAAGGGAACTTTCTGTTATGGAGTTCAGAAATAGTCCCATATACATAAATTCTTGCAAAACAGGGTGCCCTAGGTTCCTAAGCAAGAAAGCACAGCCTTGCTCTAACTTCATAACCTCTTAAGCTGAAAGTTTTGCTTTAAAAAATTATAAAGCATATTTAGTTTTCAAAACTGCATTTTGAACTTTTTCTATTCCCAGTGATTGAGTTGAGGAAGTATATACAAAACAGGTGTCCCTTCACTTTAAGAAAACCTGATATGCTGAACAAGAACCTTGGGTAAGCAGATAAATTATGAAAGTGGTTATTTACATTAAATAATAATTAATTTCAACACTCCACTAAATATTAGCCTCCCCTAGCATTTACTCCCTTGTAAATAGTTCCTAAACAACTTTCCAGGGTTACTTGAATATTTGGGCTACGAAAGTTTAGCCCCCTACTCATTTTAGTACTCCATGTTTATAAATATCCACATAATGACTTCTAGTTACATTTAGTATTCCCCTTCCATAAAACTCTAAGATAATATGAATTCCTTCTCCTATTTTATAAGCAAACACTGCCTACAACTCAGCTCTCTTCAACCTGCTTCCTTTTTCTTAAAACTTGTAGGTGAAGCTTCTCTAAAACTTTGGAGTAAAATATATCCCTTTATTTTCAGTCCTTCTGCTCTCCTAACACTTTAAGTACAGAAGATGTTAAAAAGTAAAATTAACTATTCACTATTATTTTTACAAGGAGAGCCACTTCCCTAGAAATAGCATGGAAGGGTCACTCAGTCTTCATTTTTTAAATAAACTTTTATTTGAAAATAGTTTTAGATTTGCAAAACTTGTGAGGACAGAGTTCCCATGTATTCCACATCCACTTTCCACATTGTTAATATCCTACATTAGTATGATGCATTTGTCATAACTAATGAAGTAGTACTGAGCTACCATTTCAATAATATTTTACTCAGATTTCCATAGGTTTTACATACGGTCCTTTTTTGTTTCAGGATCCCATCCAGGATATCACACTGCATTTCGCTGTCATGTTTCCTTAGGCTCCTCTTGGCTGTGGCGGTTCTCAGATTTTCCTAGTTTTTATGATTTGAGGAGTACTCATCCAGTTTTTCATAGTATTCTCTCAATTTAGATCTATCTGATGCTTTTCTCATAATTAGACAAGGGCTGCAGGTTAAGGGAAGGAAGACCACAGAGGTGAAGAATCATTTGCATCATATCATAACAATGATACATGCTATCTTCATGACTTGTCACTGCTATTTATGATCATGACCTGCTATAATTTGTCAGGTTTCTCCAATGGTACAATTACTCTTTCACCCTTTTCAATACCATAAGTACTCTTTGGAAGGAGGTTATTATGCACAGCCCACACTTAAGAGGTAGAGAATTAAGCTCCACCTCTTTGAGAGGGGGTAGCATCTACATAGATTTGGAATTCTGCACAGGAAATGTCTCTTTGTCCATTTATTTATTTTTGAAATCATCTAGCTCATGAATATGTATTAAACGTTTGGGTTATAATCCAATGCTATTTATTTTGTTGCTCAAATTATTCAAGCCTTAGCTATTCAAGCTCTTTCAGTTGCTGCCTTTGTCCTTTTGACATGCTCATCATTGTGACTTTTGATTGTTTGTTTTGCTTTTTTAGCACATCTTTACTTTCTGGAATTACAAGATGCTCCAGATTTCTCTGCCTCAGTGCTAGATTTAGCCATTTGTCCAAGGAGACCTGGTTCCGTTTTCCAAAGTGTGGCATTAGAAACCAAGATCTGGGCCTTGCTGGGTGAAAGCACTGTAATTAAAAAATTGCTATTAAACTGAAGAATGTTCATTTATTTCAAACCTGGTTCTAAGAAGGAAATTACAGTTTAATTTCTGAACTATTTGATGATTTTAACAGTTTTTGTTCTACTTTATATTAAAGGGACTGAATGTTTAGGGAAGAAGGTTCCTAAGGAAAGGAGGGTGGGTTACTTCTATCCAGACTTAGCTAAGTACAACCTGGTAATTCAAGTAGAAACAGCAGGGTCTATCTAAGTCTAGGAGGAGCTTAACACATAACCTTATTCAAACCTTGTTTAAAGAGAATTATGATGACCACACACATATGAGGGACTGGTTGTAAAAGAATGAAGAGGTTGCAACAAAGGAAGAAGGATATGACACACACTACTATCAAACCAAATAACCACCTTGTATTTTTATAATGTATACATGAGGGAAGCTGGCTTTAAATACCAGGGGTGGTTCTTTCATAAATGTATTGTCAAACATGGGTTCTACCCAACATCAGGATTTTAAATGATCTTTAAAACCACAAGTATGACTTATAATTGCCCAGGCTTACCAAATTCTCATGCTACTAGTATTGACAAAGCCCTGGCTGGTTTGGCTCAGTGGATTGAGCGTCGGCCTGCGAGCTAAGTGTCGCTGGTTCGATCTTCCAGTCAGGGCACATCAGAGAAGGAAAACTCTGACTCCAAAAAACCTCCGCTGCCTTGCGGCATACCTCTTCAGGGGAAAGGCTAAGGGAGTAAACCCCGACAGAAAATCCGGAGCCGGAGTCCCTAAGGCGGTTTGACGTTGTAGTCAACACCAGCAACTCCTGCGGTGCACCTGAAGCCAAGCTGTATTGACTCCGTCTTTCCCTTGGATCCTTCAGCTGCGAAGAGAGGGGGGGTCTGCTGCATGGGCAACAGCAGACCCTCCATATCACCCTGCCCAGGCTCTGTAGCTTCAGCTTCACTGGAGAGGACACTCCAGCGTCATCACAAGATGTCGATTCAACACGGGAGGAGACAGATACCGTGTCACTCCCGAGTTGGACTGCACAGCCGTTCTCGGCGGTGCAGATAGACTCTTAAGAAGCTACACCATCATCTTTCAAGACGGACGGCTGCCGACAGTATTGACAAAGTCTCCAAAATTAAACAGAAAAATTTAATTAATTAATTAATGGATGTCCCTAGTGGTCTGAACAGGTGAGGTTACATTAAATGCTAGTTAAAAGGGTGATTTCTTTGCACCCAGAACACATACACACACACACCAACTACTATATATTAGATCCTATGATTGCTCTTCCACTTTACCTCAGAATAACACTGTAGATAATATATGTATATATATAACAATTGATGATTAAATTACAGCACTTGGGCTACTCATGAAGACCAAAGACCACTCAAGGCTACTGGGGCACTGTAGTCCAAATACACAAGCCTTTACTAATACTGGAAAATAGCTCTGATGTCTGAGTGGCTTAACATTGCTAAGTTAATGCCCATATAAAAAATGTTAGCTAGATTCTTCTGGAGCTAAATGAGCCCAATAGAGATGAGCTGACTGAATGCTGAACATTTTAATTTATTGTACGCTAATCAGAAAGTTGCTGAAGACACTACCTTGTCTTATCTCACGGACACAGGCTGCGATTCAGAGGACATGGTCTTTAGCCAGCACAGACACCAAAGACACAAATGAATAGAAAAAAATAACTTCTTTTTATTTACAAAAAAAAAAAAAAAAAAATCCAAATATTGGATGCTGTAAACAAAATTCACAATCTGTTCCCTCTAGCACTGATTTAAACACGTCAGTTTTAAGAGTCCATTCTCCATCAACTCCTTTTCTGCCTGTGACACAGTCTAAAGTCAGAATATTCCAAGAGTGACCCAAGGTGCAGCTTGCTGCAATAGGACATCTCAGAGCAGGCAATGGCTGGAGAGAGGCTGAAGAGACAGGCAGCGGGCAGAGCCTCTTCCATTCCACAAGGCTTTGCAGCAAGTCTCGCCAAGTTACCTCAACATCTTCCAACTTTGTGCTTTTACCATGTACTTTGTTAGCAAGCCACTATTACAACAAAATATGACATAGAGATTCTTTCTTAGCACTGAAAAGGCTACGCTACAAGAAATCTTAAAGAAAGATTATATTCAAATAGGTGCTATATATGAAATTACTTTTTTTGGCTTTTTGGTTTCATCTAACACACTGTCTTCAAATAACAAAAAAGCGTATTTTTGAACTGCTGATAGCTTTCAACATAATACATTTCATTTAGAGAACAGTTCACAATATTTATTTGACAAACACTGCATTGAAAACAACTTTATGCACAGTAAAGCAACCAACAAGTAAACAGAAATGGGTGGCAAAAACAGTATGTTCACTTTTCTTTGCATTTTCTCCTTGGCTTGGCTTACAGATATTCTTCCACCCTTGCATTTTTTTGGAGCCATGTTAAAATAGTCCACCTAATATCAAAGTGAGCAGATACTTGACCTCATTTCTAGAAAGAAAAAGTCCCCCTTCCTGCTGTAGGTAGGATTTCTTGAGGCAACTATATTTACTGTAAATTAAGTAAACTTTTTAAAAGGTCATTTTCACAGGTTAAGTGTTCTCTGACATGCCAGAATGAACAGGTGAGAAGAGCCTCTAGTAGATGAAACTTCCTTTTTAAGTTAACAGCACAGTAGGCCAGATAAACACAAAAGCAAGCAAATCACAGGCACTAATCGGGAGTTGAGAGCTGTTTTTTTTTTTTTTACCTCTGACCTATACACACGGATCTTTTTCAGCAGACATTCTATTTTTAGGCCACACATCCACAAAGAGAGACATATATTCCACTGTTGTTGAATTACATATGCACAAGACTATAGTACATACAAAGGAGAAATAAATTATATAAGTTTTAAAGTAAATGTTGAAGGTTTTCTTGAGTACAGCCTGTTTTAACTGAATGTCAGGTGCTGGCACTTCTGACTACGCTACCAACCCTGGAGTAAGCAAGGGCATAAATATTTGAGAAAATAAATGAAAAGTATATTTTCAAATAAAACCCCTCCAAACAAAAATCTGTCATAAATTAACAGCAGGTTGTTGCTATGGAAGAGTCAGGGATCTCCAGATTCTTTTCAAAATAGTGGACAACTCATTTGTTAAGAGTTAGGATGAGAAGGAAAAAGGCAGATTACCAGCTGCTTTGATGTTTCCAAGTGTTCTCTTCGTTTTCTTTTAGAAAACTTCCAAACAGGTAGGCAGGTGGAGCTCTGGTTTCTGACAGTTAAGTACCAGGCTTATTTTGCAAATGGAATAATATTTCCTGGGACTTCACAATTAATTTTTCAAATCCAGGACCAGAGAGAGGGAGACTGAGGCAACATGGGCAAAGAAAGAGTTCCCTAGGAAACAGTGAGTGGCAGTGCAGTAGCTGTTACAGCTTGGACAGAATTCACAGGGAAGCTGCTACAGCAAACCCATCAAGTTCCTGTTAAGGCTTCAAGAAGGATGTACAAAAAGGTGGTTTGGGTAAATTAATTTGGCATTTAGCATCTGAGTGATGCCCAGATAACAAATAAACAAATTACACTGCGAAATGAAATGTTCTTTTCCCCAATTCATCTATAACTGATCACAAAAATCTGGTTGGTTCTTCATAGAAATTATCATAGTAAGCAGTCACTCGTTAGAGTTGACAGGGATTATGTGGCTGTTTCACAATACAAAGAGAAGGTTTTTATGTGTTAGTTTTGTTTTTAATAAATTCATTTTCAGAGAACAGTGTCCAAAGGAATTTTGGGCTGGGAGAAGGAATGGTGTTAGGATTAGGTATGGTTGAACTGAAACAGTAATGCCAGTCCATTTCACAAAACTATGACTGGTTTCTTGGGAAAGAGAGAATAAAGTTGGATTTGATTCAATGAGAAGTGACTGAATTTAAAGTACAGTATTAAATATTTAAATGCAGTGTGACAACCAGATCAAAGATGTTTCATATTGGCATAAATTCATAAAATTTTATATATAATATATATCTCATATATAAATTTTAAGCAATTGTGCAAATACTCTTTAAAAAGGGTCATTTCACATTTACTAAATTCTAGTGGTCCTGAAATGCAGGATGCATTCATTAAAAAATTCATTTAAATATTAATAAGTAGTGTTCAGATCACCAGAAATTCTTTTTAGCAGTCAGGAATTTAAATAGACTATCATGGATCCATGATCCAGTGGATTATACACCATGGAAACATGCAAGTATTACAAAAAAATAAAAGGGTTCAAACTGTCAAAATGGTATTTCTATATATATATGTATATATATATATATATATATATATATTAAAAAAAGAGAGCTCTGCCAAACAAATATTCTCCCATTGTGGAATTCTATGGCTCACAAAAAAAGGAAAAAAAAACACTCACTAAAAATTTATAATCTCTGTTCTTCCTATCAAATATATTACTTGTTTCCTCCTTCATATGCTTTAACATTTTAGATGTGGGTTTTAATTCATCACTGCAATATGCCCACGTCTCATGTCATCCTGTTGAAAACATAAAAACACACAGTATTTAAACATTTCCTATTTGCTACATTATTCTAGACCATAGTCAATGTGTTGTGTGAATATATTCATATCACAAATATGTATATATACACACATAATATACATACACATACACATGTATCTATAATATCACACCAACAATGTTAACTTTATACAAGTATTTGCCAAGAAAAAATAGGGCATTTCCTCCACCATTCACAAGCTTATGTGTTGTTTTATTTTCTTCTTTAGTCCCTGATAAAATAAAATAATCATTAAATCATAAAAATTTCCCACTTCAAATTTTCAGAAGGCAACAGGCACTTTGATGTATATTGGTGTGTAACAAATATAGTAATTCTATATATTCTACTATCTCTCTTCCACTTCGGTATTTTTATCTGTTAAATCTTTGGTCCTTGAGCATACTTTCTTTGCTACAGCTGTTTTTCCTTGCATTTTCACATTTTAAAAATGCGAGCTATGCATGCAGCTGGAAATAATGGATTGTGTCACCGTAAGTTCTGTTTGTTATGAAAATGGCACCAACCTACTACTGTTCATTCGGAGTAAGCCATTTTTGTTAGCGCAATAGGATAGTTTCACAGAAATCACTTGCTACAAGCTTCAGGTAATAATCCCAATGTTGGAGTTCCCTTTCTTCCTGTATTATTACTATCTGAACTCCTGATTTGAAAATTAGGTTGGGGTAAGATCTTTTTCTCCTCTGGGTCTTCCCTTTTGTTAATTCATCTTTTAAGAAACTCCACTTATTTTTTCCTATGGCAAAGCTATGGGAGCAAGGTATAGCAAACCCATATTGTCATCAAGCATTTTTTTCCCTCGTTATTTTAAGAGAACCTGGTTGCTTTCAGTGACAGGTATCTTTTGTTTCAGGATAGAATCCAATTGGGTAGGAGGATAAGGTGGGTGGGTTGATGGTGGGTGGGGTTCATTTTGAGATCATGCTCCCATACCTATGAAAGGATCCACAAGCTTTGCCAAGCTTAAAACCAGGAGCAGATCATCATTGCACAAAACACATCCCTATCAGGGCTGGGTCACTCAACCTTTTTTTCTTCTTTTTTTCCCCCTCTCTTGTATGAAATGGCTTCCTCAAAGGACATTTTTAAATAATTCTTAATTGCAGGGCAGCCAAGTAGAGTATGTCTGTTGCTGGCATGTGAATACTGGCTGGACCTGTGCAATGTAGTAATTGCTAAAGTTGGCATCTGCTACATAGGGGGCTGGCTGGTAATAGCAAGTGACATTAGCCACATTAGGGATGACATTTTGGTCAGCTAGCACCCGGATAGCCAGCATTGTGATAAGGTTTAAAGTCTGTCTTCTTTCATGTCCCATCAGGCACACTGTGCTCTCATTCACCACTCCATGAAGGGTCATAAGATAGTCATACTTGCGGTCTTCCAATCCCACAAAGTGGTTCTGCAAATAGGACTCCAGTTTCCTCTGCTGCTCTCCAATGTCTGAGAAGTCGATGAAAAACCTGGAACACATATACCTCTGAAGGGTCTTGATCTCATCAGAGGCGGGCCTAAAACCCCTCACTAAGAGGTTGCAGTACTTAAGCAGGCCTCCCCCTCTGATTTCCTCTGGGTTCCTGGTGGCAATGATCTTGTTACAAAGGTGATCAAAAGCTTCGTGGAAATCCCCATAGACACTCTCACCGATTATTGTGGGGTGAAATGTTTCAGTCATTGGGTTCTCCGAACATTCGTAAAAAAGGAGAAGAGAGTCTAATTTAATTTGAAAAGAATCTACACTAAATTCAAACTGCCTCCGGAGGGAATCCACAAATTTCAGTTCCACATTTTTGCCACTGTTGTTTGACAGGGATATAAGACTCCATCGGTCAGAGTCATTGCAAACTTTAACCATTTTCTGCACATAAGCTTCCTATAATTCAAAAGATAAAACAAGAAGATGAGCATACCTAGAAAAAATAATAAATAAACACATTCTCTTCACAGATGAGATTTATTTTGCTCCTTCCTTTTTGGTTTGCCAAGTTTCAGCAAAACACTACCTATGGGCTTAAACAGTTTCTGAAAACAGAAAAAAAAAAACACATTTAACGAGTGGTTTTACCGTCTGGGAAAGAGACTAAAAGTAATAGTTTGAGGCTTTTGGCAGATGGAACACAGTACTAAGAGGTTCTGTTGTCATGTCTGACTTTCAAAATGTTATTTTTTTGAAAATGGTCTTATAGGTACAATATTCACATCACATCCACACAATATTGAAAGGAAAGAAGAGTGTTCAGAGAAAAGTTGGTCTTCTCACTCTTGTCTAGTCACCCAGTTCTCTCCGAGCCAACAGATGTGATAAAAGTAGTATCTTGTCTGTTCCTCTAGGGGTGCTCAGCAGTTGCTATCAAAATGAATTGTATTAGGACATTCTGGGAGGCTGCTTTCTTGACAATTTTAACTAAATGTATAAAACCCACTTTGAACCCAAGTGAGGAGGGGGGACCCACTGTATCCTTAACACACGGACCAACCTGGAGAAGCACCAAGTATACCCTAAACACAGGGAGTCAGCTGAATGCATCTAAGAAATCTGTTCACATTTTCCAATACAATAAGCTCATTGACTTGGTTCTGCTTCAGTTTGCTACTTTCCCAAAGACTAGATCATAAAACGACATAAAAAGGATTGACATCATTTCATTCTTCCACTTAGAATCTACTCTGGACAAGAATCAAGCAAGGAAAGCCAAGAGTTAAAAAAATAAGAAGGAAGAGGAAGGACAGAGGAGGAAGCACAGTTGTGCCGCTGAAGAAACGAGCAAAGTAAAACACTCAACACTGTCCATACACCTCAGTTTACTAATTTAAAAAAAAAAAAAAAAAAAAAAGCAAAATAAATAACCGTGCCCTCAGATTTGTGGCATCTTTTCTTTTCCTCTTCCCTGGCCCTCCAATCCCAGGCCAAGGAGTGGACCCAAGCCCATGTCCCCTTGTCGAGTGACTTTACCTTGAGCGTGAGTGGTGTGATCTTCTCTTTGTTCACCCCTTCGGGTAAGAAGTCCAACAGGCAGTCGAGCACGACGTCCTTCACAGTCTGAAACTCCTCTTCCCCGCGCAGGTCCGCGCAGAAGATGAGGTCCAGGTCCTTGTAGCCCAGGCCGCTGTCCTGGTGCAGGACATGGCTGGCGGCCGAGCCGTTGAGGCGCACGTCGCGGACGCCGATGCGCTTCTCCGCCAGGCGCCGCCGCACCACCTTCACGATCAGACTCGGCTGCAGCTCGAGCGTGGGGAAGTTGCCGCGTCCGTGGATCGGGATGGTCTCGCTCAGGATGCCGTCCAGCCGCTGCACTTGCTCCCAGTTCAGCACGTTGCAATGCGCCGTGGGGCTTTCGCAATAGTCCAAGCAGTGATCCCCGAATCCGCCGCCGCCGACGACGTCGCCGCCGCTAAAGTCGCCGCCCAGGGGGATATAGGGGCCGCCGGCCAGCTCGTCCTCGGCCATGGCAAAGTAGCCTTCGCCTTCCGCCATGAAGTGACCGCCGAATGCCACTTGGCCCTGGTCAGTCCTAAAAGAAAAAAGGGTAAAGGAGCTCGGTGAGGACGCGTGACGGTAATAAGAGCCCGTAGAGGAAACAGCGCGCCCCTTCCTCAGTGCACCCCCTTCCCGGTTCGTCCCCTGGCTCGGCCCCGGGATTCCTCAGACTCTCCCTTCCCAGACCCCCGCAGTCCCCAGCCGCGCGCGCCGCGCCCCGCAGAAAAGCCCCGCACCAAAAGTATCTCTGATGCATCTGGAAAGCGCAAGCGGGAGTCCCGTCTGTGTCACCTGAAGACTGCCGCCCCTTCTAGGAGTGCAGCGAGCAAGGAACCGCCAAGCCGCAACACTTCCAGGAGCTGCGAGTGCGCTCCCGGCAACAGCGAGCCACTTAGTCCTTCCCAGCCCCCTGTCGCCTGCGCTGGACAGTCCCGCCCCTCGCCCCCGCCGGTGCCGCCTCAGCTGCGGTGGTTCCGGAGGTGGCGGCTCTTCCGCCGCTGCCGCTCCTGTCTCTGGAGCTTTAGCAGTTGTGCGTGAAAAATGTCTTCAGTACTTTTTTTTTATACCGGGCATCTCTGCGCTTCCGGGCCGGCGCGGCGCGCTGACCACACCCCCTCATCTGCATATGGCAACGCCTCAGTCGGCCCCAAGGACCGAGCCAGGCTGAGCGCCAGCAGCACTAGCAAGCGGTTCTCTGAGCAGGAGGCTAGTAGCTATACCTGAGTGCATTTATACATGCGTGCATTTATACATATTTAACTTATGTCAAGTTCCCCCCACAATGCTCTTTTTTTCCCTGACGAGAAGGCACTAAAAATACCTAAAGAGTCCTAAAGTGGTCCTCAAAACAGGATCTGGACTAAAATCCCGCAACTGTAGAAACTTTACAAACAAAAAATTATTGCGGGATACAGCGCGTTACAGTTTAGTAATCAGGCTCCAGAGGTTCTTCACGCCTGTGGTGTGGCCATTTACTTCATTAATAAACCCGGTCTCTGTGTGAACGAATGAGTCCACTTGTCCTTGCAAATCAGTCTCTTCGCCTGAGGGGAAGGGCTCGGTTCGCTCACTGGGTTTCGTTTCTCGAAAAGTCGGGAAGCCGGGCACCTCAGATAAGCCTGAGGAGGCGCGGGGGCGGGACAGCGAACGTGAATCCGACTCCCGCTCACCAGTGCCTAGGCGCGCGCGGGGAGCGCGTGCGGGCGAACGCGCGTCACCCAGGAACGCCCTCGAGGCTCAGGCTGGCCAGAGGCCAGAGGCCAAGGACTAGGCGCGTCCAGAGCGAGGTGCGGGCAGCCCGCAGCCTCTGTGGCGCGCCAAGAGGTCCCAGCTGGAGTTCGGCGCACAGCGGAGTGTTCTCTCCCAGAGAACCTAACATGATGAATTGCATTTCTTAAACTGAGCAAAGTTTTTGCTTCTTTCAGGTGAATGTCAATGTGAAATGATGTAGTTTTCCACCAGACCTGAAAGTACAAGTTTCAAGGATACAAGTGTCTCCCCCCAGCTGCCATAGCTGCAGCAGCGCAGAAGGAGGGTAATGGTTATCCCAGCGCGCACTCTTAACCACCATCTTTGTTAGAAACCTCCCCACTTTCACCTGGCCCTCTATTCCGGTCTGTCGCTCCCTCTTCCTCAACTAAGAAGTCTCACGTAGAAGCTATGGGATGCTGCGGTAGGAGCTAAGGGGAGCGTGCTGGGGAAGAAGCCGCCCAGTCTAGGAGAAAGAATATTTCCGGCTCTTTGAACTAGGAGAGTAGGGGCCTACCCACCAAAGCTGCCTGCCTTGGCGGGGCGTGGGGACGGTCACCCGCGGAGCATCCAGCTGCGTGACAACGCCGCCCCCTGCCGGTACCCTGCAGAGCTGTGTCCCAAAGCAGAGAAACTGGCTGAACCTTAGATGGAGGCCATCATCCTTCAGCTCTGTGGGAGGTCGGGGACGGGAAGCTAAAGCAACCACACAATTCTCATAGATCATTGCCTCCCCCAAAACAGAACAAACAAAGAGCCATCCACTCTATACAGGCATTCAGGAAAATTACCTCTATGCGTATATATGGTTAGACTACCTATTATTAACTGCCAGGAACCAAGCTGGGTGCTGAGGATTTAAGAATGACTACATTTCACATAGTCTAATGGGCATGATAGACAAATACATAATAGAGGCAACTAGAAAACATGTGTTATGAGAGAAGTATGTTCTGACACAGGAGTAGTGGGCTAACTAGGATTAGAGGAACTGGGAGAGAAGAGGAAAAGAGAGGAAGCAGTTTTCTGGATTTTCTTTGATAGCTGAGGAAGGAGAAAGGGATTATCAACAAAGGGAGGAGTAAAAGAGAATCAGAAAATGCTTGGGAAAGGATGTATAAACCGCCACAGTACAAAATGAGATTGGTAGAGTATCTGGATAAAGTTCGTGGAGGTTCCAGAAACTTATTGAGCACCTCTGGGCCATACTCTACTTAGCTCTTTACACATAAAACCACATTACTCTTCAATTCAAGTAGGTATTCTATGTCAGAGAGATTTGAAACAGAGACCTAGAGGTAAATAGATTTGCCCAACTCTCATAGCTAATGGTGGGGTCAGGCCTTAACCTCAACCCATATGGCTGTGACTGCTATTTAGCATTATTTTCAGGAATGAGATGTCTGTAGGTTGCCAGCACCTTCTAACTAGAAGGCAAGACCAGTAAAAATAGAAAAAAGAGTTGAAAGGAAAAGAAAAGGCCTGTTAAAGATGCCCCCTCCCAAAGGCCAGTATGAATTCTGCCCCTTTTAGAAACAAGACCAAAACGGTATATCAAAATCAAGAGGTTATCTCCACTGCCATTATTTTGTACTTTATTTTAACCCTTACTTGAAAAAAAGGAAGAAAAGAAAAAGCAGTAGAGTCTCAGAGCTGGTGAGCACCTATGCTTCATACACACCCAAGATTTTGTTCTGCAGAGCTAAAGGAACCTGCATTTTAGCAAGTTGCTCATGTGATCCTGACACAGGGGCCCAGCCATACTTTGTACTATGCTGATGACAGACACTGCAGCTTGGTTCTCTAGATTGGGACCCTCTTCTAAGCAGAAGCTGCTCGTCTCTGCCCAGTTGCTCTTAAGGCCTCTACCAAGAATGAAGAGCATGGCTAAGAGGCAGAAGTAGAGTATGAAGCCAAATATGGAGGGCCTGCTATGCATCACACCCTTTGCCAGGAAAAAAATGAATTCCAGCAGTGGTGGGGCAAGATGCCTTCTCCTAAACTGTCGGGGGGCTTTGTGGCTGACACTTCCTTAACCCTTCAACAAAACATCCCCCACTCCTCAATTGGATTTTCCCTTGAATGAAACCTTCCAAATATCCATAATACCCTACTACCTCTTGCACTAGGACATATGGGATATCTTACATTTAGCAGTTCCTTAGTGTTGCTTTGTCTTACTTTTAGCAGTGCCTTTGTGATGCTTTGACTGGATTCATATGTGCCTGATTCATAGTGGCCATTTTATATATATTGCTGAATGAAAGCATCTATTGTTTTATTGATTTATTTTTTGTTCCTCTTTTCCCTGCCTTTAAACTGAGATAAAATTTACATTCTGGGGGGAAAAAATGTTCATCTTTACATAAAATTGCAAATTTTGCAATTGCAAGCATTTTTTTTCCTACCTAACCAAAATAACTATCAAATGAAAAAGTTTATGCTTTCAAACACATTCACAGCCTAGACATCTCAGCACAGTAACTCTTAGATTAAATTTAGGTGCAGAGTTGCAATTTTCTTTTCAGGCTTCAGCTTCTGAACCTATTTGGTGAATATTTACTTTTCCCCATTTAAAAGGGGGGAAAATCTATGGCAATATGATGTTCTGAATCTCTACCTGAAAATTTTAAAAGAAAAGTTTACACACATTTTTGAGGGGAAAAAAACACTTACGATTAGTTGATCTTGATTTAAAAGTTTTAAGAATCATCTGGACTTAGCACCACAAGAAGAAATTCATTTTTAGCCTTAATAATGGTTACATTATTTAGTTTGTTATAACATGGCAAGCAATGTGCTCAGTATTTTATATACATTATTTCTTTTAAACTTTCTTCAAATATTAGAACTTTACATTATTACATTCCCATTTTCTAGATAGGGAAAATCAGGGAGAGGAAAGTTAAGTAACTTACAGAAGTGGAAGAGCCTTGGTTCAGGCCCACCCATGCAAGTGGCTGCTCTCCTAGTCCCTTTCATTCTTGAGTCTGTCTTCTCCCTGTCTTCTTACTTTCCTTTCAGACTTAAAACTGAACTAGACTGCACTCTCCTTCTTCTTCCTTTACACATTCTGAGTGTTCAGCTTGGACATTACATTGAGGACCAAGGTATTTTATCCTGAAACAACTGTTGAGAACCAGATGTACAGATCTAACTGGGCTCATGGGAGTTTCTTCCCCAGCCATGAATGATCTACCTGCCTTTGTAATAATAGAGAGCTAGCAAGCTAAGCAGCCTTACAGAGAGCTTGTAAGAAACACCACTAACAGCGAAGCACAGGGTGAGATTTGGAGACTGCCCCAGGTTTACTTAGTGGTGGTACTACCTTTCCCATTTTGCTTTGTCTGTTTCTATCCTCTCACAAATGGTTTTAGAAGACAGAAAGCAAACAAATATGAAGTGATTTCCACAAGCTCATACCCAGAAGAAGAGAGAGAGCCCAGAAAACTGCTGTTAGGCCTACAACTTCTCTCTCCAATAGCACTCTAGCCAATCTCTTCCCATAGTCTCATCTCCCCCTTGATCTTTTCATACCACCCCTCTTCTCTTTCTCCATTGATTTTCCACCTTCCACTTTGATCCCTTTCACAAAAAGTGATAAGACCCTTCAAAAGCACCTTGCAACTTAAGCAGAGCAGTGGCAATGTGAGGAATTTGAGCCAACTTCACCCTCTTGCCATTTACTGCGTTTATAGGGCAAGTCCCAGTGATCTCCAAGGCCATTGAGGGAGAGACAGGCATCTTTTTGGAAAAAACATGCACATGCAGATGTCTGCATTGCAGAGCAAAATGAAGATTGTTCTGTTGTACAGTTAGTGTTAGGAAGCAACTAATCGAAGTGCTTCATGTAAAAATTAAAACTCACTTTTGAAACTAAATTACAGTAGTCCTTCTTTACCATTGATTTCCCTCTCTGTGGTTTCAGTTACCTGCCATCTAAAAATATTAAATGGAAATTACAGATAAACAACTCATAAGTTTTAAATTGCTCACTATTTTAAGTAGTGTGATAAAATCTCCTGTAGTCTTACTCCATGGGACATAAACCACCTCATTGTCCAGCATCTGTAGATGTTGCTGTTTTGTTAGGCACCTAATAGCCTCTTGGTAATCTTGGTGTTATAGTGCTTGTGTTCAAGCAACCCTCATTTGACCTAATAATAGTCACAAAGCATAGAAGTAGTGATGCGGGGAATTTGTATATGCCAAAGAAAAGCCATAAAGCATATTATATATATGTAGGGGAAAAAAAAAAAAACCAATAGTAGATGTAGGGTTTAGTACTATCTCAATATATATGATTTCAAGCATCCACTGGGAGTCTTGAAACATATCCCCCATGGATAAGTAGAGACTTTTGTACCTGTTTTCATAGAAAAATGGTGCCTATGAAATGCCTTCCCCATGTTTCTTCAGGGAAATAAATATTTATTCAGGATTTATCAAAGGCCAGAAACATTCTAAGTCATACAACTTCTAGGTTAGTTTGGAAAAAGCAGTCCAACTTTTATTATTTGTATGGTTATTACCGATATAGAGATTAACTTTTACAGTTTTAAACTTTGAAATTATTTTTTCTGTATTATCTCATTTTTATCTTTAAAATTATTCTGACCAATGTGCAGTTCAAATTTTAAAGATGAAGAACGACTAGATGATTTTTTCCAAATGAATGTAAGTAGTTGTGGAAAAGTTAAATTCAGTTGCTCTCAATCATGGGCTAGCACCCCTTTCTCTTGATCCCACTGTTTAATCTTACATTTGTGTGAGTGAATTAAAATGATCAGTTACAAATAGTTTAGTTTGAAAGGGCACTCTAGCTATACACAGGTTTTTTTGTATAGACTAAATTCTCACCTGTGAACATTTTATAGAGCATTGCCACTCTACCATTAAGCATCTTGTGAGTGTAATTTCCTAAGGTGTTATTTTAAAGAATATTTATGTGACATTTATGACCACATAAAAATATTCTACTCATTGTCACAGATTAGTGAGCTTAGGAAATTCAATACGGAAGCTACAAATATAGTAGATAGACCTACATCCTCACTCTTAAAATCAAACTTGATATAGATTGTTCTTCAATAGAGTTCTTTATCACTAAGACTAGCCGGTATTTTCTTGTACTACTATCAGTGCTGATTATGCCAGAAGTTCTTCCTGTTTTGACATGTTGGTGAAATGCTTGCAGTTTGAATCAATGTTGCAAGTCCCATGGGCCAGACTGTTTTGCTTACTCTAAACAAAAGAGACATTCAAACATTATATTCATTTGGCAAAATGTAAACTAGAAATACACATATATTTTCAAACACTACCAAATATGAATAAGTAAATTCCTTTTCCCCAAAGTAATATTTGTATTATGAGTTTTTCTTTCTGCAAGTTTGTACTGGAAGAATGTTTAACTTCTCTGAAGAAAATGTGGATGTTTATTTATGGTGCTTTTAAAACTTTGAGAAGGGTACAGGGGGAAATATAATAAATTATTCCTCTTTTATAAAAGGAATTTGGCCAACAATATTCATGTCCCTTGTGGAAAAAGAAATCATTTTCTATGGGTATATTCAGCTCATTCTGGGATATTTAAAAAATTATATCTACTCATTTTGCTAGCACAATTTGATATGTCAAATTCAGAAATTTATAACTATCATAGAATTTGTAGCAGCTATGGAAGGTATATTTACTCATATTCATAAACCATTTATTGACTCAATAGTAACATTTTTACAATTATTTTGTACTGAAAGACTTTTTCTATTAATTTCCTTCCCTTACTTCAAAATTATTTGTTGCCAAATAAATAAATAGTGCAATTAATATTATCTTGAGGATGTTTGAGATAAATTACTATGGAATATATAATAAGCAACCAAAGAACACATTGTCATAAAAAGTCTGAGAAATTGAACACAAAAATAATGCTCAAACAAAATGTTTTCTTAAAGCTGCTAAGATGACAAATGCTTTTAAAAGACAGTTTTTTGTTTTGTTATTTTAACTCTGCTAGTGACTCTGGGAAGAAAAATCTAGCCTAACCTTGACTCCATAAGTAAAATGTGACTTGGGAAATCAGTTGAGGACTCCGTGGGGTTGGGGTAGGGGGCCCTAAGACACCTGAGTTTATTCTAACAATACAGGGTAAAAGAGATTCAGTTTAACTTTCTAGTAAAAAGAAAGCCTTCGAGATGCTAGTTAATTGAGCATTAATTGAGACAGTGTAGGGGAAAAAAAGAGCTATAAAAGATATTGATAGTTGAACTGCAGAAGCTTCTGACTGGGGAAGAATGGTTTCTAATTGGCCACAATTCCAAAAAATGGTACTGGAAATTAAAAGAGAGTTTGGACTAACACATGATTAAGTATCCACAATCTAGATAAATAAGATATCTCTAAAAGACAATGAAAAAAACTGTCCTTTAGGTTTTGAAATTTATAATTAGTAAATGAAGTGAGCAGTTTTTTAGCATAAAAGAAGTGACATTCTTAATTTTTCTTAGCAGAAAGCCAGGTTAGAATATTAAAAGAGAAAAAATGATGCCTCTGATTCTTTGTCTTAAACTTCTCCCTAGTTTTTATTAAAACTCTGAAGATATTAATTTTTTCACTGACATTAATTTGGCAACCACATCTCATTCCATTTACTTAATGTGAGTTCTGTGTGAATGGTAGTTCAACATCCTCCCACTGACCAGGAATATATGGCTCTGCTGTGTGTTAAAAAAAGAATAAGTGCTTCTTGAAAGCACTTGTAACTTGTCTAATGTCTTCCATTCTACTCCTGACATGTCTTCAAATGTAATGGATGTGCTTCTGTACACTACAGGGCTTGTTGAGGGAGTCAGTATACTCAGATGTGACACAGGCAACTTGTACACTCCTGAGCACTGGTAATACCTGCAAGGTGAGTCAATTTCCTGCTCAGAGTAGTGTGTCTGTATTTCTGATTCATTATTCAAAAAACATAATTTTAAAAAGGTAACACCAATAATTGTCATTATATTTTACTTTAAATTTTATTATAAGAGAATATTATATTGATGTAATACATTGCAATGTATTCTATTTCATAGAAATCTAGACTAAGTAAAGAGATAACTTTAAATATTTCTGACATGAAAGTAATTACCCTTTGTGCATTGGATAAGCATTATTTTGAGTCATACTTTCTTTATAAATCACAGAGAATAAGTTATCCTGACTAATTGTTAATCCATTTTACATCTAAAGATAGCAAACACTTGAATTAAAAAAAAAAAAAGAAAAGCACCCGAATAATTTAGATATTTTATCTACATGATATTAAACAGCCAGATGTCTGGTTAAAGTTCTTGTTTTTAATAGAGCAAAATGGAAATTTCAGTTGTCTTCTAAATTTAATTAAAGACCAATTTGATCAAAACATTTACTCTGGAACTTACATTATTGATTTTGAATGCCAGCAGTGATCAAATTAACCAGAGGCTTACAAATTGTGCCTTACATTGCACTAAAGCTCAAGCCTTCATCTCCTCTCAAATCTTAATGTAGTATACTACACCCATATGTGGGTGGGGGGCATTGGATGCAACTTCCATGGGAAGTGAGAATGTGTTTACACATGCTTATATCTCCCCTAACTTTTTCCTAGATATTTGTTCTTTCACACATCTTTTCCCATTTCCTATTTATTAATACAGATAAATGTCTATTAAATCAATCTAGTGATATCAGCCATTATTAAGCTATCTTTTGTAAACACTTTAGGTCTGATCACTGTGGTTACCTAAAAATCACCTGGCAAATGATCTAGATAAAATAGTCTAAGTATCTTCTGAATGTCTGTATTAAAAATTCTCTATTTAGGAGGATAATGTTTTCAGATAGAATATAGTCAACTTTAAAGTTTTAATAAATACCCTCAATGATATTCCAAAGCAAAGTTTCCAATTTTATGACCATTTGCTGATTCATTTTTCTGAAGCCCCACTTATATATGATTAATGGGATTTTTTTTAGGTTTAACTTTCCTTTTTCTTATTTTCAACACTTCTGGGAATATGTCAGAAGCTTCCACCACTGTTCTGTTTTTTTCAAATCAAGTGATGTATGAAGAATAATCAATTTTAGATTTCAAATTGTGCTTTCATGCATGGGTATAAAATTTAAAATATATGACATTTACAGTTTTACACTTTTTATTATTATATTACCATTGTCCCAATTTACCCCCCCTTTCCCTCCTCTGCGCAGCCCACCCCCACTCCCACAGTCAACCCCCACACTGTTGTTCATGTCTGTGGGTCATTCATACATGTTCTTTGTCTAGTCCCTTCCCCTTCTCTCCATCATTATCCCCTTCTGCTCTGGTCGCTGTTGTTCTTTTCCCTGTTACTTTTATGAGGATATTATATTATTACTCAAATTCTATAGTGATAAGCATTTTGACTAAAAATTTTGTTTTTACATACTTAAAACATTTAAGTATTATGACTGTGTATCCCAAATCAAAAATCAAAGTATGTGGTTTAAAGAAAACTAATATGATTAGGAGGACAAAGGGGCAGTGTATTTTTAGTTCTTCAGAAATCTAAGATGCATGGTGGTTATCTACCCACTGTATAGTATTATGATTCTTTCTTCAGTTTATTCCTCACAGATGGTAACATTTTATATCACCTCTTATGTTATAGCAGAGATAACACTACACTGTTCCACTTAAAATTAAAAGGCTTTTGCACACCTAAATGGAAGCACTGACCACAAATATCGATCTTGTATAATTGAAATACAGGTTATTCGCCCCAAGCCTTTGGACAAATGTGGTGTCTCTCTGAAGCACATTGTAGTCTTCTCAAACACAGGGCACCTAGTTTTAAGTGACGTTTTGTCTGTCCATATGGCTCCCTTCATCTGTGGCCTCAGTCCAGTTTGCTTTCACTTGGAGCTGATGCCACTGTTTTTTTTTAATCAATATGGATAATAAATGCCTACAGTATATTTTACTATATTTAATTGCACTAGAAAATTAAACTTTGATTATAATTAAGCAGAAAATATCAACTATGATATCATTATAACATAAGTTGGTCCAGCATCTGTGTTAGATTACATTATCCAAACTCATGAAACAGTCAAATTCTGACTTGGCCATCCCCTGCAGGCAATGACCTGTTGCTTCTTGCCAGTTGAAATCTGTTCTATTGTTATCATTCTCATTGTCCAAACCATAATTTTCTGCTCTGGGTTTTCCTCCCACTACCCCATCCTGCCTATTACTTGGTCAAAGTTTTTCTAGCTGCCATGTCTTTTTTATTATTTTTCTAAATGTTGTGAATGTTCACAGAATAGGCTGAAAGATAAGTAGAGATGAGCTTATTTCAACTAGGTGGTCAAGAAAGACCTCTTTCTAGAGAAAATAATTTTTCCCAGTACTAAAGGATAAGCAACAACAAGCCATTAGAAGTTGGGGAAAGTGTTCCTGGCAGAGGGAACAGCTTGTACCCAGGCAGGCAAGAATCTGGCATCCTGGAGGAACTGAAACAAATTCTATGAGGCGAGAGCATATTGAGGAAGAGAGAGGGCATAAGATTAGTTGGAGAAAAGGTCAAGTGATAGATCATTCAGGCCTTGTGAGGATTTTATTGTTAGTGCAAGAAGCCGCTGATGTGTTTGAGTAGCTGAATGACATTATCTGATTTATCTTTGAGTTCCTTCTTACTGCTATAAGGAATAAAGAATCAAAGAGGAAAAATAGAAAAAAGGAAACCAGTGAATAAGCTGTTGCAGGTATCTGGGAAAATAATGATGCTGGCTTAGAGTACTGTTTTTCAAACTGTGGGTCACAACCCATTAGGGTCACACAATCATTTTGGTAATTTTGACCAGCAATACCAGTGAGATAGAATGATGTACAATAGAAAATATCAGAGGTCATGGTGTAGTTTCATGATATTTGCTTTCAGTTTTTTATACATAAATACACAGATGTGCAAGTACTGGATTGTAGGGTAAAGTGGATTTATTACTCAGTGAGGCGGTCATAGAAACCAGTGGCCTACATTAAGGTGGTAACAGTGGAGGCAGAAAGAGAAGGGATTTAGTCAACATAAAGATATCTTCAAATACATGGAAATGGAAGGGTCACCTTGGAAAGGACATAAAAGGAGATGAGACAGAGTGATATATTTTATTTCAAGTTTTACATTCCTATATTTATACCCTGCCTATTATTTAAAAATTACTTTTAATAACCTATGCAGGCTATAGCTATAACAAAGTTATACCTTTAATATAAGAAAATTACAGGTAACCAGCTGTTGTTGTTGTTGTTGTTTTTGGAAGGGTACATTTAAAAAGAATTGGAATATAACTTGATAGTCACCAGTAGATTTTTCTCATACATTTTGGCTGGACATTCCTTTTCTGGGTCATTGATATTCTCTAGGAGAGTTTATAAATAAGTTTAGAATATTGACAAAAAAGTTGCATTCAGAGGAGGAAATATTAAACTCAGTGTCTATTAAATCTTTATCCCTTCTGAGAGGAAATATCCCTTGGTCTTCTGAGATAACAATACTAGCTTTGCTGAACTTCTTCATAATGCAGTCTGATCTTTGCTCCATTTAATGTAAAGTAATCACCATAAACTAACTACTCCAAAACTTGCACCATTACCACAATGAGTAATAAAAATGTATAGTGCCTTGGATCAAATGTCATGTTTAAATTTTATTTTAGTCTAATATAGGATATAATGATCTCCCTTAGAGAAGGTTTTCTTAATGAATCTCTATCCATATCTACTTGAGCAGCTTGATTGAAACTGCTATTCGGGATAAGCCTCTAACTTGATGAGAAAGAGTTTATAATAAATTATCACTGAAATTCAAAACTTGCCTTAGAAAGAAAGGGTACATGTACTGGGCAATTAGCAGAGGCAGAAATCCTTTAATTATAAATCACGCCCTTACTTGAGGAACTTTATGCTATGCTGACAAGAGGCAGATTCTAATAATAATTCTTTCCACTTTACACACACATATGCACACACCCACAATCTATGAACATGTTAAGACCCATGTGTTCAAACAACCCATTTACAAATTGCTAGATGAGACCAACCTGAATTTCCTACTCCCTTGCCATTTGAAAAAAAAGAATTACTATTCATCACCCTTCTTCTTCTTGGGATCCTTTGCATCAGTAGTAAAAACATGCCTCTCTCCCCTCTTGCTATCAGATACCTGCTTTGGGGTAGATGACGAAGACTGCAGTTGTATTTTAATAATAAACTCTTAAAGATTTTCAGAATCAAAGAAATGGCTCTCTAATTGTTGAGAATTAACTTCCAGTTAACTTTGGTTGTTGCTTGAGATGCCTTACCCATTGCTTTTCAAACCAGACCACCAAAGTAATTAAGTGCATGTGCTAAAAGTCCATTCATTTTGAGAGAGCAACCCAGTGAGGGGCTCCTGACCTGACTAGTTGTGCTGCTGACTCTACTGTAAAAGCCATTCCTGTTCTAGAGGAACCACAGATTTTCAGCAAGCACAGAGCTGAAGACGGGGTAGCATCATAATTTTCAATCTGTTTCTTTATTCTCTAACCTAACAATGTCGGACCTTTCTGCAGAATTTTAGTTTAGTTTTTATTATTCACTGAGAAAGCCTGGTACAATAAAAGCTTCCTCTTAGCATTGATAAGACTAACAGACTAACAGTTCTTTGGGTAAGTAGGATTAATTACCAGGAAGCTGTTGATAGCTCATTGCTGACCTGTAAAAACCTAGCAAGAATGAGGTCAACTAAAATAATGGGTCCATTTAAAGTTTGGGTCATGTAAGACCTCATTAAGGATCACATTATTTCAGCAAAGAAAATATTGCAGAGAGCTCTCCTCTTAAAAGAAAATAGCTTTTTTTTTTCTGCTGGAGAGCTTCCAAACCACACCATTGCAAAACCTAAACACTTCAAACCATTGAAAGTTAATGTTTAACTGTCTGGTTCCAGTTGTCTTGAAAACCCTTTCCCCCTCGGTAATTGATTTTTGTTGAAATACAGGTGTCATTTGGCTTTTAATCCCTATTATGTTACTTATGCTGGGTGAACATACTTTCATTGCCCACAGGTTATTTTTTACACCCTACATAATGTGGAGTGTATTCTACATTGCTGTCTGTGATTAGGAGAAGTAGTAATCAGCATTTTACTACAGATGGGGAAAACAGTTAAGCAGAGCTGGGCCAAAGCATGATTGTGAAATGTCTGAAATTTTTAAAACCCTTGCCTCCTAATTTCTCATTTAACTCTTTTTGTGCCCTAATATCTATGAAATCTTGTTCAACCAAGAGCTGTGTGACCCCTCTAAACATCAGTTTCCTCCCGCATTGGAGGATGGACTGAGACCATGCATAATATCATGTACAACATATGACTTAATACATAGTAGGTGGTCCAAGCCGTTAGGTCACCATCCTCATCCTCATCAACATCTCTTAAACTTCAGGACTGAGGGATACTGAATACTCATTTACAATAAAATTGCTTCTTAGAATGTTGCTTTTAATAATTTTATTCATGAAAACTGGAAAACTTTCCAAACTCCAAGGAATGTTTCTGACACTTAGTTTCTATAGGAGGTGGAGAAGAGATGTGGTAGTAGGTTGGCAGAGGCTTACCACCCTGCAGTGATGTGACAGCTGCCTAATCTTTAGACTGATTTTACTGAGAAAAAAATTGATCATCCAAGTTTGGCATGGAGGTCAGGCAGCATGTGAGACCTGATCACTCACACTACAGCCAGAGAGCCACTGTCCCAGCTCAGTTCCAAAACCACTCCCCTGGAAGCGCACAGGTCTGTATTCTTCCACTTCTCTCCCACCATCAACCATTTACTCAAGGGTCTGATATGTTAGTGCATTTTTAAATACTGTGGTAGCTGAGGCACATGTAGAATTTGTGAGATCTGCTGCTTACAATTATACAATTATAGAAGCCATCTTTAATAGAAAGAATGCAAAACAATAGATATATATGAATATTTCATTAGACTAAGATGAGAAATCACCGTGAAGTATATATTTAATAAACTAACAAATACCACCACAAAGTCCATGTTTTTAGTTGCCATCCTGACACACCTTATAGTGTTTTTTGACTCCTAATTTTTTTTTCATTTGTACATTTTGATTGTTTCCTCATGTATTTCCTGATAGAAGATAATTTCTGAATCAAGATGGCATCAATGAGAATCAAAAGCTTTGCTTACAATTTTATATGTAGGATTGTTTGAAGAATTTTCCACAAATGAGCTTCTGGCTGAACATCTCAAACCATTTTTTCTTCCTCCTCTATTATCCACATACTTCTAGCATTGTAGAATACGCTTCTATTGAATTGTAACCTTTAACCCTATGTCTTCATTCACGACCCCAAGCAAATGGGCAGTGGGAGTTTTTCTGAAAGTATTCCTGCATGAGGACAGGTAGCAATAATTTAGCTATCTCTGAAAGTAAATGCAAGCCACAAAAATGTATTTCACTAAACCCAAACTAAAAGGATCCCCAACTCAATTTCCCATAAGCCAGATACCCAAAATGTCCACAGCCAGTCTGACACCACCCAATAGAAAGAGATATGGAGAGGAATTTGCAATGGGAAGAGATAACAGTCTTAACTGTGGCTAAAATGTTTTACTTAAAAAAACTTATGCCTGAGCAAATGAGAATCTCTGAATATTTAAACTTCTTTAGCTACACAGAAAATATACCTCTGCACAGAGAGGTTAGTCCAATACAGAAATCTGAGAATGAACAAGAGGATATACCCTTTTACACTTACGGAGGGAGCTATTTTATACAGAAGCACTTCACAACTTATAAAGACTTATACATATGTAATAAAATAATATCAGTATTATTACTAAAGTCTATTGTGCCCAAGCATGAAGCAATATCAGAGACAGAAATTGCAAAATATGGCTGCTTGGGAAATGGAGAAGGAATTTGAGTTGACTTCTTCCCGAACCATGAAGAACCCGGTTGTCTCCTGCCTCTTTCTTCAGTCCTGCCCAAGGTGACCTGAAGAAACAAGATAGAGCTTGGACAAATTAGTTTGCCTCTCTAAGCCTCAGTTTCTCATCTATGAAATGGCATGATAATGCTTTCTTGTAGAGTTGTGGAAAGGATTAAATGGACAGTATAGGTCTATTACTTGGTTCCTCATAGATGCCTAAGATATTGTAGCTATTATTCTTATTGTCCACATTTTAACTGATAACTCTAAGGGAAGAATCAGGAAGGGAATATTGGGATCCTGGGATTCTACATGTAGGATACAGAGCATAGAAGGTTATGCTCTGTAAATACTAAGAGAGATGCTTTCAATTCCAGCTTTTTCACTTTGTCTTAGGACCCAGTAACAATTCAGTGAAAGTGACCATGGCAACATCATAGCTACAGTTCTTTATGAACAGAATTTTTCAATAAACGTGAGGCTCTTAGGAGGCAACAGTAATTCATATCTGGTCCAGATCTTCCTCCTGATGTGGGCTGTAACTGAAATTGCATGAGATTTGGGAAGTGTTTTAGACTGAGAGAGTTTGATGTTTGAATATGATCAGCAAATTTCCCGATAATGGGTGTGAAGAACTGACACTGAGCACCTAGCAGGTAATAGGGGCTTTGTAAAAGATTTTTGAATTTAACTAAAGTGATCTATCCACAGAGGTCCTGGACACTTCTGCTTGGGCATGGCTCAAGCTCTGAGTAGCCTAAGACGTCAGGCAATTGAGGCAGCAGAGCACTGCCATCAGTGATTGTCTCTGAAGTCAGACTACCTAAGGCCCCAAATTATAGCTCTAGCACTTAATATCTTATAACCTTGGGCAAATCACTTAAATTCTCTGTGTCTCGATTTCTTCATCCTAAAGTGAGAATTATAAAGTACCTCATAGGGTTATAATGAGTACTAAAGTAAGAATTAAATGAGCCCTGACTGGTGTGGCTCAGTTGGTTGGGCATTGTTCCATGAAGTGAAAGGTCGCCAGTTCAATTCCTGGTCAGGACATATGCCTGGGTTGCAGGTTCAGTCCACAGTCAGGGCAAAAGGCAACCGCTCAATGTTTCTCTCTTGCATCATTATTTCTCTCCCTCTCTTTTTCCCTCCCTTCCCCTCTCTCTAAATAAATAAATGAATGAAATATTTTTTAAAATAAAGGTTAAATGAGATAATAGCTCTAAAGGGCTATAGAACAGTATCTGGCAAGTACTCATTGCAAGTGTTCAGTAACAGCTGGCTCTAATGTTAAATAAAAAATCTGGTAGGCATGTCCAGCAGGTATAAGGGGACTAATGGTAATGGAAAAAAATGCAATAAAAATTAAATTTAAAAAAGAAACAGAAATGCATTCTCCCACCGTTCTAGAGGCCAGAAATCCAGTACCAGTGAGTGAAAGTCATGGTGTCAGCAGATCATGCTCTCTCCAGAGATTCTAGGGGAGAATCTATTCCTTGCTTCTTCCAGCTTCTGATGGGTTCTGGAATTTCTTGTATTGTGGCCATGTCATTCCAGCCTCTACCTCACATGATTTTCTCCTCTGTGAAGATCTGTATCAAGTCTCCCTCTTCCTCTCTCTTATAAAGACCCTGGTGATGGCATTTAGGGCCCATCTGGATAATCCAGATTAATCCAGGGTAATCTTTGCATATCAAGACCATTACCTTAATCATATCTACAAAGATTTATTTTCAAGTAAGGTAACATCCACAGATTCCAAAGATTAGAACCTGATACATTCAGAGTCATAATTCAGCCTAATACACTAGTTAATGTATACGTAATACAGTAAGACATGGATGAAGATGAAATTATAAGAAGAAAATCAGTCTAAATATAGAACCCCAGAAAACATAAATGTATCACAGTGCAGCAAAGGAAGAGAAGCTAGTACAGGGATACGAGAAGGAGAGAGGAGCAGCCAGAGCAGATAATTGGGGTATTTCAGATTTCAAGGAGATAGTAAGTTTTCCAAAGACAGCATACCCTGAACACTTCAAATAATCAGAAGGAGAGCTGAGAAGTCATCAATGGGTGTGACTATCAGGAAACATATCTATAAATTTAGCCAAAGTGCATTTATTGACATGGGGGGCGGGCAGAAAAAGCCAAATTGTGATAGATTAAGGATATACTTTGTGATACACTCTGTCATATACTTTGTGCATAGGCATAGGTAGAAGAGGAAAAGTGCAAATACATATCTTAACATCCTAACAAGCCGCTGCTCCACCTCACTCTCAGTAGTAAATTGATCAAAGGCCTTGAATTGTCAAAGTAGATATGGCCCATGACTAGAAGGGGAAAGTATTGCTTCTTGCCTTATAAATATGTTTGCTCTCAAGATCAAGAATAGTTCAGCCCTGGATGGTGTGGCTTAGTGGATTAAGTGCTGGCTTGTGAACCAAATGGTCACTGGTTCAATTCCTCATCCAGGCACATGCCTGAGTTGTCAGCCAGATCTCCAGTTGGGGGCATGCAAGAGGCAAACCTGCATTTCTGTTCCTCTCCCTCTCTTTCTCCCTCTCTTCCCCTCTCTCTAAAAATAAGTAAATAAATAAATAAAATCTTTTAAAAAGAATATTTATATTTTTCTAATATATGAACATTATTTAGTCACCTAAGAATCATTATAAATCACAAACAATGTACTTAGCATTATATTGGGGATAATAGAAGACATATTAGTAATAAAATTAGATTACTATAATATTATGTAATATTCGATAACTAAAATTTCAGTGCCTTGTGAGAGGCACTGACTGATGTAAATGCTCTATATATCAACTTATTAAAAACTTTGATAAGATAAAAAACACTAGTATGATACTAGTATTATTGTCCTTGTTTTATAGAAGAGGGAACTGAAATTCAAGGACAAGGAAAATTCACATGGCTAGGAAGTATGAAGTGAGGCCTATTTTCTGAACCATTATGACATACATTTTTTTTTAGCATCTACAAGAAAATATCTCTCACATATTTATCTGGGGCAGAAGCATTCAAATAAACATTATTTCATAGTGATATAACAAAAATCAGTTTTTGACTTTAAGAAAAACCTAATAATACTACAAATTCTTATCCATTCTTTATATTCATATTTACCAATACCTACTTGTTACTAAGTAAGCACTGTTATAGAAACTGAACTTTAAAAAATGGACAAAAACTACTACCCTCATGTTCAAGTGAGCTGGCTCCATGTTCCAATTTCATGCAATACTCAACCTACCACCATAGTTTTAGAGCTGAGGTAAAGCCAGCTCTCCTCTGCATATAACAGAACAGCATTGAATCATTAGAAAGAGAATACATTGTATAGTAGAAACTACCACTACCCACTGTTGGAATTATTCTTTTGGAGAAAACTTTGCTATACCGAACCATGGGTGAACATTTACAAAGGAAAAAAAAATTATATATGGAAAATTTTTACTGCAGCCCACTGATCTTATCTACTTTGTTTACGCTATCCAGTGATTATAGTAATGTTTGGTGCAGAAAATATTTGTGAATGAATTTGTAAATTTTGTCTATTCATTTGATATCAAAAGTGATATTAACATTATGGTATCATAGGTAAATTGAATATTAACTAATGCAAACAGCTGATATTTATTGAGCATATAATATGCACCAGGCAGAAGGCTAAATAGCATACATGAATTAACTCAATGCTCACAAAAATCTAGTCATGTACAAACTGTCACCCCATTTTACAGCTGAGCTAATTGATACTGAGACAAAAAGTAACTTGTCCAAGGTCACATATCATTGAGATTTAAAGCCAGAAGCCTGACTAGCATCTGAGTTCTTTAACTGAGTCCTTTCCTTGAAAAGAATGCTTTTACCTAAGGACACTAAAAATATAAAAGAGGGAATGCTCACACGGTCTATTAAAAGGCTTTTAAATGAGTAAATTACTGTCCCAGGCCAAAGAATTTTGTTTAATGGATCCCTGTCTGAAAAATAGAACCTGGCAATGGACAAAGACATTCTTTTATTTTTTTTCCTTTATTTTTTGGTTTTTCAGTTACAGTTGTCCCATTTTTCCCCCATTGCTCTCCCCCACCGAGCCCACACCTTTTCGCACAATGATATCCCTCCCCATTGTCCATGTCTATGAGTCATTTATACACATTCCTTGACTAAACCCTTCCCTTACTAGACATTCTTATGTAATAGGTATACTTGTCATGTTAATATGACATTTGGTTGGAGAAAAAGGTAAGTGAGTGAGGTTATGGCTTGGTTATCTTATTTTCTTTGCTTTGAAGCTCAGAGTCTTGATTCCAGTAGACACCAACACTTAACTGGCCAAGATACCATATATATACTTAGGATGTTTCTTAAGACTGTAAAGATGGTGAAAGGATTTGTAGGTAAGAACTGAAGCCACACGGATTCTAGAATAAAAACAATATCCATTTTACTAACAATTTGATTTGAATATAAATATATAGCATTCTGGATAGGATCTGATTTAAATTTCTAGTTCCTCCTCACTAATGAATAGGCTATACTTTTTACCACTGACAAGAAAGAATTCCTTCCACTCTTACCCATTCCAAAAGCCGTTTTCTTCCCCCTTCTGTGTTGGCTGCTCACATTGCTCTGTGCTGGGTTTCTTTTCTTGTATCTTTGTATTTACTATCATTTTCACATTACTCTTAGTCTCTGTTGAAAAATTCCAATTTTATGTTAAGGACTCCCTATTATTTGGTTTGCAGTGTAGTACACTGTCCCAGTACCAGGAACCAGTAACAACACATGGAAAGCAGTAACTGAGGGATGTTACTGATTAACTATTATATGCTGTTTTATGGACAGTGCTTTTGCTAGTCTTCTTTCAAGCATCTAACCAAATGATCAGCAATCTATAGCCAGCAGGCAAAATCTAGCTAACAGCCTCAGTAGCAGTTTTTTTACAGAAACACATTTGCAATCAACTGGATGATAGGAAACACTAACATTGAGCCTCAATTAAGTAACAGCAACAACAAAAAAATTTATTCTTTTCATTAGTAGACTTCTATTACAAAAACTGTACTCAATTATTATTATATTTTTAATTTCATCAATAAAAATTGTGGAAATTTATTTTCTATTTGCTACATAAGTACCTACTTATACTCAATTTGACTTCTTGGTTCACAAAGATCAATTGGTATTATCAAAAAGGGAGTAATTACTGTTTCACTTATTCTAAATTTATTTGTATATGACTTAAGTATACTATTTTGTGGTATCACTTTTGAAATTCATATTTATTCACTACACACCAATTTTTTATTGCATTATTGGTTTTCATTCTTAAAAAAAAGCACATGTTTTTAGCCTTTTAAGTTTCTTTTGTCACAATTAACTAATAGTTACTAAATCATTATTTTGGCAACTTGTTTCTGGTGGGTGCTGAATTATGTGCAGCTCAGTGTTAAAAGATAATTCAGATGATCGGAATATATGCCTCAATAAACACAATCTATAAAGGCTTTTCCTTTGGGATCATCTCTTGTTATCTATATCAACAAAGATGTTAATGATTTAATTTTTTTCCAGTCGACTATCATCTCACTTCGGTAAAAAAAAAATATGAAGAGAACCCACTAAAGAAAACTAGTATGAGTCTCCACTTAAACATCAAGAAATTCCTTTTAGCTGATCCTAAGAAAATTATGGACACCCTAATGGAACTATAAAGACACAGTTGTGATTTGCTTCATATTCGTTTTTTAAAATTTTTCATTTTTTCTCTTGGTGAACCTTGAATTAGCAAGAAGAAAAGCACATAGGAGTGCCTGCATTCCTCAAGCCTCTCTAAAGGTCATCATTGGATTTAGTCAAACCAGGTTCATGAAGCAAATAAGTTCAGCCTGGACTTGGGGCTGTTTATTCATCATTTACTGATCCACTCACTATACCTTTAATGACAGCTCACTGTGAGCACTAGGACAACAGTTTCTGCTTCAAAGGAATTTGTTGATTTAATCGTGTTCTGCCAAGGTAAACCCTAGGAGAAACCATAGTTTATGTAAATATAGTTAGCCATCTTATTTTGTTTACCTATATTGCCTTTTAAAGTTACCAATATCATTGCCCCTCAGTTACCAAAGATAATGTAGCACAGCCCTGCCATTCTTGCCTTAGCTCTGGGAATTAGAACCTACTTCCTGGGACTACCATCACAGCCATACCATCAGAAATAAAATCTCAACATTTCTCTTAGCAATATTTTTTTTCCTTATACATTGCCTTCGGCAAGGGAAAGAAAAGAAAAAATAAACAAATGGGATTACATCAAACTAAAAAGATTTTGCAAAATTTTGCAAGAAACAAAAAGACCTACTGAATGGGAGAACACATTGGTCAATGATACATCCAATAAGTGGTTATCATCAAAATTTATGAAGAACTCAGACAACTCCAACTTTGTTCTTCTTTCTCAAGATTGTTGTGGCTCTTCAGGGGCTTTTGTGGTTCCGTAGAAAATTTTAGATTATTTGTTCTAATTCTGTCATATAAGCCATTGGCATTTTGATAGGAATTGTTTTGAATCTTTAAAGTGCTTTGGGTAGTATAATCATTTTAATGATGCTAATTCTTCCTCTCCATGAGTATGGTATGTGCTTTTCTTTATTTGTATCTTTGATTTCTTTCTTCAGTTTCTTTTAATTTTAATTTTCCATGTACCGATCATTTACCTCTTTGGTTAAATTTATTCCTAGGTATTTTTTATGCACTTGTAAATAGGATTTTTTTTTAGTTTTCCTTTCTGATATTTTATTATTGTTGTATAAAAATGCAACCAATTTCTTAATATTTCTTTTGTATTGTACTACTTTACTGAATTCATTGATCAGTTCTAGTAGTTTTTTGGTGTAATCTTTATGGTTCTCTCTATATATTATCAGAGGCGAATTAAGGTTGGTTGAGGCTCCAGGCACAGAAGAAAATATTGGGCCTCTTAAAAAGAAGAGAGATGGGCACTTAGGCTGTTTCCAGCACTTAGCTATTGTAAACAGGACTGCTATGAACATAGGGGTGCATAAATTCTTCTGAATTGGGGTTTCAGGATTTTTTTAGTATGATCCTAGCAGTGGAATCGCTGGTTCAAAAGGCAGTTCCATTTTTAGTTTTTTGAGGCAATTCCATACTGTTTTCCATAGTGGTGGAACCAGTCTGCATTCCCACCAGCAGTGCACCAGGGTTCCCATTTCTCCACATCCTCGCCAGCACTTGTTGTTTGTTGATGATGGCCATTCTGACAGGTGTAAAGTGGTATCTCATTGTGGTTTCTATTTGCATCTCTCTGATGGTTAGTGATGTTGAGCATTCTTTCATGTGTCTATGGACCATCTGTGTATCCTCCTTGGAGAAGGGTTTGTTCCGGTTTTTTGCCCATTTTTTAATTGGGCCATCTGTCTTCTTGGTGTTGAGATGTGTAAGTTCTTTATATATTTTGGAGATCAATCCCTTGTCTGAGGTATCACTGACAAATATGTTTCTCCATATGGTTGGTTTCCTTTTCATCTTGCTAATGTTTTCTTTTGCTGAGCAGAAACTCTTTAGTTTGATGTAGTCCCATTTGTTTATTTTTTCCTTTATTTCTCTTGCCTTAGGAGATGTATCAGTGAAAATATTGCTATGTAGGATATCTGAATTTTTCCTGCCTGTTTTCCTCTAGGACTTTTATGGTGTCATGGCTTACACTTAAGTCTTTGATCCATCTTGAGTTTATTATGGTGTGTGGTATAAGTTGGTGGTCTAATTTCATTTTTTTGCACTAAGTGCCCATTTGCAGATGAGTGGATTAAAAAACCGTGGTACATTTACACAATGGAGTACTATGCAGCAGAAAGGAAGAAGGAACTCCTGCCATTTGCAACAACATGGATGGAACTAGAATTATGCTTAGTGAAATAAGCCAGGCAATGATAGAAAAATACCATATGATATCACCTAATACAGGAGACTAAGGAACAACACAAACAAGTGAATTAAATTGAACAAGGTGCAGAATAACAGTTATCAGGGAGGAGGGGGGAGGGAGAGGAAGGAGATAAGTCAGGGAAGGGTTTAGTCAAAGAACATGTATAAGTGACTCATGGACATGGACAACGTGGGGGAAATATGACTGTGGGAGAAGAGGTGGGCTGGGTGGAGCAATGGGGTAAAAATGGGACAACTGTAATTGAAAAACAATAATAAAAAAAAAAAAAGAGGGAGAGAAGGAAAATAAAAATACATGGTTTTGCAGGGACCTTCAGAAGTCAGGGCCCAGGGCGTGTGCCCAGTGTGTCCGCCGCTAAATCCGCCTGTGTATATTATCATGTCATCTACAAATGATGACAGTTTTACTTCTTCCTTTCTAGTTTGTATTCCTTTTTATTTCTTTTAGTCTGGTGCTGGGGCTAGGACTTCCAGTAATAGGTTCGATAGCAGTGATGAAAGTGAACATTGCTGTCTTGTTCCTGATGTTAAGAAAAAAGTTGTTAGTTTTTCGCCATTGACTATGATGATAGTTGTGGGTTTGTCATATATGGCCTTTATTATAATGAGGTATATTCTCTCTATTCCCACTTTGCTGAGAGTTTTTATCACAAATGGGTGCTGGAATTTCTGTATCTATTGATACAATCATATGATTTTTATTCTCCATTTTATTTATGGGGCGTATCATGGTAATTGATTTGCAGGTATTTTACCAACCTTGCATCACAGAAAGAAATCTTACTTGATCATGATGTATGATCTTTTTAATGTATTGCTGTATCCAGTTTGCTAATATTTTGTTGACGATTTTAGCATCTATTTTCATCAGGGATATTGGCCTATAATTTTCTTTCTTTATCTTCATCTGGTTTTGGAATTAGAATAATGCTGGCCTCATAAATGAGCGTGGGAGTTTTTTCTCCTCTTGATCTTTTGGAATAGTTTGAGAAGGAGAGGTGTTAGTTCTTCTCAGAGTGTGTGGTAAAATTCACCTGTGAAACCATCTGGCCCAGGACTTTGGTTTGTTGACCTTTTTGAAAAATTACTGCTTCAATTTTATTAGTTGTAAGGTCTGTTCAGATTTTCTGTTTCTTCTTGATTCAGTTTTGTATGGTATGTTTCTAGGAATTTACCCATTTCTTTCAGATTTTTCCAGCTTGTTGGCATATAGTTACTCATAATATATTTTAAATAGTCCTTTGTATTTCTGTGGTGTTGTCACTTCTCCTCTTTTATTTCTGATTTTATTTTAATTTGGGGGGGGTGGGCTCTCTCTCTCTCTCTCTCTCTCTCTCTCTCTCTCTCTCTCTCTCTCTCTCTCTCTCTCTCCCTCTTTGATGAATCTGGTTAAAGTTTTACCAATCTTGTTTATCTTTTCAAAGAACCCAGATTGTGGTTCCATTGATTGTTTGTGTTTCTTTTTAGACTCTATTTTGTTTGTTCCCACTCTTATCTTTATTATTTCTTTCCTCCTAGTCACTTTGGGCTTTGTTTATTGTTCTTTTTTGAGTACCATTAGGTGTAAGGTTAGATTGTTTATTTGACAGTGTTCATGTTTCTTGAAATAGGCCTGTAATTCTATTAATTTCTTTGTTAGGACTGCTTTTGCTATGTCCCATAGATTTTGGGTTGTTATGTTTTCATTTTCATTAGTCTCAAGGTATCTTTTGATTTCTTCCTTGATCTCATTGTTAACCCATTTATTGTTTAGTAACATGTTATTTAGCCTCCATATGTATATGTGTTTACTAGTTTTTTTCTTGTAATTGATTTATAGTTTCATTCCATTGTGATGAGAGAAGATGCTTAATATGATTTTAATCTTCTTAAAATGATTAAGACTTGTTTTGTGTCCTAACATGTGGCCTTTCCTAGAAAATGTTCCATGTGCACTTAAATTGAATGTATATCCTGCTGCTTTGTGGTGAAATGCTCTGAAAATATTAATTAAATCCATCTGATCTACTGTTTTATTTAAGGCTGCTGTTTCCTTGTTTATCTCTGTCTGGAAGACATATCCATTGATGTCAATGTAGTGTTAAAATCCCTTATCTACATATTTTGGTGCTCCTGTGTTCAGTGCATAAATGTTTACAAGGGTTATCTTCTTGTTGGATTGACTTCTTTGTTATTATGTAATTTGTTTGGGTTTTTTTGTCTCTTGTTATAACCTTTGTTTTAAAGTTTATTTTGTCAGATATGAGTATTTCTCTCCAAGCTGTTTATTCACTTCTATTACATAAAATTTTCCCCATACTTTTGTTTTCAATCTGAGTGTCTTTCATTGTGAGGTGGATCTCTTGTATACAGCATGTATATGGGTCTTGTATCTTTTTTTAATCCATTCAGCTATTCTATATCTTTTAATTGGACCATTTAAGCCATTCATATTTAAAGTGATTATTGATAGGTACACATTTATTGCTATTTTATTCTTTATAACTGTGTTCATTATTTTCTTTCTTGTTCTTAAAGAAGACCCTTTAATATTTCTTATCATACTAGTTTGGTGGTAATGAACTGCTTTAGCTTTTTCTTATGTGGGAAGCTCTTTATTGCTCCTTCAATTTTAAATGATAGCCTTGCTGGTTAGAGTAGTGTTGGTTGTAGGTTTTTGCTTTTTATCATTTGATTTTTTGTGCCAATCCATTCTGGACTGAAATGTTTCTGTTGAGAAATTGGCTGACAGTCTTATGGGAGCTTCTTTGTAGGTTACGTACTATCTTTCTCTTTTTACTTTTAAGATTCTCCCTTTGTCTTTTACATTTATTTGCCTTTTAATTATGATGTATATTGATGTGGGACTCTTTGAGTTTATCTTGTTTGGGACTTTGTGCTTCCTGGACTCTGTGTGTGTGTGTGTGTGTGTGTGTGTGTGTGTGTGTGTGTGTGTGTGTGGTTTTTTTTCCTTCATTATGCTAGGGAAGTTTTCAGACATTATTTCTTCAAATAGGATTCCCCCCCAATGGAATTTATTTATAAGAAACTGTGTATTTATTCTTACATGTATAAACTTTAGTCACTTTCAAAGTACTCTCTATTTTGATGCAATATACCTGTCAAGATGTTTTTTTCCACTGCTCAAAACAGCTTTTGAATTCATTGATTTTGATGCCTTTCGGTGCTTCTGCTGTTTTTTGTTTTACCTCTTCCACATTGGCAAAATGTTTTCTTTTGAGGACTTTTTTCATCTGGGGAAACAAAAAAAATCACTGGGCAAGGAGGAGATTGGGTGAATAGAGAGAATAAAGCATAGGGGTCATGCCATTTTTTGGTCAAAAACTGCTGAGCACTCAGCATGGTGTTGGCAGGTGTGTTGTCATGGTGAAATAAATAGTCACCTGTTTGCCACAAGTTGGGACATTTCTTCCACAAATCCTGATGCAACCTTTTCAAAACGTCCAGGTAAAAACTTTGGTTGACCATTTGACCTGGAGGGACAAATGCTACATGCACAATCTTCTCACATCAAAGAAACAGATGAGCATTATTTTCACATTTGACTTCATTTGTGCTTTTTTGGGTCATGGGGAAGTGGCAGTTTTCCACTGACTAAATTGCTCTTTTGCTTCAGGGTTGTAACTATAGCATGAAGATTCATCTCTGGTTATGACTTTGGAAAAAAATCAGGGACAGCCTCCAACTGCTCCTTTAAAGCATGACTCGGTAACAACGTGATTGTCTTTATTTAGGCATGAGCAAGCAAGGCACGAATTTTGCTCAATCTCATTTCATACCCAAACATTCAGATAAAATTTGCTGACAGGAACTTTATGACATCCCAATCAACTCCACAAGCTCAGCAGTAGTCCAATGGCAATCTTCCAAGATGGCTTGATGAATTCTTACCGCATTTTTTTCAGTTCAGCTGGACAAAGGACACCCAGAATGATGATGATTGTCAGTTGATATTTCACCTCATTTAAAATGAGAAAACCAGACTTCCGGCCAAGATGGAGGCATAGACAGACATGCTGCGTCTCCCTCCACAACTAAGAAGGAATATGACTACCTCAAAACTAGAAACAACCAGAAGTTCCAGAAAATCAAAGTGCATGGAAGTCCAGCAAACAAAGATATAAAGAAGAAATACTCATCCACACAGGTAGGAGGGGTGAAGCCAGGGCAGAGAGGATGTGGTGTGTTGGCGGCAGCAGCAGCAGCAGCAGCATCAGGCCAGTGGAAAGTGCAGTTCCGTGTTTTAAAAAGTCAGGAGAGACACCTGGGGAGCGTTCCCAGTCCTCACCAGACTGTGCAGCTCACTGTCCCAGCACTAGGGAAAATCAAGTTTCATTGCTTTTGACTGTGCAAACCAGTGGGGGTTTGGACAGCGACAGAAACTGCTGGTCTCTCAGCAGAGTCCACTTGCTTAAAGGGCCCTCACAGACCTAGAACATCCGCACACCCACCCACTCTGGGAGCAATGGCCAGGGCAGCAGCTAGAGGCGCACCAGTTCAGTGAAAAAGTGGGAGAGGTGCCTGGAAAAGGGGCGAATGCTGGGCAAGTGTCATTGTTCCCTCTCAGACCCATCCCCCGCATACAGCGCCACAACGTGGTGAAACAGGTCGCCCATTACTGACAAATACCTAAGGCTCTGCCCCTTATAACATAATAGGAGCAACAGCTCTCCCTGGAACACAGAAGAAAACAAACATAGGAGACTTCCGGCCAAGTTGGAGGCTTAGACTGACACGCTCCATCTCCCTCCACAACTAAGAAGGAATACAACTACCGCAGAACCAGAAATAACCAGAAGTACCAGAAAATAAATGAAGTGCAACATATGAAGTTATAAAGAAGTGGTGCTCATCCAGACAGGTAGGAGGAGTGAAGCCGGGGAGGAGAGTTCAAGCTGTGCTGTCCGCAGCAGCAGCAGCGATGGAGGCAGGACAGTGGTAAGCACAGACACCTGTATTTAAGGGGAGATGAGAAGTGCCTGGGGAGCACCCCCAGCTGCAGACCAGACCCGTCAGCTTACAATTCCAAAGCCAGGGAAGGCAGACCTCTGTTGCCTTGGACTGTGAGGCCTGGAGGGGGTGGGGATGGAGGAAGAGGCTCCGAGTCTCTCAGCAGAGAGTGAACGGCAGGAATCCATCCACCTGCAGGACCCCCCCCCCCGCAGAAAATACCACAGTTGTACGAGTGCATGAGGCTCCGCCTCCTATAGCGTAGAAAATGTGACAGCCTTGCCCAGGAAACAAAGGTAACCACAAAACTGTCAGGATGGCACAGATCATGATAGAGATCCCAGTGACGCAGCTGACCAGACAACAAATTTCTAATCTAATGAAGAAGCAGAAAGAAAATCTTTCTGAGGCTCAGTTCAGAGCTTTGGCTATAAAAATGCTTACAGACCTAACAGCAGATCTTAAACAAGATGGGGAAGGAATGAAGGTTAGTCCTGCTGAAATGAACAAAAACACATATGAAACTAGTGGTGAGGAGCAAGTGCTGGGCAGGTGGCATTAGTCCCTCTCGGAACCGTCCCCCACATACAGCGCTACAACATGGTGAAATAGATCGCCCTGTACTGACGAATCCCTAAGGCTCCGCCCTTTACAATGTAACTTGTGTGACAGCTCTACCTGGGATGTGGAGGTAAACAAACACAGGAGCCTATCAGAATGCGGAGACAGAGAAGTATGGCCCAAAAAGGGGAATGGATCAAGGTTCCAGTGGGAGAACTAAGTGACAAGGAGATAGCCAACCTAACAGATGAGGAGCTAGATAACCTAACAGTTTCAGAATTCAAAACACTGGTGATAAAGATGCTCACGGGCTTGACAGATATGCTTGAGTATGGCAAATGCATAATAGAAGAAGTGAAGAACTTCTGGCCAAGGTAGAGTGATAGACAGACACGCTGTATCTCCCTCCACAACTAAGAAGGAATACAACTACCTCAAAACTAGAAACAACCAAAAGTTCCAGAAAATCAAACTGCATGTAAATCCAACAAAGATATAAAGAAGAAGTACTCATCCAGACAGGAGCGACAGCTCTACCTGGGACACGAAGATAAACAAACACAGGAGCCTGTCAGAATGAGAAGACAGAGAAGTATGGCTCAAAAGGGGAAACAGATCAAGGTTCCAGTGGGAGAACTAAGCGACAAGGAGATAGCCAACCTCACAGATGAGGAGATAGACAACCTAACATATGCAGAATTCAAAACACTGGTGTTAAAGATGCTCACAGGCTTGACAGATATGCTTGAGTATGACAAACACATAAGAGAGGAAGTGAAGGGCTATGCTAAGTAAAACGAAGGAAAGTCCACAGAAAACCAATGGTGAATGGAAGGAAACTGGGGTTCAAATCAATGATTTGGAACATAAGGAAGAAAAAAAAAAAAAAACAGTCAACCAGTGCAGAATGAGGAGGCAAGAATTGAAAAAAATGAGGAAAGTTTCCCAAATTTTGCAAAGGAAATAGACATACAGGTCCAGGAAGCATGGAGGGTCCCAGGCGAGCTGGATCCAGATGGGATCACACCAGGATGTGTCATGACTGAGATGCCAAAGGTGAAAGATAAAGACAGAGTCCTTGGGGCAGCAAGGGAGAGGTGGAGAGTTGCCTATAGTAGGGTGCGTATAGGACTATCACCTGATTTCTCAGAGGACACTTTGTAGGCAGGAAGGGACTGGCAAGCAGTATTCAATGTGAGGAAAGGCAACCTGCAACCAGGATTACTCTATCCAGCACAGCTATCATTTGGAATGGAAAGGCAGATGAAGTGCTTCCCAGACAAGGTAAAGCTAAAGGAGTTAATCATCACCAAGCCATTATTATATGAAATGTCAAAGAAACTTACTTAAGAAAAAGAAGATCAAAACTATGAACACTAAAATGACAACAAACTCACAACTATCAACAACTGAATCTAAAAAAATAAAAACAAAATCCAACTAAGCAAACCAGAATAGTAACAGAATCATAGGTATGGGGATCATTTGGAGGGTTATCAGCTGGGAGGGGGAGGGGGAGAAATGGGGAAATGGTGCAGGAACTAAGAAGCATAATCGGTTGGTACAACATAGACAGGGGGATGTTAAGAATAATATAGGAAAGGGTGAAGCCAAAGAACTTACATGCGCGACCCATGGACATGAACTAAGGGGGGTGGGATTGCTGGAGGGAAGCAAGGTACTGGGCAGAGGCGAGCAAAGGGGAAAAAATTGGAATTACTGTAACAACATAGTCAATACAATATACTTAAAGAAAATAGTTTTACTTCTTCCATTTTAATTTGGATGACTTTCATATTTTTCTTGCCAATTGTATCTGACTAGGGGTTCCAGTATTATGGTGAATAAAAGTGGTTAGATTGGGCATCTTCATAGTATTCCTAATGTTAGAGGAAAAACTTTTAGTTCTTCACCATCGAGTATGAAGTTAGATGTGGATTTGTTGTATATAGTCTTTATTATGTTCAGGTACATTCCCTCTGTACCCATTTTTTTGATATCCTACTGTATTCTAATAATAACAATAGTGAGGGCTCACTATGTGTTGTGTTAGGCCATTGATTCACGTTTTCCTATTTAATATTCTCTAAAATCCTCCTAGTTATTTTTAAATTTATTTTATAGATGAGGAAACTTACAGAGCCTGTATGTGTATGATCCAAAACTCATTTTATTAACCTTTACTTTAATAACATCTTATGTACCAGAGTTATTACTTAATTTAAGTAAGTCAATACTTTAAAGACTCTTTTTTTTGTTTTTGTTTTGTTATTTGATGTAGCTCTCTTCAGTTCACTGGGTAGTATAGTCAGTCTCTCTGTAAGATTAACTTGAGGACATTCTATGCTACCTGTTGGTCTTTTTTGTTTACATTAAAAAAGGAAATAAAAAGTTTTAAGAGGCTACAAAGTTTCTATTCTAGGTAAAAATTCTTTCAAAAGGTACTAGAATCTATTTTTAGTTTCATGATTCAGTTCGAGAGCTTTTGTTATTTGGAAAGCAAACATTAGGAGCAGAGCTGAAGTATTCTCTGTGTGTATAAAATCCAGTCCATGTTTGTCTGATTTGAAACCCATGAATATGGATATCATTCTGGTGGAAGAGGGAAATCTTTTACTATGTTCTGGTTGTTGCATGAAAAACAATAATTGCCAGTCAAAATTAAAAAACACTGCAGAATTCTGATAACTTTTGCACATAATGTAGTCTCGTTTCTTTTTTTGTCTTTTAAATATATTTTATTGATTATGCTATTACAGCTGTCCCAATTTTCCCCCTTTACCTCCCTCCAACTGGTACCCTCCATTCCCTCCAGCAATCTCCCTTTTAGTTTGTGTCCATGTGTCATGCATATAAGTTTTTTAGCTACTCCATTTCCTATATTGTTCTTAACATCCCCCTGTCTATTTTGTACCTATTGATTTGTACGTACTTCTTAACCCTTGCACCTTTTCCTACATTCTCCCCAGCTGATAATCCTACAAATGTCCTCCATATCTATGATTCTGTTTTTGTTCTGCTTGTTTGCTTAGTTTGTTTGTTTTTTAAAGTCAGTCGATGATAGTTGTGAATTTCCAATTTTTGGTTTTGTATGTTTTTGTTCTTATTTGTTTTGTATTCTCTCCATTCCCACTGCCCAGTTCAATTTAACTGCTCATCAAATAATCTATTGATGAGGCATATCAAAAAGTGCTTTTCGCTTATGACCCAGGGTAATTTAATGGACTCACATACTGATACTTTGAGAATTATTTAATATGAAATGCAAATTAAATTGCTAATCATTCAGTGATTACTAAATCATTAAATTAATTATAAATGAAAATAATAATTTTATTAATAAATTTATATCAAAGTACAAATCCTCTGAACAACTGCATCTCTAAAGAGGAAGTGTAAAAGACACAATAAACATTTAACTGAACATTTAAACTAACTTTATATTAACAATTACCTATTAATATTTAAGAAAACACACACACACAAAAAAATCAATAGTCATTGATTTCAGAACTCCATACTGACTGAAATTTGGGCCAACTATTATATATGTTTGACTAAAGTCAAATGTTGATTTAATCTTCATGACATTTGTGTTCTGGGTGCAGCTTAGCTACTCCACAATCTCCCCTCAAAAACAAATATAGGATAAATTTAATTAAATAAATAGTTTTATGAAATAACTTAACACTTTTTACAAAGCATCTATTATCCTCAAGCCAACACATCACACCTTCACATTGTATAAATTGTTAATTGATATTCAATGGGCTTAACTTAAAGGAAGAGAAATGTAAGTACATTTGGAAAAACAAGATTTTTACCAGTTGATTTTGAATACGAACTTCTTAGAAATTAGAGTTATGTTTCTATTGGTTAACTGCAAACAAAATATAAACCAAAACTAAAAGCCTGAAAGTATTCTGTGTTGTGTGATTCAACTCTGTGACCATCAGACTGGATTTGTAACTGTTTTCTTAGCATATGGACAGAATTTTAAACACTTAAATGGTAGTTTGCTTTTTAAATTACATTCCTCCTTAATAATGGCTATTAATAGAATTCCTAAGCATAATATATTTGCTTGATATCAAGATTTGAAAGTCTCTTTAGAAAAACTCTAACCTATCTCATATCTACAACTTTACTTAAACTTTATAATGGCTCTTTAAATCTGAAGAAGATTTCATAACTCTGCTGACATATACTGTAACAAGTTGTAGGAGATTGTATTTTTCAAGAAGGCTGAAACAGTAGGCCCCATCCCACATACTTTACTACTGTGTACTCTTCTCTTGCAGAGAAGGAAAACTCTGACTCCAAAAAACCTCCGCTGCCTTGCGGCATACCTCTTCAGGGGAAGGGCTAAGGGAGTAAACCCCGACAGAAAATCTGGAGCCGGAGTCCCTAAGGCGGTTTGACGTTGTAGTCAACACCGGCAACTCCTGCGGCGCACCTGAACCCAAGCTGTATTGACTCCCTCTTTCCCTTGGACCCTTCAGCTGCGAAGAGAGGGGCGGTCTGCTGCATGGGCAACAGCAGACCCTCCATATCACCCTGCCCAGGCTCTGTAGCTTCAGCTTCACTGGAGAGGACACTCCAGTGTCATCGCAAGATGTCGATTCAACACGGGAGGAGACAGATACCGTGTCACTCCCGAGTTGGACTGCACAGCCATTCTTGGCGGTGCAGATAAGACTCTTAAGAAGCTACACCATCGTCTCTCGAGACGGACGGCTGCCGACGACGACTCTTCTCTTGAATATGTGCTGGTCTTTGATTTTCTGGTTACTAATAGAATGCAGCAAAATGACACATATGACTTCAAGACTAAGTCAGAAAAGTTAATGCAGCTTTCACCTTGCGTAATGGAAAGCTTGCTTTTGAAGTTGGCAGTTGCCATACAAAAAATTGAAATATAATGAGACTGCAAGCCCTACTGGCATGAAAAGGCCACATGTAGGTGCTCCAGTTAGTTTCCTAGCTGTGATGCCAGTCAACAGCCAGTATCAACCATCGTACACATGAGTGAAGAACACCTTGATATCAATGATGTCCAATAAAATTATAATATAAACTACACATATTATTTAAAATTTTCTATTAGCCATATTTAAAAAATTAACAAGAAACAAATGAAGTTAATATTGATAATATATTTTATTTTACTCAATACATACAAATGTTATTTCAATATGTAATCTATATACAAATTATTGATAATTTAAATTTTGTTACTTGCATACTGTCTTTGAAATTGCGTATGTATCTGTTTCAGTTAGAGCACAACACAATTCAGACTAGATATACTTCACATATTTAATTATCATATGTGTTAGTGTCTATTGTATTGGACAGCATAGCTCTAGATGATTCCAACATCCAGTCATCACATTGCCCCCTTTGTTCCCCTAAGACATGGAGTTTTCCCAGCTGAGCACTAGACAATGTAGAGGCCTCCCCACAGCTCTAACTTACAAGATACATATTTTAAGCTTCTAAGTTTTGAAGTAATACAATAAGCACTGACAGTAGAACATCGGTATCACTAGAAATGTTGGTTATGAGAACAGGTGTGTTTTTTACCCTCTGTTCAAGTTAATAATTGTATTTGTTTTTTTATTCTTTATTGAATTTATTGGGGTAACATTAGTTAATAAAATTATATATGTTTTAGGGGTACAATTCTATAATACATCATCTGTCTATTGTATTGTATATTCACCACCCCACATCAAGTCTTCTTCTATCACCATTTATCCCCCTGTTACTCTCTCCTATCTCCCTCCACACACCCCTTTCCTTCTGGTAATCACCATATTATTGTCTGTATCTATGAGCTTTTTCTTAATCCCTTCACCTTTTTCACCCAGTCCCCCACCCTCTTTCTCAGACAGACTGGCAGCCCAAATGCCCATCAGTAGATGAGTGGATTAAAAAAACTGTTGTACATTTACACAATGGAATACTACTCAGCTGTTAAAAAAGGACATCTTACCCTTTGCAACAGCATGGATGAGTGAAATAAGAGTGTTATGCTAAGTGAAATAAGCTAATCAGAGAAAGACAAATATATATGATTTCATTTATACATGGATTCTAATAAACAAAGTAAACTAACAAGTAAAATAGAAACAAATTAATAGACACAAAGAACAAGCTTAATAATTTTAGGGAAAGATTAAACCATACGATCTTAGAGGCCCACAGTAAAGCCCTTAAAGTCCATTTATTCTGACCTTACCCAATGCTGAAAACATAATTACATCATCCACACCAATTAATCTACCCATCTTTGCTTGATAATTTACAAGTTACTTCACAATAAATGTACTGAATTTTTGAGCAACTTTGATTTTTTGAAATTTTTCCTTATATTAACTAAAAGATGACCTTGATAATTTTTCTTCTTTAGTTCTCTTCTGGCCTCTGGATCTACATTATCTAATCCCTCTGATGTAATAGCTGTTCAGAGCTTTGGAGACAAGGAAAGTACTTTTCCTGAAAATATCAGCCCACGCTCCACCAACACCACCAATATTTCTTTTTCATGCTGAAAAGCCCAAATTCCTTCAGTTGCCCTTTCTAAGGCATGGTTTTGAGAACTTGAACTACCAGAAAAAATTCCTGGCAACTCTCCATTTTATGACTCTTCATAAATCCCAAATATGGAACTTAGGATAAAATATATGCTCCAGATATGGCCCAATGAGTACACAGTTCAATAAGACTGTTAGTCTTGTTCTACATGATGTATTTTCATGAAGGCAAATTAAGATTGATGCTCTCCAAAGGTATTTCAATGAAGATAGGGTTTCCTCCCTCCAAACAGATATAGTCTATTAGGTTCATGCAGCACCTTAATATATTTTAGGAGAAGCATAGAACTGAGAATCAGAAGACCTGACTTTGAGTTCAGTCAATAATTTACTAGATGTGTGACTTCGGGCAAGATGCTTATACTGTCTGTATCACACTTTATTTATTTATTAAGAAATGATAATATAGGAAAGTAGCATTTTTGGTAGGTTTGAATGTAACTGTGTGTAAAAGATTTGTAATCTATTAGGTCCTTTTATTATTATTCCTATCAGCCAAGAATAAGACTTGATGCTTATTTCTATTAAACTTTATCTTCCTGGTTTTGGCTCACCATGGAGAACTGTCTGTAAAATGTTACTCAGTCTGGTCTATTAACTCAGTAAACATTTACAAAGCATTCATATTGTGTAATACATAGCATAATCAGTTCTCTTTAATGCCTTAGAAAGTCTATCAAATTAGGTTACACATCAACTGCCCACAGGTATGTGAGAGTCTATTAAATTTTATTTAATTCTTAAAATTCTGTTGTTTGTACCTGCTGATCCAGAACCCTGGGTCAGGCTGCCCAGAGTAGTGGCAGCAGGAACAGGTAGATTTAGAGGGTGGTACATGGAGGCCACCTGCACAGTTTCCTGCTCCATTTCAAAGCTCCAGAAGTCAGAGTGAGCCAATAAAACACCTGGCAGATAGAAGAACTTTTTAAATAAGTCACTATAGTGGATCAAGAGACTCTGGACTCAAACTGGTGTAGGGAAGTAGGCAGTTAGGGGTCAGGAAGTTAATCACTCCTTTGCAAGGCCTGAAGTGGCACCAGACAGAGGAACAAGCTGCAACATTTGGACTTATCATGCCAGTCCATAATATACCTGCACTGTTAAAAAGCCAGGAGAGAAGCACATTTTCCATTCTTTTTATTTTCACTTTTTTTCTATCTCATACAATAACATCTATATAAAGTACAGCAACTTAAACTCTAAAATTTTTGTAAGTAGTATGGAAGAAAATGGCAAGGTATTTTTTCAGTCATGATATGGCATAGATGTATTACGGATTTCTCCATGACTATGGGTCATACATACTTGAAGGGATCTTATGGATCAACTAGTTTTATATGCTCATTTTACAGGAGAGACTTAAGCTGCAGTGGGTTGCTAAAAGATTCACAGAAAATTAGCCACAGCACAGACTACAATTTCCTATCTAATGAATTTCCTGATTAAGCCATAAAAGAATCAAGCAGCCTAAGAAAGTCTCTCTGTCTGTCTGTCTGTCTGTCTCTCTTTCTCTCTCTCATTCTCTCTCTTTCACATACACACGTACACCCATTAAGTTGGAATGTGAGGGGAACTGGAACCAACATTACTTCTAATCTGATTCATGGAAATTTCTCTTCATAAATGGTAACTGGATGGGCCATTTTGTATTTTTTAAAAAAGCTGCCACGAGCTGACTGATACTATTTAGTATATCCACTGTCATTATGCAGACTCAGTCTTAGTTTCATGTAGTGTCCTAAAACACCACCAACATCTACAGAAATATGGGATCTTGCATGACTCTCTTCTAAATGTGGTGTTGGAAACAATTAGCAAAGAAGGAAAGTCAATCACGGAAGATTTTCCAGAAGATTTTAAGGGGGCAAGAGTAATGCATTGCTTTATAGAAGTAAACGGCATCTAAAAATAAACAAGTAGGAAGTCTAAGTGGTCTGATGGAGATGATAGGCAAATAGTCTTGCCTGTGTAAGGGTGCTCACATTTTATTGTTTTTCATCTAAGTCACTGTATAAATCAAAGTTCTTAATTTGAAACTATATATGCTGTATATTTATTAGCACTTCACAGTACATAGATACACACAGATATTGTTTTATTTGAATCTCTCACTAACCCCATGAGTTAAGCAGTGAATTGCCTGAGGACACTCAGTGTGTTGGGCAGTGCTGGAGTGCAGACCCAGGTTCTGAATCCAAGTCAAGTTCTCTATCAGCTGAACTGTTACAGGAATAGTAATGGACAATCATCTGTGGAACCAAGTCTTCCCAGCATAAGAGAGTTCTGTTCAGGTGATAGAGGCATTTCCTATCTACTCTAAAAAGTTAAATATTACACTAGAGGCTTCTCTGAAAGACATTTTTAACCCATCTAAATATTCAAATGTGAGTCTGCCACAAACAGCATGGCGATGGACCTTGTGACTGCCAAGTATATATATATATATATATATATATATATATATATATATATATATATATGCGGTAATTTGGAATTTTTATATTTTTCTAAGTGTATTGAAAATGTAAATTTAAAGCATTGGCTTAATAAGACATACAGAAATTTTGACCTTTACATTTTCTGGGGGAGATGAGCTATATAGACAAAATGTATGGATATACTTTTTAATCAGCTTTTCTAGAATAATTAATCCCATCATTGCATTTAATCTTCAGAAATTTCTTTGTTACTTACAGTTTTGTGAGTTTACATTTTCTGAGGCACAGATGTTATTGAGTTATCTGCCGATGCTTTATATTTCAGTGCTTTTGTTTCAGCTTCACTTTTAGTAAATTGATAATATTTTAAAGTATATACTAGAGCCATTTTGTCCACTACTGGGTTAGTGCTATTTCCTTTCTCTTTTTACTTTATGTGAGTTGTTTTGCTTTGTTTACTCACACATATCCTTGTTTAATTTTTTGTTCATTCTTATACATTTTTTCTTGCCCAGTAGCTATTTCTATTTTCTCTTTTTCAAAATTTACTGTCATTTTAAAATAGATTTTTAAAAAGAAATTCACATATCTTTTTGAACTCCTGACATTTCACTAAGTAAGGGCTGTCCTATCACTTATCTCACTTGCTCAGTTACCTAGGTTGCTCTCTCATAGGCTCCCCAAATTAGGTTTTCCTCAGGACTTTATTTTGCCTCAAAGAATCAGAATGGACCAGACAGAAACATTAGCAGAAAAAGAAAATTATCATTACGTACTTCCTTTTAAAACACCAATAAGTTGCATTAGGGTAGTATAAGAAAAAGTCTGTTGATGATGATGTTAACAAACTTTGAGTATTGCTATTTTGATTGGCATTACTACTAGACAGGTGCAAGTAATATTTATTCAGTCCCAGAAACTGAGATTCTCAGGGCGAACCTGCAAATAAAAACCCAAAAGATCTATCAACTTTTATTTTCTCATTTCTCAGTTAAAAAACATTGAGAGAAAAAAACTGGTTGTTTGACAGTAGAACTATAGTTCTAGTTAATACAGTTCCACTTAGAGAAATATGATACTCCAAGAACAAAACTTTGACAGTGAGCTTAGCTATTCAATGTCTGTAATGTCCTGTACTTGTAGAGCATAGTTTAGTTTACAGATACCATTGCTTTGATACTGGCAGCTGCCTGAAGAGGTTTACAGAGAGCACACACTGTTAATCCTAGTTCAGAGCTGAGAGAATTAGAGGTCAAAGGGTCTAAACAACTCACCAAAGTACAGACGGCTAATTAGAGGAAGATCCAGGTCTCCAAATACCTAATTCATGTTACTTCTACTATTTGGGTAGAATCATTTTTAATTGCTGGTACTAGAATATTTTTCAACCAATCAAAAGGGAAAAATCATATGGTCTCTCAAATGCACTTCTTACAATGAATATTAGTTATTTGGTGATTTTTTTATTGGGGGTCAAGTAGAAAGAAATAGGTCTGCATGTTGTATGGTTGCTAATTAGTTTGAAAATATTGGGCAACCATGTAACTTAATTTATTGTGCTTTTTCCTCCTACAAAGCAGGAGTTCAATTATTTATTTGTAATAATAATTAAGACTAAGAAGTAACTATTTCCATAAGTAAGGTTTGGGTATTTACACTATGTGGGCTGTGTTTACACAATAATAGAGAGTAAAGTGTTTTAATAAAGGTTCAACCCTAAGCAGATCTGACGACATTTTTCTGACCCAGATATTCCTGACCATGCTCAGTTATCCACCTTTCAAAGTATCAATAGGTCTCTACCACTCTAGAAAATATCAGAGCATCAATTCAGTTGTCACGTCTACATAAGGGTCAATGTGAAATGTGACTACAAAGAAGCAAAATTATCATATTTTGTGGTCAGACTTCATTATCATAAAGCAGTTCATGCAATGCTAGAAAATATCAAAACTTACAAACTTATTGTAACCAATGTTAGGGTTCTTGGGTTCCAAGATAAAAATTGAGAGAAAGCCCTAGAGAAATTTCCAAATTTTGTTAGGTTTATGCTTGAGCACAGGGAAGGCAACACAGAGAAAGCAACCCAGAGAAAAGGAAGGTCCTCTGAACTAGCTCAGCGGGAGGTTCAGCTTGGCTGTTTTTATAAGCTGGGGACGAAGTGGGCTTGCATGAAAAGACAGGCATTTTGAAAAAGGCAGGCTTGTGTCGTTTTACATGTGAGGGTAGGAAAAACAAGTGATTAGAATAAAAATAAAAGTCTACAATTTTTTAAGCAGGGAGTGGAAGGGTAGTAACACTTCTGTGGTTGGCTTATCAGTTTTTTCTGGCCACCTCGTGTCCTTAGAATCAGGCAAGGGGCAGCAGGGTGGTGGCAGTTCTGCAGATTTTGTTTTATTTGGTGCCCTTAGGACCCAGGCTAAGCCAAGGTTCTTATGCTGTCTCATTGTCCCCATAAGAGGTTTTATAATCCTTATTCTTAAGGGATTAATGTTGGAGGTCTTTCTGTAGCTCCTTTCTGCTGAACAAGGGCATTCTTCCTATACTTGGGAGGAATAAGTTCTCTCCCTGTCTGATCTAAAGAGCAGGAAGAACCTGGGTCTTCTTTGCCCAGAAGCGACCTGAAGCCTTGATTGATCATTAACTCGACACCACTGTAATCTGGAAGAGACAAACTTGAGAATATTAAAGAGACAAGGACTAAATATTAGTAAGAGTATAAGAGCTACAAGGAGCCCCAGAAAGGACAGAAACCAGTGAAGTGAGGTTAGCTAACCTTTAGTGGTGTCTTGGATTGATTTGGATTTCCAGGTTATACTCCTTTTAACCTGGTAGACTGTTGTGATCATTTTTTTTTTGAAATTTACATGATGTCTTCTATCTGTAGTCTGTAATTGCAAAGCTCAGAAAAATATAGTTTAAGTTTTTAATAATTCCAAGGTAAAGGAGAGCAGAAAAATGAAAAACTAGTTTAGAAGACTGCAGCCAAACACTTTTATTAGAAAAATTCAGGATTCAGTATCGTCCACAGCTTAAAAAATAAAACTAAAAGATAATGAACTAGACTATAACCTAATATTGACATTTGTGCATTATGGTTTTTATTGAAACAATTTTTCTCTCTAAAATCACCCTCATTTTATCAAAGATAGTCAAGTTAAGACTAATTCATTATATAAGTCCAGTTTCACCAAACTTGGCCTGTTACTAGCCTAAGTGCAACAGGAACAGCAATTAATCAAATAAGCTTTTATGGTTTGCTATTTTAGAATTTCATAAGGAATCTGCAGATTGAAACTTAATTAGCCTCTCGGGACTAAGAAGCCAAGCCAAATATTTGCCATCAGTATTTTCTTGAAATACCTATTGATTTCAGTAAAGTACTCATGTTCTCAAGGTTCCCCCAAATATCTTGAGGTTCTTTCTTCACCTGGAAAAACTGCTATGTACCATGTAAGTAAGATACCAGGCTGTTTTCCAAGGGTTTTTTATTGGCCTGCAAAGTCAATATTAGCTACTTAGTACTTTCTGATGACATTCAGTCTAGGGATGTCTCTTTCAAAAATAACATTTCAGTCAGAGCCTCATCAAGAGTCTTCAACTGTGTCCTATTATAAAGAGAACAGATTTTTATAGAATGTATGCAAACAACCATATTGCCATGAAAATAACAATACTGATTCAGAGACTCCAGATTTCCAGAGGGATCAGGTAGGGGGAAAAAATGCAAATGTTTCAACGTTGCTTACAAATATATAATTTACCAAACTTTTCTAAGAAAAAAAAGTTTTCTTATATCTGGAAAACAAAAAGATTTAAAGAGATCATCAATACTTCAAGCAAAAAGCTGTAAAAATAATAATTATCTGTAGTTCATTCAGTCCCATGTAATTAATTCTTGTCTATCTTGATCCTTTTCCAGCATTTCATGAGTCCAGTTATTCCTTAAAGCTGTTACAAACCTTCATCGAGTTTAAAGGTATGATCTGGAAGTTTGTTCTCAGAAAATTCTACTTTAGAATAAGTTATAGTCCTTCTCATGGATCTTTCTGGAGGTAAAACAAACTTGCAAAAGCATCAGAGTAAAACAATAACTGTCTATAAATCACAAAACTTAAATGTCAGGGTTATAGGTCTGATTATAATGCAATTAACAAATAATTTTGTTTTTCTATAAAGATAATAAGAATTAAAAATGAGTATGGTAACAGGACTTTGTAGACTCTTGATATATTTATATAATCTGTAGACTATCCATTAAATAATAAGTAAATACATTAAAATACAGCGCAATTATTTCCTTAGTTGACAAAGCTTCCCATATAATTTAAGCATATGGAATAGGCCTAATCAGTGTAAAATTTCTCTTTTGCAAGGAGAGAAAACAAATCTTTTCAGGTGTTCCAGGAGCCTATCAGAACAACCCAAAGCCATTTCCAGATTAAGAAGAAATCTCCTTTTAAAATTTAAATCATGGGAAGGGTATCAAGCATACTGACCAAAAAGATCATAAACCATTATGAAACAATATTAAATTATTTACTTACTCAAAGTGACAATAAAAGGTATCAAACACACAGGTTACAAAACTTTAGTTTTTAAGATTGTAAAGATTATTTTTAAGTAATTAAGGATCTGATTAAAATAATACAGAAAACTTTTAATTAAATGTAAAACCTTTGTTTTCCAGATAGAAGACTTTTCATAATATCTTATCTGGAACAGAACAATAACAGAAAAACTTTCTTTTTAACAGATTGTAGAAGAACCAAACTCTAATTCTGTATCAACTTGATTTTGATATTTAAACATATTTACTTAATTATATTCATTCTCATCTTATTCAGCTTATCATATACAAAATTTCCTTTAAGATTTTTCTTCATAAACCTTCCACAACTTTCCTAGTACCTTTTAATTTGCCTCTTAACAAACTATTTTTCTTTAGTTTTTTTAAATGTATCTCTATACCTTATACCTTTTATTTCAAAAAACATATAGTTTCATTCCACCTTAATTAGAATTCATAACATTTAGAAACCTTAATTTTAGTGACAACCAAAAGCAAACAATTAACATTCTTTAGAGTCGCAAATTCATGAACACAATTTAAAAACCTCCGGAAATGTGGGGAACCTGTACCCCGGTTGTCACAGACATTAGCCCAGGAAATGATGGTGAGGGGCAGCTCAACGTCCTGGGATATCAGAGGTGGTTAGAAACCATGAGGGGCTGGGGAGCATAGCCTCCTGTTGTGTGGAAAGGAAAGTTGTTTTATTCAGGAGGTAATCAGCCCAGGAAGATGGTGAACTACTGTCCAAAAGCCATCTCAGTAGTTCTGGATCAAGCAGAAGAGGTTTAAAGAGGAGGAAGGTGTAGGGGGAGTTCCAGGGAACCGAAAAACTCAAACAAGACGAAACACTAAAAGAAACAATGAGAACCAATAAAGGGCACTCGAACCTCACAGCTTGGTCCATGCAGGAGGATAGAGCTGAGAGGGTTGGAAGTGGACTTACCAGTCGCACTCGCGTTGAATCAAAAGTTCAGGTGACTGCTGCCAGGTGTGATGAGTCTGACTTGCCTTCTTCCCCACACTATCCTACTGCTGTAGGGACGCAAGGGATTCCATCTGAGTTGCCACAGAATGTTACTAGTGTTGAAGCTCTTGGATAGAAATCAAAAGGAAGCCCCAGAGAAATTTCCAGACCGATTTTTATTAAGCTTATGCTCAAGTGCAAGGAAGGCATCACAAAGGAAAGAAAGGTCCTCTGAACTGACTTGGAGCTGGCTCTGCTTGGCTATTTTTGAAAGCTGAGCGCAAGGGGGGGCTTGCATGGAAAGACGGGCATTTTGAAAAGGGTGGATTTGTGGAATTTTCCATGTCAGGCAGGAAAAGCAAGCAACTAGAAGGGAGATAAAATTCTCCCATTTTTGAGCAGGGAAGTGGAGGCATAGTAACATTCTTGTGGGTTTTTTCTGGTCTACGTGGTGACTGTGGGGCAGGCAACTGGTGGTCAAGTGGCATCAACTCTGCGGTTTTTCTTACTCAGTGTCCTTGGGATCCCAGGCCCAGGTCCCTCTACTGTCTCACTATAGGGCTTTAAAAATGGGAATGGTGAGGATATGTTATCAGCCTATCTTAACAAATGAAATATTTCATCCAGATTTCCACTTTGCACTTCCATCTTCCTAAAGGCATTTTATTTCTTCTAATATCTCAGATTCTTCTGGATTCTATCTCTGATTGATTTTAAAAAAAATTAGTAGTACTCAGAATGGAAAGTCAATGTCTCAAATTTAATGGAATTGGGGAGAATGTAGGAAGAGTTTTAGCTTAGGAAATTGCCCCAATCAGGAAATAGAGAGCTCTTGATCTGAAGGAGGGTGCTTGCTCTCAGCCAGGTGAGAGAAATTTTGCAGCTCTGATGCTGATACTCTCCTGGTGCAGTACCTTTCTACTAGCCCAACTGCCATCTCTGACTATAGAGAGCACTTTTAATAAAACAGTCTGGCCTGCATTGGAGGAGCAGAGAAGTCATTCCTTTTAACCAGTTATTTAGTGTTTCATGCTCCCAGACCAGCAGAATCCGCATATTGTCCACTCTCTTAATTCCAGAAAGATGTCTTTACTTGTAAACAACATGTTCCAGGAAGTTCCATACACCTGCCATCAATAAAGCAGTTCAGTACTTTGGATGAAGCTGGTGACTCAATATTGTTTGTTCTGTTTCTTTCATTGCCATTGACGGAGGATCATTGTACAAAGAAAATTAAAACCTAAAAAAGCAACAACACAGTCAGTTCTGCCAATACAGTATTGATGACAACTGCAGTACTGATTCCTGTTTGCCTCACAATTCAACCAGGATTCTTACCTATTTCAACTCAATGGAAACTCTCTGATTTGGCGTTTTGAGGGACCAATTGTGACTCATGGCCAGAGCGAGAAGATCAGCATTGATGATTAAAAGTGAGGGCTTTAGACTAGACTGTCCAAGTTTGGATCCTAACTTCACAATTTACTAGCTGTGTGACCATGGGCAACTTCCCTAATATCTGTGCCTCAAATTTCCTATCAAATGAAGATTATAATAGTATCTACTTAATAGGGTTTTTTTGAGGATAATAAGGATTAATACATGTTAAGTTCTACATAGTACATAGCACATGGAAAGTGCCTGATATGAAGCTGTCCCTAGCATCAGTTCAGGTGCCCAACCATCCCAGTGATAATATATTTATCTTCAGAAAGGCAATTCCTCTGTGTAAATAAACTGCCTCTCATGGACCATAGCTAGAGGTTATAAATCAAAGGGCACCTCAGCTCCACATTCAGAGTGGGAGTAGCACAATGTACTAAAAGAGCTTTATTCTGCAAGTGAAAAGACCCAGATTTTAATCCATGTTTACTTTTGACTTGCTATGGCTTGGGCATGTTACTTTATCTTGCTGTGCCAGTTTTTTGAACTATAAAAGTAAGGGAATTTTTCTAAGGCATATGCAGACTATCTGTACTATACTTACATGGCTTTTGAGGAATAAGGGGGAAACCTGAATGGTTTGGTAAACTGGAAATAATTTATTAAGTGAACGTTTTGTGCCATATTCAGCTGTGGTCCTGGCTGGGGATATGGATTTGAATAAGACAGACAAGAATGTTGTATCCCTAGAGTTTATCAATAAATTCTAGAGAGGAGAATCAATCAATAATATATTGTACAAGCAGGTAAACTAGGAAATTCCAGGTTGATAAATGCTATGAAGAAATTAACACAAGGGAGGGTTACCTTTGTTTGGGTGGACTGGAAAGTTTTCTTCAAGATCATTTGAGAGCTGAATGGCAAGAAGTCAGCCATGTGAAGACAAGAAGAAGAGCCCAGATTAGGTGGCTCAGTTGGTTGGAATGTGAACCCATGCACCTAAAGGCTGCGGGCTTGATTCCTGGTAGGGCTCATACCTAAGTTGCAGGTTCAATCCTCAGTCAGGGTACATATGGGAGGCAACTAATTGATGTTTTTCACATCTCTCTCTCTCTCTCCCCACCCCTCCTTCTCTCTCACTTTCTGTCTCTCCTTTCTCTCTCTAAAATCAATAAACATACCCTTGAGTGATGAATTTTAAAAAACACAAGAAGACCATTCCAAGTAGAGGGAACAGTGGTTCAAGCCACATGGCAAGTCTGTCCAGAAAAAGTCCAGCCATCATTAATATAACCAGAATAGTTTACACGACACCAATGTAACCTGGCATCCAAGGAGAGTGGACTGGAATGCGCATGTGTGAACAATGACGACTTCCCTGGGGTAGGGGAGGTAGATGCTGTTGAGTGAGCATGTATACTGTGTAGCCATCTCATTCAAAATAACTGAGCAAGTAGAGCAACAAATCTGCGTCAAATTTTGTGTTAAGCTTGAACATTCATTCCTCCATGGAAGCTATTCAGATGATTCAGAAGGCCACTGCTATGGGGAACTGGTGATTGGCAGCTTCATCACGACAACATGCCTGTTCATGCATCATATCTTATGCAGTTTTTTTTGGCAAATGATCGAATCACCCAGGTGACTCAGCCCCACAACAGCCCAGATTTGGCACCCTGTGATTCTGGCTTTCCCCAAAACTAAAATCAACTTTGAAAGGGAAGAGATTTTAGACCATCGATGAGATTCAGGAAAATACAATAGGGCAGCTGATGGCGATTGGGAGAACTGCGTGAGGTCCCAAGGTGCCTAATTTGAAGGGGACTGAGATGTCATTGTCCTATGTACAATATTTCTTGTATCTTGTATCTTCTTAAATAAATGTCCCTATTTTTCATATTACATGGCTGGATACCTTCTGTACAGACATCAAATGTTCAGGGTAGTTAAGACTATTCACCAAAGTGGAAGTAATAAAGCAAGTATTTCAGCCCCTTTTATTCTTCTACAACTAGAAGAAAGTTTAAGAATTTTAAAATTAATTGAACTATTATTGACTATAAACTATTCTGGGGATAGTTTTTTTTTAACTTCAATGTGAATGGAAAATATGCAGAGATACTAAGATGCAAATGGTATTATCGCTGTTCTCAAAAACTGTAAAAACTAGTAGGGTAACAACACAAAATCATATGAACTAGAAAGCTGAATATTATGTGTCTTATAAGAAGAATGAAGTACTTCAAAGGAGAGTGAGATAGATGATAGATAGATAGAATCAGAATTGGAATGGAAAAATGGGCCAAGTGGTAGGAAAAGATTCAATGAAGTGAGAGCATTTTCTAAGGTCTGGAAAGCTCAGTAGTTATTTTTTTAAACTTTTTATTTTACAGTAGTTTTAGACTCATAAGAAGTGCAGAAATAATATACAATTCTCATATGCCTTTCATGCAGCTTTCACCAATGACAGTGCCTAACTTAATCATAGTATATTATTATAAAAACCAGGATATTGATATTTGTAAAAGTAATGTTAACTAAATTGTAGATATTACTAGGATTTCACCAGTTTTTTATATGCACTCACTTGTATGTGTATTGGTAATGAAATATTATCGCACATATAGATCTATGTAGGCATCACCTCAGAGAGGACAAAGACCTGTTCCACCACCACAGAAAATACCTTGTGGTACCCTTTTAACAGTAATAACTCTTCAGTTCTAACCCCTGGATATCATTGATCAGTTCTCGATCTCTCTGTTTTTGCAATTTCAAGACTATTATATAAATAGAATTAAACAAAGTGCAACCTTTTGTAATTGGCTTTTTTCACTAAGAATAATACGCTTAAGATCCATCTAAGTTGTTGACTGTATCCATAGGTAATTCCTTTTAGTGCTGTATAGTATTCCATTGAATGAATGTTCCACAATTTATTCATCTATTCACCAGCTGAAGAAATTGGAGTTGTTTACACTATTTGGTTATTGCAAGAAAAGCTGTTTTGAATATACACAAGTTTGTGTATATTAATGTGAATTTTTATTTCTCTAGGACAAACACACCCAGGAGTGTGATAGGTGGGATTTTAATAAATTTAAAGTCATTAACCACTGCTAATTATATGTAGATGCACTATAAAGCTTTCTTTCATTGTCTAATTATCTTAAATCAATTAAGTAGCATGAGAATTATTTGTTTAGAGAATATTTGGAGGGGGGGTAAAAACTACTCACTCATCCAATTGGGTCAGGAAGCTAGGGCAAGGGGAGAGTACTATTTGATATCTCTCTTATTCTCCATATAATTACTTGTTTCTTAGAGCTTCTAAATTCTTCCTTAGTCCACTTTCTGTTTTATGTATAGTATCTTAGAAAATAATCAATTGTCCTTGAAATTGTTAACTTTATTGCCATAGAACTCTACAAAGCATTACAATTATGATGTAGCAATATACATTTTAATAAAACTATTATAGCCACTAACTGAATTCTTTCTGACTATAGTATTACATAAATAGAAGTAAAAATTAAAATTCTTTTCCTTATACTTAGTAAAATTGTTTCTCTTTCTTTTCAAATTTTATTATTTCCCCCCAGAGAGAAAATATTTAACTCATTTTCACACATTTTTTTCTCTCTCTTGACTGTGAACTCTCATACCCTCTCTTTTTTAGTCCCCTTTAACTTGACTTATATTCAGCTTGTCTCCTTCCTCTCTTCCTTCAAAAAAAAAATATATATATATATAACTTAGAAAGAATTCAGAATAACATATTCCCAAAATGCTTCAGTTAATCTATTCCTCACCACCTGGGCAAATCATAATTTCCTGAGAAGAAAGAGTGTATGTAATTTCTGAGAACTCTATAGTCTAGCTCAATAGAAACCTTCCATACAGTCACATATGTTGGGAGTAGCCTTGCCTCTAGACAGAGGTTGAATGGAATAAGATTACCTATGAGAAGTAATTTCTATAGGGGCTCTTCTGCCTTCTAGACTCAGTTATGTTTAGCTTGAGAAAAATGAACAGAAACCAGAAATTTAGAATGAGAGATGCTAATGTACAGAAGCTACATTCATGAAAAATACTTTACAGTCCAAGGAATGTACTTACTTATTCTTTATGATATGTTAGAATAAATCTTGACATTTTATTAATCTTCAAGTTGAGGGTTTTGGGATATAAGGGAAAAACACGGACTCAAAGTCACTTAAAAAAAAAAAAAAGACTCTTAATGAAGGATGTACATAGTATCAGAGCTAGAAAAACACCAGAGCCTGGAGCAGAGAACTTTTTGTTTCCATTGTTCTCACATGCTTCCAGAAATGTCACACCTTGTATAAGGGACCTAGTTAGTTCTCACCAACACTTCCTCTGCTGCCCCTTCCAAAAAATGAAAGATATGATCCCTACCATAAAGGAGCTCACAGTCCAATTATATAATCTCTAAAATAAGAAATGACTTTATGATTGCTGAAACCTCACAGAAAGTACCTTATTATCACTGTTATTTAGGGAAAGGATACTTTGTATCTGGTGACTAGCAGATGTAGGGACAAGCAAAGTAAAATCAGAAATTATAATGAAGCCCTAGGGTGGCATGGCTTAGTTGTTTGGGAGTCACTCCACAAAAGGTCTTTGGCTCGATTCCTTGTCAAGGCACAGGACCGGGTTGTGGGCCTGGTCCATGGTTGGGGTACGTATGAGAGGCAACCAATCTATGTTTCTCCCTCACATTGATGTTTCTCTCCTTCTGTTCCTCCCTACCTTCCCCTCTGTCTAAATAAATAAATAAAATCTTTTTAAAAAGGAAAAAAAAGAAATTGTAATTGAAAAACAAATTGATTTTTTCATCAATTTTGCAATTTACTGTTTTTTGTTTTTTTTTTAAATCTTAGTACTTACTGGACAGATAGCCCTTTTTCATCCCTTCCCCAGTTTTCAGTGCCACTTAAAGAAAACATCCTAGGATGCATATTATTGTTCTGTTATTACAGTTGAGGGCATAGTGGCATGATATTGTGGTATAATAACTAAAGCTCTGGAGTGCCTTTTTATTCCATTAGAAAATGACCTTAGCTTTGGATCACAGAGCTTTGCATTGATTTGTCTTTTCTGTGGTTTCCTCTCCATAGGTCTGCTTCCTCATACAGGGTGATGCATTGAATCATGACATGCAGGGGTCAGTGAAATTAACTATCTTTCCCATGAGAAATAACTCATCATTCAGCATTTGCTGTTCATATGCCTCTGTTGTGAGTGAATACAGTCATATGAAGTATATGGAAATTGTGGAGCATATGGGCATTACATAAATATCATTTGGTGTTCATGATGAAGACAACAGTAATTTTCTCATCAGCAAATAGGAGGCATTTGGGTTGCAGAAAAAAACATGTTGATAAGTTTGGTTGCTGTAAGAAGAAACTACTCTATCGCTTCTATGGAAGTGACACCTCTTTGAGGTTAATTTAAATTTTGTTTTCTGCCTGTTCCAGAAAGTCTTTTGAGAATGATTAATATCGAACCTGATCATGTTCTCTAATGGGAAGAGTTCCCAGACTTTTCTAGAATTGATGAGGTGCCTCTGTTCTCATCATGGGCAGCATGTGTCTCAGCTCACTTTGTCTCTCTCTACACTGGATTCCCATTTGGGGAACAGAAATTGGAAGGGGTGTCATGAGCTAGGATCATTCAAATCAGTCTAAAACTACATACTAAGGACTGTCAGCCAGATTTTGTGCTAGGTAATGTGTGAGGGGCATACAACATGAATGAGAAAGCTAGTGACTTACCTTATCCAGCCTGGGAAGTATACTTGAATCCAATGGGCATGTACCAAAATGGTCTCCAAAGTATTCTTATTAATATTGAAAATTCAGAAATGACTCAGATGCTTATTAATAAGAGACTGGTGAAATAAACTATGAAATATTGATACAATAGAAAAATCCATTATTCATAAAGAGTGAGGTAGAATTGTATGTGGGAAGATCTCTAAGACATGATATGCCTGTACAACATGATGCATCTAGTATGGTACTTCTATATAAATACACATAATATGTTGCATTTTCTCCATAATTATCAGGCGGTTTGACGTTGTAGTCAACACCGGCAACTCCTGTGGCGCACCTGAAGCCAAGCTGTATTGACTCCGTCTTTCCCTTGGACCCTTCAGCTGCGAAGAGAGGGGGGGTCTGCTGCATGGGCAACAGCAGACCCTCCATATCACCCTGCCCAGGCTCTGTAGCTTCAGCTTCACTGGAGAGGACACTCCAGCGTCATCGCAAGATGTCGATTCAACACGGGAGGAGACAGATACCGTGTCACTCCCGGGTCGGACTGCACAACCATTCTCGGCGGTGCAGATAGACTCTTAAGAAGCTACACCATCGTCTCTCGAGACGGACGGCTGCCGACGACGACGAGATCAAATCACTCTGAAAGAATACCCTCCATGGTAGGTCCTCCTAATACACAGTAGCAGGAGGGCTATTCACATTGGAGATGGGTTATTTGACCACAGTCTGGCAGCAATCTTTGATGATCCTACACCAATTAGATGCTGGTTAACTTCAGGGAGTGAATGGGATCAGGTTTAAAGATAGTTGTCAAAGGTAGCTTTACTACAATGTGTTAATTCTTAAAGGAGATCATGTTAATGAGTTAACTGTATACCAAATATTAATTTAAAGTGAGTAATAAGTTATTGCTGCTTTCCGTATACCAAATATTAATTTAAAGTGAGTAATAAGTTATTGCCGCTTTCCAAGTGTTAACAATCCAGAGGAGAAATGGCATATACTTAAATAATTTTGATGAAAAACAAAGTATGGCCAGGGCTATTCTTGATGTCCTAACCATGTGCAGTGGGACTAATTTTTGTTTCTTGGAGAAGGAGGGGTTTATAAAAGGAGGGATGTCCTTAACAAAAGCAAGACTTTCTACTGTACACCATTCTGGGCAGCTCTGGTATTATCATTAGCTGTCGTCCAACAAGTCAACCATGTTACAAAATGTAATCCAGGGAAGCCAAGAAAGGCAGTGGATGGAGAGCCAAAGGGAAGGTTCTAGCCTATATCTATTAGAAGTTGTTGGTTTGCTATTATATAAAACTGGTTCTGGCTATCTAAAGTCAACAGGAATTAGTTGGTAGGATATTATCAGTATCATCGAGAGGCTGGAGGGCTGAACTTAAAATATATAGGTAGTATCAAGCACTTTGAGGCAGTAGAAGAAGTTAAGGTGGTAATGGAGGAGAGCACAAAATCCCTTGTTTAGCAATAGCAACATGAACATGAATAAAATATCATCATCTTTGTAACTTACTAACTGATTGGGCCAGACTAGGTCACATGCACTTGGCTGCTGGAAGGAAGAGAAAGATATAGAGAAAGAGAGTGAGAGAGACAGAGACAGAGACAAAGATACTGAGAGACTGAATCTCCACATGCGTGGCAGGGCATTTGTAAACACAGTACTGTGGGAATCTCAAATGGAAATGGTGTGGGAAGGATAGATGATGGAGAGCCCAAAGAAAGAACTGGTTATTACCTGGCTACTTACTAAGAACAAGGTACTGCTTTAAGCACTTTACATGGGCATTATTTCACTTGATAGTCACAATAACTCTATGAGTTAGGTACTATCATCACTATTATTTTTCCTCTTTTAAAGATGGAGTTAAAGTAACTTTCTCAGGATTACAGAGATACCAATTTGGTAGTTTGACTCTTGAGTCTATATTTTTAATGACCTGCTACTGCAAATGTCCTCTCTATATCCCCTCCTCGCCTTTTTTCTCCCCATGTCCCAAAGGAATATGGAACACTTTAAAACATTAAATAGAAAATCTGTAAGATACATCATACTTCAAGCAACCCAAAGGGTTTTCATAGCTGTAATCTCAGTTCTTCTTGTCATACATACATATGTAGGGCAAGAGAATACTTTAATTCTTATTTTTCCTATACTAAAGAAAGTGATTATAAATTATATGACTTGCTCAAATGTCCTCCCAATGAAGAGATAAATTGAGACAAGTACTCAGAACCAGTGAGTTAATAAGGTAACAAATTCATTCCTCTGGTCAAGAAATTATGAGTGTTCCCCCCCTTCAGTGAGGTTTCTGGATCCAGTCCTCATGAAAATATATACACTATGAACCACAAATCAGAATAATCATGAAGTTCCCCTGTTTAATATTGGCTCCCATCAAATTTACAATAAAACCTCAATTCCTTATCATGGTTATGAAGAACAGGAGTCTATTTCACCTCTGGGCCTCATGTCTTTCCAGTCTCTCTCATATTTTGTCTTCATCTTGTTTCCAAATATGAGGTTTGTCCAGAAAGTATCCATACATATAATGGGGGGGGGGGAGACATTTATTGAAGAAGATACAAGACACAAGAAATATTGTACATAGGACAATTATACCTCAGTCTCCTTCAAAGTAGGTACCTTGGGACCTCACATAGTTCTCCCAATCACCATCAGGGCCCTGTGTATTTTCCTGAATATTATTGACAGTCTGAAATCTCTTGCCTTTCAATGATTATATTAGTTTTGGGAAAAGCCAGAAGTCACAGTGTCCCCAATCTAGGATGTAGTGGGGCTAATCACCTAGGTGATTAGATGTTTCACCAAAAATCTCTGCATGAGACATGATGTATGAGAAGTCACATTGTCATGATGAAACTCCCAGTCACCAGTTGCCCATAGCTTTGGGCTTCTGAATCATCTGAATAGTTTCTGTGGAGGGATGTTCAAGCTTAAGGCAAAATTTGATGCACATTAATTGCTCTGCTTGCTCAGTCATTTTGAATGTAACAGCCACACATTACATATGCTCATTCAGTGGCGTCTATCACCCTCACTGACTAGTACAGTGAAGTCATCATTGTTCATGCATGCATATTCCAGTCCACTCTTCTTGGCTGCCAATTACACCGATGTCGTACAAACCATTCTTGTTACATTAACAATGGCTGGACTTCTCCCAGACAAACCTCGTACAAATTGAAATTTGGTGTTGAGTATTGGTGTATTTTTGCCACAGTAGCTCAAAACATGAAAAGAAGAGAATCAGATTATCAAGTTTCTAAATGCTGTGCTATAATTGTATTGATATTTTTTGAGGAACAAGATAAAAAATGATCCTGTTTGAAACTTTCTATTGTATGCAGCTATTTAAGAGTTTCTTTGGATGAATGTCAAGCATTTAGGTTTTTCAGTGCTTCTCATACCTCGTAGAGTATTGAGACAGATATGAAAGTTCCATGTGGCCATCTTCTCACACCCTTAGTTAAAAAATCACCCATCATACTTTGCTATTGTGATAGATTAGAAGGAGAAACAAGAACATTCTCTTATTTACAGTTAAAATTTAAAAAAGAATTATTTTATAAGGGAAAATAAGAAACACTAATTTTTCTGTCAGAAGGCTTTTCAGCAGAGATCAGATAAAGTCATATTAGCATTTTATAAAAGCACACAGAATTTGATCTCAAGTGTAGTATAGTCAGCGCTCAATAACAAGTGAATGGCAAAAAGTCATGATTTTATTGTGCTCTTTTCTTAGAGTGTGTGTGGATAAAACTGAATTACTGTTTGTAAGTTATTGCGAGGACCAAATCCTGGTTTAAAGATGCATGCTATAAACATTCTACAATCTAGTTTCCTTTCATGCTGCATGTTGGGTTCCTTTTAGAAAAAATAACACAATGAGGAATGGATATACACATCTGGATTCTTCCATCTTGGAGGTCCCGACCTGATTTTTGACTTGACTTTCTCTTGGATAACTGAAACAGAGTTCTAGAAGTGATAGCTTTAGGTCAGTGGTCTGTGACTTTACCTTGTTTTGCAGTCATAAAATACAACTTGGGTATAGTATGGAATGTGTGTCTAGATAGGAAAACAAAATTCTACACTACAGGTCTTATTAATATTAGCTATGAAGCAAAATGAGGACAGTTGGTTGTTGACTAGATGACATGATTTAAGTGATACATATGATGCTCAATGCAAGTTTACTTTTCCAATATCCCATCACTGAGAGGACAAATTGCTTGTTCATTAATTCGAGATACCTAATATCACTGTGGAATTAGATACCAAGTTTAGTGTGCTGTAGCATTTCTTGCAACTTTATTGATATAATAGTAAAAAGGTAGGGAAAAAAACACCAAAAACGATGAGTGCTGGCTATTTCCCAGTCTAATATATTCTCCATTCAAGCTCTTCCCATGCCAGTAGCTGACCTATGTGGACTAAAAATCAAGAGATTTCCTTGCCTTATAATTTCTGATTGGAAGACAGGAACAGAGAGAACATGGGGTATTTATTTCTCTAGCTCCCTCTCTGCCAGGCTTGGGTTAGCAGTGGCTGCATTCCCTACCAAAAGACCTACCTAGAGATCCTTTCTGGTTGCTGCAGCTCTCTCCATATTCTGGTAATTATTCTTTCTCTTTCCTTCTCAGGCTGGGGTTACAATGGCTCCCAGGTACTTTATCATCCCTTATTGGTGTTTCTGGCCTTGACAGCACACTTGTAATCAGCGCTTTATTAATTCCTATCAGCTGTGTCAGTTGAGTAGGTCACCTGTTTCCTATCAAGACTCTGATACAATATAGGAATGATTACAAATATTTTGATACATCCATATGATGGATATTTTATTTTACAAATAATACTTAATGTCATGAGAAAACGTTCCAAATTGAGAAAAAAAGGGTATAAAAAGATAATGAGAGTATGGCCTCAATTTTGAAAAGATAAATGTGTGATGTTGTTCATGTGTATGACCAGAAGTTTTTATTTAAGATTGGAAGGAAAGATACTGAACCATTAATTAAGGACACATTTAATAAGTGGATTTTAGACATGTTTTGGATTTTTCTTAGTTCCATTTTTCTTTTTCAAATTACCACCTATGAGCTTATTATATATTTTATAGTCAAATTTAAAAATAAGCTCTTATTTACATAAATACATGTGTCTCTTATATATGTGTGTGTGTGTGTGTGTATATATATATATATATATATATATTTTTTTTTTCCATCTAACATGAGCATTGTAGGTAAAGGATGGGCCAGCCATACCATGCTCTTTCAAGTAAACTTTGCCAGACAAAATGATTTTTGTCTGATAATGCCATATGATATCTAAGTATAAAAGTATCAGAGAAAGATGGATGAAAAAAATCATGTATATTAAATAAAAATTTTACAGAAGAAAGATATTATATAGAATTCTATAAAATTGGAATCTTTCAAGACTCTAAATGGAAGGCAATTCTTATCAAAACAGAACACTAATTATTAAACAAGTAGCTACCATTTCTATAGTACTCTTAATTTTAAAATCCTTTGTACATACAAATAGCCCAAGGAGTGCTTTGTGTCTCCCTGGAAAAATTTTAGCACCATAAAACATTTTAAATTATTTGCAACACTAAATTTTTGTCACTTAAAATTCTGAAATCCAATTGCACATGTTAGTTTTCAGGGCAGACTAAGTGTAATTAATAAAGTTACAGGCTATGGTTAACTGAATATTGTACAAAAAACTTTGGCTATATAAAGAAATGCTCTGTTTCATAGTTTTTCCAATTTTTTAAGAAAAGAGATTTCATTCATTATTACACATTGCAAAAGTTATCAAATAATTAGGAACAAGTGGGGATTGGAAAATAAATCAGGGAATAAATATTAAAGCAAGAGATAGTCATGCTGACCTACTTAATGTAATGCTGATCCCTGGAACTTAATTATTGTATAATCAGTGATTTTTAATCTCAAGTTTTATTCGAAAGTAAGTTTATTATAAGGTATGATGAGTAAAGAGTAAAATATAAAAGTTAGATTAAGTAGAAAAGTAAAAACTTTCCCATTCCCCCACAAAAAAAGCTACTCCTTTGTTTACCACTATTAAAAAATAGTTTGATGTGTATTCCTCCACATGATTTTCTGTGGGCATATGCATGTGTGTTCCTTTTCACATATAACAGTCATGATATTCATGCTGTTTTGAAATCCAGGTTTTAAAAAATAATAGATATGAATCTACTTTATTTTACCTTTTCCACCAAATATATCTATCATTTTAAATTATATAAAATACATAAATCATTCTTGTTACAAAAAAATCTGTTTCAGTTTTCACTGCCACTTATACATGAGGGAAGAACATGTTATCAAACACTCCTCCTTATGACCCAATTCTCCCTCTTCCTCTATTTCCCCACCTATATCTCCTCCCTTCATTCTACATCACACTCCAGCACAATCAGCAAGTACAAATGCATGGCTTGACTAACGCTGTGTAGCATGGATTTCTAGGCATAAGCAATGCACTGTTAAGACTAAATCTTATTCGAAGTTCCACTGTTTGATTGGCACAGATAAGAACTATTCTGGGAACTGCCTACTTCCTGCCATTGTCTCCTCATTTTTCTCTGCACAATTGTCTCACTAAAATCACTTCCAGAGCTAAAGCAAACTCTTTAGTAAGAACCCCTAACAATAGAAAAGATTACGGGATTCTGCAGTTCTCCTTTATGCAACTAAAATTAAAGCAAAAGTAAACCACTAAATAAATACTATATATTTTCTGTATTTTAAAAATTTTATAGTACTTTTCTGCCTTTTTCAAGTTTGTAATTTATTGTGATTTATTTTTTAATTCTAAAGAAATCTCCACTTTTATAACTAATTTTGTATTTCTGATTTTTGTCTTCTTTTCTTTAAAGAAAATCTTACAAATTGCATAAGGTTTAGACTCCATAAAACCTGGATAGGTCTTAGATTATTGTTTTTTCTTATACCAACACATAATTTATAAATATTTTCAGATTCATTGAATATTTAATAGAAGTAATAAAATTTTAGAAAAAGAAACAAAAAAGCAGCTTTTGCCTTAGAACCATTGATCCTTCTCTGCTCTTCTATTCTACTGCCAGTTCTAGTTTTATATTTTCCTCCTTGTGACTCAGCTCCTATTTTAATACTTATCTCCAGTATTTGTGATTGTATCTTATTTCTCCTTCTCACTCCTCACCTCTATTCTACCACACCTTGCAACACATGATCTTCCTTCATCTTATTTTCCATTAAGCCCCAATCTTCTATGTCTCTAGAAAAACATCTTTTACTAAATTTACTTCTGCTTCTTTATGAGACTTTGGCTACTGCTTGATTTTTACTCTGTTTGCAACTGGGTCCTTCTGTTGCCTTCATGCAGATATCACATCCGACACCCTTCAGGGCTGACCCAGATGTTTACAGTGGGATCTCCCTGACTCCTGCTCTCCTGCCATATTGTCCACTGTGGAGCACTCACTTCACCACTAGTCTCACCCTAGTCCAGTGTCCAAGACTTTTATGTGACCTTGCTTGTGTCTAACCTGGTCTTGGGGAGAATTCCAGAACCTTACAAAAGATAGCAGGTACAGTGGAGAGAGTACTTGTCTCTCTCCTACACACCTTATTTTCCATGAATACTAGTGCTATCATCAGCTTTCTCAGGTCTAAACCTAGAGTCCACTTTTATGTTGCCTTCTCTTTTGCTTCCTGCATCCAGACTAGTCTTGTCAGTTCTTTATTTTCCTCCCATCCAATTTTATTTCCACTTCCATCACTTGGTTTCAAGATTTTATTATCAATAATAAAATAATGATAATTATTTTTATTATAATGTCCTTTTGTCCCAGCACTGTGCTAAATATTTTGTCTTTATAATCACTTAATTGTCACAAAAACATTAAGTGTATTTTTTTGCCATGAGAAATTAAGGTTTAGAGCTTATAAACGGCAATAACAAACATCAAATCCAGGATATCCAGCAAGGATATCCTAACTGTAGCTTTGTCAATTACTCTACTACTTATCTTATCTGGATAAAATGTCACTTATATGTCAACATATTAACACTTTAAAGGCTTTCTAATGCATACAGAATAAAGTCAAATTTTTATTATATTAATAAATAACAGTCAAACTCTCTTTTTGTACTTTGTGTACTCATACCCTCCTCTATCCTTAAATTTCCAGCCATTCTTCAAAGCATTTTTCATTTCTCACCTACTCTATGAGGCCATTCCCAAGCCTTCAATCTATAAACATCTCTTCAATTCCTTAACGCCAATTATCATATGCTACTTTGTTTTTTTATTGCTTTTTAATGTGATTTTTCTTGCCCTGGCTGGTTTGGCTCAGTGGATTGAGCGTCGGCCTGCGAGCTAAGTGTCGCTGGTTCGATCTTCCAGTCAGGGCACATCAGAGAAGGAAAACTCTGACTCCAAAAAACCTCCGCTGCCTTGCGGCATACCTCTTCAGGGGAAAGGCTAAGGGAGTAAACCCCGACAGAAAATCCGGAGCCGGAGTCCCTAAGGCGGTTTGACGTTGTAGTCAACACCGGCAACTCCTGCGGCACACCTGAAGCCAAGCTGTATTGACTCCGTCTTTCCCTTGGACCCTTCAGCTGCGAAGAGAGGGGGGGTCTGCTGCATGGGCAACAGCAGACCCTCCATATCACCCTGCCCAGGATCTGTAGCTTCAGCTTCACTGGAGAGGACACTCCAGCGTCATCGCAAGATGTCGATTCAACACGGGAGGAGACAGATACTGTGTCACTCCCGAGTTGGACTGCACAGCCATTCTCGGCGGTGCAGATAGACTCTTAAGAAGCTACACCATCGTCTCTCGAGACGGACGGCTGCCAACGACGAATGTGATTTTTCTCTCTCTTTGTTCTCACATGGTAGAAGGGTCTAGGAATCCATGTGGGGCCTATTTTATAAGGCACTAATCTCATCCATGAGGATTTCATCCTTATAATTTAAGTAATTCCCAAAGGCCTCATTTTATGCCATCGTCTTTATGGATTAGGATTTCAACATATGAATTTTGGGATGACACAAACATTCAGACTATAGTAATAGGCCAGCAGACTGGAGACTCAGAAAGAGTTGCAATTCAAGGCCAAAGGCAGTTTGTTGGCAGAATTCTCTCTCCCTTGGGGGACATCAGTCCTTTTATTAGAACTTAAGCTTAATAGATGAAACCCACTCACATTATGGAGAGCAATCTGCTTACTCAAAGTCTACTGCATTTGAGACTTCCAGCCAAGATGGAGGCCTAGACAGATACGTTGCATCTCCTTCCACAACTAAGAAGGAATACAACTACCTCAACACTAGAGACAACCAGAAGTTCCAGAAAACCAAGCTGCATGGAAGTCCAGAAAACAAAGATATGAAGAAGAAATACTCATCCAGACAAGTAGGAGGGGCGGAGCCGGTGTGGGGAGGATACGGTTTGGTGATAGCAGTGGTGGCAGCAGGCCAGCGGAGAGTGCAGTCACACATTTTAAAAAATCAGGAGGGACACCTGGGGAGCTCTCCCAGCACCAGACCAGACCACATAGTTCATGGTCCCAGTACCAGGGAAAATGAAGACTCATTGCTTTTGACTGTGCAAACCAGTAGGGGTTGGGGTGGAGGCAGAAACTGCCAGTTTCTCAGCAAAGTCCACTTGTTTAAAGCCCCCCCCCCGCCCCCATGGTCCTAAAACATCCGCAGACCCACCCACTCTGGGAACAACGGCCAGGGCAACAGCTAGAGAGGTGCCAGGCCCATATGGAAATGGGAGAAGCGCCTAGAAGAGGGGCAAGTGCTGAGCAGGTGGCATTTTTCCCTCTCGGACCCCTTCCCCCGACAGAGCACCACAATATGGTGAAACAGGTCACCCTGTATTGACGAATACCTAAGGCTCCGCTCCTTACAATGTAACAGGAGCAACAGCTCTACCTCCGCAGAGGCAAACAAACACAGGAACCTGTCAAGATGAGGAGACAGAGAAGTATGGCCCAAAAGGGAAAATGGATCAAGGTTCCAGTGGGAGAACTAAGCGATGAGGAGATAGCCAACCTAACAGATGCAGAATTCAAACCACTGGTGATAAAGATGTTCACAGGATTGACAGATATGCTTAAGTACAGTAAACACATAAGGGAAGAAGTGAAGGCTATGCTAAATGAAATGAAGAAAAATTCACACAAAACCAATGGCGAAGAGAAGGAAAGCAGAGTTCAAATCAATGATTTCGAACATAAGGGAAAAAAAAAATAGTCAACCAGTACAGAATGAGGAAACAGGAATTGAAAAAAATGAGGACAGGCTTAGGAACCTCTGGAACAACTTTAAACATGCCAACATCCGAATCATAGGGGTGCCAGAAGGAGAAGAGGAAGAGCAAGACATTGCAAACTTCTGTGAGAAAATAATGAAGGAAAACTCCCCAAATTTGGTGAAGGAAATAGACATACAAGTCCAGGAAGCACAGAGAGTCCCAAACAAGCTAGATCTAAGGAGGATCACACCAGGACACATCAAAATTAAAATGCCAAAGGAGAAAGATAAAGAGAGAATCTTAAGAGCAGCAAGAGAAAAGCAGAGAGTTGCCTACAAAGGGGTGCCTATAAGACTATCAGCTGATTTCTCAAAAGAAACTTTGCAGGCAAGAAGGGACTGGCAAGAAATAGTCAAGGTGATGAAAAGCAATGACTTACAACCAAGATTCCTCTGTCCAGCAAAGCTATCATTTAGAATGGAAGAGCAGATAAAGTGCTTCCCAGACAAGATAAAGCTAGAGTTAATCATCACCAAGCTATTATTATATGAAATGTCAAAGGGCTTTACTTAAGAAAAAAGAAGATCAAAATTATGAACATTAAAATGGCAACAAACTCACAATTACCAACCACTGAATTTAAAAAATAAAAACAAAATCCAACGAAGCAAACCAGAATAGGAACAGAATCACAGGTATAGGGATCATTTGGAGGGTTATCAACTGGGAGGGCTATGGGGGAGAAATGGGGAAATGGTACAGGGATTAAGAAGCATAATTGGTTGGTACAAAATAGACAGAGGGAAGTTAAGAATAACATAATAAAGGGTAAAGCCAAAGAACTTATACGCATGACCCATGGACATGAACTAAAGGGGGTGGGATTGCTGGAGGGAAGGGGGGTACTGGGCAGAGGGGGGCAAAGGGGAAAAAATTGGGACTACCATAAAAACATAATCAATAAAATACACTTTAAAAAAAAAGTATACTGTATTCAGTGTTAATACCATCTAAAAAATACCTTCACAGTAACATATAAAATAGTGTTTGGCCAAATATCTGACCATGACCTAGTCAAGTTAATACATAAAAGTAACTGTGACATAACATATGAAGTCTGCTCCTTGAACTCACCAGGCTTCTAGTGGCCTAAGAGCTCCTATTGAACATTACATTCCAGTTTATTTCTTTGCCTTTCTATGCTGCATATGTCTGCTTTGTTATCACTCTCCAGGCCTCAGGGTTTATCTGTTCTACATTAATGCTCCATCTTCATTGGTATCACTTGCTTACACTCACTTCCACACAAACCACATGAAATAACCCACTTTTTCCCTCTTTCAGGCTTGAGCCATGGACTTTGCTCTTTGCCAGTAATCCTTTTCACCAAAATAATGACTCATTTAGCTGATACATCTCAGCAGAGACTTCAGCAAACCCTCATTCTCCCCCCAACTTCAGGCACCATTGATGCTTCTCTCTTTAGGGAGACTTGGATCTTTATTCACACCGCCAAAGGAGCTATTACTCTCACTGCTAAATTCTGAGCCTCATCAGGATATTCATTTCATTTTAATAGACACAAGAAATTTGCATAAAAATTATCTATCTTTGGGAGAGGGAGTTGTAGTTTTATGAAACTTAATGAAGCTAAATAACCTCTATGTGCTTCCATTTCTTAATATGTAAAATAGAAATACAAATAATAAGATCTACCTCACAGAGCTATTATGAGGAATAAATGAGATCGTGAACCTAAAGTACTTAGAATAACATCTGGGGTCTAGTGAGCACTAGATTCATGAGAACTATTATTATAACTAAAGCTATATAGTGTTTTCAGCATCCTTCAGCAGGGCTGTGCTAGAACCAGCTCATTTAATTGTTAGTACTTTTAGGAACTTAGTGAGTCAATTGTTAAACATGCCTATCATTAAAAATTAAAATTTAACCCTGACAGGTGGCTCAGTTGGTTGGAACATTGTCCCAATGCACCAGGGTTGTGGATGTACCAGGGCTGTGGGTTTGTTCCTCAGTGGGGGCACATGCAGGAGTCAACCAATGTCTGCATGAATAGGGGGAACAGCAGGTCAATGCCTCTCTCTCTCCCTCTCTCTCTTTCTCTCTCTCTCAAAACCAATGAATAAAATTTAAAAAATTTTTTAAACTTATAATTCATTATATTAAAAATAAAACTCATAAATATTCAAAAATTATCACATCTCAGTTATTTAACTCCATTTTAATATTCTGTGCTCTTAAGTTTACTTAACTCTACTGAATCAGCATATGAAAATACCATAAAGATGGTATGCTACCTATGTGTTTCTTCCCAACTTCACTCCATTCCAGTAATGTTACTTCGGTAGCTTGAAAATGGTAATGATGGCAATGTTTTACTATAGAAAGTACCTGACATTACAAATCAGGGCCTGGTCTATTGTTTCATTGACTTTTTTGGACTAAAGAGAGTGATGGAGAAAATGTTAATAATGTAAATTACATGTACCAGTGTATTGTGCCTAGTGCCGAAGATGAAAGGGGTTCCTATTTAATGAATATAACTTTTGTACAACAGTTGCTAGTTCAACAATAAATGTATATCAGGTTTAATGATAAAAAACATTATTGGGAAAAGAGTTAGCAGCTTGGGATATAACTTTATTTGTCAAATAATGGTTTAATTGCATAAAACAGTTCTGCAAAAAATAACAGAAGCATTCTGTGAGAATCAATTGTATACATGGAATTTACAAAAGAACATTTATAATTACTTATAAGTTGTGTGCTACACATATCTTCTATATGTGTAAAATTTATAATAAATATGTATGCATGTACCTATATGCATATACTATATTCATATATACACACTTTTTTTTTCCTCAGAGCTTTGCTGTGAGATATTTACTATCACATTACTGCCTTCATATTTTCGTACCAATCCAAGAATCAAAAGAGAAAAATATAGGGCAAGTCATGAACAACTGTGGTCATCAATATATATTCTGCCTACTATATATATTCATCTCAAGATAGAGCTGAAATCTTGTTTACCTTCATTAAGCAAACTGTCTGTGGATGGGGTCAGGCCACCTGTAAACAAACATACAAAAATCTTTGTCTCTAGATTATGGTCCTGCTCTCCTCTCCCATTTTCTGAATGTTAGCAGTTTAGTAGGCCTGTTTTAGATAAGAATAAAGTAGCTAAATTTATAGTCATGGTTCCTTTTTCTCACAAAATAATTCCATTTAATGTAAATAAGGAAGTAAAGTCAAGATACAAAGGAAAAATTAAAAGTGATTTTATAAAATTAAGGATGCTGAATAAACTTTAACATCTTAAACACCAAAAAAATATATTTAAAAAGCTATGAATTACAAAGGGTGAGAAGTAGACACACAAAATAAATGTGTAAAGGGAAAAACAAATAAGGTGAAAAAAAGATTACCTTACTTCCAGTAGAAAGACTAGGGTTATAGGAAGAACTAATTGTAATAAATACCCTTTCTTTTCCTGAATGCTCTTACCAAAATTTGTAATTATATAATATATTCACTTGTTGACTGAATATTTTGTTGATTTTTTTATATTCTTTGTACCTAACACAGCATCTGGTACTGTAAATAATTAAATGTTAAATTAATGCCTGAATGAATGAGATTATAATGATATTTTTAGAAAAATGAAAATTGTATATGCATTTCAGCAATAGTTTCCTTTTTAGAATCACTGCCTGCATAGTCTTCAAAAGTAAGACAGTAGAAAGAAAGGGCCTTCCTAAATATTGAAGGTGGCCATAGTTCTTTACTTTTAAAGGCTGGAAAAAATTCCAAAACTATACTAACATTAACATTTATTCAAACTAATCAACCCTGTTCCCTCAGTACAGCAGTGCAATCCTTATAAATAATACTCATGTAGCTCCTTCAAATGCTGCATGCATAGATCATACACATCTGGCTTTCAGTCACAGTAGTGACTATCTCTCAGGTTATTTAGTGAATCATATAAAATAATCTTGCCCACTGATTCAGAAAAGAATTAAGAAAGAAAGGAAAAAGGAAAATATTTAATATTCATCTTATGATTGAGTTCCAGGTCCTAATTTAATCTGTTTTAATTCTCTGAAATAGTTTTTCAAGTATTATAATCCCCATTTTATAGATGAGAAATCTGAGGCTCAGAGAAGTCAAATAATTTGGCCAAGTTTATAATTATAAGTGACAGGTGTGGGAGTTGAACTTCAGCATGCCTCTGACTTTAAAGCTTTTGTTCTTTTTACCATCTAATTATATTAATTTTATCTGCTTTCTCAATCAATGTGGGTTCATATTCTTTATTTTAATTTTAATTAGGAAGAAGCTTTTAATTTCTAGTGGGAATATAATAGAAAAAAAATATTCCTAAGCAGCTTCTTTCACTGATGGTTTGGGAAAGCATTATCAGCCAAAAGTATGGCATTTCAGCCCTCAAAAATGAACATCCTTAACAGTTATGGTTCCTGCTGTCTCATAATTATGACTAAAATATGTTTCTTTTTCTGCTGCTAATGAAGATCCCAAGTCTTGCTTTACCCCTGGTATCATTCATCCAGTTCTGGTTGGCACTGGTTCATAGCTGCACTCCCAGAACCAATATATTCCCAAGCCAAACCATTCTTCCAGTTCATATTATGTCCGCTTTCATGGAGGGAGTCTCAGAGAAAAGGAAACAGATATAGGCTGTGTAAATAGAGCATATTGTAGGTTTGTAGTAAAGTAATTTTAGAGGAAGTTTGAAATTTTACTAAGTAATAGCAATTGTAAAGTCTAACCACAATTACATGTAACCACCATACATAATATGAAAGAGAAAGATACTCTAAGCAAGTGGTAAGAGAAGACAGGCAGACATCAGTGTGCACACAGGAAGAAAAAAAGAGCCCTCAGGGAATTAATATAATTTCTTTGGGATGCAAGCACAAGGCATTTAAATACCACTAACTCTTCTTTTTTGACTAACTTAATTTTTGTCATCTATTCTCTTCCTAGCCAAATGTTCTCTAATCTTGTACTTCTCAAACTTGAACATGCATGAAAATCACTGAGAGAGCTTGGTAAAATGCAGATTCTGATCCAGTAGCTCTGGAATGGGGTCTGAGATCCTTCACTTCTAACAAGCTCCCAGGTGACATCCATGCTGTTGACTTGGAACTTTACTTTAAGGAGCAAGGTTTTTGTTCATAAAACACTCTTGGGGGTAGGGGTTGTGCAAGGAAAGGAGTCATAAAATCTATCACCTTAGAAAATCAGGTAAAAAAGAACATTATATACTTTACATTTTAAAAAAGTCTCCACTTTGGACTATCAACATTGACATATCAGAATGAGTTCAATAACCTATTAGGCTTGTCTTTTAAAAATCAACAATATTTATTTATTATGCTGACATCTGGAATTTGAAGCTAGTTAGTTCCTCAAATGTTAAGTCTGTATTTATATATTGAAAATGAATCTAGAAAAAACAAGATGGCGGAGGAGTAAGTGGAAGCTACACTAACTTCCTCCCAGAACTAGTCTGAATTTATAACGTAATTTTGGAGAAATCATCTGGAATAACCAACCGAACACCAGCTGGAGAGAAGTCTTATAACCACGGAGAGACAGAAAAGGCCGCTACATTACAACGTGACTGGGAAGAAAAAAAAAAAAAAAGAAAGAAAATGAATCTATATCTTTACTTTCAAGAGTCCAATAAGATAAGTTTTTATTATATGGATGAATTTTTGAAGCCACAAAAATAAACATCAATTTCACTCATTTGTATGGGTTTACATATTGTTTCAATCAAAATCATGGCTTTTAAGGTAAGAATACATATGACATAATTTCGAAGGTTTTTTTCTGGCAAGCAGTAATAAGTTTCAGTCTAGTCAAAGATGAGCTAGTCTAAAAAAGGCCCCACAGGGAAACAAAAGAAAAAAATAAACAAATGGGACTACATTAAACTAAAAAATTTTTGCACAGCAAAAGAACCTCAACAAAATGAAAAGACGCCCTCTGAATGGGAGAACATGTACGTCAATACATATTATAAGGGGTTACTATCCAAAATTTATAAAAAACTTATACAACTCAACACCAAAACAACAAACAATACAATTAAAAAAATAGGCAAAGGACCTTAATGGACACTTCTTCAAAGAGGACATACAGATGGCCAATAGACTTATGAAAAGATGTTCAATGTCACTCTCACTGAACATCAGAGAAATAAAAATTAAAACCACAATGAGCTACAACCTCCCACCTGTCGGAATGGCTATTAGCAATAAATCAATAAACAACAAGGGTTGGAAGGGATATGGAGAAAAGGCAACCCTCGTGTACTGTTGGTGGGAATGCAGATTGGTGCAGCCACTGTGGAAAGTAGTGTGGCGTTACCGCAAAAAATTTAAAATGGAACTGCTTTTATGACCCAGTGATTCCAATTCTGGGAATTTATTCAAAGAAACCCAAAACACTAATTCAAAACAATATATGCACCCCATGATCATTGCAGCATTATTTACAATAGCCAACATTTGGTAAAAGGCGAAAAATTTATACGATCTGAAGAGAAACCAGAGTATACAATAGCCAACATTTGGAAGCAGCCCAAGTTACCCATCAGTGGATATGTGTATAAAAAATCTGGTACATTTACATGATGGAATACTACCTAGCCTCAGCAATCTTAGTTTTGGGGGCAGCATGGATGGACCTGGAGAGTATTATGCTATTGAAATAAGCTAGGCAAAGAAAGACAAATAACACAATTTAACTTACATGTGGAATCTAATGAACAGAATACACTAACAAACAAAACAGAAACTCATAGATACAGAAAACAGACTGAGAACTGTCAGATGGGAGGAGGTAGGGGGGTCAGGGAAAAATGGTAAAGGAATTAAGGAAAAAAAAAAAAAAGACACCTAATAGACAACAGTATGGTGATTACCAGAGAGAAAGGGGTGGGAGGGAGATAAGAGAGGGTATGGAGAGGATAAATGGTATTGGAAGGAAACTTGACTTGGGCTGTCTTTCTCACTATGGTGCTTACAAGGGTGGGTTGAACTTAAAGGCAATTTTAGGAGCAACTAGAGGGAAGGAATGGCTTCCTACAATGAAATCCTCATGCATCAGCTAATTGATAGTCAAAGAGATGGATATCAAGACGAAGTTAAAAGTTCCAGTGTGATTAGGTCCCACAGGACTAAAATGGGTAATAGGAGTGTCACATACATCATCTTTGCATACTGCAAAGTACTCAAATGTGAAACAATATTATCATTATTATTATTATTATTAACTATTCAAAATGACTGATAATAAGTTATTAAGAGAAAAAGCTATTTCTGATGAGGAGTAAACATTAATTCCACAGAAACCTATAGAATGCATTTAATATTTAATATATTAAAATTGAAATATTTATTCAGATCTTCAGATGTGAAATGACCCAGTTCTCCCAAATCTTAGTAGTTGCCTCAAACCTTTTGTGGAAAGATACATATGTTTACAAACACGTATACAAACTTATTGAGGTTAGAACTCTTCCTGAGTCAGGCGGCCCCCCCCCCCCCGAGCACCCTCTCTCAGAACTGTCATTTTTCTAAGGAGATATATGAATGAATTAAAGATAGTTGACTTGGTCATCTCAGGGAGAAACAAAAGACCAAGAAACCCCTTGGCACTGAGGCTGTTCCATAAGACAATCAAGAATTGACAGGAGAAACTGGAGACTCAAGGACTACCAACTACAACACATTGTAAATCACTGCAGTGGTTTGCAAATACATATGGTCCTAGGACCAGCTGCCTCAGCATCACCTGGGAACTTGATAGAATTGCAAATTGTCCATTTCCACTCAGTATATACTGAATCAGAATGTCAAAGGTTTGGACTGAGCAGCCTGTTTTAACAAGCCCTCCAGGTGAATTGATGAACGCCAAAATTTTAAAATTGGAAGATTAGTAGTTCCCACTCCTGGCTACTTATTGAATCTATTTAAGAACTGTATTAGTTTGCTAGGACTGCAGCAACAAATACCACAGCAGGATAGCTTAAACAACAAAAATTATTTTCTCACAGTTCTGGAGGCTCAAAGTCTGAGATCAAGGTATCAGTAGATTTGGTTTCTTCTGAGGTCTCTCTCCTTGGTTAGCAGGTGGCCGCTTCTGTATCTTCACACGTACTTCTCTCTGTTTGTGTCTGTGTCCTGATCTCTTCTTATAAGAATAGCAGTCATATTCGATTCTGACCCACCCTAATGACCTCATTTTAACTTAATTACCTATTTAAAGACCCTATCTCCAAATACAGTCACATTTGAGGTACTGGGGATTAGGCCTTCAACATATGAATTTGGGAGAGGATATACTTTAGCCTGTAATAAAGGATTTTTTTTTAATGGCCCGTGTGAAATTAACTAAATCTGATTTCTTAGAGGTGGACCCAGACATAAGTATTTCTTAAAAGTTTATCTGTGGTTCAATTTTGTAGTCAGGCTATAATAAGTAAAAGGCCAAACAGGTAGGCACACATAATGAGATCTTGTCCAGTTCAGACAGGCAGGCTCTAGCAAGGATGGAGAGTGTTACATGATAGCAAGAACTCAATCACGGGAAGACTGATTTAGGGCAGCATATCCAGCCAAGCCCTGATGCAGAGTGGACAGATCGAGAATTCAGATAATAGAATTGAAGTGCAGGTGGGAAAGCAAATGTCAGAATGGGTGAAAAAGATTAAAACTCAGCTGTGATGTAAACAGTTGACAACTCTGGGAGTACAGCTTTCTGGTTTGTGGGTCCTGGCCAAGAAGTTGTTCCCACTGCTAGAGGATGTAGCTGCAGGAACCCAAAAGTTTGCAGTGAAGGAAGTCAGATAGCCTCTGAGGCTTCTACAAAAGATCCTGCCTTTTAATACCCCTAATGCATCTCTTTAGATATTCAGAGAAAAATAAAACAAGACAAACAGCAAAAACAAACAAATCTCTAACCTGAAGATATAATGTGTTCATGGACTATTGATGTATCAAGAACTATACAATTTTAGTGAGTTCCGGCTTTATTTTATGTAAATGATGGGGCATCTCAGAGAGTGACTTATTAAGCTTCTAACCATCTTTATCAAAGTCAATAATCTCTGTTTTGTTCTCTCTCACAGAGGAAGCCAATCTTGTTCAAATTGTCATTATTAGCTCCATTTCCAATACCACAAAATTAAAGGACTGTTGTAAAAAAACATGGAATCCAGGAATAGCACACAACCTCTTTGAAAGAACTCACCTCCTTATCCTCATCCACCCACCTAGCCCAGAGATGGAAGAAATACAGGGAACCCAGCTGAGTAATAATGTTATTGATTCCGTGCTAATCGGATTTTTCTCGAGTCTGGCAACAGTCAAGTGTTTACAAGACTTCTCTTTTCAAAACAACTCAAAAGTCATTCCTAGCAGAGAAGCTAGAAACCAGAAAATCAATAATACTGCTACTAAGGATTTTCATCTACCCGTGAGGAGGATATTTATTTATAGAAAAACTGGCCACTACAGTGTAGTGTGGTAATAACATGGTACAGCTAGTTCAAAGAGTGGCATGGTTGAACACAGCCTTGTATTATGCCCACTGTAAATGGTCTCTATGAGGAAAAACCTATAATTTAGAGAGATGTGCCATGAATGGTAAAGCCCGGGTCATTGTAATGGATACTTTTTACCAGCTGTGTTTGTGGAGACAGCATGTAAAAAGGAAGGAAAACAGGTAGCTTCAGGAAACCTGGAAGGGGAAAGTGAGCTTCATTTGCTTTTACCTGCATGTAAGCTATATTACACCCAACCTGAATCCCTGATGGTTGAAGGCTTACTACAAAAGCATTTTAAGATTTTTTAAAATGGATTATATGTTTTTTTCCTTAAAGAATCATTTTTCTACAGCTCTACTTAAAATTTTACCTCTCTTTACATGCTCCTCAAGCTCTAGGAAAACTATGTACTCTTTTCAATTGCATTTTTATAATAGGGTTTATCATTGGGTAGAAGACAGAAAACACTGATTCAAAATGTCAAGCTGTTTTCCAGAGAATTCCTTGGAACATGGTTTTGTTGACCTTTTGTGGTACATACTGACAGCCTTTGTAGTTGCTGCTGGAAATGCAGGAGGTGCAAACTGTAGGTATGGTTTTTCCAAGGCCAGTCTCTGCAAATCCATGCAGCAATCTTTTATACATTTAAAAAATAAATTTCAAGTAAATATTCTCAGAAATTAGAAAATAATGGATCTGAATTTTAATTTCTACATGCCTGTCTACCATTGTCATTTCCATTTTGCACAGTGGTATGTTGATAAAGGTTTAAATATGGCTGTCCAGGAAAAATAGCCCTAATTTGTATTGTTTGACAATTTCTATGGTGTAAGTATTCACACATGGGCCATTTAAAGCTATCAGTATGAAGTCATTGAAAGGAGAGTTAGGAAGAGAATGTACCATTATGTGACATTTCCAGAATATAGATGAAATTTGAGTTAAAAAAACCCTCAGAAACACACACAATAATAAAAGGTCGAATAGAAGTGGAGAGAATGGACATCGTTGTCTTGTTTCTGATCTTAGGAGGAAAGCTTTCAGTTTTTGCCCATTGAGTATAAGATTGGCTTCAGGTTTCTTGTATATGGCCTTTATTATTTTGAGGTATGCTCCCCCTATTCCCATTTTGCTGAATGTTTTCATCATAAAAGGGTATTGTGCTTTATCAAATGCCTTTTCAGCATCTATTGATATGATCATGTTATTTTTGTCTTTCATTTTGTTTATGTGATGTATTATGTTTATTGATTTGCGAATATTAAATGATTCTTGCATCCCTGGGATGAATTCCACTTGATCGTGGTGTATGATTTTTTTAATGTGTTGCTGGATCTGGTTTGCCAATATTTTGTTGAGGATTTAACATCTATGCTTATCAGAGATATTGGCCTGTAGTTTTCTTTCTTTGTTGTGTCCTGACCTGGTTTTGGAATTAGGATAATATGGCTTCATAGAAAGAGTTTGGGAGTCTTCCCTCTTCTTGGAATTTTGAAATAGTTTGAAACGGATAGGAGTTAGTTCTTTCCTAAATGTTTTGTAAAATTCACCCGTGAAGCCATTCAGTCCAGGGCTTTTGTGTGCCAGGAGTTTTTTTGATTACTGCTTCAATTTCACTAGTTGTTATAAGTTTATTCAGGCTTTTTGCTTCTTGATTCAGTTTTGGAAGATTATATGTTTCCAGAAATTTGTCTAGTTCATCCAGGTTGTTAAATTTCTTGTCATATAGTTGTTTGTAGTAGTTTCTTACAATTCTTTGTATTTCTGTGGTATTGGTTGTGATTTCTACCCTTTTGTGTCTGATTTTATTTATCCTCTCTCTTTTTTCTTAATGAGTCTGGTTAAAGGCTTATTGATTTTGTTTATCTTTCAAAGAACCAGGTCCTGGTTTTATTGATCTTTAGAATTGTTTGTTTAGTCTTTATGTCATTTAATCCTGCTCTGATCTTGATTATTTCCTTTTTTCTACTCATTCTGGTCTTTGTTTGTTGTTGTTCCTCTAGTTCTTGTAGCTATAGGGTTAGGTTTTTTATTTGAGATTCTTCTATCCTTTTTTAGATAGGCCCGTATTGCTATGAACTTCCCTCTCAGGACTGCCTTCACTGTGTCCCATAGGTTTTGGACTATTTTGTGTTCAATATCATGTTTCCAGAAACTTTTTTATTTCTTCCTTGATGTCATTGTTAACCCAATCATTATTTAGTAGCATGTTGTTCATTCTCCATGAATCTGAATGTTTTTCATTTTTTTCCTTGAGGCTGGTTTCCAGTTTCAAGCCATTGCAGTCTGAGAAGATACTTGATATAATTTCAATTTTCTTGAATTTGTAGAGGGTTGTTTTGTGTCCTACCATGTGGTCTATCTTTGCAAATGTTTCATGTGCACTTGAAAAGAATATATATTTTGCTTCTTTGGGGTGAAAGCTTCTGTATATATCAATTAAGTACATTGGATCTAGAGTGTTGTTCAATGCTTCAATATCCTTAGTGTTCCTTTGCTTGGAAGATATGTCCATTAATGACAATTGAGTGTTAAATTTCCCTACTATGAGTGTTGATATCTATTCATCATAGATTTGGAAGTTCTAGCCACAACGATCAGATAAGAAAAAGAAATAAAAGGCACCCAAATTGGAAAAGAGAAAGTAAAACTGTCATTATTTCTAGACAACATGGTAGTGTACATAGGAAACCCTATCAACACCACCAAAAAACTACTCAACCTAATAAGTGAAATCATCAAGATAGCAGGGTACAAAGTCAATATTCAGAAATCGAAGGCACTTCTGTACACCAACAATAAAATACCAGAGATAGCAAATACAAAAAAATATATAGCAACAAGAAAAATAAGTAAGAATAAACTTAACCAAGGAGGTAAACGACTTGTACTCAGAAAACTACAGCACTGAAACAAGAAACTAAGGAAGATACAAATAAATGGAAGTATATATCATGTTCATGGGTGAAAGGAAACAACATCATTAAAATGTCCATACTACCCAAAGCAATTTATAGATTCAGTGCAGTCCTTATTAAAATACCAATGACATATTTGACAAACGTAAAACAAATACTTCAACAATTTATATGGAACTGAAAAAGATCTCAAATAGCCTCAGAAATCTTGAGAAAGAGGGACAAAGTAAGAGGAACCACAATCCCTGATATCCAACTGTACTACAAGGCCACTGTAATAAAAACAGTCTGGTACTGGCATAAGAACTGACATATAGATCAATGGAACCGAATAGAAAGCCCAGAAATAAACCCAGATCTCTATGGTCAACTAACATTTGAAAAAGGGGGGAGGATCATAAAATGCAGTGAAAATAGCCTCTTTAACAAATGGTGTTGGAAGAACTGGACAGGGATATTAAAAATAAAAGAAACTAGAGCACCAGCTTATACCAAAATAAACTCAAGGTGGATAAAAGATTTAAATATAAGCCATGACACCATAAAAATCATAGAGGAAAACATAGGCAGTAAAATTTCAAATATCCTATGTAGGAATATTTTTGCCAATATATCTCCTAGAGCAAGGGAAATAAAGGAAAGAATAAACAAAGGGGGACTACATCAAACTAAAGAGTTTCTGCTCAGTGAAAGAAAACATCAGCAAGATTAAATGGAACCAACCATATGGGAAAACAAATTTGCTAATGATATCTCAGACACGGGTTTGATCTCCAAAATATATAGAGAACTTATATGACTCAACACCAAAATGAAAGACAATCCAATTAAAAAGTGGGCAAAGGACTTGAACAAACATTTCTCCAAGGAGGACATGTAGGGGGTTCCATAGGCATAGAAAGAATACTCAACATCACTAGTCATCACGGAGATACAGATTAACACCACAATGAGATACCACCTCACACCGGTCAGGATGGCTATCATTAACAAATCAACAAACAAGAAATGCTGGCAAGAATGTAGAGAAAAGGGAACCCTAGTGCAGCCACTATGGAAAACACTATCGAATTTCCTCAAAAAACTAAATGTGGAACTGCCTTTTGGTCCAGTGATTCCATTGCTAGGATTATATCCTCAGAATCCTGAAACACTAATTAAAAAGAACCTATGTACCGCTATGTTCAGAGCAGCGCTATTTACAAAAGCCAAGTGCTGGAAACAGCCTTAGTGTGCATCAGTAGATGAGTGGATGAAAAAACTGTTGTACATTTACACAATGGAATACTTTGCAGCAGAAAGAAAGAAGGAAATCCTAACTTCAGCGACAACATGGATGGAACTGGAGAGTATTATGTTTAGTGAAATAAGCCAGGAAGCAAAAGACAAATACCATGTGATCTTACCTAATGAAGAAAAGTAATGAACAACACAAACAAGCAAACAAAATAGAACCAAAGGCATGCAAACAAGGAACAGACTGACAGTTACCAGGGGGAAGGGGGGAGAAGGGATGGAGTAAAAAAGGGAAAGAAGGGGGAGGGTCTAGTCAAGGAACTAGTATGAATGATCCATGGATATGGACAACAGGGTGGACATTGAATGTGGGGGGGGGTGGGGAAGAACAATGGGAGAAAAATGGGATAACTGTAATAGAAAAACAAAGAAACAAACAAAAGACAATTAAGAACAAGTATAAATGAGGCTGTGGAAAGAAAGGAAACTTTCAAGCACCGTTGGATTAAAAATTAGTACAGCCACTATAGAAAAAAGTAAGGAGATTCCTCAAAAATATGAAAAATAGAACTACCATATGACCCAGCAATTCCAATCTGGGTATTTATGTGAAGAAAATTAAAATATTATTTTAAAAAGAAAGTAATAATAATAACAATAAAATGTAGTAAAATAATTTGGAAATTATGAATTTTGAGTATTCATGATCTCATAATTATCCTTTTATATAATTTAATTTTAATAATGACTGTGTTCATCATTTAGCCTGTGAAATTCCAGAAAATCTAAAATTGGTTCTCATGAGCCAGCAGAAGCTAGTTCCAGCACAATACTGGTCTTCCAGAAAGTGAAACCTAGAGTTCTGAATTAGAAGAGAACCCAGGCTCACAACATCAAAGGCTAGGTACTATGTAAAATCTGAGCTTGTATACGGAGACTGGCCAAATAGTAAGACAGGGTTGGGGAATAAACCCAGAACCAAACACCCAACTAATGACCTAGAGATATATTTTATTGGGGAGTTCTGGTGCCACTGAGACAGCCTATATATTTTTCGTGACAGGAATCAGCTAGATTTGAGAGATAGCTGCCACCTTTGGGCAAGATATGGGAACTCCAATTTACAAGTGTTCCAGCTACTCCCCATCATCTCTTTGCCATGGTTTGTTTCATGTACATTACTTCTGAAGAATCAGCACTTCACTAAATACACCCACTCAAGAGGCTTCTGCTCATGGCTTTGAGTAACATCTACATGCTGATGTCTCCCACATTTATATTTCCAGTCAGACTTCTACCCTGAACTACAGACTCTCATATCTAGTTGCCTACTCATCATTTCTACTTAGATATTAATAACCATCTCAAACCCAACCTGTTCAAAACTGAACTGCTCCTGCCAGTCTTCAACAGCTCAGAAAATGACTACTTCATCCTTCTAGCTTCCTGGCCCAAAATTGTGGCTGTATCTTTGACTCTTCTGTTTCTCTTTGCCCCACATCCTATCCATCAGCAAAATGTCTCAGCTCTACCTTCAAAATACATGCAGAAACTGACCTTTGTTTTTAACCACATCCAAATTATCTTCCATAATCTCTCCCTTGTGTTATTGCAATTGCCTCCTAACTGGTCTCCTACTTCTGTCCTTGTTCACCTACAGCCCATTCCCACAGCAACTACTATGTGCTTTTTACAATTTAATTTGAGTCATATTTTTTTCTCTACTGAAAAACCTCAAAGTCTTCCTATTTAACTTATAGTGAAAGCCAGAGTCTTCAAGTTTTTGCTTTTGATGTTGTTTAACTGGATGTTCTCTCCAGGTGCCCCCACATCCCTTTATCCCATCTTCTAGGCCTTTCTCAAATATCATCTCCTGCCTCTGTTCAAAATTACAACCTCCACAAAATTACCCTTTTTTAATTTTTCTCCTAGCACTTATCACTAGCTGAAAGTCAATAAATTTTACTTATTTGTTTCCTTCCTCTCACTAAAATTTAAACTTCTTGAGGGCAGAGATTTTTGTCTATTTTTTTCACTGCCATATCCCCTGCTAGAAACAGTGACCTGGGATGGTAGGAACTGAATAAATATCAGTTGAAGGAATGAATAACTTGCCACGGGCATTAAAGACATTTTGGTAGGATTAGAGAAGGGTGATAGGATGGGAGAAGAGAAGGTAAGTGGAAGGGAGTAGGAAAATAAATCATTGGGCAACCAAGAAACTAACTTCTTTAGGTTCCCTACTGAGAGTCAGTGAAGGTTGTGCAACTCTATAAAACTCTAATACTCGTGGTGTGGAATAGGGGAATACATAAAGAAAGGCTGCATGCTGTCTTAGAATGATTGTTACTTTTCAAGTCAGATAAATGCTGTTGCTGCTCGTAAGTGTATTATTCTCTTGCGCGTGTGATTTAATGCTTCTGAACCTCTCCTGGTTCTCCTTTCTTTTAATTCTCCTTTTGTTGTATGCTGTTGACTTCTCTGGCATTCTTGATCACCTTGGTTTCTTAAATATTATATCCAGCACCCATCTCCACCATGCTCTTTTCTTTTGACTCTAGCCTGATTGGACCACTCTTTTTACCTCTACAATTTTGCTCATGCTGTTCCTTCAGCCTGGAGAAAAGAAAATAGACAATACAAATGCAACTCTACCCTCTTCAGATTAAACTGTCTTTGCTTTGTCATGGCTCTATATCACCCAATTCTCTCATAATTGCAAGATGTCATGGGTAAGTTAGAGAAAGAGTTCATCACATGGTCATTATTTCATAGCCATGTTGACTTGAACCAATCCTTTATACTTTCTACAATTCAATTTTGCATGTGAAAAATGGGCAGGTAGCAAGACCTAGTGGTTCTGACAACAGAAATTTAGGGTTGTATCACAGCCTGCTACTTCTAGTTGGGTAAATAAGCAAAGTAATGTCTGTAAACCTTGGTGTCTTCCTCAATAAAAGTGTAAGTAATAGTACCCACTTCATATGGCTGTGAGGATATAATAAGGTTATAAAGCATTGATATAGTGCCTGACTCATGGTGAGCACTCAATCCAGTTATTAACATTATCATTATGGGGCTATTATAAAGACCCATGAGATATGTATGTATCCTAGAGATCTGATTACCTTGTCTAAATCTACTCCCCAACTTTCTGCATCCTACTCTATGTCCCATGAGGCTAAACTGGGGCCTCTATTAGAGGATTTCTTTCTCCTCTGGTTCTAGTCAGACCAGTGGAGGCACTAACAAGCGATGGGTTTCCTCCCTGAGAAGGCTCCATGGGTCTCTAGTAAAGGCCACAGCTCCAGTCAGGTGGCTCTCTCCACAGGGCTCTCTACTTCCTCTCTGGGAACTGGTAACTCCTCTCTCCTCTTGATAATGCCTTCCTGTTATTATGAGCTCTGGGGTAACACACTATATTGGTTTTCCTTCACCCTTTCTGTTTCCTTGTGATAGTCCCTTTATTAAACTCTACTGAATTTGAGCACGGTAAGTACTTCCTTCCTGAAACCCTATAGATATATTGTAGATCCAAGTACTTTATGAAATTACAACATATGTTTTTAACCTACATGCTTTTTTAACCTTGCATCTTTAGGAACTAGCAGTGTCAAGCACTTGCAAGAATTTAAAAGCAAAATCCATTCTTATAGATAAAAATATCCACTGCTTACCAAATATCTCCTAGATATTCCATAGGGAACTCCAACTCAGCATGTCTACTGCTGACTAATCATCTGCTAATCATTAACCTGCTTCTCCTTTTGTGTTTCTAAACAATTGTTGTTAAAGTATCACCACCATTCCGACTGCCCATGTGAAAACCTTAGGTCACTGGATCTCTACTAGGACATTATATCCAATCTGTGCAAGGGGAACAAGGAATAAAGCAAATATCAAGAAAGCCAGACAGATTAATGACATTGGTCTGGGTGCCATTTACTTCTTCACTACTACTATGTGACACTTTTCCAGCACCCTCCACAGTTCTGGTCACAGATCATTATCACCTGAAAAATATCTTACAGCTCTGCTTTACCTCCACAGACAATAAAGGGTAAAGATATACCCTCCAGAGGGTAAAGGTTTTTGAGGACAAAAACATGTCTTATTCTGATCACACAGCAGAGCTTCAGGTATATAGTAGATATTTAAAAAAATGAATGAATAAAGGAGTAATATGCAGAAATAATTAACTTTTTTTCTAAGAAAAGAATTAAATTTCTGAAAAACAAGATTGGAAACAAGTTACTTTAAAGGGAACTTATTATTTGTAGAATGACACTACAGTAGTCCCTCGCTATATCGCGGTTCACTCATTGCAGCCTCACTGTATCGTGGGATTTTAAAAAATATTATATTTAATTATTTATCATGGATTTTTCTTTATATCACAGGATTTTGTGGTACTGTATACATATGTATACATATTTGTTAAAGCTACAGAGGTTTAAGAGAGTAGAATATATTTAAGGTTTCTACTTCACTGGGGTCTAGAATGTAATACCCGCGATAAATGAGGGAATACTGTGCTCCATCTTTTTAGGCATTCTTTGCTGAGTCTTTTACAAGAAGTAGTGCTCATCAGAAGCAATGGATAAAAACCATTACCAGGTGCTAAGTTCATCTGCAAAGGGAATGCTTCAGAGCTAGTTGAGAACTGGGTATGCCTACATTGATCCACAAGATTTTGCCTCTGTGACTTCACACCATCATTGCTGGTCTTAGGCCTTTCTCTAAGCGTCCAGGTTAAAGTCCCTTTACTATTTTCATTTGTTTGCTTGAACCATAGTTGATTCTTGCTGTTAGCTGTGGTTCTGTAACTATCATACTTCCTCCTAGAGATAATTGATGCAAATGAGGCATGAACTGGTAGAGAACTTTCAGTTTCTTTTTTTTGAAAATAAAACCCTCAAACTTGATTACATGTGAAAATAAGCTATTTCAATGAAAGGAGATGATTTTTAAAAATGATCTTTTGTCACTAAACTAGCTGAACAGAGAGGGGGGTTGGACTAAGGCAGCATAATGAAGAATTGTATTTATTATTTCCTTGGTCCTGCCCTAATGAGTTCATGATAATTGACTAAAATGAACAAACAATGGTTGTGACGAATGAGTTTATTGGTTAATTCATAAAACATATGGTAGGCTTCCTTCTGTCAGAAATAGCTGGGCAAATGAAAATCAAAAATAAATGATATGACGTCAAAACAATGTTTTGAAGCAGATCAGAAAAGTCAACTAATTAGAGTTTTATTGATCTGGGGAAAAGGAAATTCCACTTCTATCCTAGGCACAATTACACCAAGCTTAGCTTCAAATTGTAGATGAAGACTGTTTTTTTTTTAAACCCCAGTGGATGCTGCTTCCAATTCTTCCACCCAGCTCTATGTTATCAAAGTTTTTCTCTATAAAATTCATGCTGAAAAATTAACAAATGCTCTACAAAAGGAGCAGTTACCACCCTTATATTAGTCTGTATAGGCAGGCCTGTGCTGTGCTATCAAAAAGCTCCAAAATCACAGTGGTTTAACTAAACAAAAGTTCACTTTGCCTTTCACAAAATGTACTTCTAGTAGAAGTAAGTCTCCAGGGTAGGTTCTTTTTATCTTATTTTACTTTCCTTTCAACGTGCACTTCCAATATGGTTGATTACTTCACCAGAGAGAGGGTGTTGAAATGTCTTCTTTCACCAGAGAGAGGGTGTTGAAATGTCTTCTACCAACAAATAAATACTCAAGTCAGAAAGTGTCACAGAGTACCTGATGCCCAAGATTGGACTTAGAATCATTACCAAATACAGAAGTACTATAGAGCTGCAATCAGTACTGCCTCTATTCCCTCATCTCCAAAGTGCATAGGTAAGCTTCTCCTTAGGTTATGTGTCCTACCTTGGATAATGCTACATTTTTTTACCTGAAGATCATAATAGAAGGAAACTCAGTTTGATTCATGGATACACCAAGTCCAAGGTCAATGACCTTGGAACAGAATATTGAACTTCTCCAAGTTTCACTTTCCTCATTTGTCAGAGGGGGATAATAGTAATATCAATTTTATAGGATTGTGATATGAAAGGAATAATATAGGAAATGTGGCTGGCATTGAATAAAAACTTAATAAATGCTTAGCCATCCCAGAAAGTGCAATCAGGCCCAAATCTGCACTTGCTTCTCATGTTATACCTTCCTCATCCACTGGGAAATGCCTGTGAGAAAGAAATTAAGCAGCGCTGGCCAGAAAAGACTGAACTGGGTAAAAAGCAAATGTCTGGATCTAAAATATCTGTGTGGAGGTTATGAAGTGTCTACATCACTAGAATGAAAATTACCTCTGATCCCTGTAAATCCTGCCCTGCAAATGAATTTCAGTTATAACTTTGCAAGTTCTCTGGAAATAATGGTGGTAAACAATAGGCAATCTAATTCTCTGGACCATTTCAAAGCTAATGTAATATAATTGAAATATAAAAAGACTAATATAAGCCTTGTATATAAAGCCTACATAAAACTAACTCACAAGTACAATTTGCCTCTTAAATTTACTTTCAGGAAGAGATGTAGATATAACTCTTTAAATAAAACCTACATGAAATAATTGAATTTATGGACAATAATTACAGGTATGATTCCTCACTTTACAATGGAATTCAGCATAGAATAAATGACAATACCTTGCACTTTAAAATGTTCTGATTTGCCAACAAACTATTAAGAATACAACTCTACTCATATAGGACTCCTATGAGGACTGTGGATCATTACTAGAGGACTTCATTTATCCTCTTTTCTGCAGCTTTCCAAAAGAATCATGTCAACATCCAAGTAAGCATAATCATGGGAATTTAAATTATGGTGTTTTCCAACCCCAGGAAAGTAGAAGATTTTTATTTCCAGAGTTGCTGCATTTTATTGCTGAAAATGTTCAGTTTTCAACAAAAATTAAGAAACATGTAAAAAGAAAAGAAAAAACCTCATACACAGGTAAAAAGCAATCTCTAGAAACTGTTGCTGAGGAAGCTCTGATGTCAGGTTTACAGGAAAAAGACTTTAAATCAGTTAGTTTAGATATGATCAAAGTACTAAAGGAAATCACTTCTGGAGAACAAAAGGAAAGTATGATAACAGTATCACTAAATACAGAATATCAATAAAGATATAGAAAGTATTTTTAAAAGCCAAACAGAAATTTTAGAGTTGGAAGGTACAGTAACTTAAGTGAAAAATCCTGTAGGGACACTCAACAGCAGGTTTAAGTTACAAACATGGAGAACTTTAAAACAGACCAATTAAGTTTACACAGTTGATGGAGCAGAATGTTAAAAGCATTAATAGAAATGAAGACCCTCAGAAAACTGCGGGACTCCACTGACTATATCAACATAGGTTTAATGAAAATCCAAAAAGTACAGGACAGAAAAAATCAGAAAGAATAGTTGGAGAAATAATGGCTGAAGTTTCCACATTTTATTTAAAAACATTAATCTACACATACAAGAGGCTTAATGTACTTCAGGTACATTAAACTCAAAGAGATCTACACTGAGATTCATCATAATAAAACTGTTGAATTTCAAAGACAAAGAGAAATATTAAAAGCAGCAAGAGAAGCAATTCATCACATACGAGAGGGGACCCATAAAACCCAGAATTTATTTATTTAAAAAATGTGTATTTATTTTTACATGCTTAAATTCAGTCACCTTCAAAGTACTCTCCATTTGATGCAATACAAGTATCAAGACAGTTTTCTCCACTGCTCAAAACAGTTTTTGAAGTCATCAATTTTGATAACTTCTATCATTTTTTGCTTTACCTCTTCCATATGGAAAAAATGTTTCCCTTTGAGGACTTTTTTTATCCAGGGGAACACAAAATAAGTCACTTAGGGTGAGATTGGGTGAATAGAGAGGATGGGGCATGGGGATCATGTGATTTTTGGTCAAAAACTGCTGAACACCCAGTGCAGTGTGGGCAGGTGTGCTTGTAAATTATCCATCATGAAATGGGCAAATGGGTTGAAAAAGTCTTCAAAAATTACTCACTGAAATGAGCAAACGGGTTAAAAGAGTCCCTCCCAAAAAATTAACTGAAGCCAATTGCAGCCTCTCACAACAATGCCAGCTGGTACACTGATACAGATGGGTTCCTGGAATACTCAGCTAGCAGGAAAAACCTATACAACAAGGGGTCTGCCCTCTGGAAGATAATTCCATTTTTTTGCGGTCCCCTTCATACATACAAGAGACCTTCAAAAGTCAATAGCTGATTTCTCATCAGAGACTATGGATGTCAGAAGACAATGGGATGACATATTTATATTTAAAGAACCAAAGGAAAAGTTGTCAACCAAGAAAAATATCCTTAAAGAAAAACAGAGAGAAATTGCCCTGGCCAGGTGGCTCAGTTAGTTGGAACATGGTTTTGTGCACCAATTATTGCTGGTTTTATTCCTGATTAGGGCACATACCTAGGCCATGGGTTTGATCCTGATTAGAGCACATAATGGGAGGCAACTGATTGATGTTTTTCTCTCACATAAATCTCTCTCTCTCTCTCTCTCTCTCTCTCTCTCTCTCTCTCTCTCTCTCTCTCATTCCCTTCCTCTCTTTAAAATCAATAAACAAATTCTTGAGTGGGGATTAAGATAAATAAATAAAAATAAAAAAGAAATTAAAAGATTGCCAGATATACAAAATCAAAGAATATATTGCTACCAGACTGGTCTGCAAGAAATTACTACGAGTAAGTGTATGCTAAAATAATGAGATGAGCTAGATAAAATGAGTAAATTCTTAGTAAAATTTGAATTGTCAAAATTTGACAAGAAGAAATAGAATATGTGAATAAACCTATAACATGTAAAGATATAAAATTAGCAATCAAAAAGTTTTCACAATGAAAATCCTATGACTAGATTACTTGTGACTTTACCAAGTGTTTAAAGAATGCCAACCATCCACAAAATCTCCCCCAAAATAGAAAACACTGATTGTATGAGGTCAAGATAATCCTGATACCAAACCTCGACAGAAATAGATACCACATAAATGGGAAACTTTAGATCAATATATCTTATAAATACAGACACAAAAATAATTTTTAAAAATCTAGTAACATATAACAATGATTATACACTACAACCAAATGGAATTTATTTCAGGAATGCAAAATTGGTCTAACATACAAAAATCAATTAATGTAATACATAAGGTTTTGGCTTTAGGCTGAAAACCTATGTGTGATCATTCAGGCCTGACCAAGGTCAATTGCAAGTGCTTTACCTGACAGGTCTCATGGGGGAAAGTCACCTTCAAAACACACACAGCAGATTTGGTGCACGGCCATCATACTGCAATCTCTGGTGAGAGTAGCACTAAAAGACTCATATATCCCTGACTAGCCTTGCTTTTATGAATATCTACATTCTTAACTCAGAAGTTTGGTTGAGAGGTTTCCTTATCAGAGGGCTCTCAGCCAAGGCATTTCGCAGGTGCCTCTGCTTGTCCCACCTTGTCTAGGAGGCCTTCAAGACACTTTTCTCCACTCTGACTCAGTGGTAAGTATTTTTCCACTCTTCTCCCCTGAACTTCTGAGTTCACAAACAGCAGAGTCATTTTGTTTGAGGCTCTCTCAGCACAGAGATAATCTCCCTGTGTGCACTGGTACATCTGACCTCTGGGCACCATTTATGGGGAAAAAATGAAACACTGCGGTAGCTGAAATGTTTTCGTTTTTAGCCCCTTGTTTATACTATCACCATAAATGGTTTAGGGCTACACTGTTACTTTCATTTTGACTTATTGTTTTAATTGACCAGCTAGAACCTAAACCTGACAGCTAAGCTCTCTAACTCAACTCTAGACATTATATTATATATTAAAAGACATACACCACATGATTATATCAATAGATGCAAAAAATTCTTTGACAAAATCTATCAACATTTTATGATAAAAACTCAATAAACCAAGAACAGAAGAAAATTTCTCAACTTGATAAAGAACATCTAAAAGATGCACTGCTAACATCATACTTCACACTTCCCCTTAAGATCAGGAGCAAGATAAGGAAATCTACTTTCATGACTTCTGTTCAACATTGTACATGGGAGCCCTTTAAGCAAGCAGACTCTGCTGAGAGACCAGCAGTTTCTACCTCCACCCCAATCCCCACTCATCTGCACAGTTAGAAGCAATGAGGCTTGATTTTCCTCGGTGCTGGGACCGTGAGCTGCTAGGTCTGGTGAGAAGCTGGGAATGCTCCCCAGGTGTCCCTTCCGACTTTTTTAAAATGTGTGACTGCGCTTTCTTCTGGCCTGCTGCTGCTGCCACCACTGCTGCCACCATGCCAAATCCTCTCCACCGCCCTTGCTCTGCCCCTTCTATCTGTCTGGATGAGTATTTCTTCTTTATATCTTTGTTTGCTGGACTTCCATGCAGTTTGATTTTCTGGAACTTCTGGTTGTTTTTAGTTTTGAGGTAGTTGTATTCCTTAGTTGTGGAGGGAGATGCAGCATGTCTGTCTACACCTCCATCTTGGCCAGAAGTCCAAGAATAACTGTTTTATATACTAACAACTTTAAACCTACTTCTGTCCTCCCCCATATAATCGTATCAAAAATATATATTTAGTAATAAATTTAACTAAAGAAATGCAAGAAGTGTACACATAAAAGTACAAAATATGGTTGAAAAAAACATAAGATATAATTAATGGAAATATATCCATGTTAATGGAGTGGAAGACGATATGGTTAAGATAAAAATGTTCATCAAATTGATCCACAGGTCAATGCAATCTCCATCAAGATCCAATTTCCTTTTTTGAGAAATGGACAAGTTGATTCTAATATTCATATGGAAATTCAAATGACCTAGGAAAGCCAAAACAACCTTGGGATAAGTTGGAGAATTCACTTTTTCTGATTTCAAAACTTAAAGTAAAACTACAGTAATTAACAAAGCGTAATACTAGACTAGGATAGACATATGCACCAATGAAATACAAGTGAGAGCCTAAAAAAAACACATTTGTAGTTAACAAGTTTTTAATGAAGGTGCCAAGATAATCGAATAGAAAAAAGAATAATTATTTTAACTTCCAGTCAAGATGGAGGTTTAGGTAGACACGCTTCACCTCCTTGTGCTACCACAGGGAGAATTACAACTATTTTTCAAAACAAATGACAACCAAAACCATCAGAAAATCAAACTGTATGGAATTTCAACAACCAAGGATTTAAAGAGACCATATTGATTCAGAAAAGGGAGCAGGGGCAGAGTTGCAGAGACTGGTGGAAAGGCGCGGAGACACGGTGTGGCTTGGAGATGCAGCGGTGGTGGGTAAAAATCAGGAGGGATACCTTGGGAGTGAGTAATCCCAGGCCCACGACAAACCACACAGCCCAGGTTTCCAGAACTGGGAAGATTAAAGCCTCATAATCTCTGACTATAAAAAGCAGTGGGGGTTGAGGTGGCCAAAAAACTGCTGAATTTTCAGGAGAGTTCATTCACTCTAGGATTCACTCCCAGAGCAACAGCTGGAAGGGTGCCAGTTGCATACAGGGAAGTGGGTGAAGTGACTTGAAATGGGACAAATGCTAGGAAAACATCCAGAAGCCAGGAAGCAGCACTGACCCCTCTCTAAGCCCTTCTCCCGCACAGAGCCACAAGGTGATGAAGCAGGTTGCCTCATCCCAGTGATTACCTCAGGCTCTGCCTCACACAACTTACAGATGCCCCTTACAGGGAGTCAAAGAAGCTCTACCTAACATACAGAAACAAACACAGGGAGGCTGCTGAATTGAGAAGACAAAGAAATATGGCCCAGATGAAAGAGCAAATCAAAATCCCAGAAAAAGAACTAAAAAAACAGAGATAATGAACCTATCAGATGCAGAGTTCAAAACACTGGTAGTCAGGATGTTCAAAGAACTCACTGAGTACAGCAAAGACATAAGGAAATAAATGAAGTTTACACTAAGTGAAATAAAGAAAAATCTATAGGGAACCAACAGTGGGGAGGATTAAGCCAAGAATCAAACCAACTATTTGGAACACAAAGAAGAAAAAAAGCATTCAATCAGAACAGCAGGAAGAAAAAAAGAATTTTAAAAAATCAGGAGAGGATTAGGAACCTTTGGGACAACTTTAAATGTACCAACATCTGAATCACAGGGGTGCCAAAAGGAGAAGATAAAGAGCAAGAAATTGAAAACTTATTTGAAAAATAATGAAAGAAAACTCTCCTAATTTGGCAAGTGAAATAGACATACAAGTCTAGGACTCACAGAGAGTCCCAAACAAGTTGGACCAAAAGAGGAACACACCAAGACACATAATCATTTAAATGCTAAAGTTTAAAGATAAAGAAAGAATCTTAAAAGAAACAGGAGAAAAAAAGAGAGTTACCTACAAAGGGTTTCTTTAAGATTATCAGCTGATTTATCAAAAGAAATTTTGCAGGCAAGAAGAGACTGGCAAGAAGTATTTAAAGTAATGAAAAGCAAGGACCTACAAACCAAGTTTACTCTATCCATCAAAGCTATCATTTATAATAAAAGGGCAGATAAAGTGCTTCCCAGATAAGGAAAAACTAAAAGAGTTCATCATCACCAAGCTCTTATTATATGAAATGTTAAAGGGGTTTATTTAAGAAAAAAAATTCCAACTGTGAACATTAAAATGACAACAAACTCATAACTATGAACAAGTGAATCTAAAAAATAAAAATAAAAACAAACAAAGTAAACAATCAGAACAGGAATAGAATCATAAATATGGAGATCATTTGGGGGTTATCAGCAGGGAACATCAGAGGGAGAATAGGGGAAAAGGTATAGGAGTTAAGTAGCATATTGGTAGGTACAAAAGAGACAGGGCGTTTGTCAAGAATAGTATTAGAAATGGAGAAGCCAAAGAACTTATGTGCATGACCCATGGAAATGAACTAAAGTGAGGGATTGCTGGAGGGAAGGGGGGTACTGGGAGGAGTATGGCAAAGGGGGAAAATTGGGACAACTGTAATAGCATAACTAATAAAATATATATTTTAAAGAATAATTATTTTAATAGATTGTCCTGGGACTATTGGATATCCACATGCAAAATAACGAAGGTAGATTGCTATCTCACACCATATTAAAAGTTTATTCAAAACTTTATATGTAAAATATAAAACTATAAAACTTTCAAAAGAAATCATAGGCACAAATCTTTGCTACCTTAGATTAGGCAATGATTTCTCAGACATAACTCCAAAAGCGCAAGCACCAACAATAAATAAAAATAGATAAATTGATTTTATCAAAATTGAGAACTACTGTGCTTCAAAGGACACCTTCAAGAAAGTGGAAAAAAAAGCTGACAAAGGGGAAAAAAACATTTGCAAATCATAGGTCTGGTAAGGGACTTGTATTTAGAATATATGAATATTCTTACAACTCAAGAACAAAATGACAAATAGACCAATTTTAAAAATGGGCAAAGTAGCTCTGGCCTATATGGCTCTGTTGGTTGGAGCATCATCCTGTAACTGAAAGGTTGTGGTTCAATCCTCATTCAAGATACATACCTAGGTAGCAGGTTCAGTCTCCAGTCTAGGCACCAACAATCCAAGTACAGGCACATACATGCCAATTGATGCTTCTCCCATGCACTGATGTTTCTCTTTCTCTTCCTCTCTCTCTATAAAGCAATAAAAAGAAATGTCTTCAGGTAAAGATTTTAAAAAATGATCAAAGTATCTGAATAGACATTTCTCAAATTAATAAATACAAATGGCCAACAAGCACATGAAAAGATGCTCAACATTATTAGCCATTCAGGTAAATACAAATCAAAAATACAATGTGCACAACTTCGTGCCCAACATGATGGCTAGAATAAAAAAGGCAGAAAAATAAAAGTGTCGGTGAAGATGTGGAAACTTTGGACCCCTAAATATTGCTGATGTTAAAATGATGTAACCACTGTGGAAAACAACTTGATAGTTAATTAACTGAAAATTTAACATTGAGTTACCATAAGATCTATAATTTCACTACTAGGTATGTACCCAAGAGACTTGAAAGCATATGTCTATGCAAAAACATATACACAAATGCTCATAGCAGCATTATTCATAATAACCAATAAGTAGAAACAACCCAAATGTTGATCAACTGATGGTTTACTAAACAAAATAAGCTATATTTGTATAATGGAATATTATTCAGCCATAAAAACGAATTAAGTACTAATACATTATACAACATAGGTGAATCGTGAAACATTATATTAAGGAAAGAAAAGACACAAATGACCACATATTGTATGACTCCATTTATATGAGGTCTGGAAAAATTCCAGGCGTTGTTAATATAAAGAGAATGGCTGTGTGACATTGATGTAACCTGGGAGCCAAGGAGAGAGGACTGGAATACACATGCATGAACAAGGACAACTTTACTGTACTAATCAGTGGGGCGGTAGACTTCACTGAGTGATCATGTGTACTGTGTGGCTGTCGCATTCAAAATGACTGAGCAATACAGCAATAAACCTGCATCAAATTTTGTATTAAGCTTGAAAATTTCTCCATCAAAACTATTCAAATGATTCAGAAGTCTTTTGGAGATGATGCAATGAGTGTAGTGCAAATAAAAGTGTGACAAATGCTTCAAAGATGGTCAAGAATCTGTTGAAAGTGATCCATATTCTGGAAGGCCTGCAACAAGCAGGACACCTGAGAATGTTGAATGTATACAGGCTACAATCAACAAAGATCAGAGAACTGTGTGAGGTCCCAAGGTGCCTACTTTGAAAGAGACTGAGGCATCATTGTCCTGTGTACCATGTTTCTTGTATCTTGTATCCTCTTCAAGAAATGTCTCTATTTTTCATATTACATGACTGGATACTTTCTGGACAGACCTTGTATGAAATGTCCAGATTAGGCAACTTCACAGAGAAAACTGTTCAGTCGTTTCCAGGGTTTAGGGACGGGGGGCAATATGGAACGATTGCTAATGGGCACAGAGTCTCTTCTGGGTGTGATTAAAATGTTTCGGAATTAGAGGGTAAGTGTTCATGTTCAAAATGATTTTTAAGAATACCAAAATTAAGTGTCAAGATTTACTAAGTACCAAGATGTTGTAGGAAAATGATACAACATAGTATTTTGCAAAACTGTTTCTCCCTCAACATGCCCTCCTTTCAAAAATATCCCTATTTTGAGTACAGGTTTATAGTAAAAGGATGTATGCTGGTTAAATATTAACCAGCTTCTCCCATTATTTGCCAAGCTAATGTACAGGAATATTGCATGTTGAATGATAAAAACCTTGGATACCACACATTAACTCTGGTACAATATGTATTCTAAGCTTCCCTATTTAAGTAGGAAAGTTCAGTACATTTTTTTTCTGTTTGCATTTCCCTTAGAGACTAAAAACACACACCATGCTTTTCTCAATGTGCAAACAGCTCCAGTGTCCTAATTCAGGAATAAAAATAAGAATAAAAACCCAAATTAAAAACAAAAGTACTGTGATCATTCTCAGGCACTAAATGCTATAAAAGATTTTTGAAGCAAAGCAATTTCTCATACAAAACAGAAACTATATATAGTATGAAAAAAGTATTTCAGATGGCTTAAGTTAAAAATATAGTAAAAATGATAGCCATTAGAAAGCATTCATATACTGTAACATGTTTTCTAGGCTTTTGACAATAATTAGTTGGTAATCAGTTAGAGCCTAATAATGGCCCATTTTTTAGAAAAAGGCAATAGAGATGTTTGTCTTTAAATATGCTCAAAGCCACCCAGAGACACCATGTCAGCTTGGAAGTCCTGATTCTTTAACTCACAGGCCTGGTTCTAATGCAGCTGGATCCATAAGACCTTTATAATAGAGCTCATAAAAGCACACTTAATGTGAGGCGACTAGTTAGAAGAATATACAGTCTTTTAAATTATACCACCATTTTCCACATAAAAGCTTCAGCCAGCTTCTTAATTCATATGATCTTTGGAAGCCATAAAATCATTTCCCAGGGAGAGCTGATGTATATTTGATTGGGATCCTGTTCCTTCTGACCCAGAGTGGGGAAAAGCCAGCCACTCGTAGCACAGCCCAGGAAATATCAAAATCTGCTCAGCTCAGGGAGAAATTTGCTGCCTGAGGAAGACTCATTTGAGCCCTGCAACAGATGTTCTTCCTAAAGACAGAGTTTGTTAAGCTGGCTGGCTAGAGGTTTATTTAATCTTTATCTCTTGATTGCAAACTAAAGAAAACCTTTAGACTTGTCAGTTGCTCGAAGAGGAATGTTTCAGAAATGTTAACAAATACAGGATGCTGTAAATGAAAATGCCAAGAGTATTTAGGCATAAAAATTAAAATTGTTGCCTGATGGAAAATTGGTATATATATATATATATATTTTTTTGAATAGTTTCATTTATTTAAGAAAAATTCCCTCTTACTGGCCCACAATAGCTAGAAGAAGCCTTCGGTAATCCCCACTCGTGTCACTTGCAATCATTGTGTCCAGGGTCTTCTGATACATCTGACAGAACATCTGTTTTATTTGTACAAGATCAATCTCACTTCGAGTCACCACGATCCTGATCAGGGTGGAGTCATCTGTGCCAGCTCCTTTCATAGAATAGTAGAGCCTCTCAGCAAAGAAGGCAGGGCAGTTCAGAGCACACTGCAAGATGGCCTTCAAACCACTTTCATCATTTCCGGAAAACTCACGGCCAACGCTGCTTAACAAATCTCGATTAGCCATCCTGGAATAGGCCTCCATGGTAGCTCTCAGCTGAGGAAAGCTTCTTGTGGCAAGAATCATGTTAAAGCAAGACTCATCTGTCCCCAATCTCCCTTCACCAGCTTGATAGAGACGCTGAGCATCTTCCTGAGCCAACTGGTGGTTAACATTCTGGTTCTCATCACGATTTCCCTGGCACGTGGATACAAGTAAACGTTCAAAATGCCCTGACGTATCTGACCGAATATCCTTTTCAAGGTCTCGTCCAAATTTTGACTGATAACATCTGACAATTTCTTGGATTTCCTGATTGGTTCTTGTGCATAAAATTTCAATCAATACACGTTCCTGAGTTCCTGCTCCCTTCATTGCATTTCGTAAACTCCAGGCATCATAATATGTAGTTGGCATGAACAGAGCAAGGATCAATTCTTTCACATTGCCACTTAACTCTGATTTCAGATCTTTAATTAAATCCTTTCCATACATGGTCTTAAATGCTGCTTTAATTTTTTGTCTTTGATCGTTGGAACCATTGGCCACGACATCCACAATTGCTTGTTCATCTGTCCCAAAACCCTTCATTGCTTTACGAAGAATTTCTGCATCTCTCATAGCATCGAAGTTGGCAGCCGGCCGAATTGTTCCCTGAGTTCCTTGAGTCATCGCAGCAGGTTCACTGCCATAATCCAAAGAAACAGGAGAGGAAACAGGATAGGAAGGAAAGGACTCTGTATTGATCTGACTAGGAAAAGGAGTTTGTCCTCCGGGAAAGCCACCAGGTAGTGGGACCTGTCCTGGGCCACCTCCGTAAGACTGTGAGGGCGGCTGTGGGTAGCCAGAGAAGCCTGCTCCACCTGGTGGGACTCCAAACCCTTGGCCTGGAGGAACTCCAGGATAGGCTGGAGCTCCTCCTGGCTGTGGGGCGCCAGGGTAGCCTCCAGGGGCTGGATAACCACCCGCGGCAGGGTAGCCTCCAGCTCCTGGGTAGCCACTACGTGGTGCTGCTGGGTAGGCACCTCCTCCCATTGTAGGAAAGCCATTCGGATAAGGATACTGACCAGGAGGGGGAAAAGATGATTCCTGACCCACAGGAGGATATCCAGTGAAAGGTGGGTAGCCCATGGTGGGATAGCCGGGGTATGACATTCTGACACCAGGGAACAGTGTCACAGACCAACCCTGTCGGCAGCATGATGGAGCCCGGGGCGGGCCTGGAGAACTGGACTGGGGAACTCAGATGCGGGCGGTGGATTATTTCTTATCCTTCCCTCCATCTACTCCACAGAAGAGCTGCCTTCTTTTTTTTTTCCGTGCCAAGTTTCAAGCCCACTCTTCTCTGATCAAAGGATCTACTGATATAGAGAAAGCATCTTGGAAGGCTGAGCACAACTGCCTGGAATAGTCACCTGGACTAGCCATTTATTTGTCGCAAGAAGGAAGGAAGGAAGGAAGGAAGGAAGGAAGGAAGGAAGGAAGGAAGGAAGGAAGGAAGGAAGAAATTATTTTAAAAAAAAAAAAGGAATAAAGACTGTGATCTTTCAAGAAGAAAGAAGTTCTGTCTCCAGACTGCCTTTAGACATACAACCCAGTATCTATTCCTCCCTGAGTCTCCAGCCTGCCATCCAAATGTGCATTTTTTTTTTTTTTGGAAAATTGGTATATTTAATGAAATTTTTATGTTTTAATAAAACAGTTTTACTTTAAAACTTGGTGAATGGTTGGTGAAATTGGAAGAGCAGAGGACTCATAAATTTTGTATATTAATACCTTAAAAAGGTACCCTGTGTTTAACCTAAAGCCTTCTTTATACTATAGCTATATTATAGGAAATACTAAAGAGTTGAATGAATGGGAAAATATAAAAATAAAATTTTTTGAATTTATCTTCAGTAGTTTAACATATAGACTTATGTACACAGATGAGATCTTACTTTGTGTGTGTTTATCAATCAACTTTTTTTCATAGAATATTGTAATATAGCATTTCCCTTATGTGATTACAAATTTAATGAACATCATTTTAAACTATTTAATGTTCCATCATGTAAATGTACCATAACTTATTAAAATACTTCATTATTGATGAATATTTTAACAATTTTTATTTTGTATTATAAATAACAATTCATTGAACATCTTTTTGGATAAAAGGATTTTATTCATTTCAGTTTCTTGGTTTTAGAAGAGATGAACTGATAAATTGTTAAGTCACCTTAACCTTCATCACAGAACATGAAAATCACCAACTGTTTGTTCTTTTTTTGTTGTTTTTTGTTTTTGGCAGGTATATTAATTTATATTTTTGCATTTAAAAATCATTGAATTTGTACTATAAGCCAAGGAACCAGATTTAATACTGTATTTTTACCTGCAGGTCACTGATGTTTCATAGATTTCTTTGATAATAATTACTCTGCCTTGAATAAGACCACAATAAGAATTACATAAGAAAAAGGGCAATAAGTGATACTCAGGTCTGGTGATTTTTAAGCTACTCTGAAAATCTTTTAATCTTATGTTTTATTGCCATAGAACTTACAACCCTACAGAGGTCTGAGGGCACAGTTTTTCAAGTACAATTTTTCTTGTACCGCTTCCTCATAGAAACTACATTTCTAACTCATTTGAAAATTCACTGTCTGGGGACATGTAGCAGAACATGGACTTTCTTACCTACATGAACAAACAGTTATTTTCTGTTTCAGGGAAAAAATTAAGTGCTAGGTAAGGCTTGCTGTCCTCAGAGGCAATATTGGTGTACTGAGACAATTTTAGCCATCTGACTCCTGAGTGTTTGGCCAGCAGCTGTGGCCAAAATTGATCATTGTGCCTGGTTAAATTTAGCTCTCTCTGACATCACACATCATAGAGGAAACCAGCTCCACACATTTTTCTTCAAGCAGAGTGGAGAATTCATACAGATGATTCAGTCTCAAGGAATGAAAATGACAAAGAACACTGCAAACTGGAAAACAAAAATCTCTTCAAGTTTGTTGGCTAAAGAGACAATAGAAAACTCCCAAGTGTAACCAAGAGATGGGACTTCTGTGGTTAGAGGCAAGGAGCCATCTGTGGCACCATCAGGAAGTAAAGAAGAGACTACAGAGCAAGGCCCGTTACGTCTGTTTACCAAGTTCTGTAGGTTTCACCACCTATCATGAGTATTTTCGTGGAAACTAGATAAATAACATGCGTCACTGTGGCTACTTCGCTTTATTGTAAGTAGAATGAAGAGTTTTATGACCTGAAGATATAATGCAGATGTATGGATCTTTCCAAGCAATTATTATACAAAAGAAGAAAGAAATTAAAATATATTCTACCAAAGGCTGATTTTTAAAAAATCAAACAGAAAAACATTTCTAAGTATGCAGATGTTTCCCAACTGTTCCCAGAGACACCCGTGTGGCTGTGACACCCTCTGTATCAGTTCTCCATGTTTTTTTGTTTTTCTGTGTGGGTTTTGGGTTTTTGTTTGTTTGTTTGTTCATTTGTTTTTGGTAGGCAAAAGAGACCAAACCTCTCCTACATCTATCCCCAGCTCAGAGGCACTACTTAGGAACTCTAGTCCTCCAAGATTTAAGATCTCTTTGTCTCAGTCGCACACCATAGTCTTGTGCTGCAGGCATCTAAAGGAGAGAGAAATGAGGGAAGAGGACTTCTACTGTCTCCTTATTCCACCTTCCTCTGATCTTTGTTTATCAACGTCTGTTGATTGAGGAGGTGATATCTTTCTTCCACTCACTAAGTTTCGATGAATCTTATTTCTCCTTATCCTCTCTTCTTTGGGACCTTAAGTTATTCAAGAGGATGTTACCATGCTAGGACTGGTGTGTATAGGGAAGACATAATGTAGTATGCATAATGTGAAACAAGCCTATGCACTATTTATCTGAGCAGTTAGTCTTATCTAACTAGTATATTTAATTTAGAAGGCATTGTCTATCTGGCTCAGAAAGTTTGGTACAAGTCCAACCTTCCCCCTCTCTCTTATCCCTATTCCACCCTGCTCCCTTCCTATACAGTTTGCTGTTTTTTGTACTCCAAAGAAAGATCCTTGTGACTTTTCCCACTTCTGTATTTGTCCCAGACTCTGACAAAGTTAAATTGTTGGCCTGAGAGTGTTGTCAAGGGGTACAGTGATCATAGTGCTCAGTGATGTGACTGTTTAAGAAAAAGGGAGAAAACTCAAGGGCAGGGACCACAGTGTATAATGGAAAGGGAAATGGCTTTGGAACCAGTTACCACTGGGTCAAAATCCTGGCTGTGTGGACAATTCTTTTAACCTTGATGAATATCAGTTTTCTCATTTCTAAAATGCACCTAAAAACACCCATTGCAAAGAACTTCTGAATACACTAAACAAACTAATGTATGTAAAATGACTGATAGATTATAGACTATCAACCTCAGAGTCAGTTTCTTTCTCTTCCCTTTAGTTTTATTTCTCCTACCCTCCAGGTTCTCTTTCATTGAGTATCTGATGCATAGACAAAACTTAATAAATTGCCATTGACTGAATGAATTGGTATGAACATGCTAGTATGATCATGTTTGCAAAGTATGTAGAATGAAATCTCTTTTGTAGCCAGCCCAAATTCTTGCTAGACAGAGCAACTTCCTTAGGACTTCAGAATTATCCAGATGGATAGTGAGTGTGATACAGGATAGATCAATGGTATCATTGTCTTCTATGTACATCAATATATATGAGCCCTGGCTGGTTTAGCTCAGTGGATTGAGCGTCGGCCTGCGAACTAAGTGTCGCTGGTTCTATCTTCCAGTCAGGGTACATCAGAGAAGGAAAACTCTGACTCCAAAAAACCTCCGCTGCCTTGCGGCATACCTCTTCAGGGGAAAGGCTAAGGGAGTAAACCCCGACAGAAAATCCGGAGCCGGAGTCCCTAAGGCGGTTTGACGTTGTAGTCAACACCGGCAACTCCTGCGGCGCACCTGAACCCAAGCTGTATCGACTCCGTCTTTCCCTTGGACCTTTCAGCTGCAAAGAGAGGGGGGGGTCTGCTGCATGGGCAACAGCAGACCCTCCATATTACCCTGCCCAGGCTCTGTAGCTTCAGCGTCATCGCAAGATGTCGATTCAACACGGGAGGAGACAGATACCATGTCACTCCCGAGTCGGACTGCACAGCCATTCTCGGCGATGCAGATAGACTCTTAAGAAGCTACACCATCGTCTCTCGAGACGGACGGCTGCCGACGACGACGACGACATCAATATATAGAACTCTGCACATCAAGTAGGTATTTATGTCAGGTAGATTTGTACAAATCTCCTATTTCTAGGAGAGAGTTCCCCACATTATACTCTTCTGTACTTACTAGAAAGGTCTAAAATAGTTGGGGCTCTGCCATCCTCTCCATCTCATTTCCCACCATCCCCTTCCCTTCCAGTACTCCAGCAACTTCTAAAAATGCATATTTTTAAATAGTTAAAAAGTACTGCTACCCCCTCAGTTATTCTGTGTGAGTCCTTCCCTTCATTAGAGTCATCCTTCCTTTAATCCTGCAATCCACAATCTATTAATTTATCCTTTAGTTTAACTGTTACTTCTGGGAAGCCTTTCCTATTCCCACCATCTCACCACACCCTCATGGTTATTTGGACTTTTCCTTTTCCATCTACCACATATGTAATTTTAGTCTCTGCTAGTTTGTTTACTGTCTTCCCTTCTAATTTCTCATCTTCATGAGATATAATTCACAATTTTAAAAAATTTCTTCCGTATTCCTGTAGGACGGCATAGTTCCTGGCACATAGTAAGTGCTTTAAAAATATTTGTTGAAGGAATGAATGAAAAGGAGAAAGTATTTCACTAATTTTCATTTGCTTTTCAAATAATACTTCTCTCAGTAGGAAACAGTTGGATACCTTTCCCACAGTCATTTTATATAATTTTGGAAACTTGAAAATGATTTTATTCCCACCTGAATCTCTGGCATTTAACATTGTTAAAACCAGTTTCTTGTAATAAAATATAACTAAACTTCCACTGGGAAAATACAGGAAATACAGGAAGAAATACCTTTTTGAAACAGGCAAGCTCTGTGGGTCATTCACTTCTAATGTGTAGCAAAAGGAACTTTATTTATTGGCCCCAATTTCATTAACATCTATCCATGGTTTTTCAAAAGGATACAACCACACACCTCTCATTTCCTTCTTAGAATCTTTTGTGATGTTGTAGGTGCTGGTATACTCCTTCAGCAAGTACAAAATGATTCATAAGATACATAACATCACAGAAGGTTTGACAAAGAGAACAAAAGGTAACCAGAGTACAATTGCTTGAATGGTGTTACTAGGTTACTATCCAGAAAATCTCCCACGTTATCTTGGCTTCTGGTGTTTCCAATTCCATTTAGCAAGGGTTAGAGCTACCTTGATGTGTCTAACCCTGTAATTTATTAAGAGCCTGGATAGAAAGATGGCTATTTATAACAACGGGAAACCGTTTCTTTAAAAAAAAAAAAAAAAAAAAAAAAAACAACAAAAAACTACAGCTAGAAAAATGGACCAAATTATTGGGAAGGACAGTAGCAGGAAGCTTTGACTGACTTATTTTTATTAAAATTCCTTTTCTTAGTATCTGACTGCATGCAACTTTTCACAAGATTTATTCTCCAATATAAATTGGTAAATTGGTCCCTACTTATGGCATTAACATTTTGACTTGTTAGACACATATTCTGATGCTAAATGTTGTCTTTTAGCACAGATGGGAGAAAATTGGATGGAGAGTATGACTTTCAGTTATTCAAGTTCACCACTTCCTGTTTATGAAAATGGAATAACAGCAACATTGCTTTCCTAGAAATGCAAAAAGAACAATCCACAGACCATAGAACATGAACACTGAGTGAGATCATTGGGACATAAGAAATAGCTGTGGACTTTAATCTCTATTTAAGCCTAACAGCTGTCGGAAGGAAGGAAGGAAGGAAGGAAGGAAGGAAGGAAGGAAGGAAGGAAGGAAAGAAAAAGAAAGGAAAGGAAAGGAAAGGAAAGCAAAATAAATATTTAAGCAGCTAATATAAACCGAGGATAGTGCTGGGAGTGAGGGGAAAGGGGAATGACAGTCATGGAAAACAATACAAGGTACTAAACTCTGGGAGTTAAACCCCAAAAATAAAAATTCACAATAATATTGGACAAGGGATTTCCTATATAAACAAAGTAATAAAATAACACAAAGAGGAAATTCTAATGCTTCCTGTAGGAGTCAAGAGAGGCTTTAGAGAGGAGATAGCCCTTGAATAGTTGTTCATGATGGATGCGTATTTCCCCACCAAAATCTCCAACAGAGTACTGAGGCAATCATTGCATTACTGAGTAGAAAATTAGTGAAGGAAAATAAAACACATCTGAGAACAGATTGCTATTATTAATTATCTTGAACAAAATAAACCCTTCATAGTAGATATTAGGTTCACATAACTCCAAGATAATATTAACCACCACAACAATTCCTAGTGCTGCTATTGCTAACATTCATTCACAATCTTTTATTTAAGATTATATGTTAAATATTCAGGATTTATAGCACATATTACTAGGTACAACTCTCAGTTAATTTCTACTGCTAGGCAATGAAATTATTACTTCCACCTTACAGAGGAAAAGTTTGAGATGAGAGCCCTGGCTGGTGTGGCTCAGTTGGTTGAGCATCATCCCACAAAGCAATGGGTTACTGGTTCGATTCTGGTCAGGACACATTTTTTGAATTGCACTCAGGTCCCCAGTTGTGGGTCCCCAGTTAGGGCACGGGCTAGAGGCAAACGATCAATGTTTCTCTCCCTTTCTCCCTTCTTCCCCTCTCTTTAAAAATAAGATCTTTACAATTTTTTTGAGACAAGAGAGGTTAAATAAATTGTCTATGGTTCTGCAGTCAGTAGTGGTTGGAAGGAGGACTCGAATTAGAGTCTGTCTGACTTCAAGGTGTGTTTTCTACTCTTTTAATCCAGAGACATATTTGAGAAAGTCTAGAAAGCATGAGAGAGATAAGATGACCAATTTTTTTCAATTCGTGGAAGCAAGAGGCAGAAGTAGAATGTGCATGAAATGGTAAACATGATTCTTTTAATTTGGAAAACGCACATATCAGAAATCCATAAGATAATGAAACAAACCCTTGCACTCATCACCAGCCTTAAACAAATATCATCATTTTGCCAATCCTACTTTATCTCCCCTTTAACTTTTTTTTTCACTTGAGTGTTAAAATGCAAATCAATGTTATCAAATCCTTTTGTTTTCCTCTTGTAAATACTCCACTATACATTTCTATCTGATAAGGATATTTTTCCTCTATTGTCATTGCCATATTTGAAAAGCATTATTCTCTTTAAATAGAAGATACGATACCATTGACTATTTTTAAAATTAAAATGTGACCTCTATAGGAATAAAACAACAACAAAAATTAGATCTACTGTTTAGACAAGTTAAGTCATGTTGACATAATTAATCAAATTACATGCAAACAAAATGATTCTGAATGATCAGCTTTGGTCATTTTAGACACAGAACAACATACTCCATGGGTACAAGGAAGCAGAAACCCTTCAGTGGCCCACAGTGAAGGAGAGCACGAGTGGAACAATGAGATACAGCTTAAAAATGTGTCTCATGAAAATACATAGGAAAAAATTTAAAAACGTGTTTTTTAAAGTTCATTGGACAAGAAAAAAATATGCAAATACAAAGAAATTAGTGCCAGAAAACATAGATAGGAGTATTCATTCAGCTATGTTTGAAAAAAAGAACTAAAGAGCAGGAATAAACTTAGTAAGACATCTATTCTAGTCAACACCAATATCGAGTATACATGTGCCATTTTGGAAAGCAAGTTGCCTTCCCCTTTTCAAAACCTTTCATCTAGAATGCCTATCTCATGCTCACCCCAACCCCAACTCTCTATACCAAAGGCTTAAGTTAATCAAGGAGCCTAAGTGTAGCAAATATAATAGAGCCATGGTAAAAGTAATACTTGGTTAAAAGGTTTACTGGCTCAATTTAAGAACAAAAAAATGTTAAGCATAAGCATAACCTTGTTAGAATATTACAATAGAGTTTTGATGAAGGAGAATCGAGGCTGGGTTTATAAAAGTCTAGATGAATTGGACTGGAAAGAAAACAAAAATTTAAAACAAAACAAAGCCAAAGGAAAAAAAAAATATGTATCTGATTAGTAATTGCTTGACAACAGCTCCATTGGCTGCTAAAATCCCAGAATCATTTTCCTCCAGTGATCTATCTTCTCAAGTCATGCTACCCTTGAAAGGCCCTCAGTTAAAATCAGCTCCTACAGATGTTTGCTGACTCAGGTCAAGAAAGGCCAGCTAAGCACAACTGAGAACTCACCTGGTTGAAGGAGCCATGAGCTGGTCAGTTCACCTCTGAAGTGAGAGAAAGAACAGTTCATTTCTTCTCTAATTAGATGCTAGCAAACTAAATGAGTAGATCCATAGGTATAGGCTATCATTTTACCAGCTGAATGAGAAAACGAGAGATGACAGAGATATGATTCTTCAGCAGATTGACTACAGCTGCCAAATTGCAGATTCAGGCAGCCCAAGACAACTAGATAAGAGAATTATGTGTGTTAGACCTAGAGTTTTCCTAAAACATGTTTTTAAATATCTTATGCTGTCAAGCAACAGGTGTATTGGGGTATATGCTAATAAATTAGTCTTTCTAACTGAATTGAGCTAATGAAAGAGCACGGAAAGGATGGATTCATTTAAGGTTCATGACTCTGACTTCTTTTTGCCTCAGTTTATTAATCTGTAAAATAAGTGAGAGGAACTAATATCTCTCTAAAGGTACCTTCTAGTATTGAACTAAAAATAACATAAATAAGAAAATGCATTTTAAAATTAAAAATGCAAAGTATAATTTTTACTATCAATGATTTTCCTTTTTAAGCTATTTTTTATGTCTTATGTTTTATTTCTGCCTTTGTAGAATGGGAATGATTAACACATAAACACAAAGGAAAATTGGTTAGATCTAATAGTTAATACAGAATTAAATATTAACCTACAAAAGTGCTTAACTCTTTTAGATCAATAATATTCCAAGTAATAACCTCAAAGAGAACATGTAGTTAATGAACAAAACAAACTGTAATTTAAAAAAATAAATATTTTGCAAGCTTTTTGGCTCTAGTATTTACAGTCTTCTTTGTGGATATCAGGGAAAGGATGCAGCATAAGAAATTGTTGTACACATCACATGTTGATTTCAGGCTCCAGTGAAGAATGTGATTACAGTTTGACTCACAAATTGTTGATAGAAAAAATTGTTTCCTATTTTATTTGGTAATTTTTATTGAGTAAAAATTTCATGGAGGCAAGAAGTATTAATTTTTCATCTTTTATACTTTATTCCTCCTCATTCTGTTCTTATATATTTGTATTAGAGGATGATAGGATGCAGGATGATGAAAGGAGAGCTTTATTAAAAGACAATTATATTTTTTCTGGCTAATTTTCAATCTACATCTAAAATCCTAGGAAAAAAGACAAGTCTGTGAAAATACTCCTTAGTAGATATTAGTTTACACCGTCATTTCCAAAACAGCACAGTGATTCAATGTGTTTATTCTGAAATCAGACTTTCTGAGTTAGACCTTCTGCTCCATCACTTACTAGGTATGTGACAGAGGAAAAATTATTTAACTGTTCCATCTCCATAATCTGATCATAGAGTGGGAATAATGTCCATTTGTTGTGAAGGTTCAATGGGTTAATACATATGAACTAGTTAGAACAATTTAATAATTGCTCAATAAGTTTTAGATATTATTTCCAGATATATTGAATATTTTTTAAAAAACCCTTTGTTTTATGTGAAAGGTACTTTAATTTTTTCTTTCCTATGTTTGAAAATAAGAGATACTTAAAGTAAAGGGGGGGGAGGAGATTATACTAGCGGCAGAATAAACAGATTTTAAATTTGACTTAGAATTAAAATGGAAGACACCTGATGAGGGAAGGTCCAATCATGCCAGAAGATAGAATTGCCCATTAAACTTGAACTATTGCTAACAGAGGCCACCATGGAAAAGCAGGATCCTGCAGGCATTGTTATAGACACTATCCTTTTGGAGGATGGGCCCAGGGATACAGGTCATAACTATCTGGTTTTTATTCTCTGTAACTCAGTGAGGTCTTCTTGGAAACGTAAGCACTACGAAATTAGTCAAGAAGGACATAATCTCTACCATGTTCATTAAAGTGGCCATTGTACTTTTGTGTATAATCATTAAAAAAAAAAAAACAACAAGAAATGACCTAAATGTCTCATGGGGAATATCTAATCAATAAAATATCATACCATTATAAAATCATACATATAATAATTAGCCATATGGAAAATAAGATTTAATATTAAGAGAAAAAAATGGCTTGAAAGTATGTATATTTTATTACTGAAGCTTTTTGAAAACATATTTATAAATACTTTATGTAACTATATAATTATAGGCACTAAGGGAACTGGGAGACAACAATTTGCATTTGCCTGGAGCAACCATGAGTAAAATTTTTTTGTGATGTTCTATATTGATGTTTAAAGAATAAATACAAAATTAAAACACAAATACATATGAAGTACAATGCTAAAACTAATCAAGCAAGTTATGTTTTAACAAACTGGAAGTTTAAATTACTATTGGAGTTTATTAATTCATAGAGGATTTTTTACTACCTTTCTGCTGGTTCTGACACTACTACTAAAACAATGTACATTTCACATCTGTGATAGAAACCTAGTATGTAATAACTTGGCAGGTTTGAGGAGGGAAAACATTTTGTTCTTTTTTCATTTAAGAAGTAAATGGGTTGAATGGTCCCAGCTGGGTATTGGAAGCGTGAGGGGGATCATAAATTAAATAATTGTCTAACCACTATACTGTACACCTAAAACAAATATAAAATTATATCAAATGTAAACTGTAATTTTAAAATAAAAATTAATTAATTTTAAAAAACATTGTGTAAGTTTAATGTGTAAAATTGACACACTTAATAAATTGCCAAATAGTAAAAATACAAGTAAATGGAACATAGTTAAATGTTCAACAGTTAATTACTGGAAAGAGTGGGAGAGTAGAAACCAACCTGTACTGAATATCTACTAGGCAATATGTAGGCTTTTAAAAAATATATGACTTCTTATTGAAAATACTACAAGAAAATTATGATTGATAGTACAAAAATACAAGAATTTGTCCAGTACTACTGTGGTCAGGCACCAGGCTAGCTTCTAGGATTTCCATTAAACCACAAATGCAGACTGGAAAGGATATGTGTGCAGTCTTGAGTAGATCATAAATTCTCTTGTTACTGACTTCAGCAGGAGATTTCAACCTCATGCTCAGAAACATAACCCCACAAAGCACACCTTAGCTGAGCAGACCCAAGAATTGGACCAGCTACTCCATGAGAGAAGCCAGCAAAGAATCACATGAGATCAAGTGACCTTCTCTCAATGCCAAGGGAATCATAAAGGCAAACAGACACTATCCTTGGGAAGGAACAATTGAAGGAGAAGCCACCATGAAAAGAACTTGAACTTAGAATTAATGGGAACATTTACCTCAAAAAGAGATCGGAAATCAAAACAGACTGCTTAAAGTGGAGGAGGCAGTAAAATCATTAGCTAGCAATACTTATTTATTTTCTTGCTACCCAGAGTAGTAATGTAGGAGTGGGGAGAGGAGAGCTTGAGTTCAGGAACATTAGATAGGTGATAGAAAATGTGGCTAGTTTCTTTGCTAAAGTAAGCAGGATATGAATACCTTTCTACATTATAGTCTCCCTTAAAGCAAAAATTACATTCCATTCTTCCTTTTATTCCACATTAGAAATTAGCACTGTTGTGCCTGTTAGTTACATAAGAAATGGAACTGTATAAATAAATCCTAAGAGTTGAAGGGATTATAGAAGTGTCCTAATCCATCATTCTGATTTCAGGTACACTCATATAATTCAGCACAGAAACCTTTTTTCTTGGGGATCTGGAGTATTTATAGAGGGATTTGTTCTTGGCCTCTTAACATGAGAAGGCAGAACTAGTCATTCTCTCCACCAGGCCTACATTTCTTTTTCTTTTATTTCTTCCTTTCATTTTGACTTGCAGATTTTATTTTATTTTTTTAACTTACTGCTAAATTTCTGCCCTTTACTCCCCACCTCTCATACTAGCTTATACTTTCAACTAAAAAAATACCAGTCTTTTTGAATAATTAAAAACAAACATTAGATCAAAATAGCAAAAGGATATTTTAATCAAGAAAAAGTTATAAGGAGGTTAAATTGTCACCACTCTTATTTTTCTAAAATAACTTTACATTTTTTTCTCTAATAAGAGGTATCTTCAGAATACATTTTAAGTATTTGAATCCTAATATACTAGCACAATCAATTTTGTATATTGATCAAACTATAAAACACACCATATACACAATTTTCCAGCTTCTCCAAGTTTTGGTTTGCTTTTTTTCTCCTTTGTCTCATTTATTTTCTGGTTTGTTTGTTTGTTTTAAGAGAAGGAAGAGCCTTTTCTAGTTACATCTGCTTTAGGAATATTTATTTGGAGTGAAATAAGAATGACTTGTAATTACAGTTTAATGTCTCAAAATAGCAAACTGGGCCAAACTTCTTAACCAAATGCAGATTTGGTTGCGATTCCAGAGTTACTTCTAAGACAAAGCCTTGGAAAGTCTGAACCATTGCTTATCTTTAATTTATGGTTCTCTGCTAAGGGCAGCACTAAACTGATTGCTCACCAGGTTAAAATTTTGGCTTAGAAAAGTTGTACATCACAGAGTGGACTTCAAGACATTCACATGGTGTTCTTTTTCTTAGTTGTGGCATCTGTTTCTCTCAGCTAAAACTTCTCTCATTTAGGTGTATCCAGTCCTGATTGAAGGAGCTGCCTACAAAAGTGATCTAAAATAAAGACTGTTGGATGAGCTCTCCTGAGATTTCTTAGCTCTTTTATTTCCTTCTTTCTTATTTTGGACTCAAAAAATATTGTTTATGGCCTCCCACCAGAAATGATCTGGAACATTTCAGCATTCTAATCTGCACAATTTAAAATATGCATACTTGTATATCTCCAACTTTAGAGTAAAATATCTTGATGTAGCAGTATGTTTTTCTCAAGTTTTCTCAAACATCCATACCTTTGGCAGTTCAAGTAAAGAATTTTACCACTCTTATAATATCATGAGTGTCAGAGTCAAACTATGCCTAAAGTCTGCCCTGTCTCTGTATTTTTCCATTACATTAGTCAACTAAAGGAGACAGGGCAGACTTCAGGCATAGTCCAAAAGCAGATTAAAATGTAGCAGCCCTAATCTCTGTAGTGATCAGAGGTTATCTAAATTAACTCTTAGAACAACATTTTGACCAGTCTCCCAGTATATAATCTTGACCTCTTCAAAATTCTTTTACATTACCCCCCAGGGAGTTGATGATCACTGCCTTCATTGGGGAGGGAATGGCACAAAATAAAGCCTCAGTAGACATCGGTAAGATTCCTATTTCACAGAATTGTGTTCAGGATTCTTAAGAGAGAGTAAAGTTTTCAGTGTCCTGCTTGGTTTCCAACCAATCTCTCTAGTTTCATACCCTTCTCTCCCTGTCTTACAGTTTACTTTCCAGCATTCTTTTTTCTATGTGTGTCCTTCCTACATTGCTACCTGTAGCTGAAATGTTTCTCAGTCTCTTCCATAAGCTTCTCAGCTTTACCCATGTTTAAGACCTTGTCACCTGGAACCCCCTCTAGGAAAGCTTCTTTCCCTTTTACTCTTCTGGCTGTTGTCTTTAGTTCTGGGCCCACAATCTGCTATGATTACATTTTTATGCCTGGACTTATCCACTAACTGAACTTCATGACAACAGGGACAATGTCTTACCCCCTTTGCATTCCCATCAGAGAATGAGCAGGCACTTAAGGGACTTCATATACCAAAGAACATTTTTATCTCCTTATCCAGGTAAGAAACTGCCCAAACACTAGATGTAATCTCGTTAAATATAGCTGAGTAAATCGAGAAAACAATTAGTTTGTATTCAAGTTAGATTTTGAACTAAAATTCTTTAGGAGCTGTGAGTGGGTTTGATAAATTTGAATGCAAATATAATTTTCAATTAACATTTAAGACTGGAAGTAGCATTCTGTTTTTCCAGATATTATTATAAACAGTTTCTTTCAGTAGTTTATTTCAAATACTTGGGTCTACTGCTATAATGGTACCTTCAAAAACAACAGCAAAGACACACAAAAAATTACTATTACGAAGCACACTTTTAACAAATCTGTCATGCAAAAAAATTGTTAGTGAAAAAGGATAATTCCATATTTTGAGGGGCTTTATTCTAATTGCTTGAGGCTCTCATCTCTGTTGGAAGATATTACAAAGGAATGTAAAAGTCAAAAAGTCAATCTAATTTGTCTTAAGCTAGAGTCTTTCTAGCTGAAACTTGTCAAGAAACTCTCTCTTCCTTTATGAAATCATGGAATGAGTATAACTTGTTTGTCCAAGGGTTTTGACCCAGCAGGCAAGGAGAATTTCTATCACCACAAGCTATTAGTGATGGCAGAACAGACTGGGCACTGTGACAAAAGGAGTGTCGACTGTGAGGCCAGCTGTGTCAAATGGTCACTGCATGGGGACCATGCAATAGAGCAGACAGTGCAGTTAATCACCTTGATTAGGGAGATATGGGCAGGGGGCTACTAACCTTGCAGAAAAGCTTGGGGTTATTTTGTGATCCAGGAAGCCTGTTGCTGACTTACAGTGCAGCTGGCATTGTACATGGGTGAAGAGCACAGTATCTAACTGAGAGAAAATAATGCATGCTGGTTGTACCAGAGGACCTTTTTAAGGGTAAAGACAGTCTTATTGTATTATTTGAATAACTAGACACTAAAGCAAAGGTAGGGAGACCAAGAGGCCCCGTAACCAATTGGCAGAGACCAATTTGACAGTGAAGAGAAGAATTCTGAAGGCTAGACCACTGAGGCAAAAGGATGCAAGGACAAAAACTGCGTATAGTCACCACAGGCTAGAGGGTTTACAGCAGAGATATTGGAGACTGACCATACCACATTATTCTCTATTCTGATTAGTTATATGTGTGCCCAGAACCACGTGCATATATTTTACCTAAAATGCCACTTGGATTCTTTTCAATTAATTACCTTATTTCTAAAATTCTACATTAAAAGTGCTAGGAACTGTTAAGAGAGCAAAACATGTGAGTTTAATTATGATATATTGTCAGTTGTGTGATGCAAATTGATTATAAAGATTCTTTAAATTTTTTTAAATGTTTTATAGATTATGCTGTTACAGTAGTCCCAATTTCTTTTCCCTCTGCTCCACTCCACACAGTGACACCCTTCCCTCCAGTTGCCCCTTCCCCCTTTTAGTCCATGCCTATTGGTTGTGCATATAGTTCTTCTCAACATCTTACTCTCCACTCCCGCCTACTATGCTTCTTAATTTCTGCATCATCTCCCTCCCCTTCCTCCTTCCCCCTCCCAACTGACCTCCCCCCTATATGTTCCCCATAACTATAATTCTTTTTCCACTCTTGTTGCCTACTTAGTTTGCCTTTGATTCCCTAGTTTCTGTTATTGGTTGTTGTGATACAGTTTTCATTTTAACGTTCATAGTCTTGATCATTCTTCTTCCAAACAAGTCCCTTTAACATCTCATATAACAGTGGTTTGGATCTAATGAACTCTTTCAGTTTTACTTTGTCCTGGAAGCACTTTCTCTGCCTTTCTATTCTGAATGACAGCTTCACTGGATAGAGTAATTGTGATTGTAGGTTTTTGCTTTTCATTACTTTGAATATTTCTTGCCAGTCCCTTCTTGCTTGCACAGTCTCCTTTGAGAAATCAGCTAATAGTCTAATTGGGACCCCTTTGTACATAATTCTCTTCTTCTCTCTTGCTGCTTTTAAGATTCTATCTTTATCTTTAATTTTTGACAATTTGATTATAATGTGTCTTGGTGTGGTTCTCCCGGGGTCTAGTTTATTTGGAATTCTCTGTGCTTCCTGGACCTGTAAGTCTATTTCCTTCCCCAAGTTGAGAAAGTTTTGCTTCATGACTTTTACACATAATTTTTCAATTTATAGTTCTTTTTTCACCTTTTGGAAACCCTATAATTTGAATGTTCTCTCTGTTATAGTTGTCTCAGAGGTTTCTGAGCTTCTCCTTATTTTCCTCACTTTTTGTTTCCTCTTTCTGCACTGGTTGACTGTTTGTTCCTTCCCTATGTTCCAATTTGTTGATTTGATCCCTGGTTTTCTTTCCCTCACCACTTGTTTCATATGTGTTTTTGTTCATTTCAGCAGGACTAGCCTTCATTCCTTCCCCATCTTGATTAAGTCCTGCTGTTATTTCTGTAAGCTGTCTTATAACTATAGCTCTGAACTGAGCCTCAGAAAGATTATCTATCTGTTCATCCATTAATTCATGCATTTGCTTTCTGGTCAGCTGCGTGATTGGAATCTCTTATCATTATCCCTGACATTCTGACAGTTTTCATTTTACTTTTCCTTCTTGGGTGGGGCTGTCCCACCTCCTATGCTATAGTGGGTGGAGCCCCGTGCACTCGTTACTACCGGGCAACCCTTCTCACCACACTGTGGTGCTTTGTGTGGGGGCAGGGGTCTAAGATGGATTCCTGCCTTTCACTCTCTGCTGAGAGACCAAGAGCCTCCTTCTTCATCTCCATATCCTCTGGGCCTCACAGTCCGAGGCAATGGGGATCTGCCTTCCCCAGTGTTGGAATCGTGAGTTGACAGGTTTGGTCTGCAGCCAGAGGTGCTCCCCAGGTGCTATTCATGTCCCCTTAAATATGGGTGTTTCTGCTTACCACAGTCTCATCGCTCTTCACTGCAGCTGCCACCTCCAGCACAGCTTGATCTCTCCACCCCAGCTTCACCCCTCCTACCCATCTGGATGAGCACCACTTGTTTATAATGTCATACATTGGACTTCCATGTAGCTTTATTTTCTGGAACTTCTGGTTATTTCTGGTTTTGTGGTAGTTGTAGTCCTTCTTAGTTGTGGAGGGAGATGGAGTGTGTCAGTCTAGGCCTTCATCTTGGCTGCAAGTTTCTAGAGATTTTTTCTTTTTTAATGGCCTCAGAACCTAGACCCTATAAAATACAGTGCCTGGATTAAGTGGTTCATTTTGACATTAAATGTTTGGATAAGTATTAACTTGAATAAGTTGTCTAGCATGCCATGTATCCTTAAGGGTGCTTCTGGTGGTGCCTAAACAGGCATCAACCAAGATTGGACACTGTTATATCACTAAGATATGTAATGTGAGGTTAAACAGGCAAAACCCTTTCTAAGATGAACATGGGATATAGTTTTTATTCAAGTATCACACAATGTTTAATGTTTACCTCTCAACAGCATCAAACCTGGGAAAAGAAATTTTGAATGAAGTTAATATGACTTGTTCTCTATCCCTTCCTTTTAAGTTACTTTTGTGTTACTCACCACTACCATCATCACCATGTAGTCTCTTAGCACTGCTGGCAATGTGGGCTAATGATTCTCAACCTGACTGCACATTAGATTTACCTTAGAATACATTTTTGAAAAAAAAAATTATTCCTACATTTCAAAAACTTTATAACATACTCTGTAAGGCCAGACTACAGACACTCTCAAACATAGCTTGTAGGAATGCAAGATTTACATAGCCTCTATGGAGGCGAGTTTGGCAATATCTATCAAATGCCTTTTGATCCAGAAATAACTGACTAATAAAATAAAACATAGGCATGGATACATAGACTGGCAGCTGTCAAAAGGGAGGGGAAAGTGGAGACTGGATGAAAGAAAGTGAAGGGATCAGCCAAAGAACATATATGCATAACCCATAGACACAAACAATAGTGTGGTGATGGCCGGAAGGAAGTGGGGATGGCAGCTGGGTGGAGGCAGGCAAATGGGAAGAAAATAGGAACATCTGTAATAGTTCAAAATAAAAATAAAGGAAAAAAACAGAAGAGTTAAAAGAACTGTAGAAAAAACACCTCAGATAAACTTTCAAATAATTTGTTTTAAAACTCAAATAAAAATAAAAACAAATAAAAAAATAAAATTTATCCCAACGGATAAACTGCTACAAATGCAAAAAATAAAATAAAATCATATTATAAAAGATATTTACTGTGGCATTATTTGTCATGGCAAAATAAGAGAAACCACCCAAGTCTACCCATATTAGGCTGGTTGAACAAACCCTGCTATATCTACAAAATGGAATTCTATATTATAGTAGAAATATTAAGAAGAATTAGAATCACCTTTCAGAATAGATATGAAGTGAAGAAAAAAAAAAAAAGGCAAGGTGTTACTGTTTTTTATGTACCTATATGTAAATATATACAAGGTCTATACAGAAGTTATCCAGCCATGTGACATGAAAAGCAGAGGCATTTATTGAAGAAGATACAAGATAGAAGAAACATTTACATAGGACAATGACGTTTCAGTCGCCTTCAAAGTAGATACCTTGGGACCTTACACAGTTCTCCCAGTTTTAGTTTGGGGAAAAGCCAGAAGTCACAGGACCAAATGTGGGCCATAGGGAGGTTGAGTCACCTGGGCAATTTGGTGTTTAGCCAAACAACTCTGCATGAGACATGATACGTGTGTGGGTGCGTTGTTGTGATGAAGCTGCCAATCACTACTTGCCCATAGCTGAGGACTTCTGAATTATTTAAATAGTTTCTGTGGAGGAATGTTCAAGCTTAACATAAAATTTGATGCAGATTCATTGCTTTACTCACTCAGTCATTTTGAATTCAATGGCCACACAGTACACATGTTCACTCAACAGAGTCTACCGCCCCCATTGACTAGTACAGTGAAGTCATCATTGTTCACACATGCGCATTCCAGTCCACTCTCTTTGGCTGCCAGGTTACATCAATGCCACAGAAACCATTCTCATTACATTAGCAATAGTTGGACTTTTTCTGGATAGGCTATAGATATATAGGATAAACCAGAAACAAATATGAATCGCTCCTTATCTTGAGTCAGAAAGAGAAGGAATGGAGTGGTGGCAGGAATTAGAGGTATATGAGGCTTTGAGTACAATATTTTTATAATTTGGGGAGTTTTTAAGCCATGTAAATATTTCATATCTTCAAAATAAAATTATATCATTATGGGTTAAAAAAATGACCTAAGCCCCAATTCAAGCAGAAATGAATGAACTGAATTTTATATTACAGTAACACAAGCACACATTTTTTTCCCCAAATAACTCTTGAACACATTTCTCTGATTGTATACCTTTAATGAGATTTATTCTCAGAATAAAGAGAGCAAAAATTATCATGGACATTACTTAGTAGGTTTGTTGTGGGTTCTTAAAACCATTTTTTATGGATTGCAGGATAAAGCAAGTGAGTAAATAATTGGTGGGGTTAGAATTCAGGTTTCTCATTGTGGGAGAAGCATTGTATAAACATGATGGAAAAGATAAGAAGGAGCCCTGAGATGTGAATTTGAACTGGAGTTATCAGCATGGAGTCATGATTCTAAAAATACATATATCCCTAGCTCTGTCCACTGAAGGGGCCCAGAAGAAATATCACCCACGAGAAATGAACATACCAAGATCTTGGTTTCAAAATACTAATCACCTAGGAAAAGAACCAATGTTCCCTGGAGAAATGGCTGATCCAATATCAGAGGTTAAGAATGCATAAGGTGAGCCTGGACATCCTATGTCAGAAAACAAAGGAGGGGCCTAGAGAATGATAAGTACATGTCAAAAGGACAAAGTGGCAAGCATGAAGGGCCAAATGTGAGACAATTAGAACAACTGGGGAATTTTAAAAATTGAAAACAATTAAATTTTTAAAAATCCATGGGTCCCTAGAAATACTGGAGGACAGGGTCTTCCTTTACAAAAGAATGCCAGATAATATATGTAGAAGGAATAATAAAATCAGGAAATTACCTGAAGATGTGGTACAGAACATTAAGCCACAATAAAGATGGACTACTGCCATTGTGACAACAGGGATAGATCTTGAGGGTATCATTCTAAGTAAAATAAGACAGATGAAAAGGACAAGAATTGTAAGCTATCACTCATATATGGGCTACAAAACAAAAAAGTAACAAATAAATAACTAAATGAAACTAACTCATGGACACAGAAAACAGAATAATGGTGACCAGAAGAGAAAGGGTGTGGAGAGGACAGCGAGGGTCGAATATATATAGACAGAAGAAGACTAGAATTTGAGTTGTGAGCACACAGTGGAGTATACAGATGGTGTATTATAGAATTATACAACTGAAATTTATATAATGTCATTAACCTATGTTACCCTAATGCATTTAATTTTTTAATGGGTTTCAGACATAGGAAGCAGGGAAGAGAGAGAGAGAGAGAAGCACCAATTTGCTGTTCTGCTTATTTATGTATTCATTGGTTGATTCTTATATTTTCCCTGACCTGACCAGGGATCAAACCCTCAACCTTGGTATACTAGGATGATGCTCTAACCAACTGAGTTACCTGGCCAGGGCCCCAGTGTATTTAATTTTTTTCAAATTAGGGAATCACTATTTCACAGTATTCAATGTGACTCAGACAAAAATCATCAATGCATGCTAGAACGACTGTGTGAAGGTATCTTGGGGAATATAATATTCACACAGTATCAAGATGTCATCTCATAGATTACTTACTAATTTTAAAGGAAAAACATACCTTTAAAATAAAAAAAATATCAACAAATGTCAACAAGGTGACCAAACTTGACACAAACTAGAATACTGTGGCTCCCGAAGTGATGGAATGTACACAGCACCTGTGTAGTATTCTTACTAAAAATGTTTAACCTGATTCTAATCATGAGGACATAATCAAACAGATTCAGACACATTCTACCAAACAATTAGTCTGAACGCTTTAAAAATGGCAATTTCATGAAAGGCAAAATGGAGGTAACAAGATGCTTTGGACTAAAGAAGTCTAAAAAAACAGGGCATTATTTAGTGTGTATGAGATGTATAATCCTTGATTAGACCCAGAATTTTAAAATCAATTAAAAATAGATTACTAAAAAAAAAATTACTAGAACAGTTGGAAAATTTGGATATGAACCAATCATCTTATTCTCTGTACTATAGAACTTTTAAGAAAACATATTCCTTACTTCAGTAGCTTCAATTATATAATTTGCATGCAGTGGGTGTCAACGTTTCAGTAATCAAACATTACTAGTATTTTATAGGTCTTCTAAAGCATTTTATTTAATAGATTTAAAACAAGTTAGAGTATTTTATGTTATCACAAAAACAGAGTCTCAAATATAGAGATGGTTTCACATTTGATAAAGATTAAGGCTGAGGCTTATATTAATTCTCCTTTTCCCTCTCTGCTCAATCAACTTGGCATAATTGTTTTACAGCTAGTTGACCACATACAAACCCACCATAGAAAGCAAATTAAAAAGTAACCTAAGGGCCCTGGCTGCTGTGGCTCAGTGAATTGAGTGTCAGCCTGTGAGCCAAGTATCGCTAGTTCAATTCCCAGCCAGGGCACATTACTAGGTTGCACGTCAGGTCCCCAGTTAGGGGCGCGAGTGAGACACAGTGATGTTTCTCTCCCCCTCTTTCTCCTTTCCCCTTTCTCTAAAAATAAAATAAATAAACAAACATACAATTTTTTTAAGTAACCTAAGGAACAAAATAAATGAACAAACAAAATAGAAAAGACTCATAGTTGCAAAGAATAGACTCATGGTTGCCAGAGGGGGTTGGGGGACTGGGTGAAAAAAGTGAAGGGATTAATAAAAACAAACTAAGACTTACAAAATATTTATGGAAACTTAAAGTACAGCAAAGGAAATATAGTCAATAATATTGTAATAACTGCATATGGTACCAGGTGGATACTTGAAATATCTGGGCTGAGGTCACTTTGTAGTGTATATGATTGTATAATCACTGCTATACACCTGAAACTAATATAAATAATATTGAATGTAAACTGTATTTAAATATAAAATTAAGAAGAGCAACCACAACAAATAAACCAAAGAAAAAATAAAATTGAAATATTTCATGCATATCTATAGGGACCTTAACTTTTAAAATTTTCTTCTCTCAAAATAATTAGCACAAGGACTTCTGGCCAAGATGGAGGCATAGACAGACATGCTGCATCTCCCTCCACAACTAAGAAGTAATACAACTACCTCAAAACTAGAAATAACCAGAAGTTCCAGAAAATCAAACTACATGGAAGTCCAGCAAAGATATAAAGAAGAAATACTCATCCAGACAGGTAGGAGGCACAGAGCTGGGGCAGAGAGAACACAGTGTGGTGGTGTCAGCAGCAGTGGTAGCAGCAGCAGGCCAGCAAAAAGTGCAGTCACACGTTTTAAAAAGTCAGGAGGGACACCTGGGGGGCATTACCAGCTCCTCACCCGACCTCGAAGCACATGGTCCCAGAACCAGGGAAAATCAAGCCTCATTGCTTCTGACTGTGCAGACCAGTGGGGGTTGGGGTGGAGGCAGAAGCTGCCGGTCAAAGTAGAGTCCACTTGTTTAAAGGGTCCCCATGGTCCTAGAACATCCACAGACCCATCCACTCTGGGAACGACAGCCAGGACAGCAGCTAGAGGGGCACCAGTCCAGTGCAGAAGTGGGAGAGGTGCCTGGGCAGGTGGCATTGTTCCCTATCAGACCCCTCCCCCACATACAGTGCCACAATGTGGTGAAACAGGTTGCTCTGTACTGACAAATCCCTAAGTCTCCACCCTTTACAATGTAACAGGAGCAACAGCTCTACTTCGGATGTAGAGGCAGACAAACACAGGAGCCTGTCAGAATGAGAAGACAGAGAAGTATGGCCCAAAATGGGGAACGAATCAAGGTTCCAGTGGGAGAACTAAGCGACGAGGAGATAGCCAACCTCACAGATGAGGGGATAGACAACCTAACAGATACAGAATTCAAAACACTGGTGATAAAGATGCTCACAGGCTTGACAGATATGCTTGGGTACAGCAAATGCACAAAAGAAGTGAAGGCTATGTATGCTAAGTGAAATGAAGGAAAATTCACACAAAACCAATGGTGAAGGGAAGGAAACTGGGGTTCAAATCAATGATTTGGAACATAAGGAAGAAAAAAATCAGTCAACCAATGCAGAATGAGGAAGCAAGAATTGAAAAAAGTGAGAAAAACTTCCCAAATATTGTGAAGGAGATGGACATACAGGTCCGGAAGCATGAAGGGTCCCAGGCCAGATAGACCTAGAGGGGACCACACCAGGATGCATCATGATTGAGATGCCAACGGTGAAAGATAAAGACAGAGTCCTGGGGGCAGCTAGAGAGAGGTGGAGAGTTGCCTACAGGGGGGTGCCTATAGGACTATCAGCTGATTTCTCAGAGGACACTTTGCAGTTGGAAGGAACTGGCAAGCAATATTCAATGTGAGGAAAGGCAACCTGCAACCAGGATTACTCTATCCAGCAAAGCTATCATTTGGAATGGAAGGGCAGATGAAGTTTTTCCCAGACAAGGTAAAGCTGAAGGAGTTCATCATCACCAAGCCATTATTATATGAAATGTCAAAGAAAGTTACTTAAGAAAAAGAAGATCAAAACTATGAACACTAAAATGACAACAAAGTCACAACTATCAACAACTGAATCTAAGAAAGAAAAACAAAATCCAACTAAGCAAACTAGAATAGGAACAGAATCATAGGTATGGGGATCATTTGGAGGGTTATCAGCTGGGAGGGGGAAGGGGGACAAATGGGGAAATGATGCAGTGACTAAGAAGCATAATCGTTTGGTACAAAATAGACAGGGGGATGTTAAGAATTATGTAGGAAAAGGTGAAGCCAAAGAACTTATATGCACGACCCTTGGACATGAACTAAGGGGGCTGGGATTGCTGGAGGGAAGGGAGGTACTGGGCAGAGGGGAGCAAAGGTGAAAAAATCGGAACTACTGTAACAAAATAACTAATAAAATATACTTTAAAAAAATTAGCACAAGACCTTTTTATGAAAGGTGCTTGTCATAGCTCAAGAACCAGCCAGTTAACTGAAAGTGACTAAGATTAACTCAGAAACTGAGCACAATGTGGGGATAAAGTCCCCAGAACATGGAACAAGACAGAAAAGCACTGGTGATAAATAAATAGGGCATAGGAACATAGCTCTCAATTTATGGCAGTTCCACACTACATCCCAAAATGTGGGTCAACAGTGAGGATGGAGAATACCCAGTGCCCTTCATGGCAGATACCAATTTTTTATGAATATATTCTTTTCCACTGGTTTGGAACTTTATCTCACTGTCTTTTTCAACCCAGGGCCCAAAGTCATCACCAACACTCAATTGAAATGCATTTTTTTTTTTTTGAAATTAGGAATACAATTTTAAATTTCTTTTTTTTAGGATTAAACTAGAGTTGCAAGCAGAGGAATTCTGCATATCCTCACAGCTTTGAGAGGGAGCTTGCCAAGGTAACAACCAGGCAGGAATGAACAATGCACAATAACTCTTGAATTTGAAAGTGAACTAAAGTATAAAGAACAGCAAAATAATAATAATAATAATAATAATTTCCTTCTACATTGCAGTATGCATCATGTCCTCAAAGTATAATATGGAAATGTCTGTCTGCTTGCAAACTAAGCAAGAGCAAGAGGGCTGCCCCATTTCGTAAAGGCAAGTTGCTGACTGGGATATCAGAAAGCAAGTTTGAACCAGATGACTACAAGGCTGTTATTTTAGTGTGTTTGTGAGGCTAGTGGTATCTGCTAACCTGTGGTGTTTGAAATAAATTCAAGGAAATTCTTGATTTTGGTTTCTCTGACTCCTTTATAAATAACACCCATGCTTTTCCACTCTTTGAAATTCCACCGTTATCATCTTTTTTTTCAAAACTATGCCTTTAGTCACAAAATAGGACATACCATAAAGAAGTTTGAAATTATATGTAAAATGACATGCTTTTGAGAAATGTTTATGTAGCAGTTTTTGTTTACAAAATAATTTTTATTGCAAACATCCTAATTACTACTCCTAGTTATTTAGGAGCTGGCTCACCCTTATATTACATTATGTGAAAAACAAGACAGAGAGATAAGTTCAACTTGAGTTAACTAAACTTTGCATGCTTCCTAGCCAATGGAAATCAAAATAACTTTCCCAAATTATAAAGTAAATCAATCATCCAACCATGATTAAAACCTTCAGCCTCTGAAGCTACAGCTTAGTTTACTGAACCATTCGGCCTTTCATAAGGATTTTATTACTTTGTAATATATTGATTTTTTCTTGAAAAATTAGTCCCTTTCAACTTACATAATAAAATATGTAGTTGTCAAAACTATAATTATTTACTATTTAGAAAATAAAGATACTATTTATATTTTCTGTATCTTCTACTTCTATATTCCCAGTATTGCCATCTTTTGCTCCTTAACTTATAAACAAACATGCTCAAACATGGAGATTCTTTCTAATTTTATGAAATCTCGTGACTCTATGACCCCATCAATATATTATTTTATTATTTCTCTTTTTAGTCAAACTTTCTGACAGAATAGTTTATACTGACTCTCTTTGTTCTAGCACTACTCAATCTGTCCTCAATCCACTGCAATGAACTCTTTTCCTTAACCAATCTGTTGGTAAGTTCTGTTAAATTGTATCAATAGATCTCATTCATCTCACATAACTGAAACTTTATAGCAATTGCTGTACAACATAGCATCTATAGTATTGTAACATGAACTTAACAATTTATTAATAGAGTAGATCTCATGCTAATTGTTTTTAACACACATAAAAAATAAAATTAAAAAGTTAAAAGGGACACAAGGAAATGTTTGAAGGTGATGGATATGTCTGTTACCTTGATAGTAGTGATGGCTTCACAGATGTACCCATATGCCCAAACCCATCAACTTGTATATATTAAATGTATGAACATTGTGTGTATCAATTATGCCTCAGTAAAGCTGTTTTTAAAAAATGTATCAATTCTTCCCAATTCCACAGGGCACTTTAAGACTGTATCTTCTGGTTCTGATTGGAGCATCTGACTTTGTTCTCTCTCAATTCTCTTTCTTTTCCTCTGTCCATTCATTCTTTCATGAATTTCTACTGACTTATTTCTCTTCTAAAGTTGGAGTTTCTGAGTTCTATATTTGGTCCACTGCTTTTCTCATGGTAGAGCTTCACTTTGGACTCTGATCCAGTCTCAGAACTTTATTCAATACCTTCTGTATACTAGTGATTTCAAAAACTGTCTCATTCCATAACTTTTCCTCCAGATTACAGGCTCATATTTACAAACACCTCGAACACTTCCAATCTTGTGAGATCTTCAGGCTAATATGCAAAGTGAATTTTACCCTCAAATATAGTGCTCAGGAAATATTTGTTGGACTCAGCTGAAGTTTTAATAGAATGTTTTGCTTAATAACCCAAAACTAAGGACCATGGTGATGAGTTGTTGTGTTGAGGACAAAGTTTGGGTTACATTTGGAGATGGCATGAATTCCAGTCCTCTCTGGGTGAGAGCCGCCATTGGCATGCTATTGGTCTAGGAAATTGCCCCTCCACCTGAACTGTTGGAGTTGCTGACTGTGATGTTGATGACTGACTGCTCACAAATACCAAGTATACATTTGTATCAAGAGAACAAAGTGTGTTTTCTAGACAATAAGATAACCAAGTACATTATCATCAGGCTTCAGGAGGCTGGATAATTTAAAATATCTGGGGGTAGAAGTCTCTGCTCTCTTCTTTTAATGTAGCATCTGTGGCAATATGCTGGTGCAGCAACACACACACAGTGCCTGAAAGTATTTGTTGAGCCCCACAGGAAGACAACCAATGGAGTAATTGACAGATTATAAATTGTGAAATTCTGTCACTCACTGTAGTAAACCTCATGGAAATAATTAGCCTCAGAACTTGGGAATCTTGGTACAAAGCATAATATATTTTGTCTATATTTTATGTTTTGATCAATTTTCAGCAGAGAATGGGAGCATGGAAGTTCTAAAACAATCTATGGAAACATGATAACCTGCAGAACAACCACAACCAAGAGGGGGGAAACGGGAAAAAAATAAAGCAACTCAGAACTAGTATTGAACAAAGAGAATTTTTAATTCTTTTTCCAGCCACATAGTTCACCAACTCAATCCCTAGGACTAAAGTCACATAAATATCATGACAGTCTATTGGGAAACAGACTTTTTAAAAATGTGATTCCTGACTTGTTGAAGTGTGCTCTTTGGGTGCTGTAATCGTTGTGGGTATCTCAAATGACCACAAGAAGTGAAAACCAAAAACTAGCCTTCATCCTATAAAGTGAAGATTTGTCATTTGGCGAGATACTTACCCCTCTAACCACACTTTTGATGTATGATCACCAGTGACAATGCTGTCAGCAGTAAGGAGCATTGCCTCAATCAGTCCTGAGGAGTCCCACGTATCTTTGTTCCTGCATCCTGTGCAAATACTTTTGTCTCCTGCCTGTCTGCTCACATACAGGTTTCAATTAAAGTAGCTGGTATGAAGACTTTGGATTTATGTGAATGTTTTCATTAGCCAAAATAAATACATTCATACAGTAATTTTTAAAAGTACATTATTCTTTGTCTAGTTTGCATTTTGCTTATTTTCTCAGGCACAAGAAAAGTTCTTTCTGGCCAAAAGGAGAAGAATTTAAAAAAATAAAAAATAAAAACAGAAGAAAAAGAAACAGTTGCTAGAACATTTTATTCAGACCTCTTCCTGAAACTTTATCTGGAAAGTCATTTTAGAAAACAATGCATAATCTACTAAAAAGTTAAAAAGTAACTGGGAATTGTTATTATCAATCTCAATCATCTGACCAAAACTTTCTCATCTAGCTCTAAGGGCCAAATTCTGTACTGACAATTGCTTTTCTTCCACAGTCTCTCTGGATTTCATGGTGGATAGTTATTTCAAGATTTTAGAAATTTAATGACTTTTTACTTCATAATTATTTTGTGAGAAAATTATATTATTCTGTGAAGAGAGCAATGTACTGAGAGCTAATTTCTCCAGTGCCTTTTTTTCCTTCTGGTCCAAACAATAATGAATTTAGTTGACACCATAGAAATGTGTGTTTGCTACCTGTATCGCTTAGTATGGCAGAATGGAAGAAGGGGAAAAAAAGGAAGCTGGGCTTTGCAATTAAACTTGGAATTGAATCATAACTCAACTTCTTAATAGTTGCTTGAAAAGTATACAATAACTCTGAAATCTAGTTTGCTTTCTTTTCCTCCCTTCTCCTTTCCTCCCCTTCCCTCTTTTCCCCTCTTCCATTCCTTTCTATCCTTTCTCTTTCCTTTTCTTTCTGTTTCCCTTCCTTTTTTTTCTGCTTCCTTCCTTCTTCCTTCCTTCTCGCCTTCCTTCTTTCCTCCCTTCCTTTCTTCCTTCCTTCTTTCCTTCCTCCCCTCTCTCTTTTCCTTTCTCCCTCTCCTTCTTTTCTCTCTTTTTCTCCTTCTTCCCTAACTATTAATCTATCTGTTATCTACCATCTATTTAAGTTATCTAGATCTATCTACATAAGAGGATTATTGGGAAGAATAAGCATAAGAGAAATACATTGAACAGTGCCTAGAACATAGTAGGTCCTTCATAAACATTAGTTTCTATTCACTTCACCCTTTTGTCACCTGAGCAACCTCAGTTTGTTGATGTGCAGAACATCTAAGTAGATGTCTCACACTTTGGCATGCATCAGAATCACCTAGAAGATTTGTTAAACACAGAAACCTTGACCCCACCCTCAGAAATTCTGATTCACTAGGTCTTGGGGTAGGGCTGAAAATTTGTACTTCAAACAAATACCCAGGTAATGTTAATGCTGCTGGTCCACAGACACACTTTGAGTACTAGTCACCATTTTAACAGATGGCAAACAAGTTTCCTCTCTTGGACCAACTCCAATTGATTGGTGTGCTCTGCCAGAAGATTGTGAGGCTGTGTCAGACCTGAGTAGATGGTTGTCTTTTTGAAACACTGAGTATTTGACATATCTATCCTCCCTGAAATAATTTTTTTTCTCTCTTTCTTACCATTTGCCAAACTCTCAGTTAAAATGCTAAATCAATTTCAAATTTCAGCAACTTCAAACTATGTGATTAATCCTCTCACACCATCAGGACAGTGCTGAATTGTTCCATCCACTTCCTGATACCAGACCCCCTTCCATTCTCAAAGATACCTATGAAACAATCAGGAATGATTACCCATATATGTCTATTAACCAACGAGAACTCAAAGTCCAGAAAAATAAGTAAGAACAGCACATATCTGACTATGTGCCAGACCCTAAAGGTAGGTGCTTCAATATCTATTATTTTATTTAATTCTCCCAACAATTCTGTGACATAAATATTTTAGAACTAAAGAAAAGATGCTTGAGAGTTTTCCCAAGGTCATTAAGAAACTACATAAAATATTTCTAATCCCAAAGGCTGTGTTTTTAATTCCTACAGTGTAGGAGGTAGGAACACTGAAATACTTTCTCTGGTAGTTCAGGGGGAAAAAAAAAAAAACAAAAAAACCTGTTGTCCTTTCGAGGTTAGGATTTGTTCCTGTTACTTCATAAAATGAATTAGAACCATCATTCTCATATGTCATCCAAATGAAATATTAGTCATATATAAGTGGAGTTCTGTCAACTGCAGAGTAATCTCCCCTAAATATAGATTATGTACACATGCTCTGGCTTAGTGTTCTTCAACATTTTGTTACCAACTTTTTTTACTCATGTAAAATGCAACACACCTTAATTCAGGTCTAATGGTTTTTGTCCATCCTTAGGTTTTAAATTTAATGCACATTCAATGCTCTGCTAGACTTCAATATTAGATGTCCTTACTTTTTACTTGTAAGGCACCAGGGTCATTTTTTTGTTCAAGGTTTCTTGCTTCTGCATCTTCATTATCAAATTAATGTAATTTATGTTTATATATGCATGATTCACTCCCTTTTATAAGAAAAAAAGAATATTTTAAAGTGGGTTAGTTCATTGGTGAATTACATGTGTGCTGGGAGTCATTTAATATGACTGCTCAATAAAGAAAAATTGCTATAAAAAATCATTTTCTCAAAGCTCTACAGTATTTAGTTTGTAGTAAAAGCACAAGTTACCATCACCTGTTCCCACACCCCCACTGCCCCAGGGTGTTGTTGTTTATGAAAATGGATAATCAAAGACATTTTAAAATGTCATTTATTCTATTCTTTTTATGTTTGGATTTTTTTTTTTGAAATAACATGTTTATTTATGTTGATAGAAAATTAATTTGGCATTTGTAAACATTGGTTCAAAAATAATACTATCAGGATTTTTTTTTAATTTTTATTTTCTTGTTCTTCTGGACAAGTCATTGTCATGAGCACCGTAGAGGGAAATAGCATACTATTTGTTTTGCTCTGCACCTTACAGAGCTGACTTTGAGATCAAAGAGATTTCTGTGTGAGAAGGAGGTTCATGGAGTACAGGGTGAACAGGCAACTGATGCCAAACAGACAGGGGAGTCTGATTGCGAAGACTAACTTCCGAGTCGCCAAAAATACCATCAGCTGACTTACAGAAACAAGAATCACAGGATTATAGAGTTTTGAAGCCCAAAGGTGCATTAGAAAAAGCCTAGCCTGACATTTTTATTTCACAACTGATTATAGTGAGAGAAAGAGAGAGAGAGCATCCAAGGCCACAAGGCCAATTGAAAAAAAGAAAAGTTTATTAAAATAATCACAAATAATGCTACCCTTAGAGTCCTGGCCCAAGTCATAATTTTCCAGAAGAAAAATCAAGTCATTCATTTACCACTAAGCAGCCAAGTATAGGTGGGGAAGAGCTTCATGATGCTAACTGGAAGAAGAAAAGCCAGGGGTCAAGAGTTTTTGCCAAAAAAAAAAAAAAAAATGGAAATGAGATTTATCATCACACTCCTTTTACTTTTGTCTACAATCACCCTAAGAATGAGTTAAAGAAATACTCACTGAAAAGTAAAAAAAAAAAATTTTAATTTTCTTACGAGGACATCTTTCGTTCTAATTAGAAACAACTTTGATGAAAGTGTGCCTGGTGTCCATTATGATGACTTACAGGGAGTTAGATTCAGCAAAGGACCTACAGAAAGGTGACTCTGGTCACTAGAAGAAAAGAAGCATTAAGATAGAGTCTTTTATGGAAAGATTGGGAGGACACAATAGAGAAATTTTGCCAACTTTACACTTTAGTCCATGGTAAGACATCCAGCACTAACTGTGGTATCACACCCAGCTTAACCACAAGACTTAGGAAATTGAGACCATGATTTGAATAATGACCTTATCCAGGCAAATCTGCTATAGAATTTGGGTCTACAAATTGGGATAAATATAGTAGTGCAGTGTGAAGCTACAAGTTAATACACACATACTGGCAATTAATAGCCCCAGAATTAACTCAAAATTCTACATAAAGAAACAAATTCTCATATTTACCAGTACAGTGAGTAAATATTTGTCTTCCTGACCAATTGGTGTTGAAGGTACTTAAACAGTATAGGTACCTGTTTACTTATAAGGCTGGTATTATTTCCTGTTGCTATGGGTGATGGTTGAAGTTGATTTTACACTCTAACCCAAAACCTCCATATCTGTACTCTGGGAGAAGTGGATGGTTTCTATTACTGAAGGCCAGGGTGTTCTCTATGTGATCAGGCCCTGCCAGGTGTTTGTAAACAATGTTAGCGTTACCATAGGTAACCGGGAATTGTTTTCTTTTTTGGATATCAAACATGTTTATACTGGCATGCATGCCAGTATTCAAGAGGAGGAAATGATCATATAAAATTAGCAACTAGGTGCTTTGATACATATGCTAGGTGGACTATTCACTATTTCCTGAACATCCACGCTCTTTCACATGTATGTTAATTGCATACTCCATCCTAGCTGCTTAGAATATCCTTTCTTTTTTCAGCAATGTACTCATTTATCCATGAAGACTCAGGTTCCTTTATCTTTCCTTTAGTATTCAGAATGCTATATGTATAGCATTACAAACTCCTTTTCTCATTTAACAATATATTTAGATTATTCCATACTCCCTCATTCTGTATCAACATACAGAGATGTATTTTTCATCCACTACAAGTAGTCCATTGATACACATAACATTATTTAACCGACTTTTTATTGAATGATATTAGTTGTGTCCACATTGCAACTATACAAAAGGCTGAAAAGATTGTGAGTTTCTGTTTATGTATCTTTGAACATATGTGAAAGTATAGCTAGAAACTGCCGAGTTAAAGAGCATATTTATTTTAAAGTTTGGTAATAATTTCTGAACTGTTCACTGAAGTGCTTACAACAATAGAAACAAGATTTAACAGTGCTTGTTTGCCCACCCAGAGACGACACTCTAATATCAAACTGTTTATCTTTGCCCATCTGACAAGTGAAAAAGTGTCATGTCTTACTTCAGTTTGCATTTTTTTAAAATATGATCAAAGTTTTAACTTCATTTTATAACCTTTATAAGGGATTTGTATTTTATTTGAACTCTGCCAAATCCATTTTTAAAAGTTCATGTAGGGGTGGAAAGGGTGAATATTTTTTAATAATAATCTAAATTACAATCAGAATTTATATTTTATTTTCTTTTACTTTATTCTATTCTACTCTATTTCTTTCCTCCCCCCTCCCAGACTGCATCTTTTATATTTATCACTGCTAAACTTCATCTTGTTCATTTCATCCATTCTGTCAGTCTGTTTCCTGATGCCATCATTCACTGCATTAAAACCCCTTCCCCTCCCATCCTTGTGCTTTTATAAGTTGTCTTATTCATTCAGTTTCTGGTTGCAATATGAAATGGCCAGGGCCTATCTACTTTCAATCCTGTTGCCCTTCCCATTCTAACAATATCCCTGTGGTCTCTAGAGGCTCAGTTTCCCACCTCTGAGCTCTGAAACATGCTTGGGAGAATTCTGTATCATAGAAGCTATAAATGGGGATGTTTCTGATGTATTTAAATGCGTGTTGTTCACCCCCATCTCTCACCAGTCATCCTGCCCTCTCATGGCTGTTTTTGTCAGCTGTATAATCAATCCTGGTGAGTCACAGCTTAACTACTGAGGGAAAGGAGATGAAGGAAAAGCGGAGGAAAACAGATTCCTGATTTAGTTTATAAAATCTACTGACTAAATGAATAGAGGTTCCGGATTTGTTTTCCCCCCAACTGATACTTGAATGTTATAGAGTCATCTGAATTTACCAAATGCATTCACAAAAAGATTTTTTTCTTTTATTTAAAATAATAACTGTATTTATTGAAAAATAAAATCAATTGAATGAACTCAGTCTTCTTTGCCCTTCTTTTCATTCCTTTTTATACGAATCTCATTTTTATCTGCAGATGTCTCAAATTTATTCTACTTCCTTAGCACATTCTCCCAAACTTTTTCTCAATTTTTTAAATTGGAATGTGGGGGTTAAGCATGCCCACAGTGCCATGTCCCACAGCAGAAGATAACATCCAAACCCCTCTCCAAATGGCAAAAGGATGGGGTAGGCAGGAAGGGATAGACTGCTTTAAAATCACAGCATGTCTAGACATGCCCAAATACATCAGTTCATGATAAAGTAGTAAGTGGGACCTTTGTGGAAAAATATATGGTAGAGAAAACAACACAGAAGCTCACATCCTTTGAAAACTGGACATAGCATAGGGTTCAGGAATTGTCTAGCCACAAGTTGTTTACATGTGGTCTGAGCATTTTCTTAATGTGATCCTGTACTTAAGTGTATATAGGTTCAGCCAGAAAAGAGAAAGATGAACAGCAAAGTTGTTGCAATGCCAAAAGAAAATTACAGGGTGTTTCCATGTTTGAAAGATCACTAGTTTTCACTATTGGTTTGGAGCAATGAATTATCCATAAATAAAAACCTTAGAGCCCTTGACCAAAAACATAAACTGTGTTTACAAAAGTACAAGTTCAATGAGTAGCCACTCCTATCATAAAGGATCAAGTGTACTGAATTAGGAAAAAAAAAGCAGAACCAAAGTCCTTGAAGTAGCTTAGGAAACATTCTGTTCACATATTCTACAATTTTCTTTTCAATATTGATTAATTTCTGTTGCAAAAAAAGAAAGCTTTTAATAACTAGTTTTAATTAGAAAGATATGTAAGTAATAATGACTTTCATTTATTGCTTGCTTACTCTGTGCTGAGCACTATACTAAGAAGTTTACATGCATCCTCCCATATGAGCCTCACAGTAATTTTGTTCATTGGTCTGCACAGGCTCTGCAGCTGTGACAAATAAACTGGAGCATCTTAGCACAATTATCAACACAAAAGTTCATTCTGGTCCAATGTAGGTCAGGTAAATTTCCAGGGTGGTCATCCTCTGCTTCCAGATCACTCCAACAAGGGACAACTAAAGATTGCACAGCAGCTAGAAAATTATTGGAATAGAAGTGACACACATCACTTTTATTCATAGCCTATTGCTAGAAACAGTTTTATATCTAGGCATAACAGCAAAGGAGCTTGGAAATGTGAAGAAGTACATGAACATTTAGTGAACAGTAAATATCTTTTTCCTATTCTGTAGAGTAGATAGTATCTCCATCTCATAGATGAAGAAATTGAAGTTTACCTATAGATTCTAAGCTAAAGAGAAGTAAATCTGGAATTCAAATCCTAAATTCCAACTAGCTGCTTAAATATGGGACCCATCTTTGTTTTGCAAATGGCGGTAATGGGGCCTTTTCTTCACTGTATATTTTATAATAAATTCTGCATAAAGGGAGATTGGCAAATTAGTTGAACGTAGATATAGTATGACTTTTTAAAAATAAATTAAGTCATGCAATTATTTTTTAACCCATCAATTAGATTATAATTTGCAGAGTCTCATAATTGTTATCTGTACAATTTCAAACACCAAGTTTATAGTAAATGCTTGATAAATATATTAGTTGATAGACTGAAAAATTTCAGCTTCTCATTTGGCTAGATACTCCTATTTTTACCTACTGAAAGCAGAGATAAATAAAGGCAAAGGCCTTTCCTGAAAAAGATGAGATTTATTTATTTTTGCTGTTTTAGGCTTGCTTGATGATTTCCAATTTGTGTAAAGAAAACAGTATTTAAAACCTATCGATGGCTGACACATACCATAAAGTAGCAGAAAAGGAAATATTGCTACCAGCCATCATGATCTTATATGATTTGGCTGTTGTGTTTTTTTAACACATTATTTTCAGTTTCCAGGATAGTTTTGATTTTGCATGAGAATTTTTTTTTTTACCAGATTTCTTCCTCTGCCTTTGTGTATTTGTTTTCTATTTTTAAACATTCTCTGTCCTTTTATTTTGCTTTTTACATTTCTTCCATTCTCTCCTGCTATATTATTTTTATCTTTTAAAATAAAGTCCAATCTAGTGATTGGACATGATTTTGTTCTTGTTTTTTTCTTAATTGATTCTTTTTTCTCCATTTTCCAAGTGTTTTCACTTTACACTTTCACCTGGACCTCTCTGTACCTCCCAAATATCCTTATCATTTTCTTATTGTCAACACATACTTAAATGATGCTTAATATATAGAGGGTAGTGGCATCAACTTTTAATAAACTTTTCCCCAATCTATGTTTTTTTTATTCGTTTTTTCCAGGTTTTTATAATAACATTGTTTTTTTCTACTCTCCCAAAGAAATTATACATTTTCTCTTAATCCTATTTTTAATTGTGTAATGAATTTAACACCCTCTTTATGATGTCTTTATCACTCAACTTCTATATAATTATGTGTTAATTTATCAAATGTTCTTTATTGCTTTTTCCATTATGTCTGTTTGTATAACTTCATCTACTTATACTTAAGCATTTGAATAAAATGAATAGGTAATCAAATTTAGTTGAGCATAAGTTGTCTTATTGTTATGGTTGCTTGTATATTCGAGCATGACTAACGTTGAAGACATCAATGATGTTATGATGAATTTATTTTTAATAGATAAGTTACTTTCTTAAAATTGGCAAGTTAATTACCTGGAACCTCTGCACTGTCATGATAATGGTTGCCATAAAGTGTCTTTAAAGTATATTTTGGGGCGCCTACCAAACCCAGACATCATGTGTGCTACAGTCACATCAGAGACAAACATAGACAAAATGCAGACTTTCATAGAACTTACATTATGGTCAAGAAGAAAGAAAATAAAAATGAAGCAGTTATAAAAAATCACACATTACAAAGTTATGTGATTTAAAACAAAACAAAACCGACCAAAAACCTTAGGGCATCTGTGCTCTCAATAGTGGAGTCAGGGAAGATTTCCCTGAGGCAGTCACATTTAAGCTGCTGTTTAGTAAACAAGAATGTTATTGAAGTGGAAACAGCATGGGGTCTTGAGGAGGGAAAGACTTTAGTGTGTTTGTATTTAGAGTAGTTTGAATTTTATTATGGTGGAAATGGGAAATTCTTGAGTTTTAAGCAGGAAAGTAAGTACAGGATTCTATTTGTTTGCACTGTTTAGCATTGGCGATACAGCAGTGAACAAAATGGACACAAATATCTGGTGATATGGATATTTAATTATAGTGTTTTAAAAATATTCTGGTTATTGCCAGAAAAAGGAAAAAGGAGTGGAACAGACAAGATTATGAGAAGACTAATAAGAAATATAATAAGGAATTCTGTGGAGAGATGATGAATGCAGGAGTCCAGTTGAAAGATTCACCTACCCTGGAATGATTTTATGAGTGAAACCAGAGCAAAACTGCAAAGTACAAAGGCACAAAATAATATACAACAAAGAATATACACTAATCATTAAATTAAGATACATTTATACAAATATAAATTCTAGATTTTAACACAGATAAACAACACCATAACTCTAGAAGACTATTTTTCCAGTCCTGGAGTAGAGAAAGCCTTTGAAAGTATAATCTGAAACATGGAAACAATAAAGGAAAAATTTGAAAGGTTTGAGTACATAAAAAAAAAAAAAAAACTCTGTAAAGCAAAAACACATAAATATAGTTTAAAAAATCAAAACAAAGCATGTGTTAGAAACACACTGTAATTTCTGTGAGTGTTAGCACAACTTATCCCATCTAACTTAAATGCCTGCTACTGTGCTCATTCATCAAAGTTCAACAAATATTTAACTCCTAAGACATGCAGAATGCTAGGGAGATCAATATAAACAAAACATGTCTACCACTCTCTCATGTAACTTACAGTTTAGAGTTGGTACTTATATGATAAAAGTATTTAATAATAATCATAAATGTATCAGGCTATAAAATATATGCTAGGAATATGAAGGTGAGGCAATATGGTTGCTGCTCTCAATGAACTTACAACTTAGGGGGAACACAGACTAATAAATAAATAAGTGTGAAGTGGTAGGTACACTCTATGATAGAGCATATAGAGGACTAGATAGGAATGTAGAGAAGGGACATCCAAATCTGACTCAGGAGTAAGGAGAAAAATCCATGGAGTCCTATTACTTGATGGTGGGAAAGTTTGATCAAAAATTTGAAGGACAAGTAGGTTTCAGCCAAGTGAAGAAGGGAAGGGGACATTTTTAGCAGGGGCTCACAAAAGTGAAACAGCATGATGTGTTTGGGAAACTGATCAATAATAGAGTGTTTATGGCAATGAGTGCAGTAAATAAGGTTAAAGGGCAGACAAGAAAGCTGTGCTGAGGATTTTAAAACATATTCTGAAAGCTATGGGAACTAATAAAGAAATTTAAGCAAGGGTTTGACAAAAGCCATTTAAATTTAGTAATTATTACCCTCGAAGTAGTATGGAAAGCTAATTAGGTGGCAAGTGCCTAAAATCCTTTTCAGAAGTGGTGGGAACTGAATGGAAGTAAGGCTGGATCAGCTGTGATGAACATGAGAAAATCTTAAAATATAGTTGTTGACCTGTTGGATGGAAGCAATGGAAAGATAAATAAAAGAGGATTCAAAAATGACTCCAAGCTTTATGACCTTGAAACTGCAGTGCATAATGTTTCCATTCATGAAGAAGAAGAGCAAGTTTGGAAGTAAAGAAGACAAGTTATATTGGGGTTTAAGCTGGCTTAACTATATAACTGAATATATCCAAGAAGTTATTGAATATGTCTGGAGCTCAGGAAAGATGACTAGACTGAGCATTCAGAATTGTTACCACACAAATGGTAACTGGCGTCATTGGTTAATATAAGATCTCACATGGAGAATATGTTGAGTGAAAAGAATGGGTATATTAAAAGGGAGTCCTGAGAAGCCAACCTGGAGAGAGTAGAAGAAAAGACTGAAAAAAGTAGCCCAAGGGATATAAGAAGAATCAGAAACCTTAAGGACCTTATATAGATAAACAGCTGGGAATCATCTACATGCAAGGAACATTTAAATCCATTAAACTAATGACATTGCTCAGAGAAATCATGAAGAAGAGATCAATTTATGTTTTCATTTACTTTTTAATGAATCCATGACACATTCTAAAGTTCTTCCATTTGCTTTTGTGTCATTAATTACATTCTAAACCTCTATTATGCATTCCAGTTACCTTCTAAAATTGTCTATTAGTCCCAAAGCATTAGAAAGCAATATGTCTTAGTAATAAGACTGTGGACTTAAGAGCCTGGCTGCCTTTGTTTTACCCCTGTTCCTCCACTTAATACTATATAGAGTTTAGCTCAAATATTTAGCCTTTATATGCTTTGGTTCCTCATCTGTACAATGGGGATAATAATAATACCTAATTCACAGGACTGTAACAAGTATTGGATGAGTTAATATATGCAAAGTGATTAAAATAGTGCCTGGCACAGAGTGAGCACACAATAATCATGCACAAAATTAATATACCAACTTTTCTCTGAAACTTTCTATTTCTATATTTACTCTCTATATTAATGGCCTCACCATCTTCCTATCACTCAGGTTGCAATTGTGGTGTTCTCCAGTGAAATGTGAACTCTGTGAGGGTTGGGATTGTGCTGTTGTGTCTACTGCTCTGTTGACACCATGTAGAATGTGCCTCACACTGAGTGCTCAATGAACATCTGTTGATGGCTAATTCATATTTATCTCTTTTCTCCCTCACTCTTACCACCTCAGCTATTAATACCTATTGATTCTGCTTCTATAATATCAGTCACTTTTTTATATCTTCTTCTTTGTCCATCTCTACTCTAATTCAGATTCTTGTTACCTTTAGGGTGACTACCATAAAACTTTCTAACCAGCCTTCCTATGTCTACTTTCCCTCTCCATCTAGGCTTTCCTCCCTCCTTACCATACTTCCCTTTCATACACACACATCTCCATTGAATCCACTACCACTAGATTAATCTTCTTTAAAAATTTCTGATTAAAATACAAACTTGTTATCCTAGAATTGAAAGCTTTGTCTGATATAAGTCTAATTTATTTCTCAGTCTTGGGTTCTGAACTGAATCAGAAAACTAAAATGAAAATAAATAAATAATACAGTATTCATTATAACATATGTTAAATGATAAAAACAAAGAAAATAAGTATCATTGTATCTTATGGGGAATATTTATAATAAAATATAGTTCCAGATACGGTCTTTAGAGAAGGTAGAACCAAGGTAAGAACAGTAAAAGAAGGGTATTCTAGGAAGATAGAAAGAATATGCAAATATATACAAATGCCTAGGGTATATACATGACCTAGGCCCTGGCTGGTTTGGCTCAGTGGATTGAGCGTCGGCCTGCGAGCTAAGTGTCGCTGGTTCGATCTTCCAGTCAGGGCACATCAGAGAAGGAAAACTCTGACTCCAAAAAACCTCCGCTGCCTTGCGGCATACCTCTTCAGGGGAAAGGCTAAGGGAGTAAACCCCGACAGAAAATCCGGAGCCGGAGTCCCTAAGGCGGTTTGACGTTGTAGTCAACACCGGCAACTCCTGCGGCGCACCTGAAGCCAAGCTGTATTGACTCCGTCTTTCCCTTGGATCCTTCAGCTGCGAAGAGAGGGGGGGTCTGCTGCATGGGCAACAGCAGACCCTCCATATCACCCTGCCCAGGCTCTGTAGCTTCAGCTCCACTGGAGAGGACACTCCAGCGTCATCGCAAGATGTCGATTCAACACGGGAGGAGACAGATACCGTGTCACTCCCGAGTCGGACTGCACAGCCATTCTCGGCGGTGCAGATAGACTCTTGAGAAGCTACACCATCGTCTCTCGAGACGGACGGCTGCCGACGACGATATACATGACCAGTAAAAATGACATATTTAAAGAATGTGGACTTCTGGTCAAGATGGCAGCATAGGAAGACACGGCTCATCTCCTCACACAACCACACCAAAATTACAACTAAAATATAGTACAATCACCACTCAGAACCATCAGAAATTGAGTTGAATGGAAGTCTGACAACTATGGAATTAAAGAAACCTCCATCCAGACTGGTAGGAGGGGCGCAGACATGGAACAAGGTGGTCCCTCACCCATGTGCAGCAGATTAAGATTTGGGAGGGCTATCTCAGGAATGGAGAGTCCTAGCCCCACACCAGGTCCCCCAACCCAGGGTTCTGGTGCCAGGAAGATAAGGCCCCCAAACTTCTGGCTGCAAAACCCAGTGGGGATTAAGTTGGTGGAAGAAACTGCTGGAGCCCCAAGCAGTTCCTCTTAAAGAACCCACACATAGACTCACCTTCTCAGACTCACTCCCTCTGAGCTCCAGCACTGGGGTAGCATCTTGAAAGGCACCAGTGGCATACTAGGAGAAACTGAAGTGTCTGGCATCAAGGCAAGCAGAAGTCATTGCCCCTTTCCTAAACTCCATCCACCTGGCTATCACTGTTTGGCCCACCTTGGAGATCCCCAGAGACTGCCCCACCCAACTTACAGGTCCACCCAAGCTGCTTTTTCATATGAATGGCTGGTCTTGTCTCACACTTCACAATTTCCTAAATTCTATGAAACAAGCAACACCTGGCCTCAGTGAGCCCCAGGCTCAGCACTAGCAGCAGCCAGCCTACATTGACAGCTTGGCTTCACCTGGAAATCTCCAAGCCCAGCACAAGTAGCAGCCATCTCAGATTGCTTTATAGCTCAGGCAGGGTGGTCCCAGGCAATACACAGGTGGGGGCTGAGCTTGGCCTGCACCACCCAGGAAACCCTAGGGCCAGCACACCCAGTGGATACCCAGAGACCACATCGGAGCACCACCACCCTGCCCCTGGACAGCTGATCCTCTATGGAGGACAGGGGTTGGTGGTAAGTGGTCACAGTCAATCCTTGAAACTGTCTGGCCTGGCTAAATTTCTCCCATTGACCTGCCAACAGCAACCAAGTCTCAACTATAAGAGGAGTGTGTACATAGCCCACACAAAGGGCACATCTCAAGTACCCAGCTTGGGTAATAGCGGCAGCTGTGCCACTGGATGCTATAGGACACCTACCACATCGGGCCACACTACCATGACATGGAATCAAAGCTGCTCTACCTAATACATAAAAACAAGCACAGGGAGGCTACCAAAATGAAGAGACAAAGAAACATGGCCCAAATGAAAGAACAGATCAAAACTCCAAAAAAAGAACTAAATGAACTGGAGGTAGCCAATCTATCAGATGCAGAGTTCAAAACACTGGTTATAAGGATACTCAAGAAACTTAGTGAGGACCCAACAGCATAAAAAAAATCCAGTCAGAAATGAAGGATGTGATAATTGAATAATTTACAGGGAAGCCACAGTAGACTGGATGAAGCTGAGAATCAAATCAATAATATGGAACATAAGGAAGCAAAAAACAACCATTCAGAGCAACAGGAGGAAAAAATAATACAAAAAAAAAAAAAGAAAATAGTATAAGCACGTAAACTTCACATATAGAGGTACCAGAAGGAGAAGAGAAAGCACAGTAAATTAGAAATCCATTTGAAAAAATAATGAAAAAAAAAGTTCCCTAATTTGGTGAAAGAAATAGACATGCAAATCCAGCAAGCACAGAGCATCCAAAACAAAATGGATGCAAAGAGGCCCACTCCAAGACACATCATAATTGAAATGCCAGAAGTTAAAGATAAAGAAAATATCTTAAAAGCAGCAAGAGAAAACTTAGTTACCTACAGGGGAGTTCCCATAAGACTATCAGCTGATTTCTCAAAAGAAACTTTGCATGCTAGAAGGGATTGGCAAAAAATATCCGAAGTCATGAAAAGCAGGAACCTGTAGCCGAGATTGCTCTATCCAGCAAAGATATCATTTAGAATGGAAGGACAAATAAAGAGATTCCCAGACAAGAAAAAACTGAAGGAACTCATCATCACCAAACCATTATTATATGAAATGTTAAAGGGACTTATTTAAGAAAAGAAGATCAAAGCTATGAAAAATAAAATATCAATAAATACATATCTACCAACAATAGAATCTAAAAAACAAACTAAGCAAACAGGAAGAACAGAGGCAGAATCATGGTAACAGAGAGTATTTTGATGGTTACCTGATGGAAGTAGGTGTGTGGGAATGGGTGAATAGGTGAGGAGGTTAAGAACTACAAATAGATAGTTACAAACTAGCCATGGGGATGTAAAGTACAATATAGGAAATGGAGTAGCCAAAGAACTCATACACATGACCCATGGACAAAAACAATGGTGGAGGAATTGCCTGAAGGAATGAGGAGTGTTGGGTTGAGGTGGTGCAAAGGGGAAAAATCAGGACAACTTTAATAGCATGATCAATAAAATATAATTTTAAAAAATAAAGAAGACAAGTTAGGAAGCATGAGAATTGAACTACAATGGAGTTCAAATGGGAATTAATTGAAAAATTAAGTAACATACCTGAAGAAGAGTTTATGGGTCTTAGTGGTATATCTAATGTCAATAAAAGGGAAAAAGAGAAATCTAAAATAATTCTGAGTTATTGGGAGCATCGATAATTATGGGTTCATGTTGATAGATAGCTGATTAGAGGGAAAATAGATAAGCACATATTCAGTTAAGTTCCAGGAGAAATGGACCCAAATGGAGATATCTCAGGGGAAAGAGCTTGAGTTCAATTGAGTATTATGGGCTGAACTATAAATTTTGAAGACATCTAAACATAAAAGTAGATAAGATCTTGATAGAGAAGTTAAGGAGATATTTTTAACAACTTGTGTCCATATTGAAGACTGAAACAAAAGGAATCTATTATGGAAGACAGATCCATAGCATTAGAGAGAACAGTTTGATCTACATCAATGGAGACAAAAAACTATCAAAGAGATCATTAACTGTCAAAATTATTGGGTAGAGGTGGAGGAGAATAGCATTGGGGAGGTTGTAGATTAAAAGCCTAATGGAATCTTGAAGAAAACAGTGTACACAGAAATTAAATCACATTCACTTATTTCATAGATAACTATTGAGCATCTACTAAGTTTCAGGCATTAAGCTAAATACTAGAATCATAACAGGGAACAAAATAGGTAATATCTCTAACTTCAGAAATCTTACACCACAGATAACCAGATAATTAGAATACAACATGATAGGTAGAGGTAAAAGTAGGGATAGTTTCAAGGCTTTGAGAGCTCACAGAAAGGCTTGGGGAAGTTGTTAGTGTTGTGTTGAATTGTTGTGTGGTCAGTGTTGTTGTTTTTAGAAAGTGATACCCAAGCCAGACAGTAGAGGATAAATAGGAGTCATTTGAATGCTATATTGATGACAGAAAGAGAAAAGTAATCCAGGAAAAGGAAACTATATTTAAAAAAACTGAGGCATGAAAAAACACAATGAGAACATAGAGTGGAGAGACAGGACGTTAATTAAGGTCAGATTATACAGGGCTTTGTGAACTGAGTTAAGGATTTTCAACTGCTTTATCATAAGACTCATAAAGAGACATTAAGAGAGAAGATTGTCATATTTGGACTTGGGGTTCAGAAATATTCCTCCAAATGCAATGTAGAAAAAGATTTGTAGAAGAGTAAGACTGGACATGGGATGAACAGTGGTGGAAGGAGGGAAAATATTAGGCTGGGTTGAGAATAGAAGTACATGTCCTAAAAACTAAAAGTTTCAAATAGTAAAATAGTGACCGTGGAGATACCATTATGTTGTCAAGAAAGATGAACATGGATTTTGTTCTGCTCAGTAGGGCTCAACTAATTTTAGGTAACATGAATATAAAATGGACTATTGAAAAACTGCTATAAAACTTTATCCAGAAATGCTAAATGAGCTAGGAGGATTAAGACTAAGCAGGTTCTGGTGCTAGGGATTAGCACAACAGTCAGAGTGGAAGGTTATGAATCCTTATAGACAATTACATTGGAAGAGCCCACCTTTAGCTTCCACCATCAAAAGCTGAATTATCTAGTAGTGTTTTTTTGTTGTTGTTGTTGTTGGTTTTTTTTTTTCTTTTTTTTTTTCTTTTTTACCTTTAATAATAGTCAAAAGCTGATCTTGGAGAGAGGAGTGGCAGAGTTGAGCTAGAAACCTGGATTTCCAGGATGGAAATGAAGGTAGACAAGTAGAACAGAAAACTGACCATTAGAGATTGGTCACTTGAATGCATAGAGGATTCTACAACTTAGACTGGTCTATCTAGAAATATCCTATAAATACAAAATATGATGATGATGATGGTGGTAGTGACAAGGAATTTTGTCTCTTATTCACTGATCTATCCCTATAGTGGTGGTGGTACACAGTAGGTTTTAATAAATATTACTTGAATGAATGAATGAATTTTTTTACAACACTTGAGAGACCATAGCCAGATGAAAGAATAAAATTATTGTAAAAAATGTCCAGAAGAAGAAAATGTTTTTTAGCTTTAATTTTATGGAACTTGCTTAGAAAAAAACATCTAGTATAGGGTCCAAAAGGAAAAGACTGTTCGAAACAATTCATAGAATGTAAATATATCCCAAGAGCTCACAGTTTGTTAACACACCTTTCCTGGTCTGTTATGTAAATGCACAGTATTGACTATATTTAATCTGAAAGGCTCAAAACAAAACAGAGTATCTTCCTCTACGGCATCATGTGTGTCAGTAGACTTTGGCTTTAATCCTTAGCATTGTATTTTAGCCTACAAGGCCTGTTAGGAGACATTTAACCACATACAGCCAAACAAAGGTTTAACTTTAGCTTTTTAAATGCGATCTAAATGTAACAAATTGTAAATATCGATAGTAATCTACATGTCTTTAACCCATTAAATCTACAAATATTCTTCTTTTCTGGTTGGGACAACTCTCTATAGCAAGACAGGGATACATTATAGATGAAAAATGAATGCTTAGGGAGCTTACAGGATTTACTCTGGACCACTTGATTAGAGGCTGACCTGAGACTAGAACTGAGTGTGCCCAACTCAAACTAGCATTCTTTCCAGCACCCCACACAGACAAATCTCAAACCACAGTTGAGTCACATTTGAGAGCATGGCTATGGCCCTTGATGCACTAGCTTTCAGTCTGGTGGTTTAAATGCCACTTGGCTTCAACACAGACCTTCAGCCCAATGATCCAGTGCCGAATCTCACAGTGCATTGTGGAAATTTGGGTATGAATCTTAAGGCAAACATTGCTGTTTTCCACAACAGTAGGCACTGGCATCCCTTAGTGTGCATTTTATTCAGAGAAAGTAATTGCTCTGAGGTCAAGACAGAGCATCTTAGCCATAGATTTCTACCAGCTTTCTTTTATAGCACTGGTTCTGGGTAAACTCATTGGGAGAAACCTAGCAATCCACCTTTATATAAACAGTGTGAAAAAGTACAAGTAGCCACTCCCAAATTACTTCATGAAGGACTTAAAAAATACTATGATACATAAATAAACCCATTTTCTATCTATCTGTTACATAACCCAGAATACTGAATTACTGTGATTATTTGAAAGGAAAATATATTTTATCCTATACTAAGAGATTTGGTTTTTAGTTCTCCTCTGCCACTATGAGACTTTGATTAAGTCACTTACTTTTCCTGAGTATCAGTTTTCTTATAAGTTTAAAAAAAGAATCTTTTCCAATTCTGTGATATCATCATTTTGGTATTTTAAATATTGAGATTTGATTGAACTATTTTTTAAAACTTAAGACTGAAAATATGTAGAGAATAAAAATAAGTCATAGAAACATTAAATCATGTTAATACCTGTCAAAACAGGGAGTTAGTAGAAATACATTGGGAGGTATGATTTTTCATATCTTTTTTTTTCCACTCTGAGGTTTCTTGGGTCCTTATTCATTTACCCAAGAAAGCTTAATTTAGAATTGGCCTGATTCAGAGTCTTTAGGATTGGTTAGGAGAGTCTTAAGGGCCACTTAAATGCCACCTTCCATTTCCTGGGCAAGAGTGCCTGGGCTGGCACAACCCCACAGCCCAGCAGGGCAGCAGCGGTTGTGGTAGGAGCTGCAGAGGGGTTGCTGTTTCAGCCCCTGAAATTAGTGCCTAGAGAGCTGGAAATTCCAGTAGTCTCTGATCAGATGGTCTGGAACTGGAAATAACAGGAATAAGAAGTTCATGAAAGAGAAGGCTACAACCCCAAGGGAAATTTGCACAAGTGCTACACACTGCTTTCAGCAAAAGGCTGTCAATCTCCATGTCTTCTGTTTTCTCCTGGCTATTGATATTTAATATTAAAGTACTTGATATCTGTGTCTAGACCCACTCACAATACTGACTGTCCTCACCACACCTCTTTTGTCCTCCTCTTTCTCTCCCTCGCCTTCTTTCCCTTTGCTTTTCTTTGTCACCTCTCCTTCTTTCTGATGTAATTCCTCTAATACAATATGTAGCAATTCTCCGACACTATTTGAAATGTCAGGGGGAAATAAATACCAAAAAAAGCACAAACTGAATCTTTTCTTTCTACATTGCCAGGGGAGAGGCTATGATTTTTGCATAGCAATTGTCAGTGTCCCATTCTCTATGAAGACCCCCAGATAATCCCTGGCAAGTAGACCAGCCAGGTAGGGAGTCAACCCCTTAAAAACTATGTGAGACTATTCTCACAGTTGCCAACATCTTATGGTCACTCATTCAAGTGACTGATTAGGACTCTTGTAAAAATATAATTTTCAGGTAAAAGGGGAGGACTATATATGTCAATACCAATAGTCAGTTTTTGCTGAAAGTACCTTTTATTTCTGGAAGTAAACTAAATTATGAATCTCTAAATTGGTATTCAAAACCAACACATAGCCAGTTCTATCTGGAAACTAGCAGCTAGTAATTCTTTACAGTGAGTCAGGGGGCTAGTACTGATAGTCTGATTACACAGCCACTGAACTAAGTAAGAGGAAGGCCTGGGGTTATCTACATCAGGATAAAGAGCTTGAGGAGAAGATTATCGAGAGTCAGTGTTTGAGAAAGGGAACATCAGTTAACTGACTTTCTTAGCTATCTTGAGGGTGTAGGTACTGAGCAAAAGAGTGAAAAGGACAGTAGATATATTCATTCTTACCAATCTTCAAGTTGTACATATGCATTCAGTGAAACAGAATAATCTATATTTACATATCAGCCTCAAGCTAGTCAAATATTTTAGACTTTGTAGTCATATATCTTACACTCCAACTACTGATTTTCCTACCTTCCTCAGACTAGCCTGGCCCATTCACAGCCCCTAAGCGTTTGAATGCACTGTTTACCTTTCCTTGTCTAAAAAGCACTTGTCCTCTCCCCAGTTTTAGTATACTGTTACCCATTCCTCAAAATCAGCTCAAATGCCCTTCATAAACCTGTTTTTCAAAGACTCACCTAAGCAGAGTTAGAAACTTTTTCATGGGGATGGTTCACAAAATTGATTACTTTCCTCTTAGAGAATTAAGTACATTATAACTAAGTGTGCATGTGTTACACCCTTCCCACATTATCACAGAACCTGAGTGTAATTGTGGCAAAACCATTTATTATAGTTTTAGTCTCTAGTACAGGTCTGACACTTAGTGAGTGCTCAACGGAAACTGAAGAACGAGTTGAGAATGCAACTGAAGTGAAGTTGGAGATGGGTTGGAGATACCAGGGCCCAGCAAATAAATTCACACAAGGTCATGGAGTGCAGAGGCCTTTGGGAAAGCTGTCCTCTCTTTGTAACACTATATTAGAAAATACCTAAGAGGTAAGTAAGTACTATGTTTGTGCTGTGAAATTTTGAAAGCTGCTGTATTCAGCAAAATGAGATGAACTTTCTATAACTTTACAAAAATAAAGGCAAGGAAACAATTCTTGAACATGCTTCAATGATAAGAAAAGGAAAAACTTACTGTCTGAAGTGTCAGATAAGAACGAATCCACATTAGTGAATTCTGGGTTAATTCAGATCTTCAAGTTTCCAAAATTCAGGAATGAAACATTTAGAAGGAAAAAAAATCTATAACTGCAATTGGAGCAGTGATGAGTACCTCACAAACATAAAAGAATTGTAATCTCTAGTTTTCTGTCTTTTTAAAGAAACTTGCAAATGCTTCCACACTGCGTAATTATTGTAATGATATGAAGACCTACCACTTCTAACTTCCCATAGCTGACAAGATGGGGAGATGTCGGGAAGGCTGGGAAAAACTGTTACCTCATACATTATGGGAACATATTTATTTAAACTGTATGACTTCGAGCACATTGGACTTGAGTCTGAAGAGAAGAAGCCTGATACAATTTCACAAGAGATGAAACTCAGAATTTTTCAAACAAGAGAAACTAAAACATCATCCATGCCTGGGAAAGACCACTGAGTCTTCACTGTTTGTTTATGAGTATGGGAATGATGACTTATGCACATTTGGAGGAGGCAGAAATATATATATTTTTACAATTATATTTATGTATTTTTGAGGGTATAGGAATTTGTGAGCCTTAACACAGAAGGAAAAAAAAAAAGGACATCAAGAAGAGAGCAAAACTATTCCATAGTCTTCTCTGAACTGTGGTATGTGAGAACCTAAAGGTGAAGAGACTAGGAGCTGAATTATCCAATGAGCTGGGCAGGCATGGCTCTCTTTTTGGCTTAGCCACTCCAAGCACTGAGGCAGAACTTGAGAGGAAAGATGTCAGGCCTTTTATTCATAAATCCACTCCCAGAGGACACAGCTGCAAACACTGCTGGTTCATCAGAGGACAGGAGGAAGAGCAGGTTTGACAGGAATGGCATTTGTGCTGCTGATGGTTCTGTTGTGCTCTGTGCTGTTTCAAGGCTATAAGGGAAGCAGGACAAAAGGGCATTGATGCTCCTTTGGCTCTGTGTGTATGAGAGAAAGTTGTGTAAGGCGGCAGCAGAATGGCATCATTTAGAGCCAGAAGTCAAGCAGAAGGGATGGCAGGAACGTTTTCATTTGTATGTTCCATCCACACAGTCCATAGGATTGTTCCCCTCATACTTGGGAACTCTCTCAATAATAATTAGGAAAAAGGAAGAGGCACACTTAGAAGCACAAAATGCCATTGAAAAAGACTGAACATGTATAGAAAAAAAAAAAAATGGGGAAGGCTTACTCATTCTGAAAGTTGGCATCAAATCTGTAAGCTTTCAACCCAATTGAAAAGCTAAATCTAAGCTTCTCACATAAATTCTGTTTTAGGATCTTAAAGCAGACAGTATTGAGTCAGTGACTGCAGCAAGTAAAAATCTTTCTTTGCTTGTTAATTTATTTGTTTGCTTTCTAATGGGAGGAAAGGAAAAAGATAAGGTCCAGAACATCAGGCATTGCTGAAATTCTATGTTATTAATGAACTGGGGGCCTGAAAGGCAAGAAGCTCATTAGTGGCTTCTGTGGAGAAGTCTGGGGCACTCAATGCTAGGAGGAAATGGAAAAGCTGCCAGTTAACAGCAGGAACATCTAAATCATCACACTTAGAAGGGGAACTGGAAAAACAAGACAGCATTTTACCCTCCACAGAAAAATAATAGTGAAAGAAAGCCTTCATTGAGTATATATACGGAATGTTTTAAGTCAGGCTGCTAAATAAATAGCTGCTGTTGATGAAGGCAAGAAGATAAACAGGCATTCATAACAGTCAGAGGGGCAGGGAGCATTGACTGTGGCATAGAGAGCACCTTCAAGGCTAGATCACTAAATCAAACATACCCTGGGTAGGACTGACTCAGAAATGTCATCTGATTGCCCCTCATCTGATTGCAAATACTAAGCTCAGCCTATTAAAATACAACACAATTTGGTGGCCTGGATCATATCAAACAATCAATATTTATTAAACATTTACTGTGTGCAAGGTGCTATGCTAGTCACTGGGGAGGGACATGAAAGCATCCCTCTTGTCAAAGCATTTCCCATGTATTTGGAGGAAAACCATCTAAACTATGAAGGGATAACCAGCAATGCGGTTCCTGGCATAGCACTGAAATGGCCAAATGATAAATATTTCAGGAGTTGAAAGGAGGGCAAGACTGCCAGGGTGTGAGGTGTTTAAATGAACTGTTCATAAATGTAAAGTACATCTGAGCTGAAAGTGAGTTTGGAAAGCAATGTAGACCACAGCTTTTTAGAAGAGATAAAATGAAGGTCTAAGAAGTCATAGTTCACCCACAGTATCACAGTGACTAATGTAGTCTTTTAAAGGGAATTAATATTTAAATCTCAGCTCCAAAATGTATTTCTGGAAAATTATTTAACCTATCTGAACTCACTCATGAATAAAATATGGATAATAATGTTAAGCACAAACTGGAGGGAGGATACAATTATTTTTCAGTCGTCATGTCCTTTCATTCTATTCTAAACTTGGCCTCAGAATCCTTCTCAACACAGAGCACCTGGCAATATGCCATTCCTAAGTGAACAGAATTTCCAATAATAGTAAACATAGTTTTTCAATATATCAAGGAGATTTTTACCACTATTGATGACAAATATCTATAGACAAATTAACAACCATTACTTTTTTAAGTTTACAATCTAACTCCTTTCTTAAATCCAAATTATTTCTTGGTTTGACTTGTAATTTTTAAGCCCTATTATGTCTCTCCCTTAGTTCAAACCAATTACACAGAGATTTTCTGCAACACCTGGATAGTTTCCTAGAGTCTGTTTCAAAATGCAACTTATCTTTTTATATTTAAGTATGACAAACAGTGTCTGGTTTAAGTTTATTATGTGGCATGTTATGAGGTGGGTATTTATTGACGTTCTTGAATTAAATGACTGGAAGCTGAACTTCACCCCACCTCAATCTTTCAGATGAGAAGGCTAAGTTCAATTACAGTAATGCTCAATTGTTTTAGATGCTCCTCTCTATCATCATTTAGCTATTTTTCATTTAATGGGTAGAATAAATCTAGGGGTCACCAAATGTTAAGTGTAGGAAAGGACCTTAGAAGGGATTTAGTTCACTCTCCCTTCTAAGGCACACTTCCCTAATACTGAAGGCCATCTTCAGAGACAAGCTGGAAGTTAGCCATCCCCTTTATTCAGCAAGACTGACTTAAAAGCATGTTTATCACATGAAGAAAAATCAAAATAGCTGGAACAGGGGCACCTGTGAAAGAGTTCCCACCTATTCAATAGTCTTCCATAGGAAGGCCATCTACTTCTTACCCAATTGGGCGCAATATTATATTTGTGTTCAATACTCTACGAGGCAGGACTGAAGAAACCCTAATTTCGAGTGATCAACATCATAAGTAAAAGAAAGTAGAAATGGGAAAACAGTTGAGACTAAACACGCCTGCCTTACATGGTGCACCAGGCATGTATCAGTGCAGGAACACCCAACTCCAGAAATGGTAGAATGTTGGGATGAAGCAGGCATGGATGATGGTTCCCTCCAGACTGTTTAATGGGAAGATTACGTGTTATATCCAGCTTCATAATGGAGGCAATCTAAAGGGCTTGCCAATGAAATGCTGATGGAAGTACTCGGCTGCAGACCATTATTTATCTCCTTTGATTCACCAAAGTATAAATAATCAAAATGATACATAAATTTAATTGCTGGTGTCATGTAGTTATTTTTGAGGAACAGCCACAAATCTGAGATCTGGTATTTAACAAACAACTCAAGCTACCTACTCAGACTAAACACATAGTGTGTTTTCCAGGCTGTAATTTTATAAAAACAAAATATCTTTAGAGAGAGAACAAGCTAGTACTATTGCTTTAAAAATCACTTTAGGAAAAGTTTTCTTACTAAACTAAAATAAAATGTAGACAATCTAATCCATTTTACTGGCTGGCCGTGATCCGCCCTGTTGTGCCATGTTATTACCTTCATTTCTTTGACATCCCACACAAATGTCTTTCCTCTAACAGTCTCTAGGAGCAGATTAACTCCTCTCTTTCTGTGGTGGAGCTTTGTTTCTCCAAGAACCGAGGTTTGCAGATATTTTGGTTCTGGACTACCCTATACTGTTAAAAATTTCCAAGACCCTAAAGACCTTTTGTGCATTATATCTATCTATAATTATCAGATTGGAAATTAAACATATTTTGATTAAAAAACCACTTTATTTCAAAACAAAACAATTTATTAAAAAGAGTAGCACTATTTTATATTTTTGTAAATCTCTAACATCAGATTAACAGAAGAAAACTATATTCTCATATTTATATCTATGTTCAGTCTGCTGGGATATGTTGTTTCAGTTAAAGTGTGTAAAAAATCCAACCTCACACAGATATGTAAATAGAAATGTATTCTAATGGCCTTTTTAGATAATCATGGATATTCTTTTACCATTCTAGTCAAACTCAACTAGTAGTAATTTCATAAAGATTATTTGAAATTTGAAAGCTGACATTGAGTTGGCCAAAACATCTGTATTTTTTTTCCATGAAATAAAAGACACATTTTTCATTTTCACTAACAACTTTATTTATTTGGGTATTTTGAGTATGTCGGCTATCTCTCAGGTGGTATAACATTGTGTGTTTTCAATTAACATCTCTTTTTGATCGTTATCATCTTCAACTAGTCTACCTGACTGTGGAGCATCATCTAACAAGAACTCTCCAGCACGAAAGTTCACAAACCACTTTTGACACGTTCAATCACTCACAGACAGCACCTTCTCCACACACTGCATGATTTTTTTTTTTTTTTGCATTTCAGTTATGTTTTTACCTTTCTTGAAATAATAAAGCATAATATGCCAAAAATGTTGCATATTCTCTTCCATCTCAATATTAAAATGGCTACACAAAAACTCATCAATTTTGATTTTTTTTTTAGTGCACACTCATATGACAGCTGTCACAATACAATCTAAAAAAATTGTTTTGAATGAAGTTAAAGACAACTAAGTACTACTAAAGCCATCTTATTGGGAAAAAACAAACTTTTTGGCCAATGCAATATTATCAATGAACTTTTCATCTTCTGTTACACTAAAATCCACCAGTGTGTCTTTTATGTATGATTTTGTAAGTTCATACATTAGTCATTTACAGTTGTTATACAATATCTAAAAATCACATACATTATGAGATCACAGTCTCAGAAAAGTCGAAGTATTAGAAAGCTTTCAAGCTCATGGTTGTGGACATGTTTTCTAGAATTCTGGATTTTGCTTTAAAGCTTTCATCTTATCATTAACAAGAAATATTGTCAATTATTTTTCTTGAAGACATAGGCTCACTTTGTTCTTTTTTGAAAAAATGTGCTTGTCTGTCAGACATTCTTTCAAATAAAAAATGGTGTTCCCTGAAAAAGGAGCTAGTTCAGCCTACAACCCAAACACTGCGCAAGTACTTCCCCTGGAGTTAATCACCACACTCTGACAGGTAGCAAAAGTGATTTATACCTACTTATTATAAAATATTCAAAAGATGTGTACTCAAGGATCAAGATAAATTTAGTAATTTGTTGTGTTTCAGCAAGGAGAATTTAAGTGAAGCTGCTATTTTAAAAGTTTGTTTGTTTGTTTGTTTGTTTGTTTGTGTACTGTGAGGAATACCATGACAACAAGTACAGTTTGGAGCCATTGCCTTGATTTGTACTAAGAAAGAGCAGTTCTACTCACCATTGCTTTTGCCCCACCAGTACAAATGTCACACCATGAAAAATGCAAAAAATGTCTTAAGTATTGTTATGAAAAGAATTTTGACCTGGCAGACACCCTAAAATTGCCTCAAGGACACTCAGGAGTCCAAAAATCAAACTGTGAGAATTCCTGTCCTGGATAACTTTAACAAATTTTGCAAGTGTGTGTAAGTAAGTATAAAAGGAAGACTATGTAAATGGGTAGTAATCATTAAAAAAATGTATAAGTGCTTTAAAATAAAGCCATAAAAATCTCAAGATATAGGAATGTTATATACTCAAAACAAAACCTGTACCCTGGTCCACCAGTTTTTAACATAACTCTTTTTCAAATTTAATCTTTATTGTATTTTTCCATTACCATTTAGTCCCCTTATACCTCCTTCCTTAAGCAATCACCACACTGTTGTTCATGTCCAGGAGTCCTTTTCCCTTTGTGTTCAATCCCTTCAACCCCTCATCTCTTCACCCCACTAGCTGTCATCCTGCTCTCCATCTATGAGTCTGTCCCATGTTCCTTTTTAGTTCAATTTGTTCATTAGATTTCACATATGAGTGAAGTGATATAGTATTTGTCTTTCTCTGACTGGCTTATTTCACTTAGCATAATATGTTTCAGGTCCATCCATATTGTCATAAAGGGTAGAATTTTTCTTTTTCTTTTCTTTTTTTATGGCTGAGTAGTATTCCATTGTATAATTGTCCCATAGTTGTTTTATCCACTCATCTACCAATGGACACTTGGGCTGCTTCCATAGCTTGGTGATTGTTAAATAACACTGCAATGAACATAAAGGTACTTATGCTCTTTCAAATTAGTGTTTTGGGTTCCTTAAATATATTCACAAAAGTAGAATAGCTGAGTCAAAAGGCAGATCCATTTTTAATTTTTTGAGGTATTTCCATACTGCTTCCCACAGGGCTGCACAAATCTGCATTCCCACCAATAGTACAAAAGGGTTCCTCTTTTTCCACAGCCTCACAAGCACATATTTGTTGATTTATTGATAATCGCCATTCTGACAGGTGTGAGGTGATATTTCATTGTGATTTTAATTTGCATTTTTCTGATGATTAATGTTGAGCATCTTTTCATATGTCTATTAGCCGTCTGTATGGCCTCTTTGGAGAAGTGTCTATTCAGGTCCTTTGCCCATTTTTAAATTGGATTGTTTGGGGTTTGGGGGTTTAGTTGTGTAAGTTCCTTATAAATTTTGGATATTAACACCTTATCAGATGTATCAGCAAATGTGTTCTCCCATTCTGTGCGTTGTCTTTTTATTTTGTTGATGATTTCCTTTGCTGTGCAAAAAGTTTTTAGTTTGATGTAGTCTCATTTGTCTATTTTTTATTTTGTTTCCCTTGCTTGGGGAGAAATAACCAATAAAATACTGCTATGAGCAATGTCTGAGATTTTGTTGCCTATGTTTTCTTCTAGGATTTTTATGTTTTCAGGTCTCCCAACTAATTTTTGATCCATTTTTATTCTGGTGTATCGTGTAAATCCAACTTTGTTCTTCCTTCTCAGTATTGCTGTTGCCATTTGGGGCCTTTTGTGGTTCCATACAAATTTTTGAAATATTTTTTCTGCTTTTGTAAAATATGTCATTGGAATCTTGATAGGAATTGCATTGAATCTATAAATTGTTTGAGTAGTATGGACATTTTAATGATGTTAATTCTTCCTATCCATGAACACAGTATATGCTCCCGCTTATTTGTCTCTTCCTCTATTTCTTTCTTCAGTGTCTTAAATTTTCCGAGTACAGGTCTTTTATATTCTCGGTTAGGTTTATTCCTAGGTATTTTACTCTTTTTGTAACAATTGTTAATGGGATTGCTTTCTTAATTTCCTTTTCTGTTAGTTCATTATTGGCATATAAAAATGCAACTGATTTCTGGATATTAATTTTGTATCATGCTAATTTGCTGAATTCATTTATCAGTTCTAGTTGTTTCTTGGTGAAATTTGGGGGGTTCTCTATGTACAGTATCATGCCTGAAAATAATGATAGTTTTATTTCTTCCTTTTCAATTTGGATGCTTTTATTTCTTCTTCTTGTCTGATTGCTGTGGCTGGGTCTTCCAGTACTATGTTGAATAAGAGAAGTGAGAGCAGACATCCCTGTCTTGTTCTTTATTTAAGAGAAATTCTTATGTTTTTTACCCACTGAGTATGATGTTGGCAGTGGGTTTGTCATATATGGCCTTTATTTTGTTTAGGTGTTTTCCCTGTAATCCCACTTTTCTAGAATTTTTATCATAAATGAGTGCTAGATTTTATCAAATGCTTTTTATGCATCTATTTATATGATCATGTGGTTTTTATCCTTCATTTTGTTTATGTAGTGAATCACATTTATTAATTTGGAAATGTTGTACCAAATTTGCATTTCCACAATAAATCCCACTTGATCATGATGTATGATTTTTTTGATGCATTGCTGTATTTGGTTTACTAATATTTTGTTGAGAATTTTAGCATCTATATTTATCAGGATTATTGGCCTATAATGTTCTTTCTTTGTAGTATCTTTATCTGGTTTTGGAACTAAGATAATGCTGGCCTCATAAAATGAGTTTGGGAGACTTCCTCCTCATTAATTTTATGAAATAGTTTGAGAAGGAAAGGTCTTAGTTCTTGGAATGTTTGGTAAAATTAACTTGTGAAGCCATTCATCCAGAGCTTTTGTTTGTTGGGAGTTTTTTTATTGCTGCTTCAATTTTCTAGATGTTATCAGTCTATTCAGATTCTCTGATTTTTTCCTGATTTAGTTTTGGAACACTGTATGTTTCTAGGAATTTATCTATTTCATCCAGTTTGTCAAGTTCGTTGGCAGATAGTTGTTCATAATATTTTCTTACAATCCTTTGTATTTCTTTGGGTCAGTCATTATTTCTCCTCTTTCAATTCCAATTTTATTTTTTTGGATTTTATTTTTAATGATTCTGGTTAAAGGTTTGTCAATCTTATCTTTTCAAAGAACCAGTTCTTGGATTCATTGATCTTTTAGACTCTATTTCATTTATTTCATCTCTGATCACTATTATTTCCTTCCTTCTACTCACTTTGGGTTTTGTTTGTTGTTCTTCTCAAGTTCCTTTAAGTGTGAAGTTAAGTTGTTTATTTGAGCTTTCTCTTGTTTTTTGAAATAGGCCTGTAATGCTATGGATTTCCCTCTTAGGACTGCTTTCCCTGAGTCCCACAGATTTTGGATTGTTGTGTCCTTATTTTCATTTATTTCAGGGTATCTTTGGATTACTTCCTTGATTTCATTGTTAACCCATTCATTGTTTGATAACATGTTACTTAGCTTCCATGTCTTTGTGTGTTTTTCAGTGTTCTTCTTGTGATTTATTTCTAGTTTCATAGCATTGTGGTCAGAGAAGATGCTTGATGTGATTTCAATTGTCTTAAATTTACTGAGACTTGTTTTGTGTCCTAACATATGGTCTATCCTAGAAAACATTCCATGTGCACTTGAAAAGTATGTATATTCTGCTGCTTTGGGATGAAATGCTCTGAAGATATCAATTAAATCCATTTGATCTAGTTTGTCCTTTAAGGTCTTTGTCTCCTTGTTGATTTTCCTCTGGAAGATCTATCCATCAAAGTCAATGGGGTGTTAAAATCCCCAACTATGACTACTTCTGTCAATCTCTTCCTTTATGTCCATCAAGATTTGCTTCACATATTTAAGTGTTCTTATGTTGGGTGCATAAATGTTTACTAGGGTTATATCCTCTTGTTGGATTGTTCCCTTTTTCACTATGTAGTGTCCTTCTTTGTCTCTTACTATAGCCTTGGTTTTAAAGTCTATTTTGTTGCATTTAAGTACTGAAACACAAGCTTTTTTTCCTTTCCATTTCTATGAAATATATTTTTCTCTCTCTTTACTTTTTTTAGTCTATGTGTATCTTTTGGTCTAGGATGGGTCTCTTGGAGGCAGCATATATATGGATCTTGTTTTCTTAACCATTCAGCTACCCTATGTCTTTTGGTTGGAGCATTTAAGCCATTTACATTTAAGGTGATTATTGATAGATACATATTTAGTGCCATTTTATTGTTAGCCTTTTTTCTTTTTTTTTTTTTCCTTCTTTTTCTTCTTATTCTTCCTAAAGCAGGCCATTTAACATTTGTTGCACTGGTTTCATGTTAACAAACTCCTTTAGACTTTTTCTTGTCTGGGAAGCTCCTTATTTCTCCTTCAAGTTTAAATGATAGCCTTTCTGGGTAAAGTACCCTTGGTTGTAGGTCCTTGCTTTTTATCATCATAAGTATTTCACACCACTCCCTTATGGCCTGAAATGTTTCTGATGAGTAATCAGATGACAGTCTAAATGATGTTCCCTTATAGGTAACTACCTGCTTTTCTCTTATAGCTTTTAAAATTCTCTCCTTGTCTTTAAGCCTTGTAATTTTAATTATGATTTGTCTTGGCGTAGGCCTCTTTGGGTCCAACTTGTTCAGGATTCTCTAAGCTTCCTGGACATGTGTGTGTTTTTCCATCACCAGACTGGGGAAATTTTTGGTCATTATTTTTTCAAATAGGTTCTCAATACCTTGCTTACTCTCTTCTCCTTCTGGTATTCCCATGATACAGATGTTGTTATGCTTTATGTTGTCCAAAAGGTTTCTTAAGTTCTTCTCATTTTTTAAATTTTTTTTTCCTACTTGCTGCTCTGCATAGGTGTTTTTTTCTACCTTCTCTTCCAAATCACTGATGTGGTCCTGTGCCTCATCTAACCTATTGTTTATTCCTTTCAGTGTATCATTTCTTTCAGATATTGCATTTTTGTTTCTGACTTGTCTTTTTTTATGGTTTCCATGTCTTTTTCCATACTGTTGAGTATCCTTATAATCATTACTCTAAATTCTCTATCTAATAAATTGCTATCTTCCATTTCACCTAGTTCTTATTCTGGAGAAGTCTCTTGTTCTTTCATTTGGGGTCTGTTCCTTTCTCTTCCCATTTTAGCTGCTGCTTTGTATTTTCTGCCTTAGTTATTAAGCTAATCAGTGATATAGCTTTAAGCTGTAATCAGCATCCTGGCTTAAGCACCACAGAATGTAGCAGAGTATTTTCTGCAGGTGGTGGCTATTGCTTTCCCTAAGGCTAATGCCACTTGGAGAGAATTGCCCTGCCTGAGAAATGTGCCTTCTGCAGTATGGGGAATGACTGCATAGTGTTCCCAGTGGCTGTTCCTTCAGTTATCTCCTCAGAGCCACCAACTCCAGACTCTCCTCAAGCATCTCTAGTCCTGGTGTTTTAAGCTGGGGCACCCAGCTTGGAGTTTAGACGCTACACTTCTAAGGGGGAATCCCCCAGCCACTGAAATTTCCCTCTGAACTTCAGCTGCTGCCTTGGGAGCCCAGCCAGCTTTAATTTCTATTATTGTTGCTCAGAATGGATATCTCCATTTATGGACATTGCAGACATTTTTCTTTTTTTAAATTTTTATTGTAAGCCCTTCATTGAAGACATCTCTGACTCAAGAGTGTGAAGTTACTTATGAAACTTTTCTGTGTTAAAAATATAGCTGATTTCTCCTTCTTAACTGTTCTCACATCACAACACTGATAGATTTTTCCTGAAAGATTTTTAAAAATAAGCATCATAATGTTAAGGAAAAATTAGAAACAAATGCATAGAGTCTATATAATTAATGCCTACTGTATTTATCTATAGGCAAAGGACAAAGCATAGCTCTAGACCCTCGTACAGTAAAATTGTTAACCAGGACTGCTGAAACTTATGATGAAAGAGTATGTGACATTCATTATACAGATCAATATTTTAATGGCTGAATGTCATAAAATATCACTCTTGACATGACTTGGCACTTTCCTTTATTAGAAAATATTTTAAGTAGTTAAGGAACAACATCATTAGCAAAAATATTTTATTTTTCAGAGTATTACTCTGGGTGCCGGCTGGCACAGGATGAGACATATTGCTCAGTACAAATTCCTCAGACTGAATGAAGGCTTTGAATTTGAATGAAAGTTCACATACTTGACTAAAATGTTGTCTTCCTTCTGGCATGGACTTTGAGAAATACCTCTGTTAGTATTTACACAGTTTTAGGAAGGCTCCAAGGTTTATGATCAGATTAGCCTATTTTCCTCCTAGTGCGTGGCTCTTGAGTCCACATGTGGTAAGTCTTCCTCTGAGAGCAGTAATAAGTAAAGCCTGTGCTTCAAGCATTCCTGCAGTCATGAATAATCAAAGTCTAATAAAATCAATGAGCTTAAGAGAGACTAGATTTCAGTAGGGATCTTATTTTAGCAAGCTAGAAGATTAAAAAAGACTTGGGTTTTTATACTTAAGTAATATTTAAAAATATATCCTCCCTACCCCACTCTCCTGGAAAATAATAAAATATCCATATTAGTTTTAAACAGCAGTGTATATGTTAAAAATGAAAGCCAGATATAGGATTGGGGCAGTGCAAAATATAGCTAAGTTACCTTCTTTGTCCCTGCTACATGCTTCTGAGCTGTTGTTGGCCTTGAAATTGGGCAATACTGAGCCAATGAGAAGACACCCAGAAGTCTAGTGGTTGTGGTCATGTGTGAGTATGGATAATGATGTGTTATTTAATCAGTTTATAGATTCTGAGCCACTTAGGAATACCTTTGGTAGAACAATATAAAGAAGGGCTATGCATAATGGATATCAATGGCTAGAAAACATTGGTGAGAATACATACATCTGTCTAAACACAGCATTCAATGCACTTACAGTCTCATCACTGGATAATAATGTTCATTTCAGCAACATTGCTTCATGCATAACCTGAGGCTAAGGGGAAGCCACCACAAGGGGGTGGCTAATAATATCCCTACTGATATAAGGATAAACTCTGTGTTTTGTGTACTTACAACTGTAAATTTACTTTTGCTCCCACCCTGTATGTATTAAAGAAAGAATGACCAGTGGGCAAGTTGCTTTTAGCTATAGGAAACAAAAGAGTATGAAGCTTTGCCATATACCTTTAACAGCAGCAACATTTCTTCTAATAGATACATGAAGACAAAGTGAATGAGTGAGTGAGATGAATAAACAAAATGATCACACATGACCCATCAGTAGAAAACTCAGGCATCTTTTGCAACTTGCATAGGTACTGTAGTGAAAAATTCACTTTCTTATTTAGTTTCTACAGCCACTTGAGCTCTACTTAATCCTTGCATAAAGTGACAGCTGGAAGTAGTATTTCACTTTTATAACTTTCAGAACATTTCTTGCCATCAAGTGTTTGGATTTGTGCCCATGTTTGTTTTTGCACCTCCTTGTGCTACACAGCAACCCTGCCTTCTCCAGGCCAAGGCCAGACAGAATTTGGGAGGCAAGTTCCAAAGGCTGACAGTGCCAGGTTTCAGATAGGAGTAGGCATCTCATGTCTTCCTTTCTCCTTTTCTGGTGGTAGGGAGAGTGATTTCTCTGCAATATGACATTTGAAACTATGTCTAGCTCTCGCTAAAGATAAGCAAGCTTCCAGCCCTGAAATAATTGGGAGGACACTGGATTCAAGAGCCCAGAAAATGTTGGGAGGCTTATTCCTCACTTAACTGTATGGTTCTGAGAAGAGTCAACATCTCCCAGTTACCATCTCTCCATTTCCAGGACCCCTGGACATTCTAATGAGGGAAGAGGAAAGAGGAGGAGGTGGGGAAGAAAGAGAAGGAGGAGGAGAAATAAAATCAGAAGTAAAATAATAGTTTAGAGTACTTGATAGAATAAGAGAAGTGGTTAGACTTTTCACTAACAAGAGTAAGAAAGAAAACCAAAGACAGATATATGCAAAGTATATTAGCTTATTTTGTAGATGTCAAAATTAAGACATTAATTTAAAAAAATTATGGAATGCTCTGTTAATATTAACTTTAAGACATAAAAGTTTACCTCTTTAAATAAGTTGGATTCCCTCCATTGAATTTACAAAGTATTTAATAACTCTGTCTTTGACACTATATTAGTATTAAATATAGTAGGTGTGAGTTACAGTGAGAACTGTTCAAAATGAAATTATGGGAACCAAAAACCATAGTCCTACAGCTTCTCATTTCCTCCCCATTCTTGACTATCAAAAGCAGACTTCACAGCATCTCTAGAAAATCTCAAATGTTTACTCCCTTCCATTGTATTTACCTTCTGCAAGTACCACTTGGATATTAACACCTTCAGAAATGTCTGTAATGGCTCCTAAAAGTTCTTCAGTTAGAAGTAAAACTTATAATTATGGCCTACCAGATATATCAGCTCTTAATTTATTCACCAGTCATTTATTGTAAACTTAGTATCTCTCAGGCATTTGAGAAACATGGGGAATATAGAGATGAAAATTGGGCTTATACTGTTGAGCAACATAGTTTTTGGAGAAAAAACTGATATGTACATGGCACTCCAACAATCAGTGTTTTGTTTTTTTAATATGCTTTATTGTTTATGCTATTACAATTGTCCCAATTTCTTTTCCCTTTGTTCCCCTCCACCCAGTTACCCCCCTCCCTCCAGTTGCCCCCCTTCCTTAGTCCATGCCCATTGGTTGTGCATATAGTTCTTGACATCTTCCTGTCTACTCCGCTCCCTCCTACTATGCTTCTTAATTCCTGTACCATCTCCCTCCTTTACCCCCTTTCCCCCTCCCCCCTGACCTCCCCCCCCAAATGTTCCCCATACCTATAATTCTTTTTCCACTCTCATTGCCTACTTAGTCTGCCCTTGTTTCAATTCCCTAGCTTCTCTTGTTGGTTGTTGTGATACAGCTTTCATTTTAATGTTTATAGTTTTGATCCTTCTTCTCCTAAACAAGTCCCTTTAACATTTCATATAACAGTGGTTTGGATCTGATGAACTCCTTCAGTTTTACGTTGTCCTGGAAGCACTTTCTCTGCCCTTCTATTCTGAATGACAGCTTCACTGGTTAGAGTATTCGTGGCTGTAGTTTTTTGCTTTTCATTACCTTGAATATTTCTTGCCAGTCCCTTCTTACCTTCAGAGTTTCTTTTGAGAAAACAGCTAATAGGCTTATTGGGACCCCTTTGTACATAATTCTCTTCTTCTCTCTTGCTGCTTTTAAGATTCTCTCTTTATTTTTAATTTTTAACATTTTGATTATAATATGTCTTGGTGTGGTTCTCCCTGGGTCCAGTTGTTTTGGAACTCTCTGTGCTTCCTGGGCCTGTAAGTCTATTTCCTTCCCCAAGTTAAGGAAGTTGTGCTTCATTACTTTTTCATATAATTTTTCAATTTCTAGTTCTTTTTCTTCACCTTCTGGCAGCCCTATGATTCAGATATTGGCCTGCTTGTAGCTGTCCAATAAGTTTCTGAGCCTCTCCTCATTTTCCTCACTTCTTGTTTCCTCTTTCTCCACTGGTTGACTATTTGTTCCTTCCCTATGTTCTGATTTGTTGATTTGATCCCTGGTTTTCTTTCCCTCACCACTTGTTTCATATGTGTTTTTGTTCATTTCAGCAGGACTACCTTCATTCCTTCCCCATCTTGATTAAGTCCCACTGTCATGTCTGTAAGCATTCTTATAACCAAAGCTCTGACTGAGCCTCAGAAAGATTTCCTATCTGCTTCTTCATTTGATTAGATATTTTCTGTCTGATCAGCTGTGTCACTGGGATCTCCATCATAATCTGTGCCATCCTATTTTGTGTTTACCTTTGCTTCCTGGCCAGGGCTGTCACATCTCCTACGCTATAGGGGGCAGAGCGCCATGCACTCATCACAGCCAGGCGACCCATCTCACCACGCTGTGGTGTTTTCTGCAGGAGTCGGAATCCAAGATGGCTTCTTGCCATTCACTCTCCGCTGAGAGAGCGGGAGCCTCCTCCTCTGTCCCCACCCGCTCCGGGCCTCACAGTCCAAGGCAATGGAGGTCTGCCTTCCCTGGCTTTGGAATCGCAAGCTGATGGGTCTGGTCTGCAACCAGGGGTGCACCCCAGGTGCTTCTCACCTCCCCCTAAATATGGGTGTCTATGTTTACCACTGTCCTGCCTCTGTCACTGCTGCTGCCGCAGACAGCACAGCTTGAACTCTCCTCCCCAGCTTCGCCCCTACTACTTGTCCAGACGAGCACCACTTCTTTATAACTTCATACATTGGACTTCCATTTATTTTCTGGAACTTCTAGTTATTTCTGGTTTTGCGGTAGTTGTATTCCTTTTTAGTTGTGGAGGGAGATGGAGCATGCCAGTATAGACCTCCATCTTGGCCAGAAGTCTCCTGTGTTTGTTTGCTTCTGTGTCCCAGGGATAGCTGTTGCTCCTACTACATTGTAAGGGGCAGAGCCTTAGGTATTCATTAGTAACGGGCAACCTGTTTCACCACGTTGTGACACTGTATATGGGGGAGGGGTCTCAGAAGGAACAACACTGCTTGCCCAACATTGGTTCCCCATTTCCAGGCACTTATCCCACTTCCGTACAGGACTGGCGCCCCTCTAGCCGCTGTCCTGGCCATTGTTCCCAGAGTGGGTGGGTCTGCGGATGTTCTAGGACCATGGGGGCTCTTTAAACAAGCAGACTCTGCTGAGAGATCAGCAGTTTCTGCCTCCATTCCAACCCCCACTGGTTTGCACAGTCAAAAGCAATGAGGCTTGATTTTCCCTGGTGCTGGGACAGTGAGCTGCATGGTCTGGTTTGGTGCTGGGAATGCTCCCCAGGGGTCCCTCCTGACTTTTTAAAATGTGCTTTCTGCCAGCCTGCTGCTGTTGCCACTGTTGCTGCTGCTGCCGCCACCACACCATGTCCTCTCCGCCCCGACTCCGCCCCTCCTACCTGTCTGGATGAGTATTTCTTCTTTATATCTTTGTTTGCTGAACTTCCATGCACTTTAATTTTCTGGAACTTCTGGTTGTTTCTAGTTTTGAGGTAGTTTTATTCCTTCTTAGTTTTGGAGGGAGATGCAGCATGTCTGTCTACACCTCCATCTTGGCTGGAAGTCCACCAATTAGTGTTTTAAGTTCTATGGGAACATGGAGACAATAGCTCTAAAACCTAGAGCTGAATAAAAGGGGAGACTTTTTCAGAGAGATGATGATTAGGTTGATTTTGAAATAAAAAGAAGACATTATTCAGGTGAACAAAGTTTATCTCCAGGGGACAGCATGTGCAAAGGCATAGAGGTGAGAGAGAACATGGTTCAGTGAACTAAAAGAGGAACACCATGTCTGGAGGATAAAGGATGTGTGACAAGTGATCAAACTAGTCAGTTACATAGGGGACAGCTAAGAAGAGCCCTGGAAAGAACTTGTAGTTTAACTCTAATGTGACATGGTGACATCAAAAAATTTAGGTAAGAAAACAAAAATATAATTTTTTTATTTTGGAAAGATTTCTCTAGAAGTCCTATGGAGAACTGATTGATGTGAAAAAGCCAATATAGAAGGTATTAAGAAAACTGATAGATAAATAATAAGGATTGGGTAATAGAGTCAATGATGAGAGGGGAGTGTGAAAAGAAAGATATGGAAAGATGAGATTTAGAAACTGAACTGACAACATCTGGTCACAAATTGTATGGGGAGCCATTATTGAATGAGAGAGAAGTCAAATAAGATTCCCAGTTAATGATTTTGTGACTTTGAAGAATAATCAGGTCTGAGAGGAGAAATAGACTCAGTTGTGGACGTATTGCCTTTGAATGACCTTTGCATGTATGAGTCTATGCTCCAGTGCATGTACTGGAGCAGGAGGTACATATTTAATAGTTATCATCATATTAACTACATATATAAAAAACTTTACAATTAGATGAAGTTATTTGGGTTTTATACCTGAAATCACTAATCAATCATCTAAAGTGATTTGAAAGAGAAAAGAGTTTTAAGAAAGAAATGGTCAATAGTGTTAAATACAGCAAAGGTGTGCTGTGAGATAAAGCCTGAAAACACTGTTGTTATGGCAACTCTTTAATCTTTCTACTATAGTTTCATTTGAATGTTAGGTGTAGAAATAAGAGTATAGGGAGTTGAGTGAATGAAAGGCCAGATATGGAGAAAATGTGAGTTTAACATTTGAATCATCGAGGATAGACTAGGTTATGTTGCAGGAAGAAACAAATCTCAAATATAGGGCCTTAATAAAACAAAGGTTTATTTATCATTGTGCTACATTTTAGTGCATATTATCAGAGAATTCTGCTCACCACAGAAGGCTCCACTTAACTTATGCATTTATAGTTGGTGCAACAAGAAAGAGAATTGCTGTGTCTCACAATGGCAATTCATTGCTTTCTTCTGGAAGCCTTAACTGCCACTTCACTCTTGTTTCACTAGCCAAAGCATGTCACATGGCCACACGAGGCAGAGGAGTGTAATGCTACCACATGTTTAGAAAGAGAACTGGGAGATTTGTGCACAGTCCTCATGAGGGAATTAGAACAGCAGTAGCTACAAAGGGTTGTTAAGTTTGAGAACAGATTTTGGTTTGTCTGATTTTAAGATGGAACACACAATGGACTGGTGGAATGCATTTCCACACTTCACACTGTGCTCTGGTTGTGCAACACACCCATTAAGCACCATTCATGTCTAGCCTCTCTACAGGAATATCCTTCCTACTTATACTGTATTGGGTACAACTTGCTTCACCTTCAAAACTCTGCTCAAGAATCATGAATGAAGCTGAACTTTGATGAGACTACTTGTGTCTGATTTTATTTAGGTAAGTATATTTTGTTGTGTTTCCACTGTTGGCTTATTTGTATATTTTTCTTCCGGTTTTGAAGTCTTTTACCCTAAGTCTTTAAAAGGCAAGAATGTTTCTTTTGTTTTCTTTCTTTGCATGGGGTAACCAGCCAGAACGTATATACTCAGTCCATGATGTTGGCTCCATGATGTTGTCTAAACATTGGTTTCTGGGTGGACAGAGAAGACCCTTCTGCAAAGTTCTTTGGACCTGACTAACCCATAGATTCATTTATACAATGGTTTATGAAGAAAACTGCAGCTTGTTTTTTTCCATGGCTGAAGAGACAGGAAATTGAGTAGCAGTGCCCTAAGTCTATGGAAACTCCACCCGTGTACTGGCACCATGGTAATTTTGCTTAATCTGTTTTCTGGGACTAGCCCAAACCTGTCAAATTCTCACTTTAAAAACTTGCAGATGCATCTACCACATATTTATGCACTCACATTCATATGCATAGCAGTTGCTACTGAGATGAGACACCTCATCAAGAAGGTTTACAACTGTGCTGTTTATATGATAGCAGACTTATTCTGATTTGCCTTCATTCTCTCATCTGGTCTTCCAGAACCATGGTCATACATGTGCAGGGTAACTCTCTAGGTTCAGAGTACAGTCAGTTCTGTGGGCTACGTATGCTAACTGGCACCTAAGCATCAAACCTGTAACCTAGACTTCATTAAAACAACTCAATCTACTGAACTAAACAACTATCGATATGCAGACTCACAAGGAATTTGGCGGTGAAGCAGGTGCACATGCATTTTGGTAAGGATTTCCATTATGCTCAGAACTGAAAATTTAGACTCAGTCATTAAATCGTTGAGCCGGGAGTCACAGAAACCACCCACACACAAAATAAATAGGTCAATACATTACCCAGGCAGACCAGAAGGGCTTTTTAATGAAAAGGAAAAATTTGTTGAGAAGTGTGTTTAATGAGAAGATGAGCTAGGCAGCAAAGACATTGTATGGTTAGGGAAAAGCTAAGCAACAGCTATTTGCATGTGTCCTGAGGACAAGTATCCATTGTGATCCAGTGAAGCTACTAAATACCTCTTCTGCAGAGGTGAGAAAATGCAATTTTTGATACTGCTAATTTCAATTCTTGATTCAGGGTAGTAGCAAAAACACTACAGAAGCCTTGCAGCCAAATTGTAATCATAAATAATTTCCTCTCAAGTGAGTTGACTCCATCTTGCACTTATCAGCTTATAGGTCAGCATAAATGTTTTTATAATGAACCATTAAATGGGGAAAGTATAGTCTAGACTGGCAGTCAGAAGTCCTACTGTTTTCTCTCAGCAACTTGACCGAGTTTAACTCTGGATAATTGGCCAAAACTGATAATATCAGCTTCCAGGCATGTTAGGTGGGGACAGGATCTTGCATTTTAAGAGGTGTAATATGTTGTGACAATGGACAATGTATGTACTCAGGGCTGGCTGGTTTGGGCCACTGATTTGTTCCTCCCTTAGCTCACTTCTACTCACTAAGCACACATTTCTTTTATTCTTTTTACTCTCCTCCACTCCTGCCTACTCCTACATTCTGATTCTCTCAGTTGCTCTCCATTCTGATATGTTTTTGTCCTGCTGGGGAGCAATGGGGGAAAATGGAACAACTGTAATTGAAAAACCAAAAACTAAAATTAAAAATAATTAAATTAAATTTAAAAAGAAAAGGTAACTATAATTTGAAGTCTGTAGGAAATTATGAGAAATGTGAGCCTTTTATCATAGAGGTGCTAGGTTACAGCTCAACAGACTTGTTGAAAGAGAGTTTGTCCAAACTATAATAGAAGGAAGCAGGCAATATTCAGCACTTCTGACTTATAAACAAGGAGAGTTGTTTTCCAGTTTTGCTCTTCCAGTACTAAATGTCCTGACATATCCTTCCAAATTCCAATGACTTGGTAACCGGCACAGGCCAGTCAACAACTACTTCCTAAACACTACTATGACCAATGAAGTTCTTTAATCCATTATTGAATTTGCTTATTTCATGACATGTTCTAAATTTAGAGACTAAAATCACCTACTATAAATTCAAACTACTATTTTAAATTTGACTGTTTTTGCCAAGACCAACAGAAAATTTACAGTAAATCATCATTAGTACAACCAGCATTATACTTTCCAAGTCATCTTTAAGGAAAAGGTCTGCAACACTGCTGTTCATGGAAATAGAAATACAAACTACTGTTACCAGGAGGGTCTTTGCAGACCATTCCCACAATTAGAATTTAAGTAGAAGAAAATACTTAGAAAATACAAAGACCTGTAATGTCTTGTAGTTCAAGCAGGTGAAACTAAGTCTCACACCATTCACCAAAGGGATGGGAATTATTTTAACTTAATCGCAACTTGATTTTGTGACCTATTTTTTGACTACTACATATCTACTACAGCCAGTCCAATGCTGTTTTGCTCAGTTCCTATGTTAACCCAGGAATGCTCATCAGAACCTGCCCCTCAGGAAGGGAAGTTAGTATTTTTCAAGGAAAGAAAGCCCAGCAGAATGATGTTACGATAATTTCATCCAATCCCAACATGTTCCGCTATTCAAAATGATAAACCTTTTAAATCTAGAAATGTAGTAGCCACATTATACCTTAGCATATTGAAGGATCTCTAAACCCCAAGGGCCAAAATTATAAGGCAGAAAGTAATCATTGGTAAAATAATTTGAAACCAACTTTTATCTTCTTCTAGGAACTTTAATTTGAAAAGAAAAAGCCTTGAAAAGTAATGAAATGCTCTAATCCACAGGTAAAACATCAATTAAATCATTAAATTTCTCATAAATATATAGATACTGAAAAATATAAATAAGAAATCAATTTTAGAAAAGAGAAAAACTGATTAACAGGGAAGGGCATCCAAATTATTCCCTCTGAGAAAAAAATATAGAATAGCCACTTGCTATGTTTTTAAGTGAGTTATTTGATTTGGGCAACCTGGAAAATTCTCTTTCTCTCTCTCTTTCTCTTCCCCATCCCTCCTTCTCCCTCTCTCCTTTTTTTTTTTTTTTATGTTACAAAAATTGTTGTTGTTTTTATTTTATTTTTAGGTTTTTCAATTACAGTTGTCCAATTTTTCCCCCATTGCTCTCCCCCACCCAGTCCACCCCTTCCCCCACAGTCATATCCCTCCCTGTTGTCCATGTCCATGAGTCATTTATACACGTTCCTTGACTAAACTCTTCCCTTACTTATCCCGGTTCTCTCCCTCCCCTCTCCCCACTATCGACTGTTATTCTGCTCCTTGTCCTATTTAGTTCGTTTGTTTATGTTGTTCTTCAGTTTCCTGTATTAGGTGATATATGGTATTTTTCTTTCTTTGCCTGGCTTATTTCACTAAGCATAATTCTCTCTAGTTCCATCCATGTTGTCGCAAAAGGCAGGAGTTCCTTCTTTCTCTCTGCTACATAATATTCCATTGTGTAAATGTACCACAGTTTTATGATCCACTCATCTACAGATGGGCACTTAGGCTGTTTCCAGCACTTAGCTATTATAAACAGTGCTGCTATGAACATAGGGGTGCATAAGTTCTTTTGAATTAGGGTTTTAGGATTTTTCAGGTATAATCCTAGCAGTGGAATCGCTGGTTCAAAAGGCATTTCCATTTTTAGTTTTTTGAGGTAATTTCATACTGTTTCCATAGTGACTGCATTAGTCTGCATTCCCACCAACAGTGCAGTAGGGTTCCCATTTCTCCGCATCCTCTCCAGCACAAGTTGTTTGTTGATTTGTTGATGACGGCCATTCTGACTGGTGTAAGGTGGTATCTCATTGTGGTTTTTATTTGCATCTCTCTGATGGCTAGTGATGTTGAGCATTTTTTCATGTGTCTATGGACCTTTTGTATGTCCTCTTCGGAGAAGTGTTTGTTCAGGTCCTTTGCCCATTTTTTAATTGGGCTGCCTGTTTTCTTGATGTTGAGTCGTATAAGCTCTTTATATATTTTGGAGATCAGTCCCCTGTCTGTGATATCATTGGCAAATATGTTTTCCCATATGGTTGGTTTCCTTTTCATCTTGCTGATGTTTTCTTTTGCTGAGCAGAAACTCTTTAATTTGATGTAGTCCCATTTGTTTCTTTATTTTTCTTTATTTCTCTTGCCTTAGGAGATGTATTCATGAGAATATTGTTACGTGGGATATCTGAAATTTTCCTGCCTATGTTTTCCTCTATGACTTTTGTGATGTCACGGTTTATATTTAAGTCTTTGATCGATTTTGAGTTTATTCTTGTGTGTGGTGTAAGTTGGTGGTCTAGTTTTATTTTTTTGCACGTCCCAGTCCAGTTCTCCCAGCACCATTTGTTAAAGAGGCTCTTCTCACTCCATTTTATGTTTCTTCCTCCTTTATCAAAGATTAGTTGACCATAGAGGCCTGGGTTTATTTCTGGGCTCTCTATTCTGTTCCACTGACCTATATGTCTGTTCTTATGCTTGTACCAGACTGTTTTGATTACAGTGGCTTTGTAGTATTGTTTGATATCTGGTATCATGATTCCTCCTGCTGTGTTCTTCTGTCTCAGGATTGCTTTTGCTATTCGGGGTATTTTTTGGTTCCATATGAATTTTTGAAGTATTTGTTCTAGGTCTGTGAAATATGTCATTGGTATTTTAATAGGGATTGCATTGAATCTGTAATTTGCTTTGGGTAGTATGGCCATTTTGATGATGTTGATTCTTCCCATCCAAGAACATGGTATTTGCTTCCATTTATTTGTATCTCCCTTAATTTCTTTCTTCATTGTTGCATAATTTTCAGTGTACAGGTCTTTTATCTCTTTGATTAAGTTTATTCCTAGGTATTTTATTTTTATTGTTGCTATAGTAAATGGTATTTTCTTTTTTGTCTCTGTCTATGATATTTTATTGTTGATGTACAGAAATGCCTTAGATTTCTGTATATTTATTTTGTACCCTGCGATTTTGCCAAATTCACTTATTATATCGAGTAATCTTTTAGTGAAGTTTATAGGGTTTTCTAGGTATACTATCATGTCATCTGCATATAATGATAGTTTTACTTCTTCTTTCCCAATTTGGATGCCTTTCATTTCTTTGTCTTGTCTAATTGCCATGGCTAGGACTTCCAACACTATGTTGAATAGGAGTGGAGAGAGTGGACAGCCTTGTCTTGTTCCTGATCTCAGGGGGAATGCTTTCAGTTTTTGTCCATTGAGTATGATGTTGGCCTCAGGCTTCTCATATATAGCCTTGATTATGTTAAGGTATGCTCCCTCTATTCCCATTTTGCTGAGTGTTTTCATCATAAATGGGTGTTGTACTTTATCAAATGCTTTTTCTGCATCTATTGATATGATCATGTGATTTCTGTCTTTCCTTCTGTTTAGGTGATGTATTATATTTATTGATTTGCAAATATTAAACCATCCTTGCATCCCTGGGATGAATTCCACTTGATCGTGGTGTATGATCTATTTGGTGTATTTCTGGATCCTGTTTGCCAATATTTTGTTGAGGATTTTATCATCTGTGTTCATCAGTGTATTGGTCTGTAGTTTTCTTTCTTTGTTGTGTCTTGACCTGGTTTTGGAATTAGGGTAATACTGACTTGATAGAAAGAGTTTGGGATATTTCCCTCTTCTTGGATTTTTTGGAATAGTTTGAGGAGGGTAGGAGTTAGTTCTTCCCTAAATGCTTTGTACAATTTGCCTGTGAAGCCATCCAGTCCAGGGCTTTTGTATGCCAGGAGATTTTTGATTACTGTTTCAATTTTCTTCTTTGTTATTGGTATGTTGCGACTTTCTACTTCTTCTTGATTCAGTTTTGGAAGGTTATATGTTTCTAGAAATTTGTCCATTTCTTCTAGGTTGTCAAATTTCTTGCCATACAGTTGTTTGTAGTAATTTCTTACAATCGTTTGTATTTCTGTGGTAGCAGTCATGATTTCTCCTCTTTCATTTCTGATTTTGTTTATTTGGGTCTTCTCTCTTTTTTTTCTTGATGAGCCAGGCTAGAGGCTTGTCGATTTTGTTTATTTTTTCAAAGAACTTGCTCCTAGTTTTGTTGATCTTTTGAATTGTTTGTTTGGTCTCTATGTCATTTAATTTTACTCTCATCCTGATGATTTTCTTCCATCTCCTTGTCCTAGGCTTTGTTTGTTGTTGTTGTTCTAGTTCTTGTAGCTTTAGGGTTAGATTTTTTATTTGAGATTCTTCTATCCTTTTCAGATAGGCCTGTATTGCTATGAACTCCCCTCTTAGGACTGCTTTTTCTGTGTTCCATAGGTTTTGGGCTGTTGTGTGTTCATTATCATTAGTTTCTAGAAATTTCTTGATTTCTCCTTTGATGTCATTGTTAATTCATTCATTATTTAATAGCATGTTATTCATTCTCCATGAGTTTAGGTGTCTTTTTTTTTTTTTTTTTCTCTGAAGTTGATTTTTAGTTTCAAGGCATTGTGGTCTGAAAAGATGCTTGATATGATTTCAATGTTCTTGAATTTGTTGAGGCTTGTTTTGTGTCCTACCATGTGGTCTATCTTTGAAAATGTCCCATGTGTATTTGAAAAGAATGTATATTTTGCTTCTTTGGGGTAGAAAGTTCTATATATATATCAGTTAAGTCCATGTGGTTTAGTGTGTTATTCAATGCCTGTATATCCTTGGTGTTTCTTTGCTTTGATGATCTCTCTGTTGTTGATAATGGAATGTTAAAGTTCCATACTATGAGTGTGTTGTTGTTAATATCCTTCTTGTGGTCTTCTAGTATTTTCTTTATGTGTTTGGGTGCTCCTATGTTGGGTGCATATATGTTTATCAGTGTTATATCTTCTTGATGGATTGTTCCCTTAAGTATTATAAAATGTCCTTCTTTGTCTTTTTTTATTGCCCTTGCTTTGAAATCCGTTTTGTCTGATATGAGGACTGCTACCCCAGCTTCTTTTTTCAGGTCCGTTTGCTTGGAATACTTTTTTATATACCTTTACTTTCAATCTATATAAATCTTTTGTTTTGAGGTGTGTTTCTTGTAGACAGCAAATATGTGGGTCCTGTTTTCTTATCCATTCCGTTACCCTATGTCTTTAAACTGGAGCATTTAATCCATTTACATTTAAGGTTATTATTGAGATGTATTTATTCATTCCCCTTTGTACCTGTGTTCCTCTCCTCTTTTTTTCTTCTTTTTCTTAAAGCATTCCTTTAGCATCTCTTGCAATGCTGGTTTTGTGGAGATATATTCTTTTAGTCTTCCTTTGTCTGGGAAACTCCTTATTTCACCTTCCAACTTGAATGAGAGCCTTGCTGGGTAGAGTATTCTTGGTTGTAAGCCTTTGTTTTTCATTGCTTGAAATATTTTTGACCATTCCCTTCTGGCTTGTAGTGTTTCTGTTGAGACATCGGTCAATAGCCTTATCGGAGCTCCCTTGTATGTTATTTGCTGTTTTTCTCTTGCTGCTTTTAGGATTCTCTCTTTGTCTTTGAATATTGCCATTTTAATTATGATGTGCCCTGGAGTGGGTTTTTTGGGGTTCTACTTCATTGGAACTCTCTGTGCTTCTTGAACTTGCATAACTTTTTCTTTCATCAGATTGGGAAAATTCTCTGTCAATACTTCTCCTATCAGCTTTTCTATTCCACTCTCCTCTTCTCCCTCTCTTATTCCGATGACCCTGATGTTGTTTCTCCTCATGCTATCCTGTAATTCCCTTACATCTTGTTCATATTTTTTCAGTCTTTTTTCATTCTGTTGTATTGTCTGGGAATTTTTTTCTACATTGTCTTTTAACTCACTGATCTGATCATCTGCTTTGCTTAGTCAGCTTTTGATTGATTCTACTGTGTTTTTCAGTTCAGAAATTGTATTCTTCATTTCTTCCTGGTCCTTGTTAATAATTTCTATGTCCTTTTTTATGCTGGTGTAGTTCTCTGCAAGTTCCCTGTAATTTTCTTGGAGCTGTTGGTAACTTCCTTGGAGGTTGTCGTAGTTGTTTTTGAGGTTGTTGAGTATATTTAGATTCTTCACCGCCATTGTTTTGAATTCCATGTCTGACATTTGGGCTATGTCTATTCCACCTACCTCTCTTTCTGGGGATTCCTCTTTTCTTTTCATTGAGAGGTTGTTTCTGTGTCTTACCATGTTGGATTTCTTGTTTGTTTTTGTTTTTTGTATTTGTCTGCTTTGACTTTCCACCTTTGTGGTAGGAGATTTTTTATAGGAGATCTGGGGGTTTCAGTGGTGCAGTCTCTTTGATCTTCTGAGCCTGATGTTCTTGGAGTACCCTTTATGTCGTTTGTTTATGCTGTCTGGTTATATTTCAGATGCTCTTTGGCAGGACCTTCCCTCTGGCTAGTTGATTGAGAGACTCTGTCCACTTTGTCTTGAGTTCTTTTGTGGAGATGCTGTTAAAAACATAAACACACAGCCCAGGCAGGAAACCCACACCCTCAAAAGTATCCCCCACCCTCTATCCCACTACTGTCAGCCAGTGAGCCAGTATTAATATAAATGTAGAGAGATTAGAGCTTTTATACTATAGGAAGAATAGATAAAATTCATTTTTAAGAAGGAAAAATATGATTTCTGAGAGAGGGGATGATAGATTAATAATAGTAGCAAGTAGTGTTGAGACTATGCAAGACAGTAGGTAATATTTAAATTGTATGTTAATAATAATAAAAGGAGGGAAGAATGCAGAATATAGTAAGAAAGTGGGATCATATAGTATTAGATTTATATAGTAGTTATATTCTATTTATTTAGTGTGAAAGGGAGGCTAAACTAGACAGACAAACAAATAAACAAAAATTAAAGAGGAAGGATGAGAAGGAGAGATGTTATGAGACAAATTAAAGATATAGTTTTTAAGGAAAAAAAAGTAAAAAGAATTAAAATTAAAATCAAATTTAAAATTAAGAATAGGAAATTAAAGAAAAATTAAAATAAAATACAAATAAAAAAACTAAGATGGAAATAAAAATTTAAAAATATATTAAAAGAAAGTTTTTACTCAGTTCAGCCTTTGTGTGTCATCTTCTTTTTCTGGATCCACCGCTGGTCTAATGAGGCGGGCCAGAGGTTCCTGTTCCTTGCAGCAGCAGTGTGCGCCCACAGTGGCCAGCGCTTTCCTTTGGCGCCTGTTAGAGCTGGCCAAGGTGCTTTTGTGTGCACACCCGTGGCTCACAAGGCAGCCTGAGCGATAGACTCAGGCCTGCCGAGCCGAGCTCCAGGAGTTGGTCTTTCGCCTCTTGGGGCGGGGTCCCGGACGCTTGTGCACAGTGGAAGTGAGTGTCTGTGAGTTGCCCGCCCACTGTTCCCGCACTGCAGCCACCTGCGGTTCCACACCCAACTGGGCAGCATGAGCAGAGCCCGAGCAAGTGGTCTGCGCTCCAGCCTGGCACCCACTGGAGCTGGCCAGTGTGTCTGCGCACGGTCTTCTGCGTGCTCAGCTGGCCCTCCTTGCGCCTGTTGGGGTACTGATCTTATGTCTGTTGGGGTGTGTCCGAGGGGCACCTGGACGCACGGCCTGCGCACCTGGGCCAGTGAATCAAGTCACTTCCCTGTGCGCACCCGCACAACCCAAGGGGAGGGTTGGGGAGTAGGCAAGTGCACTTCTGCATCTGCGCTCCTCAAGAATGTCCTATCACCCCCAACCTTTCCTCCCCTTTCCACAGTTCACAAGAGAAAAATATAAAGGAGAATCACATTTTCACATGTACAGCAGTACGCTGTTTCTTGTGTTTCAGCACCAGTGCCACCTGGTCCAGTCCTGTCTCTGCCAGAGGGCAGAGATCCGCTCTCCTCCCGATTCCTCTCTGCGGAAGCCTGTGGTCGCTAAAAAGCCTTTGTGTACTTCCAGCCGCAGCTCGGGTAGCCACCCCAGTCAGAAATCCCGTCTCGTCCCTTTTTCCTCTGCTATCCTCACCAAATAGGTCATCCCCAGATGGTTTTCTCTAATCCAGCAATGCCAAGGTTTGACTCTTTCCAGTGTCTAGCTGCTCACTGAGATGTTCTGTCTGCAATTAGTCCAAACTACAGACGAGTCTCGGGAGCCAGAAAGCACAGCCTCCCCTCACTCCTCTGCCATCTTCTCCCTATCTCCCTTGCTCTTAAATAAATATTTTTGTTTAGACTTTTGAAAATCAAATATTAACATTTTTTTAAGTATATTTTATTGATTATATTGTTACAATAGTTCCAATTTTTTTTTCCCCTTTGCTCCCCTCCGCCCAGCACCCCCCCTCCCCAACAATCCCCTCTCCAAGTCCATGCCCATGGGTCGTACATACAAGCTCTCCCGCCTCACCCTTTCATATATTCTTCTTCTTCTTTTTTTAAAATTAATTAATTAATTAGTTAAATATTTTAACAATAAAAAATAACAATTCCTCCCTCTCAGACTTAAGACCCTTTACAATCTTATAAAGGACAATGGATGAAGGTCTCGAGCTCCTCTAGCTGCTTCAAGCTGGACATGGTCGTCGTCCTACCTACCCGTGGGTCAAGAAATCCCTAATAAGAGTGGGGATGTGGAGGGGAGGGTGGCCCTCCCACAAGGGGAAGGATCGTGCAGACTCCAGGTTGGTTGGCTGTCTCTGGACAACGGCATGCTTGGTTTGACAGGCTGGCATCCTTGTTGTATTCTGGGGGCAACAGGGTTAAAGGACATCATTTAATCCGTAACCACTAGATGACAAAAGACAGGTATTAATTTTTCAATGTCCCACATTAGGGAAAAGAAGGGCTTCTTTGGAGGAAGGTGTGCCAGGTACATCTCACCTGTCCAAAACCCTTTTGCCCATTATACTTATTTTGGACTGAGGGAAATATTTTAGGTTTCCCCCATCTCAGGCCTCTGGGCTTTTTCTGTCCAAGCCATTAGGATAGAAAAGAGAAACCAATTTTAAAGTGAAGCCCACAGACCACCCCGTTCTTCACCAACCCAGCCACTTAGTTCAGCCAAACCATTGAGTCTCAGGAGGCAGCAATGCAGACAGGATTAAGTGAGGCCTATGCATACAGATAATCACTCAGGTAATGAGATTGTAGGCTTATGCCCTTTGAAAACAGAAAACACATGTTAATTTATGTAACATAACCCACATACAAGTCTCTAAATCTGTAGGACTGTCTTATCGGAAGGAAAATCCTTGTCCTTCTAATATTCACTGAACTTGCATTTCTATTCTTTATATTTTTATTCCCCCCCCACTAAAAAATTTTCTGTTTGTTTGTTTTTCCACTACAGTTGTCTCACTTTTTTTCCCCCTCTTGCTTCCCTGCACCCTGCCCCCCCCCACAGTCAGTCCCCACCCAGTTGTCCATGTCCATGGGTCATTCATACATGTTCTTTGACTAGACCCTTCCCCTTCTTACCCCTTCTCTCCCTCCCATCTCCCCCTTTGTTACTGTTAGTTTATTCCTTGTTTACATACCTCTGGTTCAATTTTGCTCATTTGTTTGTGTTGTTCATTAGTTTCCTGTAACAGGTGACAGCATAAGGTAATTTTCTTTTGTTGCCTGGCTTATTTCGCTAAGCATAATTCTCTCTAGTTCCAATCATGTTGTTGCAAATGGTAGAAGTTCCTTCTTTCTTTCAGTACTTATTCATTGTCATTTTCCCCCTTTGTACTCGTGTTCCTCTCTGTCTCTCTGTTTCTTCATCTTCTTAAAGCAGACCCTTTAGCATCTCTTGCAATGCTGGTTTGGTGGAGATGTATTCTTTTAGCCTTCTTTTGTCTTGGAAACTCCTTATTTCACCTTCCATTTTGAATGAGAGCCTTGCTGGGTAGAGTATTCTTGGTTGTAGGCCTTTGTTTTTCATTGCTTGGAATATTTTTTGCCATTCCCTTCTGGCTTGTAGTGTTTCTGCTGAGAAATCTGATGATAGCCTTATTGGAGCTCCCTTGTATGTTATTAGTTGTTTCTCTCTTGCTGCTTTTAGGATTCTCTCTTTGTCTTTGAATGTTGGCATTTTAATTATGATGTGTCTTGAAGTGGGCCTGTTGGGGTTCATCTTCATTGGGACCCTCTGTGCTTCCTGGACTTGCGTGACTCTTTCTCTCGTCATGTTAGGAAAGTTTTCTGTCATTAGTTTTTCAAAGAGGTTTTCTATCCCTTGCTCTTCTTCTTCTCCTTCTGGAATTCCTATGATACGGATATTATTACGTTTCATGTTGTCCTGCAGCTGTCTTAGAACCTCTTCAGTCTTGTTCAGTCTTTTTTCATTTTGTTGCATTGTCTGGGAGTTTTTGTGTAGGTTGTCCTCCAGCTCGCTGATCCGATCTTCTGCTTCCTCTAGCCTGCTTTTAATTCCTTCTACTGTGTTCTTCAATTCAGAGATCGTATTTTTCATTTCCTCCTGGCTCTTATTGATAGCTTCTATGTCCTTTTTCATGCTCACGTAATTTTCTGTGAGTTCCTTGTAGTTTTTCTGGAGTTCTTTGAAGTTTCCGCTGAGCTCATTCAGCTTCTCCATAATCCATGTTTTGAATTCCATATCTGATAGTTCGCTCCCCTCTATTTCATTTAGCACTCTTTCTGGGGATTCTACCTTTCCTTTTGATGGGAGGTTGTTTCTCTGTCTCCCCATTTTTTTGACTCCTATTGTTTGTTGGTGCTTCTTGGAATGATCTGCACTTCCTGGATCTGCCTCTGGTGGCGTCAGATCATGTACCAGTCTGGCCCTAGGCAGCCTGTTGGAGACTTCCAGGGATCTACTGCTGTTGTCTGTCTTCTTTGATTGTTAATCTATTCAATCTGTGATTAGCTGTCAGGCTTAAGGACTGTGGGTGTGGCAGCTTAATTCCTGTAGGCAGGGCTTTTGCTTCCCCTCAGGCTGACGCCACTTGGAGGGGAATGGTCTACCCGCAGTACTGGGGATGAGTCAGCACTGGGACCCAGTCAGCTGCTCCTCCAGTTCTCCCCTCAAAGCCACCGTGCCAAATTCTCCCCAAGTGTCTCCAGTCCTCTCTGCCTTCCCTCTGCTTGAGCCCAGGGTAAGTGGGGGCCAAAATATTTTCGTATGTGATCCACTTAAGAGCTCTTTTTCTCCTGCTGTTTCTCTCCGGCTAGCAAGAAAGCCTGTGGCTTTTCGCTTTTCACAGCTGATACTATTTTACTTTCCACTCTGTCGCTGTAGGCTGGGAAGCCCAGCTGGGGGTTTAGACCCTGCCCTTCTCAGGGGGAATCCCCGGCTGCTGAGCTGTTTCTCAGCCCCTTCAGCTGCCACCCGTGGGAGCCCAGCCAGCCCTTCCACGTCTCCGCACTCCCTACCGGTCACGTTGTGATGTAGCGGCCTTTTCTGTCTCTCCGTGGTTATAAGACTTCTCTCCAGCTGGTGTTCGGTTCGTTATTCCAGATGATTTCTCCAAAATTACATTGTAAATCCAGACTAGTTCTAGGAGGAAGTTAGTGTAGCTTCCACTTACTCCTCCGCCATCTTGTTTCTCCCAAATATTAACATTTTTATTAGTAAAATAATTTTTTTCTTTTCTTTTATTTTGACTTAATTTTTATTGTTTGCTTTTTTTCTTTTTTCATTACCATCTATTCCCCCGGTAGTCATCACACTGTTGTCCATGACCATGAGTCCTTTATCCTTTTTGCTCATTCATTCCACCTCATCAGTTGCCCCCTTCACTAGCTTTCATCCCGCTTTCCATCTATGAGTCTGTCTCCATTTTCCTTTTTAGTTCAGTTTGTTCATTAGATTGCACATATGAGTCAAATCATATGGTACTTGTCTTTCTCTGACTGGCTTATTTCACTTAGCATAATGTTCTCCAGGTCCATCCATGCTGTTGCAAAGGGTAAAATTTTCTTCTTTTTTACAGCCAAGTAGTACTCCATTGTATAAATGTGCCATAGTTGTTTTAATTGGCACTTGAGCTGCTTCCATATCTTGGTGGTTGTAAATAACACTAAGTGAACATAGGGGGCTTATATTCTTTTGAGTTACTATTTTGGATTCCTTCAGATATATTCCCAGTACTGGGATACCTTGGTCGAAAGGCAGATCTATTTTTAATTTTTTGAGGTGTCTCCATACTGCTTTCCACAGTGGCTGCACCAATATGCATTCCCACCAATGATGTAAATGGATCGCCCTTTCTCCACATCCTCACCAGCACTTGTTTTTTGTTGATTTATTGATGACAGCCATTCTGACAGGTATGAAATGATATTTCATTGTGGTTTTAATTTGCACTTCTCTGATGATTAGCAACATTGAACATCTTTTCATATGTCTATGGGTCATCTGTATGTACTCTTTGGAGAGGCATCTATTCATATCCTTTGCCCATTTTTTAATTGGGTGGTTTGTTTGGTGTTGAGTTTTTGTTAAGTTTTTTATAAATTTTGGATACTAACACCTTATCAGATGTATCATTGGCAAATATATTTTCCCATTCTGTGGATTATCTTTTATTTTGTTGATTTCCTTTGCTGTGCATAAACTTTTTATTTTAATGTAGCCTCATTTGTTTATTTTTTCTTTTGTTTCCCTTGCCTGGGGAGATATGTTCAATAAAATATTGCTATGATCAATGTCCAAGATTTTGCTGCCTATGTTTCCTTCTATTATTTTTATGGTTTCAGGTCTATTAAGCTATTAATCCCTTTTGAATTTAATCTTGTCTGTGGTGTAAGAAGGTGGTCTAGTTTCATTCTTTTGCACATATCTGTCCAATTTCCCCAACACCATTATTGAATAAACTATCGTTAGCCCATTGTATGTGCTTGCTTCCTCTGTTGAATATTAATTGACTATAAAGGTATGGGTCTATTTCTGGGCTCTCTATTCTGTTCCATAGATCTGTGTGTCTGTTTGTAGATGAAATAAATACAAAATTGGTTAGGAAATTTTCAGAAAAAAATTATATCTAAGTGGTATAATTTTCAATAAAAGGGAAAACAGTTTAAAAAATTAGAATCTAGCTGCTTATTAAAAAGAACCCCATTGAATTTTTGAAATTCTAAAATATCATGACACCAAATTATTAAAGTTTATCAACTGCCACATGTGGTTCATGTAAACATTCTAGTCTACCCTGGACAACCTTGTAGTTTCAGATAATAAGCAGTAAGACATGAAAGAGACTGTAATTGCCATTAACCACAGTGAACACAGTGGATCTTGCATCTAAGTTAAGGCAAGGCACATCATGGTCCCTAAAAAAGCAAGAAGGAAGTTAACAATTGTGCAAGGCAAAATATGAACCAGGAACTCTCTAAAAAAGGATCTCACTTAATCTACACAGCAAACCTTAAAATACATATTATTATCTCCATCAAAATAGGAGAAAACCAAAGCTCAATGATGTAAATAATTAGCCCAAGGTCTCTCACTGAGTGATCAGGGGGATCCTAACTTATTTGCATGTGAACTTCACTGCACAACTTCACTATTATAGTTCTACATTTGTGTTTTAAAGCTACAATATTTCTGAACCCTCCCTGGAGACACTGATGGCTCTTTTAGCAGTGCTGGCCTGCTCTCAGCTTTACATATGTGCATAATAAAGCCAGTCAGAGGCAAAACTGTGAAGTTGGCAGACAGCATCTTTACTGCCTCCACACTACTTTCCCTGGGGCACCCTGATACCTTGCAGATGCCTAACACCTTCTGTTGACCCAAGCCTCCAGCCTTGCTTTCTCCAACAACACTGCAGGTTGTCTTGTATTATAATCACCTGAGTGCCCCCCTCACCACACTCTACGCTAGATTGGAAACTTGAAGGACACAGAGAGCATCTCATTTCCCTATTCTCTATGGTACTTACCCCAGGGTGAATGTTCAGTAAACACGTGTAGTGAAAAAATTATAAATGTTGAACTGGACCTCCCTTCCAATGCTAATCAAAATATTCTAGGCCTGTATTTCTACCCTGCAGTTCTTTGCTTCTTAAGATGACAAATAACTAGTAATATGTGTTGTTAACTTATTAAGAAATTACACACTGCTTGGTCCTCTCAGATATTATATATCAGTTACTGTTGTGTGTGTGTTTATGTGTCTTAAAGAGTAAATATCAAGTCTTTGCAGTATGCCTATTAGCTATTTTTTACTTGGGCATTTTGACCCAGGTTATTAGAGAGAACAGTATCTGAGTCAGATTGAATATGGAACAATAACAATGTCTTAGGGGCACAGCCAGCATGCAATGCCTAGGCTGATCTAATTAATAATAGTAAAAAATAACAAGCGGAAAGTGGAGTGAGTGCTAATATTAAACCTGACTTATGATATCTCATTTAATCCTCACAGTATTTTTTAAGGCAGATACTATTCCAATTTTATTGAGAAAAAAATGAGAGCCAGAGAAGTGATATATTTTGCCAAGACCAACTATAAAGTAAATGGTAGAGATAGGACTCATATTTTGCTTGGCGATAGCTCTTTTTCACTATGCTTTAATCCACTGATCCTAAAAGTTATCGTCCAGCCAGCAACTGGAAGACCCAAAACTTAATCTATTCCAATGAAGTTTACCATGAAGACTGTCAACTTTCTATTCATATGACAGGAGACGGAAATCTTGGGGTAGAGAAGGAATAAGACCCCTTTGGGGCTCTGGCAAGGACACCTTCTAATTTCCCATCCAGACTGCCCCCTCCCTTGGCATAGAAATCCTTGTCTGTTGTGACCACAGACTGTGTCTGAATCTGCACTGGCCATGTATCCCCAAGAAGCCTTCTCCAGTGAGGACCTGGAGGGTTTCTAAAGATTCCATTTAATAATAAATTCATTTCATACCCCCTTAAGATATTTCAATTCTATCTAAAGGTCACAAAATAAAAATAAAAATTCAAAACAATATTGTGGCAGACTTAATGGAGAAAGTGAAAAGAATGAAAAACTGAAAGACAGGAGAAGGACCTAAATCTTGTCTCTAACACCAATTATGAAATCTTGGATCTCTCTCCTTAATCATGTGGAAACTTAGTTTCCTCAGAAATTACACTGTGATGATGTTTTTAAGATGCTTGTGAGAGTTATATAAGATAATATATATAAAACATATAGTAGAGGTTCAATTAATTATGGCTTTTATGATATGGGAGACTACTATAAATTAAGAAGAGGTTGTTCTTATCATTTCAAAAGAATGTTGTGAATACTGACAACCAGCCCAAGGTTCACTAAGAGAAAGTCATACTATAATAACCTCAATTATTTTGCTGTAATCAAAGTAATAGTTGAATCTTGTGAGTAACATCATGAAGTCTCTTGTGATTATCCTGGGGCATAAAGACAACAGGGATTGCTAGGATACTCATAATTGTTTAAAATACTGGAGATTATTATATATCAGTTTACTAGTAAATTTCTAGTGCTTTGCAAAGGATTTACTCATCTTTTAGAAATGTATTCTTGAATGAATACAAATGATACATGTTCATTCTTAAAAACTTGAAAATCCTAATCATTATAAGGAAGACATAAAAATCACCCAAAATTCCAATATTAACATTGGGTTTATGTCCTTCCAGTCTCTCTTTTTTTTCAGTGTCTGAATGTGTGTGTGTAATATATTTGTGTACACACATATAAACATTACATGTATACATTCATTACACACATATATGTATATACATACACAACTACAAATTGGTTTTTCATTATATACAAACATTTTATAATGTGCTGTTCACATGAAATATTTTATGACTATTAAACATTCTTCAAAAACATTTCTAATGGCTGCCTCATGTTGCATCTACAAATTTATTTTATTTAGCCAATTATTAATTGAAATTTTAATTTTCTTATTAGAATTTTATAATTTTAAATGTCAGTGATGAATAAAATTGTAGACAAATCTTTGTATATGTTTCTTATTATTTTCCAAAACAATTTTATTTTCTTTAAGACATGTTTAAATTAGCCAGATAAAACAGAATGTACACTTTTATGGCTTTTGGTATACATTTTAATATTGACCCTCTTTTTTCAATTTTGCTTATAAGCCTACCCATTTTACTTAAATCCATAAACTCTAGGTATTGTGATAAAAAAAGGCCTCTCAATTTGATAAGTAAATATTGCTACCAGATCATTAGTTTGATTTACACTTCCTTTCTGACTTGAGTTTGAGTTTTTTCATATATATATATTGAACAATTGTTTTTTCTTTTTTTAAGAATTGTTTTTTCATAAGCATTTTACATAATTCAGTTGGCCTTTACCCATAATTTCAAATGATTAAAGAAGATTCCTAAAAGACTTAAGAACATACTTTTTTTAGTGTATCATATATTGTAAATATTTTTCTCAGTTGGTCATCCGTGTTTTATTTTTGCTTGAGGTGTTTTAATTCATGACATCTATGTTAAGACATTTTTCATTGTTCAAGTGTATTAATCTTTTTTAAAGAAAATAAAGAAACAACAAGACCCATATAAAACAGATAACTTAAAAAAGTGGCAGAAAAAAATGCACTTCACTTATGACCAAAAAATGTAAATTGTTTTAACTTCCTTATATAAAAAAAACGAATAATCTCAAAGTTAGTAAAAGATCTTAATCTAATTTTATAGGATACATTTATCAAAAATACTATTTAATGTAAAAGAATAGTAAAAATGCATCAGTTTAGGGTAGATTACAAGCAAATAGTATTTGCAATATTAGTGTAAGAAAAATTAGAATTCAAGGCAAAGACAAAGAAACAAGCAAACAGTAAGAGGACAGAGGCTTCCAGCAAAGATGAAGGCATAAACAGACACACTCTGTCTTCCTCAAAAACTAAGAAGGAATACAACTACCTAAAAACTAGAGACAACCAGAAGTTCTAGAAAGCTGAGCTGCAGGGAAGTCCAACAAACAAAGATGTAAAGAAGAAGTACTCATCCAGACAGGTAAGAGGGGTGGAGCCAGGGCAGAGAGGAAGTGGTGTAGCAGTGGCAACAACAGTGGTGGCAGTGGTAGGATGGTGTAAAACAGTCACACATTTTAAAAAGTTAGGAGGGAAACCTGGGGAGTGCTCCCAGCTCCAGACTGAAACCCACAGCTCATGGTTCTAATGCCAGGGAAAATAAAGTCTCATTGCTTCTGACTGTGCAAACCAGTGTGGGCTGGGGTGGAGGAAGAAACTGCCAGTATCTCAGTAGCATCTGCTTGTTTAAAGGGCCTGCATGGTCCTAGAACATCTGAAGACCCACCCATTCTGGGAATGATGACCAAGGCAACAGCTAGAGGGGCACAGTCCCATACAGAAGTTGGAGAAGTGCCTGAAAAAGGGGCAAGTGCTGAACAAGCACCATTGTCCCCTCTAAGAGACCTCCCACACATACAGCACCACAATATGGTGAAACAGGTCACCCTATACTGAAGAATACCTAAGGCTCCACCCCTTACAATGTAACAGGTGCAACGGCTCTACCTAAGACCCAGAGGCAAACAAACACAGGAGCCTGTCAAGATAAGGAGACAGAGAAGTATGGCTCAAAAGAGGGAATGGATCAAGGTTCCAGTGGGAGAATTAAGCTATGAGGAGATAGCTAACCTAACAGACAAGGAGATAGGTAACCTAACAAACATAGAGTTCAAAACACTGGTGATAAAGATGCTCACAGACTTAACAGATATGCTTAAGTATGGCAAATGCAGAAAGCAGAAATGAAGCCTATGCTAAATGAAACAAAGGATGAGGAGAGGCTTAGGAACCTCTGGGACAACTTTAAATGTGCCAACATCTAAAGGAGAAGAGGAAGAGCAAGAAATTGAAAGCTATGTGAAAAAATAATGAAGGAAAACTTCACAAATTTGGTGAAGGAAATAAACATACGAGTCCAGGAAGCTCAGAGAGTCCCAAACAAGCTAGACCCAAAAAGGATCATACCAAGACACTTCATAATTAAAATGCCAAAGGTTCAAGATAAAGAGAGAACCTTAAAAGCAGCAAGAGAAAAGCAGAGAATTGCCCACAAATGGGTGCCTATAAGACATTCAGCTGATTTCTCAAAAGAAATTTTGTAGGCAAGAAGGGACTGACAAGAAGTATTCAATGTGATGAAAAGCAAGGACAACCCAGCTTACTCTATCCAGCAAAGCTATCCTTTAGAATGGAAGGGCAGACAAAGTGCTTCCCAGACAAGTTAAAGCTAAAGGAGTTCATCATCACCAAGCTATTATTATATGAAATGTCAAAGGGACTTATTTAAGAAAAAAAGATCAAAACTATGAATATTAAAATGACAACAAACTCACAACTATCAACAACTGTATCTAAAAAATGAAAACAAAATCCAACTAAGAAAACAACCAGAATACAAATAGAATCATAGGTATGGGGATTATTTGGAGGGTTATTAGCTGGGAGGAGGGAGGGGGAGAAATGGGGAAATAGTGCAGGGATTAAGAAGCATAATTGGTAAATACAAACTAGACAGGGGGAAGTTAAGAATAATATAGGAAAGGGTGAAGCAAAAAACTTATATGCATGACCCATGGACATGAACTAAAGATGGTGGGATTGCTGGAGGAAAGGCGGTTACTAAGCAGAGGGGAGCAAAGAGAAAACAAATTAAGACAACCATAACAACATAATCAATAAAATATACTTAATAAAAGAAGTACAAATAGGTAGTTACAGGATAGCCATGGGGATGTAAAGTACGGTATAGGAAATGGAGTAGCCAAAGAGCTTATATGCATGACCCATGGACATGAACAAATGTGTGGGGACTGCCTGATGGAGTGGGTGTGCTGGGTGGAGTGGAGTCGGTGTGCTGGGTGGAGGAGGGACAAAGCGGGGAAAATTGGGACAACTGTAATAGCAAAATCAATAAATTATAATTTAAAAACTGAAAAAAAGAGGACAAAGAAGTGTACTTTATATCACTATGGAAATAATATATAAGAAACATGTAGTTATCACAAAACACTTTGAATAGTTAAGGATCAAAACACATAAATAAAAAATGATTATATTGAAATTTCAAGGACAAATCAACAGAAATACTATTTAATTGTAAAAATGGGAATTACCATTCAGTCTTTCACAGTTCAAATAAGCAAACAACATTAACAAGAAACCAGCAATGAAGATCTGGATGCAGTTATTAATAAGGATGAGTAAGCAGATATGTATCAAACTCTGTGGCCAAAGTAAAGTACATCTCTATGCAAACACTTGTTATAAACTTACAAAAATAGGATTAACCTCTGAAAATGTAGTTTTACTTTATACAGTCTGATTACAAAGCAATAACACTAGACATTACTAATGAAGTATAAACAAATAGAATAAAAGGGATTGGAGTATTTTACATAAATACTTCTCAATGACTTATGACAAAAATTTTAAAACTTAATTACTAATTAGATCCAAACTGTTGCCAGAGTCAAATCCAATACTTTAAATGCTTTAATTATTAACAAATTTTATTAAGCAAAAGATGAATTTTTAAATCCTGAATTCATGCCACAAATGGCAATTGCACAAGCATAGGAAAGGGATTTTTCGTGCCCACAAGCTGAACCTGCACCGTCATATGATGGGCAAAGAAACCAATGTAATTTGGGGCTATGTTAATAGATATTAAATGACCAGATAAATATCAGAGATGATCCCCATTCTACTATGTCCAGTGTAAGCCTTCACTCCTCTTTCATATTCACCTCATGGATAGAAGACTTTATGTGGCTCAGTGGAAGGAGACATAAGAAGGACATACTAAAATAATTGGGAAGAGACTCTGGCTGGGTGGCTCAGTTGGCTGGACCATCATCCCATATAACAAAAGGTTGCAGGTTAGATCCCTGGTCAGGGCACATACCTAGGTTGCAGGTTCGATTCCTATTTGGGCATGTATGGGATCAATGTTTCTCTCTCACATCGATGTCTCTCTGTCTCCTCCTTCCTCTCTCTCTCTCAAATCAATAAAAATGTAACCAGGTGAGGATTTAAAAAAAGCATTAGGAAGACTAAAGCAATTTTTTACTTTCTTTTTTCTGCCCACCCAACTTCCAGGGTCAAGGTAGCATAAAATATGAGGAAAATAATGGCCATCTGTCAAAAAGCATACAGGAATTAATGCATTCTTCATCTCTTACTTTCATTTGTCTAAGGGATTGGGTTTTAATAGAGATGTGAACTTGGAGTAGAGGAAGCATTGTTGACTTTAGCCAAAGGGCACAATCAGGATAGAGACCTTGGAGAGAATGTAAGGAGGAGCTTGTGAAAATATCTTGGACCTGTTTTTAAGAGTAACAGGGAAATTGTGCTGAAGTTTCCTTCTAACTACTTTATTATGGTAAGAAAGTTAGGAAGGGATTCAAGATAGAAGCATGATGAATTAAGGAAGAAAGTCAATTTGTCTGAGATTAAATGAGCTGAATTTTCTAGGCACCTTGAGCTCAGTAGTTAGCAGAATGGCAGACCAATGCAGACAAGAAGACCCAAGTTGTAGGTCAGGCCATATCTAAGAAATGTATTCAGGACTGAGTGCTACAATTTAATTAGAGAATGTGATATATCAGGGAGCTTATAGAAGAGAGGGACTGGGGTTAATAAAGGATCTGAAAACCACATTCTATGAGGAAAGATTAATGGTTATGTTATGTTGTTATGTTATGTCATGTTGTGCAAAAAGGTGAATTGGATAAAAGGATTTCATGTCTATAAGCATATTAGAGGCTTCCATGTCTCTTTGGTTTCAAAAAGGTAAAACAAGAGAGAAATGGTACAGATTATAAGGTGGCTAAATATACCTCAAAATTAGGAACATAAAAACAATTCTAAAATTAAAGGGTTGTCTGATGGAGTAAATGAGGGCCCATCATGATTTGTGTCTAAGCAGATTGGAAAAGATTGTATTATAATTCATAAAAGGGATTCGTGTCATTCCTCCACTTAATAATTCATTTTATGGGGCATCTAGTGTGGGCTAGGCCTATGCTAGTTGCTGGAGAGACCAAGAAGAATAAAACATGCTCTGGCAAATAAGAAGTTCTCATCTTCTGGAAGATACTGTTACAGTATAAGAAGGGTGATTGGAAGGAAGCCAGCAAAAGTGGACCCACACAGACTGGCAAGGTTTGACTTAAAAGGTAGTTCCAGGAGAAGGGGCATAGAAAAGATGCACCAGGTCTCAAAACCAGAATCAGTCCACCTGCCTTTCCTCTGAAATTTAAAGACTGCACAGGCAGTTTGGGAGGCTCCAAAGACCTGCCAGAAGGAGAGCTCCCCAGGTCCAGCATGATATTCCTGAAAGTTTTGAGCTTTTAGGCCTAGAATCTCAATTGAGGTCTTCTCCTGAGCCCCAGTAGTATCAACATATAAATAAGCAATTTAGGCATTTAAGTGCTAATAGATAGCTTTATAAAATATTGAATTTTTTATTTATATAAAATTATATATAGCTGTAAATGTAATATCCACTAGATGCTCAGTTTACATTCACCAACATGCCTGGCTGTTATCCCAATAATAACATCTGCATAGGTTCAAAGGGGAGAATAAAGCCTAATTTTATTTTTGACCTTGTAGCATAAAGAGGCTACTCTGAATACATCAGTGTCAGCTTCATAAAAATAACTGTGGGAATGTGAAGAAGAAAAGGGGGTGGGGAGTGGGCAGAGTGATAAAGGAAGATAAATTTAAGTACATATAATCAGTATCTACTTCCAGTACCATATATTATAATTATTTTCCACTAGCAACACTTTCCAGTCAGATACTACTCTCAGGGTAAGATAGTAAGATCAAATATGTGGGTAGATGGAGTTAAGCCCAACCAAGTGAGGGCATTTCAGCCCTCTGAGTTCTTGTTCTCTTAACTCTACTTGTAGAAAAGTGATAGATAGATGATAGAGAGCTCAGTAAGCATCTGTGACCTTACACCTTTATACCACTTTTACATCACTTCTTTGGTCACCACTAAAATGTATATTCTTTGGAAAAATAACATATTAGTCTACTGGACATTGATACTCCCTAGGGCTAGGAGTGCTGATGGAGTATCACTGAATTTAAAGCTTAGCTGGAGAGGTACTGAGGAGATGAAATGAGAACCTATGTAAACTGATTAACATATTGGCCACATAGTAGGTTCTCAATGGAAGCCAGTTTCCTCCCTTCACAGCCATACCTTGTATACCTTGCTTCTCCCCTAAATAGAGTAAAAGAATCACATTGCTGGAGTCAACTAAGTGGCCCAGGGTTTGGATGATAACAAGTACAAACTCCTCTTGTGCCTCTGTTCTTTGCCATAACACATTATCTTGCCAACTATGTACCATCTCCTTCTTAGCACATAAGACCTCAAGGAATGCTGATTCCCTCTGTTTCTCTTTCCAGAGGAAATTAGCTTTCTCTTCTACTTAATTCAGCTTCATTAAATTCAATTCAACAGATATTTAGTGTCTTTTAGCTACTATATGTTATGCTAGGCTCAGCTATCTGAAGTTACAAAATGCACTATATGGTCTTCCAAAATGCCTAAAATTCTGAAACACTAAGGGGCTGGCTGAGGGTGGATGTTTCTCATAGATGGGTCACACTGTACTCCTCACTTTAAACCCAAGTTTGAGGGGAGATTCTGTAAGTCAGCCTTTATGTATATGCATTACAGAGTCTAGCACATGTTCAGAATGTTTTTTTTTTTTTAATCATAATTCTAGATTTGAATGAAGCAGCAACATTGCTGCCTTTGGAACTCAGATTAACCCAGTTTGCTGAGACTATGACTAAGCTTATCTGATATCAAGGATTTGGCAGAGACATTAAGATAGGCACATCCATTCCTGTAAGTATAGGGTGTGGCTAAAGAAATAAACTTGCTTTATTTCCAAACATGATTAACATTTTGACAAATTGGCTCATGTTTACAAAATTACCAGCTCAAGGAAAACTTTTGCCTTTAAGGCATCTTTTTCACTGGCCCCCAACATGTCTTGATTAATGCTTCACTACACATTTTTTCATTTTTAAATGGCTGAAAACAATAATTATATGCCTAGGAGAGAGATACAGGACATATTTATTATCTACAGTAGTCCAGAGTTTTCAAAAATATAAAAGAGGTGTATTCTAATTCAACCTTCAGAGAAATTAAGAAGTGATAGGTCCATAAGCAGGTGGACTTGGCCCTCACAAGTTTCTGTCACATTACCTAAGCTCTCTAACCTTGCATTCTTGTGGAGCATTTTTCCAGGAAGGTAATACAACACTGAGCCCTGTCTTAATGGAAAATTTACTTTATTTACTTCATTAATTCAAAATTTTAACTCCTGATACCTAACATTTACTGCATCTGTGTCATGTGTCTGGCACTTTACATGAATTATTTCACATGATATAGATAATATAATGATGTCTACTATATAGGTAAGAAAACTGAGGTTTAGAAAGTCATTGAAGCAATACTCCCAGTAAAAGACAGAACAGGGATTTGACCAGGCCTCACTGAACTGAGACCCACATCCTAATTGTTGTGCTGGGTTTCCATGAACAGAAGAAACACTTTAAAGCTGGAACAGTCTAGCTACTATGATCTCCTGCACAACCAATCTCTCTTCTTATGCCATAAGCCAGATATTTTTAATCAAACAGAATATAATGTACTGATACCTCTACACACACACTTTTCACATAGAAAATCCTCATGAATGTATAGAGAAAGTAAAGATATTTACTAATAGCCACTTCTGAGGAAAAAAAATCTGTGTCACTATACAGGGCTAGTCTAAATGTAAAGTGATGTGATTTATTGAAATTTCTTACAATTTGAAGAATTCTGATAAATTTTTTTTCTCTTCTCAGAAAATTTTGCACACCGATTTTGCAAAGCAAACATTATGAATCTATTCTTCTGCTGAACATTACCCTTTTTGTGCTATCTCTATTTTAAAATGCAAATATTACTGGAAGAGTAACATAGTAAGATGTGAACATCTTTGTATAAATAGTTTTATTATAACCCTCAGTTCCCATGAGCCAGAGAAGGCATTGGGGATGCATGAATGCACGATGGGCCTTAGAAAAACAGAACAACAACAACAACAACAAATAAGCATCTAGGATTCATCTCAGAATCAGCAAACAAGTTCACAGACTCACCAACACGCAGGAATGTAATGATATATATTCTGTTTTCAGGGGAGCTAGATGTTTCTGTTTTTATGATAGCAGTAACTTTCTTAATGTCATTTTGATATATAAGTTATTTCCAAACAATATTTGTGATCTCTGGGCATTCTTAACATTCTCAGATTCTATGCCTAATGATTACTGTACTTATAATAAAACATCCCGGGATACTTTCTAAACTTCCCAGTGAATAAAAAGGTATACCTGGACTTCCACTTCTAGGGAGACGGAGCAGACATGTCCTTCTCTATTCCTCACACTAAGCACAACTAAAAAACATTATGTTGTATATAAAACAAACATAAGAAGACTCTGAGAGGTGGAGAGAAGAAGGCAGACTGGCTGTGGAAGTCAGGACCCAAGGAACAACACAACAGTGAGTTCTTTAGATTTTCTTTTGTTTCATATATTCCAGACTAGAAGTTGAAAAGGTCATCAACCCAGAAATGCCAGTGGATACAAATAAAAATGCCCTCTAAAAGTTTTCTCTCTCTAGCCAAAAGATTATAAAATGTGGAAAAGAAGTAAAGATACCATATAATGTGAAAGTTTTCACATTTCAGCTCTATTCTAGCCAAACATAAGAGAAAAAAACTGTAGTACCACCTACCCATACCGGCAAAGGCCAGTGGGATCCCAAACTTCCACCCTCATGGGACAGTAACAAGGCACCTTAATACCCGCACCAGGACAGTGTCAGAGAAAGTTAAACACCAAGCTGGGGGGGGGGGGGTTGTCCCCACCCACCAGTAAGGAGCCACTAAGCCCATAGTGTCTGTGGAGACCATTTGTGAAGTGTGTATTGCCACCCTTACATAGCAGTGATGAAGTGCTCCTTCAGGATGGTTGAATGGTATCAAAAGAGGCAAAATGGAAACCCAGGTTGTTGTTGTTTTTTATCATTGTCAGGTATAATAAAGCCACTAGGGTAACAAAACACTAAAACTCCCACCTCCATCCAGAAGCAATAAGGAGCCTCCTCCCCGTTCCCAGTTCAAGATGGTGAGTGAGAAACTTGGGCTTTTGCCTCCATCTGACAGTAACAAAGTGAGATTTTTCTGCTGGAGCAATGTCATGGAAATAAATAAACAGAACAAGCTAAAACAAAATGTTTATATGATATCCAGAATCTCATAATTCTGAAAATGTCCAGGTTTTAATGAAAAACACACAAAAAGAAAAACACTCGACATGCAATAACCTAGAAGATCTCGAACTAAAAAGATCAGTAGATGCCAACACCAAGAAGAGAGATGTTAGAATTTTATGACAAAGATTTTAAAGCAACTATGATAAACACATTTCAATGAGCAATTACAAATACACTTGAAACAAATAAAAAATGGAAAACCTCAGCAAAAAAAAAAAAAAAGATATAAAAACAAACCAAATATAAATTCTGGACATGAACAATATAATAACTAAAATTTTTAAAAAGCTAAGCAGATGAGCTCAACATTAAAGATAGGGGTAAAGGAAATAACCAGTGAACAAGGAGATAGAAGAATAAGAGTTACCAAATATGAAAAAAAAAAAAAAGCTTAATTAGAAAAGTAATATCCAGAAGCCCTCAAAATAAACACAGTTTACTTTACTTGAAAAAGATACATTTTGGAATTGTATCTATGTTATTCGACATCTACCAAATCTTTGGAAACTGAGAAATTTGATCATGGAGATTAAATAATTTATGTTAATAATTTATGTAAAACACTTGAACTCAGAAAATTATAAGACGCTGAAGAAAGAAACTGAAGAAGATACAAATAAGTGGAAGTACATATGATGTTCATGAGTAGGAAGAATTAACATCATCAAAATGTCCATGCTACCCAAAGCAATCTATAGATTCAATGCAATTCCTGTGAAGATACCAATGACATATTTCACAGAACTTGAACAAATATTTCAAAAATGTATATGGAACCACAAAAGGCCCTGCATAGTGACAGAGATCCTGAGAAAGAAGAACAAAGTTGGAAGAATCACACTACCTAATATCAAACTATACCATAAGTCCAAATAATCAAACAGTATGGTAGAAACATGAAACTAGACCACCTTCTTACACCACATAAAAGATTAAGTTCAAAATGGATTAAAGACTTAAATTTTAGACCTGAAACCATAAAAATCATAGAAGAAAACATAGGCAGTAAAATCTTGGAATTGCTCATAGCAACATTTTTTTGGATATACGTATCTCTCCAAGCAAGGGAAACAAAATTAAAAATAAACAATTGGGGCTACATCAAACTAAAAAGTTTTTGCACAGCAAAGCAGACCATCAACAAAATAAAAAAACAACCCATGGAATGGGAGAATATATTTGCCAATACATCTGATAAGGGGTTAATATCTAAAATTTATAAAGCACCTACAAAACGCAACACCAGAAACCCAAATAATCCAATCAAAAAATGGGCAGAAAACCTGAATAGACACTTCTCCAAAGAGGACATACAGATGGCCAATAGACATATGAAAAGATGCTCGATGTCACTAATCATCAGAAAAATGCAAATTAAAACCACAATGAGATTCACCTCACACGTGTCAGAATGGCTGTCATCAATAAATCAATAAACAAGTGCTGGCAAGGATGTGGAGAAAGGGGAACCCTTGTGCACTGTTGGTGGAAAGGCAGACTGGTGCAGCCACTGTGGAAAGCAATATGGAAACACCTCAAAAAATTAAAAATAGATCTGATTTTTGATCCAGTGATCTCACTACTAGGAATAAATATGAAGAAGCCCAAAACACTAATTTGAAAGAACATAAATACTCCTATGTTCATTGCAGTATTATTTACAATTGCCAAGATATGGTGACATACCAAGTGTCCATCAGTAGATGAGTGGATAAAACAACTATGGTATATTTATACAATGGAATGCTACTTAGACATAAAAACAGAAGAAAACTTTTATCCTTTATGACAGAATGGATGGACCTGGAGAACATTATGTTAAGTGAAATAAGCCAGTTAGAGAAAGACAAATATCATATGATTTCACTCATATGTGGAATCTAATGAACAAACTGAACTAACAAAGAAAGAGGGACAGATTCATAGATGGAGAGCAAGCTGACAGCTCTGGGTTAGGGAGGGAGGTTAGGGGATGGAGCAATTGGAGCAAAGAGGAAAAAGGACTCGTGGACATAGACAAAAGTGTAGTGATTGTGGGGGTAAGGGCATATAAAGGGACTAATGGTAATGAAAAAAAATACAATAAAAATAAAATTAAAATTAATTAAATAAAAAATTTCATCCTGGAAGAGTAATGGCAGATAGAATTGAACTTGGATGCATTATTGATGGAACAGGATGCTATGGTGAAAGAGCAGTGTTTGTCTTGGACTTCCGAGGGGAGGGAGTTACAACCTATATGCCACATAATCACTGTTTCTGACTGGGAGTTTTAACCTATGGTTTATTAGTAGGATCTCTGACAGCTTGGGAGCTCCAGATCTGGAACTTCCTGAACAGCACCCATTTGAGATTCACTCAAACCCTAGAGTTTAAAAGCTGCTAAATCCCCTGAGCCTGAGCCATCATTCTAGCTGTGCCAAGTGAAATCCCTAGGCTAAAGATTTGGCTCTTTAGCTGAAGTTCAGCAATGATCATTTGCTGCCCCACAAATACATTATGCAGTTCATTGCTCAGGAAAATTTTGTGTTTGTTTGAGTTACAGGGATTAAAAGCATTACAGCTTAATCCCTTCGATGCGCCCAGGCCATTTTGAAATTGAATGTTTTTCTATTAACTCTCCTACTGGGAACCAATTCACTGCCATTGTAGCAACAGAGCCAGGCAATCCTGATTAATTACAGAATTTCTGCCCTCTGCCTCTGTCAGTTTCTCTAAAATACCTAATAACAAAAGCACTTAAATAAATCTATGGAGTTAATCAATGTTTCATGTAATTTGGAATAATAGATTTAAAAGCCTTTCAATAAAAATAGTAGAGGAAGAGAGAGATGAGAACTAGTAGAATAAAGAAGCCAGTGTTTAAAAATTCATATGTATTAAAGGCTCAAGTCAGATCAACTCTGTAACCAAAAACAAATCCATGTTAGAAAATCAGCACAAATCTGATTTATTACAATTCTTGAAATGCAGAACATGAGTTTATCAATTAAATTATACATTCAATTAAGAGGCTGTAACACTGTCAGATTTATAGATTCCAGTTTACAGAGAGAAAGGTATAATAAACTTTCAAGAAAGGAGGCTGTCTGCTCATTAGATCTGCTTTCAGTAGATGGGTTCGACTGAACATTCATCATACAGGACACATGAAATGAATGAGGCCTTAGACTTTGCTTTCCTTTGTTAGTAGAGCCCATGGAGAAAGGTATATTGGAGTGTCATGTCCAATGGGAAAATGAATATTATACTTCAGTTTCTGTGCTATAGAAAAATGGAAGAAATCAGTGTAGGGGAAAATTTAAGCATCTCAAATGTATACTAGTATATATTGAAAAATAAGTCTGCCCACTGAGTAATAAAAGTGATGACCTCAAAGAATTAGCATCACAGGAAGACCACAGGATAGAGTATTTGTTTTATACTTAAAAAACGGAACTTGTACAAACTTAATATTCACAACCTACGTCAACATATTTCTCACTGGCAACCTTGTTACTACTTGGAAATTATTTCATGCATCAGCAAAGATCAACTCTAATTTACCCTGCATATCATGACTATTTTATACTGTATTATCTTATTTTCTTATACCCTAAAATGGGATTTATTTCCATTTCTAAAGAAGAACATATTCTAAAGAAGAACAATGGTGCTAAGGAAATAGTCAAGCTTACTTAAGGGAAAAGCACTATGCTAGATACATTGTGGAATTATTACATGAGACCAACACACACAGAATCATTAGAAATGAAATTAGCAGTTTTCAGGTGTGCAGTGAGATACACCTCTTATTGAAATTTGAAAGCTAAAATTTCTTTAGATGTGTCATTCGTCCACTTCTTAAAAAAATCATCAACTCTGCTTTTCCATAAATACTTTCCTAGGTATTGAATTCTTCCCTCAAGATCATCTGTGCACTCAAATGTTGAACAATTCATTTATTTTACTTAGCAAAATTAATTTATTCAGGAAATCATAGACTACTCACAGGTTTTCCGTTTTTTTCTTGTATCTTCCTCCCCTATTCCTTCTGTATATGCTGTTTACTTTTTGTAATTTGAATTTTATCATTGTTACTCATGTTACTGAGCTTCTATGTTTGCCTAAGATATTATGCTAGCTGCTGGAAGAAATACATACTTACAAGTCCTGGTTTCCCCACTCCAGGTACCTTGCATTCTAGTGGGAGAAAAAGACACATAAACCAAACCTACAAGGAATGCCATTTAGGGACTTGCTGCTCTGCTGGTAGGGCGGTTCTCAGACAGGAATTCTCATCTGAGAGGTATTTTTTTGCAAACACAGAGTCGGAGGCTATTCACCAGTCCTACTGAATCAAAAGATGTATTTTAACATAATTCCCAGTTGATTAGAATTCCCAGTATAATATGAAGATTGGGCACTAGGGTTGGCATTGAATATGAATTGAGTGTGATAAAATAAAAAATGTAGGCAAACTAAGTAGGCAACGAGAGTGGAAAAAGAATTATAGGTATGGGGAACATTTTGAGGGGAGGTCAGCAGGGAGGGGGAGAGGAGAAAGGGAGGGAGATGGTATAGGAATTAAGAAGCATAGTAGGAGGGAGTGGAGTAGATAGGAAGATGTTGAGAAAAACTATATGCACAACCAATGGGTATGGGCTAAGGGGGGGGGACAACTGGAGGGAGGGGGCCACTGGGTGGAGGGGAACAAAGGGAAAAGAAATTGGGACAACTGTAATAGCATAAACAATAAAGCATATTAAAACAAACAAAAAAAGAAAAAAGAAAAAATGGTTAGAAAGGTTAGGTAACTTGCTCAAGTTCATGTAGCTGGTAGGTGAGAGAGGTATTTAAGTCAAATCTATTTGACTCCAGAGCTGGTACTTCAGAATTGGTGAGTATGCCTTTCTGTGGAATGAACTTTAAATACAGTAATATAGAAAAGGACCATGTAAAGCAGAAAAAATAGGATGCTTTTTCAAAAAAAAAATATTTTTTTAAAAACCGCCTCAAAGTTCTACATAGTAACAATTTTGTACGAATTGCCTCACAGTCATTTTCTACTGTTATCTTTTGATTTTGAATCTTACTTGGGTCTAAGAATAGTTGAGCAAGATAGGTGGATGGGAATCCATTTAAAATAAATAATTTAAAGGCTTTAAGAGATTACTCAAAAGATGCCCCAAGTCTGCTTATCATTTTATGTATCAGATTTTTTAATGTAATTCAGAATTCCTGATACCACCGGCTTATATGTAAAAATAAGGTCAGATTTGCTTTAATACTCAAATTATATAGATTTCTAGTCCCTTTGTGATCAGAGGAGCAATGAATGCAGTTGTTCACCAACCTAACCTTTAACACGTTACTCTTTTTGAAAAAAATTTTGTTGTAAAGTATAGATAACATTAAGTTTACCATTTTAATCATTTTTAAGCATATAATTTAGTGGCATGAAGTACATTCACATTGTTGTGTAATGATCACCACTATCCATTTCCAAAACTTTCACATCACCCCAAACAGAACCACCTGCCCCTGCCCCAGCCTCTGGCAGTCATCATTCTATTTTTGATCTTTGTTAATTTAACTACTTCAGGCAGCTCACATAAATGGACTCATAGAGTGTTTGTTATTTGGTGATTGATTGCTTCACTTTGTATAAATCCTTCAAGGTACATCCCTGTTGTAGCATGTGTCAGAAGTTCATTCCTTTTTAGAGCTAAATCATATTCTATTATCTGTATATAATACATTTTGTTTATTCACTCATCTGTTAATGGACATTTGGACTGTTTTTACTGTCTTTTGAAAGAGTTCCTTTTTTTAGTGTTTTTTTTCCCCCCATTCCCATTTATCCCCATCTTTATCCTCTCTACCTCCACCCACCTCCTTCCCCCTTTTCCACCTTTTGGCTGTTGTGAATAATGCCTCCATAAGAGCTTACTAGTTTTACGTTACTGGGTGTAAAGCTATTAAAAGCTATCTTTGCTTTGCTGTTAAGCTTAGCAATCTAGGCACCTGTCATAGAAGCTGTCACCACATGCATAATGGACCTATTGGGAGACATGTAACCCATTACACTATATTTTTGCTAAAGTGCAGCATCACTGTAAAAATAAAGACACTCCACTGTAAGTGCTAGTCACTATTGGTGCTGAGAATTTTTACAAAAATTCAGAATTCCTGGTGGGAAGGAGGACACACCCTACCCTAGTGTTAAGCTTACACTCCAAATTGAACTTGCTGTCACATACACAATGTGGAGTGTCATCTGATTCCTACCATTCAGAGACAGCCACTTCCCCAAAGCTCACAATGGCACTCCAGGGATGGGTTAGAGGTGATATCGTTATCAGTCAGCATTTCTGAGTCAGTTCTTCTCACCAACAACCATGCCCCGAGATGCAATCTAAGGAGCCAGTCTGGATAATCTCTCCTCCAGTTTTCCTCAGTTATTTCTTAATGACTTTAATTTCAGAGGAGTTCACTAGTGAATTTTTGGTTTTTGTTTTTTTCTATCTCACCTCAAGTTTGCCATCAGTTTCATTAATGTGTTTTTAAAACTTTGGATAACAAAATGAAAGAACAGAAATCTGAAGTGTTTCCATCCCATAAGCCTCTGTGTAGCAGGCACTTTTTCAGAAGTGCATTGCGTGGCCTCCAAGATCTGTAGAACACTGGGTTCCATGGAGGGTCATGAGGACTACATCTGCTTACAGAACCAAAGCCAGGCCCTGGCTTCATCATCAAGTCCCATTATATTCTCTTCCAGAAGATGTTTACACCTCTTCCCAAACCAAGGGAGTCCAACCCAAAAAAGACTGGACACCTCCTCTTTAAAACATAGAAAAGGAGAGCATATTCTAAATGACTTTCCAGTCTAAAATAGAATTTAAATCTTATTTCTTCTGGAGACTCTGTTATACAATTGTGCACTCACCTTTGGAGGTCCAGTCAGAAAGGCCCATAAAGGCTCTAATTAAATCTAGGAGTAGCCCAATGAAAAAAGAACTCACCCTGGGAGGAAAGAGAATCAGGCAAATGAGCCTGACCAACAAGCTAAACCTTAGGTATTGGATGGTCAAGTTTTGAGTGCTGCATGGTGTTCGTATCTCAGGTCTGACTTCACACACAAAACAGCTGAGTGCTAGGGAGCAGGGTGTTCAAAGAAAAACTGGAAGGGGTCTCTTCATTAAAAGCTCTGCAAGGTATAGAAAGTGAGCAAATGTCTGGTGGTGTATATATGCCAACATGGGACACAAAAGTGGTGGTTTGGGGGAGGGGGGTCACTCCAGTTTTGTAAGGAATATGGTAGTTTGGGTACCAGCATAACTTGAGCACCTTGGTGAACCAGTACACAGGCTGCAGTATTGGAGGAAATTTGCAGGTGGAAGTAGTGTCCCTGGAAGAGGACAGTGGCATGGGCCTGCCTAGGAGCAGGTGCAGGCCTGCACATGTATTAGTACCCACAGATATGCAGATGCCAGCTAATGGAAGCATCATGTCTAGAAAAAGTGGCTTGCGGGGAGGTCATAGAGAGGTAATTTCATAGAACTATGGCCTTTGTTTAAGGAAACTGGGGCAGGAGAGTCAAAGGTGGCATATGCCATGATATGTCTTATAGGATCTGTGACTAAGCATGGGTGATATACTCCTGAACACCCTCAATGAGGGTGAGCTGAAATTCTGACTCATACTGTCAAACAGCTACCATGACTTTTGACATCAATTTCCTTGGACTTAGAAGGGTCCTTGAAATAGACATATTAGTATGTATATACATTTGAGAATGTTTCTTTAGGATAATCAGATGATTGGATTTTTACTTCTTACCTCTTTTCTTAGAACTTTTTTACTATGTTATTGGTTTCTAATAATGTCTTTTATGTTTTAATTAATTAATGTTTATTAAAGTATATCAGACATACAATATTATATTAGTTTTAGGTGTACAACATAATGATTTGACATTTATATGCCTTATGAAGTGACCATTAGCACTCCAGCTGAGGCTGGAGTCACGCAAATGGTGAAAGCAAAGATTCCATGACTCCAAAGTCCATGATTTTAACCAAAATGTAAATACTTAAGATAAAGCAAGAATGAGTCAGTGGTTCAAGTATTGTGCAATCAAGTGGAGGGAAGGTATTGAACGTAGCTAATATTTAACAGGGACTTACTGCCTGCAGAGAAAGACCTTGGAAGCATTATAGAGAGGGTAACAGTAAGATGTCCCAGGGAGTTGGACAGGAGCTTGGTGGTGGGAGAGAGAGGTCATGGGGCAAAGGTAAATGTGAGGCAGGTGGAGACAGCCTTGAGGCCAAGCTGCTCTTCTACCATAATTTCACTCTTTTTTCCCTCCTCCTTCAACCTTCATCTATCAACTTACACAAGTTCCATAAAAAAAACAAAAACAAAAAAAAGCTAATCTAAAACTTAGAAAAAATGCTCTATTTTGTATATTCGAACACATCTTATTTTGTCTCCATCTACCACCTCACCCCTAGCATTCTGGCCTTTCTCATGTGAGGAAAACAGTAAACTTTAGTAATGTGGAGAAAGGGACAGAAACTTTACCCTTGGTAATAGGACATCAGTCATGCTCTAAGGGGGTGGGTTTGTTTGTATCATGGGTGTTTTTCTCTGTGGGAAGGACTAGAAAAGATTAGAAAGGATGAACCCCAACCTCCCCAGGAGCTCAAGAGGCAAAGAGGCAGAGCAGAGAGCGACTCTGCACTGTGCCTGGTCTCTGTGTATTGGGCCAGTTTCTGGCACCAACATTTCTGACAATGAACAGAATCTTCCTACACTTCCTTGAGTCACTCTGTGATAGTTAATTTTATGTGTCACTTGGCTAGGGTAGAATGCCCATATATTTGAATATTCCTGTGAAGATATTTATATTAGATTTACATTTAAATAAGTAGACTTTGAGTAAAGCAGATCACCCTCCATAATGAGGGTGGGCTTTATCCAATCATTTGAAGGCCTTACTAGAAAAAGTGTGACCTCCATGGAAGGAGAGAGAAGTCTACCAGCAGACCATCTTTGGACTCAAACAGCAACTGTTCCCTGGGCTTCCAGCATAGGAGCCTACTTTTCTAAACCTCTTAAAATAAGAGAGAGAGAGGGAGGTGGGGGGAGAAGGAGGGAGGGAGAGTAAGAGAGAGAGGTCCGATTGGCTCTGTTTCTCTGGAAAACCTTGACTAATACACACCCTATTTTATCAATTCTAAGGTGTACTTTTTTTTTTTTTCACATTTTAACATCTCTGAAATCATAGAGTATCTTAGATTGATATTGTTTTAAGTGATACATGACTGTTCCTAGCATTTGACAAAATATTTCAATTCTCCCAACTAGATGTTAATTTGGAACATTCAGGCCAATAGTTTGCTGTATTGAGCCAACTAACCGTAGTAAAACCACCATCCGTGATTTGTGTATCCATGCAATGACTTCTTTCCAAGGATCTAGGAAGTGTGTAGTTTTATTTTTTGGTTTGTTTTTAAATCCTCACTCAAGGACATGTTTATTGATTTCAGAGAAAGAGAGAGAAACATTGATCAGTTGCCTCCCACACACGCCATAGCTAGGGATCAAACCCCACTACCTTTTGGGTGTATGGGATGACATTCCAGTCACCTGAACCATCTGGCCAGGGTGGAGCTCTGAGCAATTTTAAGTAATTGTTATCTATAACCCTATTATTCAACTGGCATCTATAAGCTCTGAAAAAAAAAATTTTCCCCTAAGGGATGCAAAATATAAACCTTATGAGAGAGATAAAACCTAAAAGGAATGTTTAGAAAGGGCAGAATAAGAAAAGAGAATAGAATATATCTGTCTTTAAGTAAGCCTCATTGTACTACTTAAGCCCCACTTTTCTTTCAGTACAAGTTTATAGCATTTAGTCAATAACTGTATGTCCCTTATTTATTCTGTTGTGACAGTTTGCTTTCTAACTGGCACATTTTCAAAATAACTGGATAATGGGCCAAAAAATGGCAGCAATTGTTTGACTTATCAATTTCTTATAGAAACTTAAGAGTTCTTTGAAGATAGGACTAGTTGTTAGGCATATGTGTATTCCAAGTACTTTGCGTATGCACAAAATGTATAATGATAGTTGTCAGTATAGGCATGTCATTGAAAGTGTAGACTATAATGCAGTGTTGACAAATGTCTAGGTATCCAAGGGAGCCCTCAGAATCTAGGTAATCAAGGTCATCAGATGAATGACAGTATTTGCCTCTCTTTTATATATTTATGTATCACATTCTCCTTCATATCCTAGGGGTCTGAGTCTATGTATGTATGTGAGAGCAGGGGATGAGAATGAAAAGTTGAGAAAATGAGAGAGAAATTGTCTCTACACTAGCTTGAATATTGGTTCTGTCTTGTAGGCTTTGTAATATTACTTTACTTGGCAAGCGAATATTATAATATCTATGTTGAAGAGTTTTATGAGGCTTAAAGGTAACTTTTGAAAGAAACAGGCACTTCACACTCTCAGAATGGTAGCTCTCATTGTTCTGTCACCACTCTTCTGCTATTCCTGCTCCAGCATGAGGTACAATGCCTTACACTTGGAAGACACCCAGTCATGTTTGTTGAATGAATCACAGGGAAGTGTCTTGATAGAAAGCACACACCATTTTTGACTTTCTATACAACGTGCAATAACTTTTACAGCCTGACTCTTACGAATACAAAGTAAAGAATCATTCATAATGTGATCCTTTTTCACCCTAATTTTCAATATTTTTAATGGAGAAGTCATCAGCTACATTGTATTACTCATGTCTTAACTTCCCTCATTTATAAATATCATCTCTACTTAAAAGAAAACCACAAAATATACAAAACTTTAGAAACTTTAGTTGAACCACACAACTTACGTCAAGTTTATATATAGTATTACTAGTTTGAATTTTCACACTGGGAACCAAAATGCTCATTTCCAGTTTTTGAGGTAATCACAACATAGACATGAGGGTGTCAAAATTATTTTCTCTCTCACATCTTTATCTCCTTCTTTCTTTTCCTGTCTTCTCCTCTACCCAACATCTGTTTGCATGGGAGATCAATAAATGAATCATCCAACAGGCAAATGAACTCTGGATGACACATTAGTTTAAGCCACATCTGAAATGAATTGAAACTTTAAAAGGCCACATAACATCTATTGTTGTGTGTGCTAGTCTTGTTGAAATATGATTAGATGCCAGATGGGCCTTTTGTAACACACTATCCTGGGACTTTCAATTCCAACATTCACACATACATTCTTCATATGAAACATTGGCAGCCATTTTGTACTTACTGTTGTACCCTCATAATTCTTCTTCAGATAAATGATTCATCATGTAATGGTAGCATTAGGTCAAAGAATCTAAACTAATAGCTAGAAGAAAGTGTCAAAACCAAGTCTGAGGTGGCAATGGAAGGGCAAAGCCTAAGTAGATGGGAAGCTGAGAGCAGAGGGATAGAAAGAAGGTAGGATGGAAGAAAATGTGGATTGGCGAAAGGATTTGGGCCAGCTTAGTTCAAAGATCTGAGTCAAATTTAACTCTAAGCTTTAGAAATTGAGTGGAAGCTGGATTCCAAACAGAAACTTCTTTTTTTTTAGTACATAATATATTTTATTTATTTAAAAATATGGTTAACATGTATTTTTATTCTCCCTCTCTCTCTCTCTTTTTTAAGTATATTTTATTGATTATGCTGTAACAGCGGTCCCAAATTTTTTCCCTTTGTTCCCCTCTTCCCAGTACCCCACTTCCCTCCAGCAATTCCACTCCCCTTAGTTCATGTCTATGGTTTGTGCATATAAGTTCTTTGGCTTCACCCTTTCCTATATTATTCTTAACTTCCCCCTCTCTATTTTGTACCACCGATTACACTTCTTAATCCCTGCACCATTTCCCCATTTCTCCCCCTCTGCGCTCCCAGCTGATAACATTCCAAATGATCCCCGTACCTATGATTCTGTCCCTATTCTGGTTTGCTTAATTAGATTTTGTTTTTATTTTTTATATCTAGTTGTTCATAGGTGTGAGTTTGTTGTCATTTTAATGTTCATAATTTTGATCTTCTTTTTCCTAAATCCCTTTGACATTTCATATAATAATGGCTTGGTGATGATGGACTCCTTTAGCTTTACCTTGTCTGGGAAGCACTTTGTCTGTCCTTCCATTATAAATGATAGCTTTGGTGGATAGAGTAATCTTGGTTGTAAGTCCTTGCTTTTCATCACCTTGAATACTTCTTGACAGCCCCTTCTTGCCTGTAAAGTTTCTTTTGAGAAGTCAGCTGATAGTCTTATAGGTACTCCTTTGTAGATAGCTCTTTGCTTTTCTCTTGCTGCTTTTAAGATTCTCTCTTTATCTTTAACTTTTGGCATTTTAATTATGATGTGTCTTGGCATGGTCCTCTTTGGGTATAGCTTGTTTGGGACTCTATGTTTCCTGGATTTGTATGTCTGTTTCCTTCAACAAATTTGGCAAGTTTTCCTTCATTATTTTCTTACACAAGCTTTCAATTTCTTGCTCTTCCTCTTCTCCTTCTGGCACCTCTACGGTTTGGATGTTGGCATGTTTAAAGTTGTCCCAGAGATTCCTAAGCCTCTCCTCATTTTTTTCAGTTTTTGTTTCCTCATTCTGTACTGATTGACTGTTTTTTTCTTCCTTATGTTCCAAATCATTGCTTTGAACCCAAGTTTCCTTCTCTTCACCACTGGTTTTGTGAGGATTTTCCTTCATTTCATTTAGCATAGCTTTCACTTCTTCCCTTATGTGTTTGCCATACTTAAGGATATTTGTTAAGTCTGTGAGCATCTTCATCACCAGTGTTTTGAACTCTTCATATGTTAGGTTGGCTATCTACTCATCACTTAGTTCTCCCACTGGAACCTTGATCTGTTCTCCCTTTTGAGCCATAAATCTCTGTCTCCTTATCTTGACAGGCTCCTGTGTTTGTTTGCCTCCACATCCCAGGTAGAGCTGTCACTCCTATTACATTGTTAGGGGTGAGGCCTTAGGAATTTGTCAGTAGAGGGTGACCTGTTTCACCATGTTGTGGTGCTGTATGTGGGGGAGGGCTCTGAGAGGGAACAATGGTGCTTGCTCAACACTTGCCCCTTTTCCAGACACTTCTCCCACTTTTGTATGGGACTGGCGCCTCTCTAGCTGTTGCCCTGGCTGTTGTTTCCAAAATGGGTGAGTCTGCAGATGTTCTAGGACCACAGGGGCCCTTTAAACAAGAAAACTCTGCTGAGAGACTGGAAGTTTCTTCCTCCACCCCAACCCCCACTGGTTTGCACAGTCAGAAGCAATGAGGCTTGATTTTCCCTGGTGGTGGGTCTGTGCACTGTGCAGTCTGGTCAGGAGCTGGGGATGCTCCCCAGGTGTCCCTCCCAACTTTTTAAAACGTGTCACTGCGCTTTCCACCAGCCTGCTACTGCCGCCACCACCACTGCCACCACCACCGCCACCACCCCACAGTGTCCTCTTCACCCCAGCTCCACCACTCCTACCTGTTTGGATGAGTATTTCTTCTTTATATCTTTGTTTGTTGGACTTCCATGCAGCTTGATTTTCTGGAACTTCTGGTTGTCTCTAGTTTGAGGTAGTTGTATTCCTTCTTAGTTGTGGAGGGAAACACAGCATGTCTGTCTAGGCCTCCATCTTGGCTAGAAGTTCATTTCTTTGAAACCTCATTTTTCAATGGAAGCATAATGAATACTCTTATGTCAAGAGATGTTCTAAATACTAGGACAAAATTGAATTCTGTGAACTCTAAGTGATTTTACTCCAGTGAGGAAAGGTACAACAAACAATTAATATAACCAATAAATAAATTATAAAGTATATTGAAGATGTACTATAGAGGAAGAAAAAATTAGAGTAAAAAGGAATGTAAATGCCAGAGTGTCAGAGTAAAGTTTTGATTTAAATAATGTAATCTTAATATGAGGATTACTTAAATATTTATTATTCACTGGGGAATAGCAGAATCACAGAAGTAAAAAGAAGCCATTTTTTTAACATGATGCAAGAGATGAACTTTATGACATATGAAGTCAGTCCTGAAGGTATCCAGTCATGTAATATGAAAAATGGATATGTTTATTCAAGAAGTTACAAGGTACAAGAAACTTTGTACATAGGACAATGATACCTTATTTCCCTTCAAAGTAGGCCCCTTGGGGACCTCACACAATTCTCCCAATCACCATCAGTTACCCCATCATATTTTCCTGAATCTCATGGATGATCTGAAATCCCTTTCCTTTCAAAGGTGATTTTAGTTTTGGGAAAAGCCAGGAGTCATAGGGTGCCAAATATGGGCTATAGTGGGACTGAATCACCTTCGTGATTTGAGGTTTCACCAAAAAGTACATGAGATGTGATGCATAAGTAGGGGCATTGCTGTGATGAGGCTGCCAATCACCAGTTGCCCATATCTGCAGCTCTCTGAATCATCCAAATAGTTCCCACAGAGAAATATCCAAATTTAAGGCAAAAAAAATTTTTTTTTTTTTATTTACCATGGGATTTCTAAAAACTTTTTTTTTTTTTTTTTTGGTTTTGCAGTTACAGTTGTCCCCTTTTCCCCTAATATCTCTCCCCCACCCAACCCACCCCCTCTCCCACAATCATATCCCTCCCCGTTGTCCATGTCCATGAGTCTTTTATACAGGCTCTTTGACTAAACCCTTCCCTTACTTATCCCCCTTCTCTTCCTCTCCCCTCCCCCCTATTGACTGCTATTCTGCTCTTTGTTCTATTTAGTTCCTTTGTTTGTGTTGTTCTTTAGTTTCCTATATTAGGTGATATCATATGGTATTTTTCTTTCTTTGCCTGGCTTATTTCACTAAGCATAATTCTCTCTAGTTCCATCCATGTTGTTGCAAATGGCAGGAGTTCCTTCTTTCTTTCTGCTACATAGTATTCCATTGTGTAAATGTACCACAGTTTTTTGATGCGCTCATCTACAGATGGGCACTTAGGTTGTTTCCAGCACTTAACTATTGTAAACAGGGCTGCTATGAACATAGGGGTGCATAAGTTCTTTTGAATTGGTGTTTCAAGATTCTTCGGGTATAATCCTAGTAGTGGAGTCGCTGGTTCAAAAGGCAGTTCCATTTTTAATCTTTTGAGGTAATTCCGTACTGTTCTCCATAATGGCTGCACCAGTCTGCATTCCCACCAACAGTGCAGTAGGGTTCCCGTTTCTCCACATCCTCGCCCGCACTTGTTGCTTGTTGATTTGTTGATGATGGCCATTCTGACTGGTGTAAAATGGTATCTCATTGTGGTTTTTATTTGCATCTCCCTGATGGCTAATGATGTTGAGCATTTTTTCATGTGTCTATGGACCTTCTGTATGTCCTCTTCAGAGAAGTGTTTGTTCAGGTCCTTTGCCCATTTTTTAATTGGGTTGTTTGTTTTCTTGATGTTGAGTCATATAAGCTCTTTATATATTTTGGAAATCAGTCCCCTGTCTGTGATGTCATTGGAAAATATGTTTTCCCACATGGTTGGTTTCCTTTTCAACTTGCTGATGCTTTCTTTTACTGAGCAGAAACTCTTCAGTTTGATGTAATCCCATTTATTTATTTTTTCCTTTATTTCTCTTGCTTTAGGAGATGTATCTGTGAAGAGATTGTTACATGAGATATCTGCTATTTTCTTGCCTATGTTTTCCTCTAGGACTTTTATGGTGTCATGGCTTACATTTAAGTCTTTGATCCATCTTGAGTTTATTCTCGTGTGTGGTGTAAGTTGGTGGTCTAGTTTCATTTTTTTGCAGGTCCCTATCCAGTTCTCCCAGCACCATTTGTTAAAGAGGCTCTTCTCACTCCATTTTATGTTCCTTCCTCCTTTATCAAATATTAGTTGACCATAGAGGCCTGGGTTTATTTCTGGACTCTCTATTCTGTTCCACTGATCTATATGTCTGTTCTTATGCCAGTACCAGACCGTTTTGATTACAGTGGCTTTGTAGTATTGCTTGATATCTGGTGTTGTGATTCCTCCTGCTGTGTTCTTCTGTCTCAAGATTGCTTTTGCTATTCGGGGTCTTTTTTGGTTCCATATGAATTTATGGAGTATTTGTTCTAGGTCAGTGAAATATGTCATTGGTATTTTAATAGGGATTGCATTGAATCTGTAAATTGCTTTGGATAGTATGGCCATTTTGATGATGTTGATTCTTCCCATCCAAGAACATGGTATTTGCTTCCATTTATTTGTTTCTTCCTTAATTTCTTTCTTCAATGTTATGTAATTTTCAGAGTACAGGTCTTTTATCTCTTTGGTTAAGTTTATTCCTAGGTACTTTATTTTTCTTGTTGCTATAGTAAATGGTATTTTCTTTTTTGTCTCTGTTTCTGCTATTTTATTGTTGGTGTACAGAAATGCCTTAGATTTCTGTATATTTATTTTGTACCCTGCGATTTTGCCAAATTCACTTATTATATCGAGTAGTCTTTTAGTGGAGTTTATTGGATTTTCTACGTATACTATCATGTCATGTGCATATAATGAAAGTTTTACTTCCTCTTTCCCAATTTGGATGCCTTTCATTTCTTTTTCTTGTCTGATTGCTATGGCTAGGACTTCCAACACTATGTTGAAAAGGAGTGGAGAGAGTGGACAACCTTGTCTAGTTCCTGATTTCAGGGGGAATGCTTTCAGTTTTTGTCCATTGAGTATGATGTTGGCCTCAGGCTTCTCATATATAGCCTTAATTATGTTAAGGTATGCTCCCTCTATTCCCATTTTGCTGAGTGTTTTCATCATAAATGGGTGTTGTACTTTATCAAATGCTTTTTCTGCATCTATTGATATGATCATGTGATTTTTGTCTTTCATTCTGTTTAGGTGATGTATTATATTTATTGATTTGCGAATATTAAACCATCCTTGCATCCCTGGAATGAAGCCCACTTGATCATGATGTATGATCTTTTTGATGTATTGCTGGATCCTGTTTGCCAAAATTTTATTGAGGATTTTAGCATCGATGTTCATCAGTGATATTGGCCTGTAGTTTTCTTTCTTTGTTGTGTCTTGACCTGGTTTGGGGATTAGGATAATACTGGCTTCATAGAAATAGTTTGTTAAGGCAAAATTTGATGCAGATTTGTTGCTCTACTCACTCAGTCATTTTGAATGTGATGGCCACACAGCACACATGCTCTCTCAATGGCATCTAGCACCCATTGACTAGTACAGTGACATCATTATTGTTCACTCAGGTGCATTCCAGTCCACTCTCCTTGGCTGACAGGTTACATGGATGCCTTTAAAATCATTCTGGTTATATTCAAAATGGCTGGACTTTCTCCAGACAGGCCTCATATATTACAAAACTGTTCACGGTTTTCATCAAACTTAAATAAATTATATTCTATGCATGTAATACAAGAAGAGCTGAAGACATTTCAGATATAGTTACTTGTATATTTTCTTCTTCAATAAAACACTGTACTATTAAAACAAAAACCACAGATATGTGGATTGTACTTACTGGAGAGGCCAAAGTCCTTTGAAAAGAGTTTCATCTTATTATTTTACATAAGACCAAGATACTGTCATCCATATTTTATAGGTGGGGACATGGACATCTAAAGAATGTTTATGATTAATAACAATGAGCCATTGATAAGGATTATAAAAAATGAATGTCCTAGGAAGCATACAAAGGACTCTGTCTTATGTGTGTTTATCATCTCAGCAATATTGTGAACATGACTTTCTTCAGGATTAGCCCTCTTCCTGTCTGGCAACCCCAAAAGACCTGATTATTGAATAAAATTCTTTGAGAGTGAAGGATGAATACAAATACCTGAAAAACACCACAACAGTAGGTAGAAGGTGCCATGCTGCAGTTTGTCTAATAAAGAAATTCAGGAAAAGACTAAATACTGCCAAAAAGTTTGTTTCAAAGTTTTTTTTATTTTCCTCCTAGAAAAGTGCTTTTTTGGCTCTCACTTCATAGGAAAATGAAAACAGCTTTACAGTAAGTCTCTTGTCTCCTTTCACTTTTTAAATCTTAAGGACATGGTTAATACTACATATTTCTGGTTCAGCTAATGAACTCACTCATTATGTTTGGCAAATGACAGCAACCACACAAATCTTAGGCAATGATCATTTCTTTAAACTTGGAATTCAAGAAGAACTTGGTAAATCCATCAAGGAGGGGTGAGCTTTTTAAGTTGTTCTGTCATTTAATTTGAAATGTGTGACCAAGAGAATACAATTGTTTATTTTATATCACTTGATCATTTTGAAAGTTTTCCAAGTTATTGCAGACTAAACTTAAAGCAGGATATGGTGTAAATCAACTCTTAAATATTAATATGGCCCCACCAAACTGGTTTCCTTGAAACCTTTCATTTGTTACCCTTCTACTTTCCTCCTGTAAGAGAAGATAAATGTGTAATATTGTTTACCCTTTTTGCTACATGAATTATTATATTTACACATTTACAACACTCCCACACATATACACAGAGTGTCTAATTATCCAGGGAAAAGTTCATTGAATAGTCAAACTATTTTTACCCTAGACTTCTTTTTATTTGTTTGTTTTAAAATTTATTCTAATTAAGCCAGGAATTACTGAAATGTTTTACATTCTGAATTATGTTATCTTATTTCTTTTCTTGTTTTATTCATGTTGATTTTTAAATTAATTTTATTTGGCTGACATTAGTTAATAAAATTACATAGCTTTTAAGTGTACAGTTCTACCATACATCATCTGTATATCGCACTGTGTGTCCACCACCCAAAGTCAAATCTTCTTCATCATCATATATGACCCCCTTTACCTTTTACTACGCCCTCACCCATCCTTCCCTCTGCTAACTACGACACTGGTATCTGTGTCTATGAGTTTTTGTTTGTTTTTCTAGTCTGTTCATTTGTTGCTTTCAGTTTATATCCCACATGGTGAAATCATATAGTTCTTGACCTTTTCTGTCTGACTTTTTTCATTTATCATGATAGTCTCAAGATCCATCTATGACTTCTTAATTTATCCACCTCTCACTTCATTAGCGGTCATTTTCCTTCTCTTGAAAGATGTCAGTATTAAACTCCAGGAATTCCAAAATAAACAACTCTCTCATTCTATCAGCTGTGTCCTGCTGCTTCTGACCTTGACCCTTAAACCCAGTCATTGGCCTTATCAGAGCCAGTCAAGGTAATTTAGTTTAAGTTTGATTTAATGAAAACTTGAGTGTGTGCCATCAGGTGTGTGAATTTCCCCCCTTTTAGAAAGAGGCCAGAAACATGATAACAAAGCCCTAAGTAGAAGCCTGGTCTGGTTTGAGGAAAAATAATTTGGCTTCACAATGACCACTGTGACATCTGGTAGTCTAATCTCTCAGCTGGATTACAACTAGGTGCCCTACATTAGCCACTCTCAATAACTACAAAGGCTACCAGAAGGAAACTCTAACTGGTGAGAATGCTGGAGCTGCAGCTGTCCAGGAAGCTGGAAACAGGGTGACATCAGCTGGGCTCCAAAAGCATTGAGGTCTTCTGTTTGGCTTCCAGGAACAATCTGAGGTGTTAATTCTGATTTCTAAAACTGTTTTGTATTCTAGTTACCTTAGAAATCAGCTCTAAGGTTATAGTTAAGAAGGTCCCAAATTTCAACTTGAGAGACCCAGAAAGAACGCCCTTCCAGGAAGAGCCAAATGGTTAGAATTAATTAATGGTTGCCTTAATCTGACAAATACTACTTTGTAAATTCAAACATTTTCCCCCCAGCTTCACTTACTGAGTAGATATATGAATATGGAGGAAATGTCATTTTGAAAACTTTGGCATTAACAACTTAATATTGCTAAGTGTTAAAACATTTGAAGTATAATTTTAAAAGAATATCACAACAAATTCCAGTGTATAGTAAGATTCCCGTTTATGACTTCATACCACATATTTATTGTAATAGATCATATATTTAAACCATTATCTTCTCATTGGCAAGCACACATTCCCATGAATGATAAGATTTGAACAAATTAGGTGTAACTATAAATACATTTTTTAAAAATATGCCTTTTATTTATACTGGGTTTTCAAAAAAGCAGATCTTTTTTAACCCTTTTGTGAGATTGATTTAACCTGCATACCTATGCCATTTCTACTATACCCTAATTACTCAACCATCATCTCATTTTTTCCAGAAATTCTCTGAATGACTCATTGAACTGTTAAGGTTGTCTGGTAATTTATCATAAGGATTTACTGGAACAAGAAGCATCATCAATGTTCAAAGCCACCTTGTTTGATATTCCACAGAGTTTTTAAGGATCATTCTGTGACATTCCTTTCACCTGCAGGTTGTCTTAATAATACTTTTTTCACAGAGAAGAAAAGAAAAGCAGAATGGTTAAGAAGCTTGCCAAAAACTATCCAATGGGTTAATAATAGCAGTAGGATTGGCATACTGTATTTTCCTGAAGAAAACTTTTTCTTTGTGTGCATTTCTCTACCAACTAAATTACCCTGTACACTATTAGTTAACAGTAAATTCAATCTCAAGACAAACTGTTCTTGCTGTTCCTTTTAAAATATGGATATGGAGCACACATATTTGAGAAGTCCATATAAAAGAAAGAAATGAGAAGAGTGAGATCCAATTCAGCATTTAAGTATGAGTAAAAATACATAAATTACATACAACTGAGAGTGCGTAACTTTGAAAATGGGCAGTTACTGACGGTCTCAAATATTCTTGCATAAGTATAAAAAGCAAAGAATAGGCGTGCTAAACTGCTGGAGAGACCAACAGCTACTCTTTCTCTTTCATAAACTCACCAGTACAGTCATTAGCATAAAAAGTAGATTGTTAGCAATGCCTAACCACCTTATTGCCCAAGTAACCGTCTTTTCTTTTTGAGGCCTCATAGTCTTGAGCATGAAGGAAGTGGTAAACCAGTAGGACTGTAATCTATTATCTGTTACCACTGGGAGCAGTGATGTGTTGTGAAACCAAGAGAGAAAAAAAGCTAGGGAGACAGACATAGGGGAGACTCATCCAAGAAAGGCTGGACTAGACCCTGCCTTCTTCTTCCTTAAATGAATTACTATGACTGTGGGTACTCCACTGGGTATGCATGTGTGCCTGTGAGAAGAAGGAAAAGGGAAAGATTTGATAGAAAAGCTTGAATTGGGTTGGCAAGAGATGATGACACCATAGTAGGTAGTCTACTTGTCCTGGTTCACATGCCTGTGAATCAATTACACACACACACACACACACCCCTATGAATTAGTTACTCCTACAGATTATTGAATGGAGAAGCTCATACACTAGGTGGCAGAACACATGAGGAACCCACGTCAGGACCCTGGGTTGGTGTATACAGTGGAAATTGGGTAGCACATATCAAAGGCACTCTTGTTCTAGTCACTAAAATGTACATGAATAAACAGAAATGCAGAAAGAACTGCAGTTGGAACGCTGTCTTTCCAAAGCCAATCTGCTGTCAAGTATGGTAAAAACAAATTTTTGTTTGTTTGTTTTAAGCCCTGGAGTTTGTAGCTGTTGGCTTTTATGACTAAGACACCAATTTTGAGAAAATCCTTTAATTACGATGCTTTTAAAATCTTAATATCTGGATAATACTCTAAAAATTTTTTTTCTTTCCTTCTGCCTTACACTCTGTAAAATGTCAGCTCCACAGTTCTTCCAGGATCTAGTACAAAGCTGACTAGATAGGTCATAAAATTGGATGACTGGAAACATTAAAATAAAATAGTTCTTTCTTTTCCCATGAACTAGCTACTAGTATAAACTTTTATATAGTTTAGACCTAAAGTTAAGCTTCAAATAATACTAGAATCAGTCAATACAAATTGTGAGATAATAGCAGTGAAGAAATCATGTTTTTTATAAACATTTTGGTTCTTTAGGAAAAGTATTTAAACATTCTTAATAAAATGTTTTAAGAACCTATATTGGAAGAAAGATAAAAACATACCTAAAGTACTTTTTTTCTTTTTTTTAAATTTATTTATTGTTTTTCTATTACATTTATCCCACCTTTTCCTCTATTACTCCCCGTGAAGTATTAATGTGAAGTCTGGTTGAATTATATTACTATGAATAAGAAATTGAATATAGGTAAGTAGTAGATATTGAACATTAGATATCAATTAGATATAGTATTTTATGTAAATATATTGTTTCGACTTCAGAAGATCCATAGATGGACTTAAGACCATTAGCATATCCTGGAAGATCCTATGAAAAATCATGTAGCTCTCTTCGATCAGAATCTCAAATGGATCTGTGATATAGGTAGGAATACTTTAAAACCACTGACCCAAAGGATATATCTCACACAATTAAAATCTTTATAGTAACCAGAAATGCTTCTCTTTTTTTTAATGGTCCTTCCAATTTATGGTTGTTATTCTTATCCAACCAGTAAGATATTATCTCACACTCTTATAGTATTTGGTCTGTGAGCTCATTGCAAAGTGCAAGTTTCTTTTCATCATCTACTACTGAGAAAAGGAAAAAAGTGCCTAATAGAATAAAAATTATCTTAAAAATGAATAAAAGTGAAATTAGAATCTTAGAGGATTTATTTTAAAATAAAAAAACCCACAGATATGCTGCCCAATTTTATTATTCATAAGTTACAAAGCAGTTTCTTTTTCATTATATTTCAAAGAAAAAGAAAAACTTTCTTCCTATTCATAGACATTATAAGTATCTTATAAGAAGTTGATTGGCAATATGTTTAATGATTTGAATATTAAACAGTAATCTTTAAACTACAGACCTTCTATACGTAAACAAATACATGATTTTTCATTTCTAGAATAGTCCCACAAAAAAATTGACTAGTTTCTCTTCTTTACTGTTCAGAAAAAATGAGCCAAAGCAAGGCTATTTTTGTTTATTCAAAGAATATATTTTCCTTGTTCACTAGACTGTTGCCTCAAAAGCTTCCTGACTATGGGGCCCAAAAAGAAAGGTTTCACAAAGCTGGTAGACAGTCCCAAGTTCTCCTTACAATGGCCAAGAGCTTATGAACACAATTAGAAATAAATGCTCGATTGTTGTCAATATGCATTGTGTGGATGAAAGGAAAATGTGGTTCATTGGCATCTTTTTTAGCCTGTTTTATTAACTTTATTATAAACACAACTGAAGAGATGTTTTGAAAAAAGTCATAGACTCCCAGTATTGCAGTATTGAAGCCTTATCTATCTATCTCCTGATTAAGTATCTGCAAGTTTTGAAAGTTGACTACAGAACTTACCTAACTTATAAGGCATTTTCTGAAACCTTTCTAATATTTGGCTTTTGCACATGTTATGTCCCAGTTAGTCATAAATGGATTCCAAAATCAAAAGAAAAAAATATCAGAGAAAGAAAAAAAAGGATGTTTGCACACTTCACTTTTGGCCAAATTGTCAATGGTTTGGTTATTGGTTTTCTATATTATATTATCCAAGACAACATCTGAATTTTTTGTTCTTTATATTCAAAGTTTTTATAACTTTATTATAAGAATAACATGTATAGCTTTGCTTCCCAATTTAGCAATATGCTTAGGGTCATGGGCTTTGGGACCTGAGAAACCTCGATTTCAGCCCCAGCTTTGTCTACCGACTGAGGTACCTCAGCGGCTTGTTTAATGTCTCTAAGCCTTAGTTTTCTTGTTTATGAAATGTATATTGTCTCATTTAATACTTTAAATAATGTGACTCAAAGTGTTTCTGTGAAGATCAAATAAATTAATCTATATAAAGTTGGCACACTGCCTGGCACAGAGTAACTGTTTAGTAACTACCCGCCACTGTTCTTAAACTATATCTATACAAATGTTCTGTTCTACCTAGCTGTTCACTATTGTAAACTAAGATGTATTCTGCCTTGTCTGAGCATCATCTCAGATAATGCCACACATCAAAATGCCACTCAGACATCAAGTCTCTGTGATAAACCACCTCATAAAAACTTCTCTCAAAGTACCTTCTCTTTTTCCAAACCCTTTTCTCATCAGGTAATTATTGACCACACATATCATTTGATAGTTAATTATTTATTGGCTATCTGTTATCTGTCTGTATTTTCCCAAATTATTTTTATACTATTCTTTCTAGCATGTGTGGTTTATGAGGTCAATGACTTATGTTCAGTATTCCAAACCAGACTAAATTATTTAAAGGCAAGCTTATATTACATTTTTTTAAAATTCTCCATAATACCTAGCAACATGTCTTGTTCTTTGATATACTATATGTGCTGATTTAATTTTTAAGTCTGTAGGATGGAGAGAATCTAATATTATATCAAATATATTTAAATTGTACAAAGCCCAGCCCTTCAAACTTGGAAGCATGAGATGTAGTTGCTGGAGCTAAATTGTACTATTGCAAGAGCCAACATCGTGCATCTCTTTCCCAACTCTACATGTAGTTGTGTCTCATCAGTAGGTTGAAACAGGCCATGTCAGGAATATTTATGCCACAGAAATTGGCAAACACTACAAATTACAACTTTTTCTCTCTCATTCATTCTTCTGTATTGTTCTTCGGTTTTATTCTCTTTCCTCCTTTCTTCCTTTTCTTTCCTTCCTTCCCTCCTTCCTTATTTCTTTCTTCATTCCTACACTTTCTCTCTCTTTCTTTCTTTTTTTGGATAACAAGTTTATGTATATTTACCAGCACACCAGTGCTTATAACCCACAAAGATAACTTTAGAGGAATACATAGGGTATATATAGATTCAAATACATCTTAACTATTGAGCAAACTCAGATAACCTGTACTTTTCTGCCAACATCAGAGAGCATTCTGTGTACATAGAAATGACATATTCATATTATTAGTAGAGAGAATCTACAGTTATCATTTAAGCATTAAAATCCTTTGCAAATGATCTTGATATTTAGCAGATAGCTTATTTATGTGTATAATGCAGCTATGGCCTTAGTAGTTATTTTCCAGGGAGTTTATGTATGCATCACTTGTAATTCTGGATTTACTGGATTAAAGACAGTTGTCAATGGTTATACACTAATGACTGTGCTAGGCTTAGAGTAGTCATTCAGGGGGAAAATTAATTTATTGCTTAATTTCTAAGTCTAACATTTCTACATATGAGCAGAAACTTAAAAGAAAAATAATGTGTTCCATAAACTAAATAATCATCAATGCACAAGTATATTCTCTGCCTTGGAAATGTAGATAGACTTGCAGTAGCCTCTTTTATTATTGTGTCTCTTTTTGTCATTTGTTTTGTAATTCAAGCTTCAATTTTTAATGATTAAATGTGTTATCTTTACTAGGTCAGCAATATAATCATTGAGCAACTTATATTGTTCTTTAAAACCATGAGTTTGATTGTTGTTGTTGTTGTTATTGTTTTAAACAACTTCAAATTCAGGCCATGAAGTCAGGCCTGAGCCTTCCTACATACTGTATACAGGAGAAGCATTTTTTAGGTCATTGTGAAGAATAAAAGAAACAAGAGAAGGGCACATTAGTGACATCTTGGTTTCCACGTGATGTATTTTTCTGACATGAAAAGATTTCTTGTGAAGGTAGATATAAAATACCACTGAAGATAAAGTCATCATTCAGCACCAAAATCACATAATAAAAGTCCAGTGATCCATCAAACACACTCAAGACAAGACTTTATTGTATGTGAACATAGAAATTCATCTCCTATTTCAGGAAAACCAGAAACACTCTCTTACCACAGAGGCACTGCAGTAAATCACGTTAACCAAGAAATCCACAGCAAAGCTCAATCCCCAATACTGTAAGTCTTCCCTTAACATCATGGAAAAGCTCTACGACTTTAAATGAAATGACATTTAATGACACCAATTTTACCACAGGCTAACTGATACAAAGAAGAGTTAAATTGCTAAGGTATCTCAACATTATAACAAAACAGTGTTGAGAAACCCACATCATTCATTCAAAAACCTGCTATATGGAAGTGGAACAGACATGGAATTCTAACTCCCTTGCAATAAACAAAACTTTAATGATCAGATTTCCTCATTTTGCAACTTTCTAATTTTTCTAGTTCAGGATTTTGGTCCTGGAATGTTCCCTGTGGTCCCTGCCAGGAGCTGAGTGTCTCAGGCTCCCATCCGCAGCAGCAGCTGCCTGCACACAAACCAAATCAAGGGCCTACCATCTCTGTTAAAATGGAAACTAGCAGGTGTTAAAAGTCATGTGAATATTTAGAGAACGGTCTCACTCAGGAGAAATGAAAGAATATTTCTGGACAAAAATTGTGCATTTCTGGAATATATTTTGTTACAGTAACAAACATTCCAAGCATTTGCCTTTTGTGGAATCATAAGAACCTACTCACATACATTCTAAATGAGGAGAGTATCCACTATGGAACATCTAAATAGAGACCCAAGATTATGGTGCTTACTGGGGCAAAGCAGCAGGGAAAAACATCCAAACTAAAAGGGCCGTTTACTCTGTAAACAGTAATTTTACATTGACATTTGACTTCAGATAACTTGAAACATCTGAGCCTGGATCCCATGCCAAATTAAAACATACATAAAAACCATACTTTGAGGTTGCAAAGCTTTCAGAGATGAAGTGGTAATGTAAGCATACTCTTCACACAGACCTGTTCCTAATCAAGTCTCTTTTGTGTGTTTCAAACACTTCAGTTGTTTCCTGTTACATGCAGGGTCAAGTCCAATGCCTCAGAATGGTATGCAAAACCCTAATGATATCTGACTCCTCCTGCCTCACAGTTCATGCCTAGCCTCCTCCAGAACATTTCTCATGCTAGTCATACAACATTTTTTTTTTCCAATTATCTGGTTTTCAGGCCTTTTAACAAACTATTCTATACCCAAAGCTCTGGCTAATTCCTTTGTTTTGGGGGTCTCAGCTTGGACTTTTATCATTCTGGGAAAACTTTGTTGACTCCTAAAGGCATAGTTAGGTGCCCCTTATATCTTCTCCATACCACAGGTA